>NW_026843712.1:3600000-4200000 GCF_030254825.1 Meriones unguiculatus | reverse complement strand
CAGGGGAATTTTTCAGAAAGCAAAGGAGATACTGAAGCAAGCCATACTGCTGTAGCCTGTGCAAATACTCAGCAGATGTGCTTACTTCTCTGAAAAATCATTTGCATCGTTGCCATGAAGATGAGGCTGACCAAGAGTTGCAGATCCAGTGTCCAGATTGCTCATTTGTTTCACGGCCTGATGTGGTGAGCAAACACTTCCAGTTGTTCCATGAGCCTGCTGTGAAAGTTCACAGCCCCAAGGACAAGGTTCTGGGCAATGGGAAGCCACTGAAGGGTTGTATAAAATATTTCACACGTTTAAAATGTAACTTTTCCAACACTACCTTCTGGAGCATGAAGAAGCATGTGCTGATCACCCATTTTCACTCTTTACTTAATGCCTATGTTGGCTTTCACACTAAGTAAGACCAGAAATAGTTAAGAGCCAGTGATATTCCTTCTGTGGCAAGCACTCTACCACCTGAAAGATACTTTTGTAAAAAGTGCAGTACCAGGATGGGCAGCCAGGATGTTCTGATGGCCCATATTTTGACATCAGATATACACAAGGATTTGGAGAATAAGTTGAGGTCTATAATTTCAGAAGACAAAAAGAGGCCGGGGCTTCTGGAGCAAAGGCCTATTGTTGCAAAGGCAGGCTTGTCCAGACCACCAAAGAGCAGGGATGCACACACAGCTGCTCCAGCCAAGCCCCCTCGTTCTCACTTTGCCTTGACAGAGAAGACCCCAAGTCCAACCATGGTACAGCCAGTGACCTTGGCCCAACCTGTGATCTCCACCAATGTACAGCCACCAAAGGGGGTCCCAGGCTCTTCCTGGAGCCTCAAAAATTCTCATTTTGATACTGCCCAGTCCAAGGTGGCTTTTAGCCATCTACCTGTGGGCCAGACCAACCTCACACTGAGGCCTTCATCTCCCTCAACTGACCTTTACTCAGGCAAGGCTTCACCTAATAAGCCTGTAGACCCTCATGCACTATATGTAAGCCAGCCACTTGGGCCTGTGAATAAATCTGTGGGAGTGAGCAATCAGTCAGTGAGTCAAGCCATCCAGCCTGGGATTTTACCACACACAGCCCATGGCGTCCACAAGTTGAAAATCAGGACCTGCAGTCAGATCTGTGGGGCTTACAAGTAGGCCAGTGGAGCCCACAAGTGAATTGGTCAGGCCTGGTTCTCTGACTTCTGGCTATTCAAACAACCCTGGTGTTCTCCAGTCCATGCCACCAGGAACAATTTCTGTGGGTGAGCTGGTCTCATTGGCAGGCCTTCCTGAGGTCAGATGACCTCTGCTTCTGTGATTCCTGCATAGAGTGCAGCTTCTGGGGTTCTCCCCACTGGTCAAGCAGTGCAGTCCACAGTTCCCCATATAGGTCAGACAGTCTCCTCACAGGTTCTTACCTATTGTCAGACAATGTCTGATAGGGTTTTCCCTACAGGTCAAGTGGTATCATCTGGGTTGCTATCTCCACAAAGTGTGGTGTTCTCAGATGTCCTTGTGAACCAGGGTGTGAGCACTGGTATTCCTCTGCTTGGTCAGCCTGTTAACTCAGGTCCATCTGTTGGGCCCAGTATGCTTCAGCTCAGTCAGTCTGTTGGCACCAGCATCCTGCCGGAGAGCCAGTTAGTAAGAGCTGACACTGCACATAACACCCTGTTCCTCAAGTCAGGCTCTGTTTTCAGGAAGCTGCTTCCAACAGGCTCACAGGTCAATGAGAAGCCCCTTTACATGCTGGACCCCATGTCTCTCACTCTGCCTATTCCTCAGGGATCTACCATCATGACTGTTTCATCCCAGGTGTCCACCCAATTCCAACCCCCCAGTGTGGGTATGCCAATTTCCAGTGCTCCAGCCATCTTGTCTTCCTCCCCAGGGCTGGTAAGCAATGCAGACCAGAACATATTTGTTCAGGTCTCCTTACCTGAGGTGGATATGAATCTGGTTGCCACCCAGGTCAAGAAGTGGAAAATCTGCCCAGTTTGCAATGTGTACTTCCCATCCAGTGTCTACCAGGCTCACACAGAAGGGGCTCACAAACAAAGTGAGTTCAACTCCAGTGAGAACCTTGAGCCAGTAAAGCTGGCCTTGTGTGCACCATTTCTGAAGTGGACAAGAGATAGAGCCAAGCATTGCCTCTCCTGCAAATGTCTAGTCTCAGAGGAGGAGGTAATGTACACTTACTCACAGATGGCTTGGGGTGCCTGTTTTGCCCATTTCCTTTCCACAGCATTCAGGGTCTCTTAGAACACAGCAAAATTAAACACCTGTATTGTTAGATTATCTTAACTAGGGCTTCCTGTTGAGCCTAGATGCTGATGGCAACCTGTTGTTCCCCCATCATGATTTCATCATCACTCTGCCAACAGAGGACATTGGAGAACAGGAGGTCCACCTGGCTATTCTCTAAGGCACATATTTCACATCTCTTGTGCCCTTGTATGTTAAGATGTGGTCTCAGGCTAAGCTTGTAACTCAGCTCAGAAGAGGAGAGCTGAACTGCCCCCTCTGTTTGACAACATTTATGTTAGTCAATGCCTACATGTTACACTTGAAGAACAGATAATATATTTTGTAGAGAAAAGCACCCACTTTTGAAAATGATGTCTAATTGAGTGACAGAAATATTGATGATTAGAAAAAGATATGAGAGAAGAGCATATGCCCAACTCTCATGACAAGAGAGGAAAGGGAAGTTCCTTAGATAAATGAGATAGAGAGAGAGAGAATTAGAAGAGAGAGGAGAGAGAGAGATGACAGGATACAGTTTTACTGGGACAGTGATATTTTGGTTTCAGAGAGAGAACAAGCTAGACTGAGGAGAAGAAAGAATGAGCCAGATAATGAGAAGAAAAAGCAGATTGCTGGAGTTAGTCTGAGGTCAAGCAGAGCAATTCAGGGGCTGAGAGAAAAGCCAGATTGAATCAGTCAGCTGGAAGAGGAATTTGAGCCAGAACAGCTGAGTTGAACCACCCAGCTCAGATCACAGAAAGAACAAGAAAGGGGGAGCTTATTAAGCAGTAAGTCTCAGAGGTTGACAGCCTTTCATGTCTAGGTTAGCAGAAGGAGGCAGTGAGCCTTCTAGTCAACAATTGAAACAATTGAATAAATTTTCTGTTTACACAGTCTCTTTGATTTCATTTAAAAAAATGTAGAGTGTTAGCAGGCCTTCTGGTGTTGGTCTCCTTGGTTTGCCTGTGGTATATATGCAAGATTAGAGTCTCACAACAGTGTGATGCAGCCATGATCATTCAGGCCTTTACAGCCATTGAAGCAGGACATTCTCCCAAGCATGGTTGGATACCATAAAAAGCTAAAATGATACGCTCAGGATGCGAGGCTAAGCACTGCCCTCAGGGTCAGCCGCTTTGGACCCAGAGAAGAGCATGTCTGATTGCATGTGGGTTGAAGCCCCAGGTCCCGCCTCTGAGAAAAAGGTATCGGACGGGTCTGATGCTCTTTGGGTGGATGACACCTAAATGAACTTCTGTACAAAGTCCCAATTTATTTCTAATATCAGAGATCAGACCTCTACTCTTGCCTGATGCTTCTAAAACAAAAAGGGGGAACTGTAGAGAGCTGCGGAATGCTATACCTTAAAGATGGAGCTGATTTCCGCCTTCCAACTTGCCAATGGTGAGTGCTCTCTGTCACGAACAACTCCACATTTGGCTAAGGCCGAGGATCTGGCTTGCTTCCATGTATGTGGACCTATCTGCATTGCCCACGTGGCACACCTGGGTTGGCTACCCAGAGGCTACTTAAGCTGTGGGCTGGCTTTCCCCGGGGTCCGAGGATTGTTCAATGTTCTTGAATAAACTGCATTGAAAAAATAAATAAATAAATAAATAAAATAAAAAATAAAAAATAAAAAAAATGTAGAGGGAATTCACACAAAGCACTATTCAGAGAAGATTCCTTTAGATCAGTAACATGGAAATCAATAAGCCTAGGTGGCATTCTGGAACATCTCTGTCCTTCACTATCCTCCCAGGGAAACATTTCTTGCCAATGCCTATCTTGGCCTGCCAGAGGCTTTCAGCACTATGAGGATATCAACTCTTGCTAGAGCCCCCTCATTTGTGGTACCTTTTACAAAGATCTCTGCAAACTAATAGAGACAGTGACTATCTACTGCTCAAGAGAAACTGAGCTCAATTTTTTTTTTTTTTTTTTGGTTTCCTCTTTTGCCATACTGGGACGTCATTTTGCAATTTCTTTGTGATCTTACAGAGGAGGGAAATTTGCTTAAACCTGCACAATGTACAAAGGCTGTGGTATCACATGTCATCTGTCACATCTTGTTAAAATGGGATATTTTTATTGTATTAGACACAGGAATGACCTTGAGAAACACTTGTGTTTGATGGTTAACTTCTGTAGGCCAGGATCTGGTTGGATTTATTTTGAGACTTGTAGGACTTGTAGCATGCCAGGGTACATGTTAATGTTTCGAAGAAAATTGAAGGTTTGAAATGCCAATGAATTTACAAAGCACATTATATGAGTACACAAAGTCATGCTGTAAATTAAGAAAATTAATAAGGATAATTACTTCTTGTGAGCAGTGTGGTGTTTCAGTGCTATTTTATACACTATGCAGTGGTCTAATTAGGAAACTTAAGCTCTCTGTCATCCTCATCCTTTATTTCTTCCTGGGATGAACATGTTCTTATCCTCTGTTCCAGCTATTTGGTTGATTTACATGGGAGCTCTGGAGATTACCTGTGGGACTCCACACATGTGCTCACAGAGATTCACTTGCCTCTGTTTTCTCTGGGGCTGAGGTTAAAGTCTTTTTTCACAGTGTCGTATTGTACTCCAAATTTGTATTTAAACAGTTCAGAAAATAACATGAGTGTCCCTGGAATTTCCAAAGATTTGTAAGATATCCATGAAAGCACATGTAGGCTATCACATGTCCCTGCTGTGTAGGCTCAGCTCACTAGATTCTTTTCCCAGTGCTCATAGGCTGACAGGGAAGTTGGGATGCTCTGAGCCATTGCTGCCTAAGGTGTCATTGTGACAGTAGTTGCTTGCTAGAACCCTTGCATATTTGTACCTTGTCAACTCATGGAAAGACTTTAACACCCAACACCTCATAGGCATGAAGCCAGACTTACCCCTTGAAGTGGCATGGGAGTCCTTGACAGACTGTAAGAAACTGGTAAGAGACAACCAGGTTTTCTGGAGCTCTGCACTTCTGTTGACATTGTGCTTGCTCTATCACCAAGATACCTGTGTCTGCAGAGTTGGCACTCACAATAGGCTTGTAGTTTAGCTAACTTACATGACATCCTGTTACTCGTGATGGATCCACTGGGAGGTTTGTGTCACTACACACCAGAATGAAGTGTGTGGAATTGAATATGTTGACCCTTTCCAGTTCATGTCAGGAGGAGCTTGCTGGTCTGCATTTTGGATTACTGCTTCAGGGAGCTAATCCTTTTCTTTTTCCTTTTTTCTTATTTTTTTTCATACAATATATATTTTAAAGATTCCTTTATTTTATGCATATGAGTGATTTGCTTTCAGGCCCACCAGGAGAGGGAGTTAGATTGCAATACAGACAGCTGGGAGCCACCATGTGGTTGCTGGGAATTGAACTCTGGAAGAGCAGCTAGTGTTGTTATCTACTGAGCCTTCTCTACAGCCACATACAATATATTTTGTTCATGTTTTCCTGTTCGCTTAACTTCACCCAGATCCTCCCCCCTTCCTTCCCCACATAACATTATGTTCTTTTTCTCTTAAATACACAGACACACACAAATGAAAATCAAAACAAACAAAAAGGCAGTAAGACAAAAAAATAAAGAGTAAAAAAAATAAAATAAAATAACACAAAACCGGAAATACAACCATGGGATTCGTTTTGTGCTGACCATAAACTCCCAGTCATGAGTCCAGCCCTGGAGTATGGTTAATATACACAGTGACACTCCATTGGATAAAAGTGCTTTTCCCTTTTGTAATAGCAAGTCTCAGTGAGCTCCATACTCGCCATGGAACAAGCCCCAAGGCACATGCACAAGGAAATAGGAAGAAGTACGTTAAATCTCAGGAATATCAGTTCCTGGGCTGGAGCCCTGAACTTCACAGAAGGTTGAAAGTTAGCCAAGATCTGTCCCTCTTAAGCTCTCCTAACTGTGGGCAATGTGAGCATCTAATTTCTCCTCTTGCCATGGTAACTTCCCCTTGATTTTAGAGTGTTTCCTAAAACTCTGAGCCAGAATAAACCCTTAAATTGCTTTTGTCAGACACTTATTTAATTTCATGGGCAAAAAAAGTTAATGAATACATTGGTCTAGCCTAGTTGTTTTTTTTTTTTGTTGTTGTTGTTGTTGTTGTTTTCATTGTTTTCTTCTCTTTCTATTTCTTCTCTTAAATATGTGTATATGTGTGATCATTGTTTTTTTTTTTTAATTTTTCATCAATTACACTTTATTCATTCTGCATCCCCCCATAAGGCCCTCCCTCCCCTCCCAATCTCACCCTCCCACCTCCCTCTGCTTGCATGCCACTCCCCAAGTCCACTGATAGGGGAGGTTCTCCTCTCCTTTCTGATCTTAGTCCATCAGTTCACATCACAAGTGGCTGTATTGTCCTCTACTGTGGCCTGGTAAGGCTGTCCCCCCCCCCCCAGAGGGAGGTGATCAAAGAGCAGGCCAATCAGATTATGTCAGAGGCAGTCCCTCTTCACATTACTATGTAACCCAATTGGACTCTGAACTGCCCTGGGCTATATCTGTGCAGGGGTTCTAGGTTATCTCCATGAATAGTCCTTGGTTGGAGTATGAGTCTCTGGGAAGTTCCCTATGAACTGGGAAATAGTAAGAGCTGGAGAGGACAGGGTCTCCACAAGGAGAGCAACAGAACAAGAAAAAGTGTGATCACTGTTTTAACTGGATGATGCTCACACTGGCATCTATTCTCTCATGTACATACCTGGAAATTTCCATCACAATAATTCAGAAAGGTACCATGTCCCAAAGAGCTAGATGACAGTGTTCTCACCCCATCTGCCTTGTCCAGGTGAAGGAAGCTTCCCAGCAATGATGTTGCTAGCATGTGCAAGGATGACAGGGTCTGCAGATCCACCACTCTGTAAGTACCTGGGACTGTGTGGTATCTAAAGCTCCTAGTCATAATGGTCACAATAAAAAATAAATCCATGAACCAGGGATAAATGCAACAGGAAAATCAGCTCTGAAGTCAAATTATGACATTCAAATTTTATGTTATCCCATATACAAACTTCACACTCACAGTGTTAAGTGATGAGCCTTAGCTGGAATTAGTCTTTAACCACCTGTGCCCCACTTTTCCCATCTGTCAAAAGTATAACAACCATCTCAAAGGTTTTCGGGGTGTTAACTTAGCTTTATAGAAACCACATTGCTTGGTTTACCAGTGGTTCTTCAAATGTGGGTAGCAAACTCTTTGTGGGCCACATATCAGATACCCTGCCTATCACATTTATATGACAATTCATAACACTGGGAAATTTACAGTTATGACATGGCTATAAAAATAATTTTATGGTTCAGGTCACCACAACATGAGGAACTATATTAAAGTGGTGCTACATTTGGAAGGTTGAGAACCACTGGTTGAGAGTTAGCTCTTAACAGATAAATTGTCCTGACTAAGAGAAGGGTTGCTTGTGCCATCCTGGTGAAGGATCTTGTCCCTTTTCTGCATCAGACTAAGGAATGTTCATCCTGACAACAGTCATATACCATGGAAGACAAGATGAACGACACCCACCTTATCAGGGCTGGATTATTGTTCTGTGACAACCAGAAGGGTTCCTCTTTCTGGTCCATGTCCTCAATGGCTTGCTGGGTTGGCACAAGGACAGTGAGATTTGAGGTGGTAGTCAGCATGGACTGCAAGGAAACATTCTGAGTCACAGGAGGAGAGAAAGTGACCTGAGTACTGTTAGCTACTAGCTGGGCAGACATATATGATATCAGAGATGATGGCATCCCATGTGATGTAACTCCAGGCACACTAGGAAGATCTGAGTATTTCCTTCACCACTCCACCCAGAACTTGGCTTGATGACTCGATTTCTCTTTTGAGACTTAATATTTTTATTTCCTCTTTAATGTGTGGATCTTTATGACAGTGAAGATTTTCCTGATTGGGTCATACTTGTAAATTGGAATGAAAAGGCAGATAAAGAGTCTTGTGTGTATATGTGTTTGAGATTGCAAATGTGTACAAAGGACTATGTGACTTCTACTATGGCTTTAGAGTAAAAAGGTTGCAGACAATGAAGCCTGTCTCAAACTCAACAATGTCTCATTCATGCCCAGAAAGGTTATTGTTATGTTCAACAATTGGTTAGAAAAATATAAAACCAAAAAAACATAAAAAACAACCCAAATTCTCTAAATCTTTGTTTATAGAACTTACTGAAGCCAGATATGTTGGCGTGTACCTGTATTCCCATCAGTCAGGGAGTCAGAGGCAGGTGCATCTTTGTGAATTAGGGACCAGACATGTCTACAAATTGGGTTCAGGACAGCCAAGGCACCACAGAAAATCCCTGCCTCAAAATAAAACAAAACAAAACAACAACAACAACAACAAAACCCAACAAAGAACTTACAGATTTCTGGTGAATATTCTCCTGGGAATGATGTTCAAGTTTGAAGACAAATGCATTTAAAGAAGGTTGTGGGGAAATGTGCCCTATCTAACCTGCTACTGGGCTGGTATTTCAAGGAGTGAGACTGGGCATAGCCACAGGAAAGCCAGCATGCCAAGAGAGGAAGTAGTTCCCTGCCTTGCTTTATGGAGATCATTGTACTGAGCCTCCAATGTAGAACAAGTGGTTCTTCAGCATACAGGGAGCTGTTCTCTGAGTGATTGCTCCCTGAGGAAGACCTATTTTGGCACATACTTACATAGTAGGACAATCTGTTATGATGTCTGGCTAGGTCAGACATCCCACTCCATTCAGCCCAAGAGGACAGAGATCTAGACAATTGGACAGGGTGAGACTGGAATCTTTCAGCTTTGCTTTTGATACATTTGTTTCTGGGTGTAACAGCCCTGGCTATTCTGGACTCTCTCTGTAGAACAGGCTGGCCTTGAACTCATAGATAACCAACTGCCTCTGCCTCTAGAGGGCTACAATCAAAGGCATGTTACCAAAATCTGCTTGAGATGAAATTTTTCATGTTGTCCTCCACTGGGTAGGAAAGTAAGATCTACAAATATGTGAAGCAGAGAGATAAACACATATGCAGTTCCCAGGTGACAACTGTAAGTCCAAATTGCAGTGAATTATTATTTAAGTCATATTAAACTTTCTGAGAAAGCTATGTGCTTTCTTTAAAATCCATGTGGTGGCTAGGGTTATTCTTATGTATTTGAATTGCTTGGAAATCAGCTACCTGGCCTTTTACTTGCAGTTTCCAGCTTGGCTATCCATGTTAACAATGGTGACCAGACCACGCCCCACTGACTTTAAATCAAGGTCTCCAGGGGTGGGATAGATGGTAAAGAGCAGAAAAAGGGGAGAAGCAGCTCCTCAGGTTCCTCTTAAGTCCACCCCCAAGATACATTGCCAGTTTTCTTTTGCACAAACTCCTTATCTTAAAATAATTTATGTTGCCAGGACTAGTGTGCTAAGGATGGGACTCAAATTTATCCACTGGTAAAATACAGCTGCTTCTGAGAGAAATGACAATTCCTCATTCATTTATTCCAAGGAGGGTGGGAGAGCAGAAAGAGAACATAGAATTGTTATCTCAGTCTCTTTCTGGATAGCCAACACCTGCCCACTTTACCTGTGCTGTCTATAGAGCCAACCTCCCTAGGATGAAAAGGTGAGGAATGAAATCATCACAGTGTCAGGTCTCAAATCCTGGACAAACTGCTAAGTGTTGTACTTGTTAAAACATCAAAGCTGAGGCTGGCTAGCCAAGTGCTCCAAGCATCCCTCCATTTCTAGCTGTTGCAGGGTCCTCCTGGCTTGCATATCCTGCCCCTCCCCTGAAACCTTCAGCCCAGGGACTAGCCTGCCATTCTGCCAGCTGCTCATCCCTATATAATCCAGTTATTTTGGCTAGGCTGGTTGTTCTGGCCCTTTTACCTCTTGGTCAGTCTCCTGGCCCAGGCAGCTGCTCTTGGTTTATGACTGTCTCATCTCTTGCTCTCTCTTTTCCTCCCCCCTCAAATGACCCTGCTCAGCTTGGCCCTGTTCACTGTGGACTCTCCCAGATGTCTCATCCTCTGGCTCTATTTAACCTTTTATCTACTGTAAAACTTCTTCTCTACTGTACTTAGAAGCAGTCTTGTCCTTCTTCTTGTTCTACTATACTTAGTAACAGTCTTGTCCTTCTTCTTGTTTCTTTTTTCTTTCCTCTCAGTCATCTGATGTCAAAACCCAGAATTTCTGTAGGCTTACATGTGACAAAGGAGTAAGGTGAAGATCCTCCCTCTTGAGATTAGAGAACTATTCTGTGGGAGAAAGAGATGGAGAGGTAGTGACAGTTGGGCATGACCCGTACTACACGGATAAAATACTCTATGTTGGTGATTAAGTGTTGGGCCTGGCACATGGACAGACACCAACTCTGAGGCAAGTAAGTGTTAGTAGCCTCTGGTTACTGACCTGTGGAATGAGGATCATAATAGCACTAAACCCATACAACTGTGGTGAGTTTTGAATGAGATGTAATTTCATAAAGGACCTAGAAAGAACCTGCTATACAGAAGGCATTTGCATGTGCATATGAGCACACATGTATACATACATGGGAACACACCTCAATCAAGATGAGCACATACACACACACACACACACACACACACACACACACACACACACACGCACACCTCATTCAACATGAGTAAATCCAGGATGTTCTGGCTAACCCATAGGAGTCCATGGAACCCAAAGGGGAGCTCTGACAGCTATTCAATAGAGCCCAGCATAGGGAGATCAGTTGCTCATTGTTAAATCTCAGACAACTTGGCAAACAAAAGCTTTTCAGGACTGCTCTGTGTGTAGAAATTGCCCAATAAATTCTGTAGCACCTTGGGAAAGGAGGAACCCACCAAACATGTAAGGACCTGCAAACACCAGCTGTGTTCATATAAAATCTGAAAAATGGGCTACTGTTCCAAAGGGGTGGAGTGGGCTTAGAATGTTCTGAGAATGTTCTTTAAGAAATGGGACACTGTGGGCCTTGAGGGAGGGCAAGAGAGCTGGGGAAGGCATTCAAACTAAGGAAAAATGTCACAAGAGAAAAACAGAGGTAAAGAAGAAGCCTGTTTGGTTGGAGAAACAATGTTGAGGATGGATTCTGAAAGTCTAACACACCCCAGGTGGGGCTGATATAACACTATTCAGGTGAGGGAAGAAGTGAGTAAGACCATTCATTGTATGAATTTTCACTGTTACAGTGACACCTGATATGTGAGCTTTGTAAGGCAAGTGTGTATATTTTATATAACAGTGTACAATATTTTATAACCATGTGAAACCCTTTGCATAGCAGAATACAAGCTTATAGGCTAGAGCTAATTTCCTCTGATTGTTGGCACAGCACCTCTGTGGCCCCACTCTTAACTCTTCTAACATTTGATCTTAACATGGCTTTTCTCTATATTCACAGAAGTTAAAGTCAGTATTCATTTGACTTGCCAACAGACTTCCAAATCAATTGTGGCTGATTGAAGGCAATCTTATATGAGGCTTATTTGATTTCATAAATATTTCATAGAGACCCTGTCTTCTGTATCCCTTCATTTCATTCAAAATTTGTTTGCAGGAGAGGATCCAGACCTTGGCTGTACATATTGAAACTTTTTTTTTTTTTGATAAATATTTTAGTTTCTCTGTTTCTTTGTTTTCATAGTAGCTGTGACATGGGAAGGTTTGTGACATGCTTGGGTCTTTCTATTCAGTATGCAGTGCTGAATGAACCGGTTTTGACAAAAAAATTAAATGGCATATGACTGAAAAGTTGAAATGTAGATGACTCTTGACAGCTGGCTCACTGGTTAAAGATTGGTATTTGAGGGAAGGAGGACCCTAGTTCAGTTCCTGGTATGAATATTGGAAATCCTGGGAGTCATAACACTTTTGGATTTCATACCTCTGGCTTCTGTGACCATCTGTACTCATATACAAGCACAAAGTTGTGCAGGCATGCACACACACATGCACACCCAAGCACCACTAAAAATAAAAATAAAGGATTATATGCCTAGGAGTGGTATAGCTGGATCTTGAGGAAGGACTAGTCCTAATGGCCCAAGAAAGCACCAGATTGATTTCCCAAGTGGTTGTGCAAGTTTACATTACCCCCAGCAATGGGGGAGGGTTCCTCTTTCTCCATGTCTTCTCCAGCATGTGTTGTCACAGGAGATTTTTATTTTTTAGCCATTCTGATGGCGATAAGGTAAAACCTCAGGGTTTTTTAATTTGCATCTCCTTCTTGAGTAAGGATGTTGAAGATTTCCCTAAGAGTTTCTGTTCCATTTGATTTTCCTCTATTGAAAATTCTCTGTTTAGCTCTGAACCCCACTTTTAAATGGGATGACTTGGTTTGTTGGTGATTAACATCTTATGTTTTTCATGTATTCTGGATAGTAACCCTCCCTCTGTCAGATACACTTTTGGGGAAGATCCTTTCCCTACCTGTGGGCTAGGGGGGCCCACGCACGAAAAGTACCTAAACCCACTGCTCCGATGTAGACCATAGACTCAGTCTCCAAGTATGTTCACTAATATGCAATACAGGGACTCTCTCTGATGTGAACTCATGGGCTGACTCTCTGATCACTCCCCCTGAGGGGGGTGGGGGTGAGTGCAGCCTTGCCAGGCCACAGAGGAAGACAATGCATGCACTCCTAATGAGAAATGCTAGGCTAGGATCAGATAGAAGCAGGGGAGGATCTCCCCTAACAGTAGACTAGAAGAGGTGCATAGGGTGAAAAGAGGAAAGGAGAGGCCCTCAGCTGAGATACAAAGTGGAATAAAATGTAACAAATAATTAATCAAAATATTTAAAAACACACAAAAATTAAAAATTAAAAATTAAAAATCTTTTTTGTTTGTCTTTTAAAAGAGAGTATCTCTGGTTGTCCTGGACTCACTTTGTAGGCCAGGCTGTCCTTGAACACACAGAGATCCTCATGCCATTTCCTTCATAAGTGCTGGCATTACAGGTGTGCACCATTGCATCTGGCTCTGATAAGAAATCTTAAAGACAAAATGTTGACTGCTGCTATTGACACTTACTAGAGTTTCGGGTTTCTTCTCCCTGACATACTTCTTGATGGCTTCCTTTTTTGGAGCAAACACTCGGTAAGCACCTGCAGCCATGATTGCATTTGCCAGATTGTATTCCTGCAAAGACAGACTAGACAATGAGGGGACCCTTGTTGCTAGACAGTTTGAAAAATGGTTTTGCAGAGAACATGTTACTTACAATGATGTCGCCTTGGAAGATGGAATAGGCAAGCATCTGGTCCAGTCACATGGGTAGGGTTGGTGAGGAGCCACTCAGACCTCTTTGAGGATCAGCACCTGGGAAAAGAAGCCCCACATTTCTAGTTAGCCAATTTTGGTACGATTTGCTGTTCACTATTGACTATGGAAGTCTTGCTGTCTTCTTTGCCCAGTTAAAAGAATTGAGGGAAAACATTTTATTTACCAAGGAAGTGATTCCAGGATGCAAACTGACTGGGCTGGAAGGAACTTTGAAATGTTAGTTCAATCTTAATTCTTTCACTTCATTTTATTTTCCATTTAGAGAAAATTTCATCTTATAAAAAATACTTCATGGATCCAACTACAAAATCCCTTCTAAATTCCATTAACTTTTGTTACTTCTTTGCTTATCCTGAGAACCTTAAGTCTGCTATACTCCAGTGACCTCAATTTGCCTGCAAAATGCTTTGCTTGATAAAACTACAAAGACTGGCAATTTTACAAAAATAGTTAGATTTCTCTCTCTCTTTCTGTGTTTGTGTGAAAGGGGGTGTTGAGTGAGAAAGAGAAAGAGAGGAAAGTAGAAAGAGGAGGGGCTGCTGGAATTCAGAGCCTTGTGCAGATGGGGCACATATCTATTACTGAGACATTTCCCTAGATGGTTGACAACCCGTCCCCCTTAACTCTTCCCATTTTGAAACCGAATCCTGCCATGAAGTCCAGGCTGTTCTCAAGCTTTCTGTGATCCTCCTGTTGTAGCTGTCTGAGGGTGGGAACTACAGGCATGCCTGGACACAAAGCTATTTACTGAAGCCAAAGCCAATTAGTGAGCCAAAGCCATTTAGTGGAGCCAATGCCAATTAATGAAAAAGTTACCAAAAGCCACACTAGGACCTTAGGTCATAGGTGATAGATTTAGGTGAGAACATCTGCTTGTCAGTCTTGGAGCATCTTTGAGACATCTTAAGGAAATATTCTTGAGATATCTTGCAGGAGGTATCTCAAACCATAAAACAGTTTTGCAATCTTCTGCAGCAGTAAATTAGTAAAAGGTAAGTCAAAATGATGAATTATGGGAGTAAGCATGACTTATTTTTACAGGGTCTCAAAGACTCCATCAAGATGGGAGGAGTAAGGTGAAGGAGTGTGGTAATTGGAATTCTGCCTCCTGGCCTTGGCAGATGCTGGTCTTATTAATAGTTCCATTTAAAAGAGATTGTCCTTGGTGGTCAATCTTTGCAGGTGGGCTTTTCTGAGCCTGAGAAGTAGATAGCAAGCTCCCTGCACCCTTGGGAACCACAAGCAAACTATGTATAGCCTTGAGTTAATTCTGCATGCCTTGCCAGGTGGACAGATGTGTTGCTACTGTTAAAAAAAAATTGCTTGTATCCTATGCTTTATCAGTGTTGTTTGCACATTCAGTAAATTGAGACTTGATCAGGAATCTGTTTTGCCTCCATTCTTCACATCTCTGTCTCCCAATTTCCCCCTTTCAGGTGGATCCTGTTCAACTAGCCTGTGGGATGGGTTGGTTGGTGCCCAAAAAAGGGACTTTGAAAAAAAGGGGCAAAAGTGAGAAACATTGGTATTTGGAGCTCCAGATGCCTAAGTAAAACCAGTACTTTGTGATACTGACCATCGCACAGAGAAAGACAAGGTAGGCAGGCAGCTTAATCATTTGTTCAGAACAATAGCAGTCAATGTTAAAATAAACAGGACGAGTTGGGAGAAATTCCCTTTTACCGTTTAGTTTGTAAATGATGTATGTCCCTCCTTCCCAGTGTAATGTATGTAAATATGGAAACATGGAGAGTGTAGGGAAACAATTGCAAGAGTATTACACCAATAATGGTCCAGAGAAGGTACCTGTTATATCTGTTCCTCTGTGGAATCTAATTAGAGATTTGTTGGATCCTAGGCATGAGATGGATAAAATGAAAAATTTTGATCTCACAAGCTAAGGAATGGCTTAAAGAAAATGGAGCAGCCAAACAGGTAGGAAAGAAAAATACTTCTAATGTGATTTTAAATGTTCATAAAGGAGCTCAAACAGATTAGTGTAATTTGAGAACAGAAAATAATTTAAGAGCTAGATAGTGAGGATGAAAGGGAGTCACAGGAAGAAACTGCCAAGTCTCATAATGCACACTGGTGGCCTGTGCCCTCTGCCCTCCCCCTCCCCCCATGGCTTTCACTACCACATGTGCAGGAGATACATGACCACTGCAGGAAGACATTACTGTTCTTCAAGAGAAAGTGCAATTGGAAAGGAAACAAGTCCAGGTATTAAGAGAATTAGAAAAACTTCAATAAAAACAATAGTAAAAACAATAATAATAATAATAAAAGTAATAGTAATAGTAAATAATAATAACAATAAGAAATTTAGATTGTTTGGTCTGGTAAATTTTAAAGTTGGTTTACTTTTAAAATTATATATGTGCTTTATGATTTCACTCCTAAAGAGTATGCTTTGTTTTAATATTACAAAAACAGGTTTTAAAAAAATAGGTAAATGTTAAAAAGCAGGGACCACCATTGTTCTTTCTCTTGTCTCTGATTTTCCTTTTGTGTGCTGGCTGTCTGCTTTGGTTTCTGGTTTTAACTTGCTCTCAAAGTCTGGGGAAACTGGGAGAGTTTGCAATCTGGTCAAGGGAATATGAAGGACTCTCTAATTCCCTGGGAAGAGGCTTATACATCTCTACATTTTTTGGCACCAGGAGAAAGGGTCAGTGAGACCGTATTTTGTGTTATAATAGGGCTGTGGGAGCCCACTCTCCATTTGGAAGCTGTGGAGAAGGCCATGGGTGCTCTGCTCCTTCTGGTATCTATGTGTTTGGAGGGGACCCATGAGAGGGTCCACTCCTTCTGGAATTTGTGGTACTTGTGTCCAGTAAAGGCTGGTCAAGCCCTGGTATTTGAGTATTCTGGTTACACCAAGGTGACAATGGAGGATTTCTATGTTCCTTAGCTATGTCTATACGTGTGTTTATTTTTATTTGTGGACAAACAGATGATATTTTGAAATCTGGCTGATGATAATAATATTTTTACATGAGATAGTTTGACTCAACACCTCTGAGTTTGGTCCTGGACCATCAGAGTTTAATTTTACAATACATTTTAAAATTTGTCAGGTATTTTAAAACAATAACCTTTGGTATGTCTAAGAAGATACTTAAATCAGTTTCTCAAACCTTTAGGTGAGGTAAAAAAAACCTTGGTATTTATTTTATGAATTATGAGAAGTAAAAATCAAGCCATGCTGTTTGAGCCAAGTAAACAAGAACCGCAGTTATTACAATACATCATGTTAAAAAAACAAATAAAAAAAAAAACTATGAAATACATTCTTCATTTAAAAAGGCTGGATATCACCTGACAGCAGTGACAGCTAAATACCACCTGAGATAAAGCTGGACACAGAGAGAGACATTGGGACACAAAGAGAGACAGGGCAACCCAAAGAAGGATACCTAGTCTACATGCTGATTTAATGGGTGTCAGGTTAACACTTAACATAGGCAAAAGTGTGCAAGCATTTTTCACGCAGGCAATTTTACTTAGCCAAAACATGAGAGGTCTCACTCCAGGTTGCACAAAGTTTGCAGTCTGTGTCTCAAGGTTGCAGGGAGATTGCTATCTACTTCTCAGTCTCAGAGCACCTAGCCTGCAGAGACTGACTGCCAAGAACCGTCTCTGAGTAATGGAATGATGGATAAGACACGCATCTGCCAAGGCCAAGAGGCAGAATTCCAATTACCAGACTCTTTCAGAAATGGTTAAGAAAAAGGATTTAGTTAGCTTCTTTGTTTCAATTACTAATATTTGCCCCTGGTTTCCACAAGAAGTCACTATTGATGTAAGACTCTGGCAGAAAGTTGGAAATTGTCTTAAAAAAATTTATGATTCTTCTCGTCCACAAAAGGTGCCTGTCCAGACATTTTATTACTGGAATTTGATTAATGATATTCTTCAGGTCAGACATTCCCAACCTGACTTGGCTGACTTATTCAAACTGGAAAGTTCCTCAAAAAGGATTCTAGAGGCAGTCCCAAATGCCTTGAAGTAGGTAGGGACAAGGCTGCACTACCCCAACATTTCTGAGTTCCCTCCCTATCTCCATACTTATGCCAGAACCAGAGGCTGCAGTCCTAGTTCAGCCTGCATCCCATTTCCTTTACCCTCCCTTTACAACTCTTCACTTGCAGACACAGGACGGTCCTAATGACCTAACTTTCCCTGAAAAGGCCACTTCCCTTGAAGAAAAAGCTGCCAGATCCTGTAATGTAGACTGGCAACGCCTCCCATCTTTCCTGGCTCTGGCAGCTGCCCCCTTTTTATTGACTCCATATATTAAAGTTCCTCCTTTCTGTGCACCATCCTTACCTTTTGATTCTGACATAGAGGATGCAGCTCAGTACACTGAAACTGAACTCAGTCAGGAGGTCAAATCCCTCAGGGAATCTACTTCAAAAGAAAGGAGAGCATTTAACACAAAAAGAACTGCAGGAAGTTATCTCCTGTACCAATGTGTTTTAAGGCCTCCCCCGTTCTTTTTTCTAAGGGATTTAATGTGTCTGGTTTTATGTTGAGGTCTTTGATCCACTGGAAGTTTAGTTTTGTGCAGTCTGATAAGTATGGATTTATTTGCATTTTTCTACATGTAGACATCCAGGTTGACCAGCAACATTTCTTGAAGATGCTATCTTATTCCATTGTATGGCTTTGGCATCTTTGTCAAAGATCACGTGTTCATAAGTGAGTGTGTGGGTTTATTTCTGCCTTTTATGTTCAGTCCATTTGATTCACCATTCTGTATTTATGCCAGTACCATGCAGTTTTTATTAATGTTGCTCTGTAGTACAGCTTAAGATCAGGGAAGGAGATACCTCCAGAAGAGCTGTTATTGTAGAGGATTGTTTTAGCAATTCTGGGTTTTTTGTTATTCCATAGGACATTGAGAATTTATCTTTCCAGGTCTGTAAAAAATTGTGTTGGTAATTTGATGGGAATTGCATTGAATCTGTACATTGCTTTTGCTAAGATGGCCATTTTTACTGTGTTAATCCTGCCAAGCATGAGCATGGGAGATCTTTCCATCTTCTGATCTCTTCTTCTAATTCTTTCTTCAGAGACTTAAATTTTTTTCAAACAAGTCTTTGACTTGCTTATGTCACTTGTGGCTATTGTGCAGGGTGTTGTTTTCCTAATTTCTTTCCCAGCCATTTTATCTTTTGTATTCAGGAGGGCTACTGAACTTTTTGAGATATTTGTTATCCAGCCACTTTGGTAAAGGTGTTTAACAACTGTAGGAGTTCCCTGGAAAGATTTTTGGGTTCACTCATGTAAACTATCATATCATCTGCACCTAGTGATAATTTGAGTTCTTACTTTCTAATTTGCATCCCCTTGAACTCCTTCACTCTGTTATTACTCTAGCAAGGAATTCCAGAATTATGTTGAAGAGATATGGAGAGAGTGGGCAGCCTTGCCTTGTCTCTAATTTCAGTGGGAATGCTTTTCTCTTTGTTCAGTTTGATGTATATTGCCTTTACTATGTTTAGATATATGCCTTTTATCCCTGATCTCTCCAAGACTTTAAAAATGAATGTATGTTTGATTTTCTCAAATGCTTTTTGAGCATCTAAGGAGATTATCATGTTTTATTTTTTTTCTCTTTCCATTCTTTTATTTTTTTTTGTCAGTTACATTTTATTAACTCTGTATCCCAGCCGTGTCCCGATCCCTCATTCTCTCCCAGTCCCTCCCTCCCTCATCTCCACAGTGCCCCTTTCCAAGTCCACTGATAGGGACGACCTCCTCCCCATTCATCTGATCCTGTTTTATCAGGTATCTTCAGGACTGGCTGCAAAGCCCTCCTCGTGGCCTAACAGGACTGCTCCTCCCTTCGGGGGTGGGGAGACCAAAGAGCCAGTCATTGAGTTCCTGTTAGAAATAGTCCTTGTTCCCCTCACTTTGGGAAACCAATTGGTTACTGAGCTACCACAGGCTACATCTGAGTGGAGGTTCTAGGTTATATCCACACATGGTCCTTGGTTGAATGTCAGTCTCAGAAAAGACCCTGTGCCCAGATATATTTGGTCCTTGTGGAGCTCCTATCCTTTCCCCATCAGACTAACTCCCCTTCTTTCTTATGATTCCCTGTACTCTGCCAAAGGTTTGGTCATGAGTCTTTGCTTTGAAAACACTGCTAGTTAGAGTCTTTCAGATGCCCTCAGTAGACTCCTGTAATATGTTCAATGCACATCCCATCTGTCTTTCTAAAGGAGGATTGATCATCTTACCCCATGTCCGCTCAATAGATTCTTTTTTGGTGTATAGATTTCATTATGTTTATCATATCTTATAGGTCTATATAAGTGAGTATATCCCATGTTTGTCTTTCTCCTTCTGGGATATTTCACTCAGAATGATCTTTTCTAGATCCCACCATTTGCCTGCAAATTTCATGATTTCCTCCTTTTTTTGATTGTTGAGTAGTATTCCATTGTGTAAAAATACCACAATTTCTATACCCATTCCTCCATTGATGGACATCTGGGTTCTTTCTTTGTTGGGACTTTCACAGGTTTAAATTCTGAAGTGACTGTGACTTCATAGAATGAGTTTGGTAGTGCTCCTTCTGTTTCTGTTTTGTAGAATATTTTGTAGAGAACTGGAGTTAGGTCTTCTTTGAAATTCTGGTAGGATTCTGTGCTGAAAACATCTGACCCTGGCCTTCTTTTGGATGGGAGATTTAGATGAGAGCTTCTATTTCCATGGGGGACATAGCACTATTTAATAGATTTACCTGGGTTGATTCAGTTTTGGTTAAGTGGAATCAATCAAGAAAATTGTCCATTTCATTTAGATTTTCAAATTTTGTGGCTTATAGAGATTTGAACTTCCTGAAAAGAACACCAACAGCATAGGCTCTAAGAACAACAATCAATAAAGTGGACATCATGAAACTGCAAAGCTTTTGTAAATCAAAGGACACTGTCATCAAAACAAAATAATTGCCTCCAGATTTGAAAATAATCTTCACCAACCTTTTTTCTGACAGAGCGCTAATATACAGTATATATAAAGAAATAAAGAAGCAAACCATGTAATCCAATTGAAAACTAGGAAACAGAGCTCAACAGAGAATTCTCTACAGAGGAATATAGAATGGCTGAGAACATTAAAAGAAATGCTCAATGTCAATAGCCATCAGGGAAATGCAAATTATAAAAAGGCCCTGAGATTTCACCTTACACTTATTAGAATGGCCAAGATGGAAAACTCAAGCAACAGCATATGCTGGAGAGGTTGTGGAGAAAGGAAAACCATCCTCCACTGCTGATTCGAATGTAAACTTGTACAACCACTCTGGTAATGAATCTGTCTTTTTCTCAGACAACTAGGAATAGCACTTCCTGAAGATCCAGCCGTACCACACTTACGCAAATATCCAAAAGAGGCTCAATTACACATAAGGACATTTGCTCAACCATGTTCCTAGCTGCTTTCTTTGTAATAGCCAGAAGCTGGAAACAGGCCAGTTGCCCCTCAACTGAAGAATGTATGCAGATTTTGTGCTACAACTACACAATGGAGTATTACTCAGCGATGAAAAATAAGCAAATCATGAAACGTGCAGGTAAATGGTGGGATCTGGAATCATCCTGAGTGAGCTGTTCTAGAAGCATAAAGACACACACAGTCTATACTCATGCATTCAGACATGTAATATAGGAAGAATCTTTTAAAATCTGTACATCTAAAGAACCTACACAAGAGAGAGGCCCCTAACTAAAATGTTAACACCCTATTCCAAAAAGCAAAGAAAAAGGTCATCAGAAGAAGAAGAAAACCAGAAACAAACTAGAAAGCAGCCACAGAGGGCCTCTGAAAGGCACTTCTCTACAGACTATCAGAGCAGATGCTGAGACATATGGCCAAACTTTGTGCAGTGTTCATGGAAACTTATGTAAGAAGTGGGAAATAGTAAGATCTGGAAAGGACAATAACTCCACAAGGAGAGCAACAGAACCAGAGATTTGAACACAAGGGTCTTCCCAGAGACTTGTACTCCAATCAAGTACCATGCATGGAGCTAAACTAGAACCACTGCTCAGGTGTAGCCCATGGCAGTTTCGTGTCCAATTGGGTTACATAGTCACGGGAAGAGGGACTGCCTTTTATATAATCTGATTGGCCAGCTCTTGGATCACTACCCCCTGAGGGGAGAGAAGTCTTACCAGGCCTCAAAAGATGACAATCCATTCACTCCTGATGAGCTCTGATAGACTAAGTTCAGAAGGAAAGACAGGAGGATCTTCCCTCTCAGTGGACTTGGGAGGGGCATGTGTGAAGAAGGGGGCAAGAGGGTACGATAGGAAGGGGAGGATAGAGGGGCTTATGAGGGGATACAAAGTGAATAAAGTGTAATTAATTAAAAGAAATATAAAAATAAAAAAAGAAGAACTGGGGGAATTGGATCTTGAATTGACCCAACCCCTAACTGAAGCTGCCACCCTCCCTCCCAAGACAAAGAACAGGGTTCCTAATACTCTGTAGGATTTTACTGTAACTCCTAGCAGAGCACAGGCTCCTGCCCTACCCCCTGCCAAAGAGGTCCAGTCCACCTCAGGCCCTGTAGTTAAACGAGAGGATGAGGAGGAGAATCTTACCTCCAGTGAAGGGGCTCCTGCAGATGAAAATGAAATTTCTGCCACCTCAGCTGGGTAATGGGATGGAACATATGAACAACAGTACTGCTGCAATAGGCTTAGATATATAAAAGAACTAAAAAATGCAGTTTCATAATATGACCCAGTTGTTCTTTTCACACTGTCCATAAATGAAACTCTGAGTGAAAAGGGGCTGACACCCAATGATGGGTAATTTTTGATTCCTGCTGTATTATCAAGGGGCGATTTTGTCCTCTAGAAGTCAGAGTTAAAGCATTTTGCAAGGAAACCACATGGTGTAACACAGTGGCTTGGCAGCGAATCCAAACACTGGACCTTGCAAAAATTATGAGCTAATAGCCCCTATGACTCCAATAAGCAACAAGTCAAGTATCTTCCTGGTCTTCTTTATCAAATACAAACTGCAGGACTCAAGGCTTGGGAACAGCTTCCCTCTAAGGAAGCCCTAACAAACTCCCTAGCTAAAATCCAGTAAGTACCATTGGAGCCCTACTGTAATTTCATCAGCCATCTTACTGACATTTCAGAATGGATTCTGGGCTCACATGAAAATGAGAGTGAATTCATAAAACCTCTTCTTTCCAAAATACTAACCCCAAGCTGCCTTATGGCCATACCCTGAAGGCAAAGACATTCTGTTTATGTCAAGTACTGTGAAGGCATCAGGTCAGCTCATACTATTGGCGCAGCTGTTGGAGCTGTATTCCAGGGCCTAACACAGGGCACCCTCCCTAAAGCTTCCTTTATTTGCAAACAACCAGGGCATTTTGCCAAATAATGAAAGGCCAATAAAACTGAGCACCAGCCGGCTTCTACTTGAGGTCCCTGCAACACTGGCCCTCAGATTGTATCTCCAAAAAGGATACTCAAGGCAATCGCTTACCAAAGCAGGGAAACTTGTTAAGGGGCCTATCTCTGGCCCCAAACATGAAACAAACCTCTGGGGCTACTGGGTTTGTCCCCCAAACATCAACCCCTCAAGCTCAGTTATCTCAAACATTTCCCCCATTCCCAAACAATCAGGAAATTCCTTCCTACACATAGCAACAGGCAGGAAGCACAGGGTTAGACTTATGTCCCTCCAAAAGCACAATCCTAACACTGGGAATTCAGGTCTTGCATAGGGGAGTTTTTGGACCCTTGCTTCCTGGCATCTTTGTTCTACTTCTTCTTCTTGCTAGTTCAATTCTCCAGGGACTTCATATCTCTTCCAGAGTTATTGACAATGATTATACAGGAGAGATAAAGATTCTAGTTTCTTCTACTTCTGGTCCCTTAACTAGTAACCAGGGACAAAGAGTTGCTCAGCTGTTACTGCTTCCCTCACCCATATTAACCAGAAAAACTTTTGAAAATTCAGAGGTAGCAATAATTTTGGTTCCTTCCATGCTTACTGGATTCAGACTATTACTCAGGATGGACCCTTCTTCAATTTAAAATTGGATGGAAAAAGCTTTGATGCCACCATAATAACACACACACACACACACACACACACACACACAAGTGGCCTTTCTCCTAGCCCATTTCAGCTTCCTTAATCCACATCAGGGTGGATGAAAGTCCAATCCCAAGCAAAGTTCTAAACTCCTCACATGGACAGCTGAGGAAGGAAATACTGTGTGTGCCTGGCTTACCAGCTAATCTCTGGGGTTGGGATATTCTTTCCCAGTTCAATCTCTTTATGCATAGTCCAAATGAAATTTTTACCCACCAAATGCTAAAAATAAAACAGACCTTCTTTCCCAGTCAAGGCTTAGGAAAATATTTTCATGGAATAAAATAACCTATCCAGGTAATTGAAAACATGACTATGCAGGATTACGCATGACAAATTTAGCTTAATGGTGGTTGGCATCCCTCAACTCCATGCAGACAAAATCACTTTGAAATCTGATGAAACTGTTTGGGTTGACCAATGGCCTTTTGCCTCAGAAAAGTTATCAGCATGTATGGCATTAGTACAGGAACAGGTTGCCACTGCTCACATTGAACCTACTCTTCCTCCTTGGAATAAACCTATTTTTTGTTGTTAAGAAACGTCTGGCAAATGGAGGTTAGTGCAAGACCTAAGAGAAGTTAATGAAACTATGCCTACTTTGGGTGCTTTACAACCAGGACTGCCTACCCCTACAGACATTCCTGCTGACTTTTACAAGACAGTTATGGATCTTAAAAACTGCTTTTTTATCATCCCCCTGCATCCCCAGGGTAAAAAGTGCTTTTCATTAAGGTTGCCAGTAACAAACTTCAAAGGGCCTATGCCTTGTTTGCAATGGAAAGTTTTGCCTCAAGGCATGGCTAATAATCCCACTCTGTGTCAAAAGTGTGTAGCCCAGAAAAATGATTCTTTGAGAACATTTTGGCCTTCTATTTATATAGTATGTTATATGGATGATATTCTTTTAGTTGTACCTGATGGCTCACTGTTGCTTCATTTTTGTAAAAATTTTCACAAAAATTAATAGATTATGGTTTACAAATTGCACTAAATAAAATTCAATTAAAAGACATACATTTTTATTTAGGAGTTGAGCTCCATTGTCAAAAAATTACTACACAAATGATCCAATTAAAAACTAGCCATTTAAGACTTTCAATGATTTCCAAAAGCTCCTAGGATATATCAATCAGATAAGACCTTTTCTTAAACTCACTACAGGGAGCTTAAACTTCTTTTTTATATTCTCAAGAAAGATTCTAACCCTTATTCTCTTCGCTCCTTAACCCCAGTGGCAACAGAAGCCCTTCAGGCTGTGAAAACAACTATCCAAAACAAGCTAGGTACATTTTATTTCCTCTAAGGAACCCATTTTCTTTGTCTTATGTTCCTCATCCCATAAGCACACTGGGGTGTTTTGGCAACATAATCGTCTGTTGTGGACTCATCTCTCCACCTCTCCCACTAAGGTTCTTGCCCGTAATACTCCTTTGGTTGCAGAACTCATCTTTGTGGGACACAGACAAAGCTGTCAATTTTTTGGCAAAGTTCGTGATAAAATAATACTGCCCTATTCTAAAGGTCAGTTAGAATGGCTGATGCAAACTACCAAGAATGGTCCAGGAGTTATCATTTCCCTCACCCTAGGGAAAGAATCAGGTATTCCACCTGTAGCTATTGGACCCAATCCTGTCTTCTCCTTACCCACATAGATAGAACTCAGGAAAAATGATTTTTCCCACACAGACAGAGCCTAAATAAACTGTCCCTGCAACCCCAACTCCTTCCTTTGATGATAAGCCTATCCCCTCCTTATTTGAAGATGGGATTGATACAATCTATATTATTTTATACCTTGTTAATCATAACTTATTAGCCCTGCTTCATACATACCTGAGCTTACTGAATCCTATTGGTTTTTTTATGATGCTGTCCCTCCCTTTTATGAATGCATTTCTGTCACTGAGGAAATCTACTCCTCTGACCATTCTAAATGCAGATAGTCACAACAAGATGAGGCTAGATTGACACTGCCTTCTGTTTCTGGCCTTGGGTTATGCATAGGCAATAGTATTCCTCAGATACAGACATCTTTGTAATGGAACCATTACACAGTCAAGCCACTTTATCAATTATATCCTCCCAGGAAACAATAGCTGATGGAATTGCAGTGATGGCATTACTCCCTGTATATACACACCCCTCACCTCAAAAGCAATACTATGACATTCTGTGTCATTGTCCCATTAATTCCCCACATAACTTATTATTCTTGGGAAGATTTTGCCTGTTTGGGGACCCCTTTAATGACCATGCATTGATCAGAACAAAAATAGAGGCCATAATTGCTGTTACACTAACTGTCCTCCTTGCACTCTGAGCAGAGCTGCTGGTCTGGGACAGGTATCACCTCTTTCATTCTCTCCAATAAGCATTACTCTGACCCTCACCTGAAAACTGAGAAGGATATTAAGAAATTGGAGATTGGCATTACCAATTAGAGAAATCCCTCCTTTCACAGTCTGAAGTTGTCCTACAAATTGAAGAGGACTAGACTTGATTGTCTTCCAGCAAGGGAGTTGCTGTGCTGCCCTGAAGGGAAGAGTGCTGCTTTATACTGGGATTGTAAGGCACAGCATGGCTAAGGTTAGGGAAGGCTTAGAAGAGAGAAAGAGATAGAGAGAACAAGAGAAAAGTTGGTTTTATAATTGGTTATCAATGTCTCCCTGGATCACCAATCTTGTTCCTTCAATTGTGGGACCCATTGGGTGTTCCTTCTCCTCATATGTATTGGCCCGTGGGACATTAAAAGACTTAACTAGCTTTATAACCAGCAAATTGATTCCCTGGCATCTAAACCCTTACAAGTCCATTATCACAGATTTGGTTTGGCTGTCAGAGTCTTAGATGAGCCCCAGGGCAACTGCTGAGAGTCTATCTCAAGGGTCTTGACTGCCTGCATTTGGCTCTCATGAAAAAATCATAAAACTCAGATAAATGCTTGCTTGATGTATCTTGGGTACCTGTAAGGGGTACAAGATGAGGTAGGGCAAGGGGAGCGCCCAATTGCCTGTTTCTGAGTCCCCTGACAATGAAACCTAATTGCATTGATGTTTGTGTCTGATTACCCCTAAACACAGCCTGCTGCTGATGCCCTCAGGTGTTGATGGGGTCTATCTCTCCTTCCCAAAAAGATACTCATAAAGGGTATAAAATGCCTTTGGAGGATCAGGTCAATACTTCCCCCTCTGTTTAATGCCCACGATCTGTTGGGGGACGTATGAAGGCCCCAAGGAGAGTTTGCTCTGGGAAAGAGCTCAGTGGGACTTTCCCACAGAATTATGACCCCCCCAGGACACAGTCCTGATAAGAGTCACAATGTGTTCCTGTGACAGGCTTATTGCAACTGCCAACAGGCTTATCTGATCTACTTCCCCTCCCCTCTGAAACCTCTGGTATTTTCCCACCACTTGTGGTGGTCTCTCCATTCCCTCCTATACCCTGTCCTTCAAACCTATAAAAAGCCTAAACTGTTTCAATAAAGTTGAAACCTCGACAATAATCATTACTGCCTGGTCTCCGTTTCTTCTCCTGCCTATTCTTATTTTACAGGAATGTGTCCTCCTTGATCACTCCACCTCAGAGTCCCTGCTGATCAGGGGCAACCATCTGCAAAAGACTTTATGAGGTCAAAGCCTATCTACTAGACTCTTAAATTGTTTAAAAGGGAGGAGATGCTGGGATCCAAAGCTATTTACTGAATCCAAAGCCAATTAGTGAACCAAAGCCATTCATTCCAGCAAATGCTGGAAGTTACCAACAGCTGCACTAGGATCATAGGTCATGGGTGATAGATTTATGTGAGAACATCTACTCTTCAGTCTTGGAACATCCTTGAGATATCTTAAGGAAACATTCTTGAGGTAACTTACAGAAGGTTACTCAAACCTTAAAACACTTTTGCTATCTTCTGCAGCAGTAAATTAGCCTTCCCCCCTTTCCCGCCTAGTTTTATATAGTTGTGAAAAAATTTCCTACCCATTCTTTCCCCACACACATACCCGGCCTCCCATTTTGAAAGCCATTGAACCCCCGCGGGTCCGGACACAGGCATGTATTACCACACTCAGTCTGAGATTTTTGAGTCTCATTTGTCATAAAGGTCATTCTTCTGTAAGGGGTAGCAGCAGCAGTTATATGTTGCTGCTCCTCCCGATCTCAAACAGGCCCTATTGGGTCCTCAGGGACACTACCATTTCCTACCCTAGCATAGAAAATCCTTGGGCAAAGTATCTGGTGCAATCTTCTCCTTCTAGAACCTGGTCAAACAGAAACCCTCAACACTGTAGCCTTTTGTTTCCTTCTTCCTTCAGTCTTGAATTGACATTTAGTGGGTTTCTAGTATGGCTCAGGATGTGGAGCCACGAAGTGGATGAGGTCTGTATCTCACCTTTGAAGAGATATGACAGGCAGCATGAGATCACTGCCTGGAGGAAGGGTGAGCAGAATGGGAAAAGGCGAGGCCACGGAGGACCCTCAAGAACACTTGATGTCATTGGCTTCCTGGTGCGAATATGCAAATGAAGAAATGTCACTTCCTATATATGCTGGTTGGAAGGTGTCTTCAGGAGCTGTCTTCTAGAGCCCCTGCAGGAAGGCTTGTGGGTAGTGAGCCTCACCAAGTAGCAGGCATAGTAGAGGCCTGAGGGCCTCCCAGTGTAAGTGATTTCTTCGGGTCTTGGGTGCTAGAAGGTTGCCGTGAGACTGGAGGATGGGGGAAGGAGGAGGACCTACTGTGACTGGAGGCCACAGGGGAAGGCTGAGATGTCAGTCCACTGTGTGACCAGAGGACAGGAGAGGACAGAAGAGGACTGTGGACGGCTGTGTGTGATGTGAAGCCACGGGAGGACTGTGGAGGGCTGTGGAGGGCTGTGTGGGAATGGAGGCTGGGGGAGGACTGTGGACAGCTGTGTGTGACAGGAGGCCGGGGGAGGACTGTGGAGGACTGCAGAGGGATGTGGAGGGGTGTGTGTTAATGGAGGCCAGGGGAGGACTGTGGAGGCCTGTGGGTAACCTGAGGCCTTGGTAGGACTGTGGAGGACTGTGATGGTAGGCCTTTGTGTGATGGAAGCAGAGGAGGACTGTGGAGGGCTATTTGTGACTGGAGGCTGAGGGAGGACTGTGTAGGGCTGTGGAGGGTTTGGGTGACCTGAAGCTGGGGGAGGACTGTGGCAGACTGTGACTGCAGGCCTGTGTTTAATTGAGGACAGAGGAGGACTGTGGAGGGCTGTTTGAGCCTGGAGTCTGGGGTAGGCCTATGCAAGGCTGTGTGTGACCTGAGGCCTGGGGAGAACTTGGAGGGTTGTGGCATCCAGTGTGTGACTGAAGGACAGGGGAGGACTTCAGAGGTCTATGTGGGGTTGGGGGCCAGTGGAGGACTTTGGAGGGCTGTGGCAGCCTGACGGTGGTGACAGGAGGACAGGGAATGATTCTGGAGGGCTCTGATGGCAGGCCTGGGTGTGATGGAGGACAGGGGAGGACTGTGTCTCTAGGTCCAGGTGTGACCCGAGGCCTGGGAAGGACTGTGGCTGGAGGCTCTGGTGTGAAGTGAAGCCACAGGTGAAGACTGTGATGCAAGGCCTGTGTGTGACTAAAAGCCTGGGAAGGACTGTAGCAGGGGTGGCAGTGTGTGACTGAGCTGGAGGTGGGGAGTGGAATGGAGGGCTGAAGACATGGCCAGCTGAGGTTGAAGGAGGCAGGTACTGGATGAGAGCTGTGTCTTAAGCAAATGCTCTCTTATTGCAGGGCAGAACATTTTAAGAATGTTTGAAGTGCCTGTGGAAAATCTGGAGAAGGTCAGAAGTATGTGGCCATGGGTAAAGAGCATGCTTCTGAAGACTGGACTTGACAAAAGCAAAAAAGAATTGCTGAAGGGCCTTAAAAGCTTTGACCCAAGTGACAGATACTTTTATGATCCATCTTGGCCAGATGTTTCTCCAGGGGAATTTTTCAGAAAGCAAAGGAGATACTGAAGCAAGCCATACTGCTGTTGCCTGTGCAAATACTCAGCAGATGTGCTTACTTCTCTGAAAAATCATTTGCATCATTGCCATGAAGATGAGGCTGACCAAGAGTTGCAGATCTAGTGTCCAGATTGCTCATTTGTTTCATGGCCTGATGTGGTGAGCAAACACTTCCAGTTGTTCCATGAGCCTGCTGTGAAAGTTCACAGCCCAAAGGACAAGGTTCTGGGCAATGGGAAGCCACTGAAGGGTTGTATAAAACATTTCACATGTTTAAAATGTAACTTTTCCTTCTGGAGCATGAAGGAATGTAGCTTCCTTCTGGAAGCATGAAGAAGCATGTGCTGATCACCCATTTTCACTCTCTACTTAATGCTTATGATGGCATTCACACTAAGGAAGTCCAGAAACAGTTAAGAGCCAGTGATATTCTTTCTGTGGCAAGCACTCTACCACCTGAAAGATACTTTTGTAAAAAGTGTAGTACCAGGATGAGCAGCCAGGATGATCTAATGACCCATATTTTGACATCAGATATACACAGGATTTGGAGAATAAGTTGAGGTCTATAATTTCAGAAGACAAAAAGAGGTCGGGGCTTCTGGAGCAAAGGCCTATTGTTGCAAAGGTAGGCTTGTACAGACCACTAAAGAGCAGGGCTGCACACACAGCTGCTCCAGCCAAGCCCCCTTGGTCTCACTGTGCCTTGACAGAGAAGACCCCAAGACCAGCCACTGTACAGCCAGTGACCTTAGCACAACCTGTGATCTCCACCAATGTACAGCCACCCTAAATGGGGTCCCAGGCTCTTCCTGGAGCCTCACCTATTCTCATTTTGATACTGCTGAGTCCCACATGGCTTTTAGCCTACCCATGGGCCAGACCAACCTCACACTGAGGCCTTCGTCTCCCTCAACTGACCTATTCTCAGGCACAAGGCTTCACCTAAGAAGCCTGTAGACCCTCCTGCACTATCTGTGAGCCAGCCACTCGGGCCTGTGAATAAGACTGTTGGAGTGAGCAATCACTCAATGAGTCAAGCCATCCAGTCTGGGATGTTATCACCCACAGAGCCCATGGGGTCTACAAGTCGACCAGTGAGACCTGCAGTCAGATCAGTGGGGCTTACAAGTAGGCCAGTGGAGCCCACAAGTGGACTGGTCAGGTATGGTACTCTGACTTCTGTCTTTTCAGAACCCTGGGGTTCTCCAGACCATGCCACCAGGAACAATTTCTGTGGGTAAGCTGGTCTAATTGGCAGGCCTTTCTGAGGGTCAGATGACCTCTGCTTCTGTGATTCCTGCACAGAATGTAGCTTCTGGGGTTCTCCCCACTAGTCAAGCAGTCCATTCCAGAGTTCCCCATATAGGTCAGACAGTCTCCTCACAGGTTCTTACCTCTTGTCAGACAATGTCTGATAGGGTATTACTTACAGGTCAAGTGGTATCAGATGGGTTACTACCCCCCCAAACTGTGGTGGTCTCAGATGTCCATGTGAAGCAGGGTGTGAGCACTGGTATTCCTCTACTTGGTCAGCCTCTTAACTCAGGACTATCTGTTTTGTCTGGCATGTTTCAGCTCAGTCAGTCTGTTGGGACCAGCATCCTGCCAAAGAGCCAGTTAGTAAGAGCTGACCTGTTCCTCAAGTCAGGCTCTGTTTTCAGGAAGCTGCTTCCAACAGGGTCACAGGTCAAGGGGAAGCCCCTTTACATTCTGGACCCCATGCCTGTCCCTCTGCCTATTCCTCAGGGTTCTACTGTCATGACTGTTTCATCCCAGGTGTCCACCCTATTCCTACCCCCCAGTGTGGGTATGCTGATTTCCAGTGCTCCATCCAGCTTGTTTTCCTCCCTAGGGCTGGTAAGCAATGCAGACCAGAACATATTTGTTCAGGTCTCCTCACCTGAGGTGGATATGAATGTGGTTGCCACCCAGGCCAAGCAGTGGAAAATCTGCCCAGTTTGCAATGTGCTCTTCACCTCAGGTGTGTACCAGGCTCACATGGAAGGGGCTCACAAACAATGTGAGTTCAACTCCAGTGAGAAAGTTGAACCAGTAAAACTGGCCTTGTGTGCACTATTTCTAAAATGGACAGAGAGAGGCCCATGTATTGCCTCTCCTACCAATGCCTAGTCTCAGAGGAGGAGCTAATGTACTACATACTTACACATGGCTTAGGGTGCCTGTTTTCCCCGTGTACTTTCCACAGCATTCAGGGTCTCTTGGAGCACAGCAAAATTAAACACTTGAGGAGGAAGAAGCTGTTGTTGGATTATCTTAACAGGGGCTTCCAGTTGAGCCTAGATGCTGATGGCAACCTGTTGTTCCCCCATCTTGATTTCTTCATCACTCTGCCAAGAGAGGAGATTGTAGAACAGGAGGTCCACCTGGGTATCCTCTCAGGCACATATTCCACATTGCTGGTGCCCTTGTATGTTACGATGTGGTCTCAGGGTAAGGTTGTAACTCAGCTCAGAAAAGGAGAGGTGACCTGCCCCATTTGTTTGACAATATTTATGTTAGCGAATGCCTACATGTTATACTTGAAGGACGGACACCATATTATTCCCATCGCCTGTACAGTCCTCAGTTCGCCCACTTTTAGGTGTGTCCACTGTGGTGGAATCTACCCTGTAAGACTGACTGTGAAGGCTATCACTCTTCATTTGTTGCATTGTGCACATGCACCCAAAGACAGCTCAGACCTGCCAGTTTGGTCTAGTTTTGTGGAGAACAGTGAATTGCAGTTTGCCAGTGAGAAAAAGGTTACTGATTCTACCTCTCCCTTCAAAAGAAAATGGTTAGATGGCCATCTGTGTCCAGAAGACCAGAGGAGGGATGGGAAAGGGCCCTTGTGTGTACTGGGTAATGAAGCATCAGATCCGGAAGAAGGGACTAGTGCTGTGACTTTGAAGAGACAAAGGAATGAAAGTGCAACTAAGGAACTTGAGGCCAGTAATGATTTACTCCAGATCCTAGCATTAGATCCTACTGAATGCAAAGATTACTCCTCTCAGGAAAAAAGCCATTTTCTTAGAGATTATTTCCAAAAGAAACCATATCCTAGCAGAAAAGAAGTTGAATTGTTGTCTTTATTCTTGAGGATGGAAAAAAATTATTGTGGCTTTGTTTTTTTGGAACAAGAAGATATGTTTGCTTGAAGGCAAGAGAAGACCACAGACCCTCAATACTTCTAGGTTTTGATATGTCTGAACTTAAAAATGTTAAACACAGACTGAACTTTGAGAATGAACCACAAAAGTCCTAGGCAGTAGTTAGTGCTGATTTTGGTGCCACCTTTGCTCTCTTGTGTTGGTTTCTGCAGTTTTCTGGATTTTGCAAGGGTTTAGGAATACTTAGTTTAAGATGTAAATGCTACCCCAGATGCACTGATTGATGTAGTTGTGTCTTTTAGCAGTTACTTCTAAGCTTTCTGTTTTTTTTTTTTTTGTTTTGTTTTGTTTTGTTTTGTTTTTTCCCAATCATGAGAATGAAGTTTGGTATTACATATATCCCTTATTCTTAGTATTGTCCATGTTAAATGATAAGAAGAGGAGTCTATAAATATTTCTCTTTTCACTTTAGGAAATTTCTGCTTGTTTGTAAATGGTTAGATGAAAGTAATAGCATCTTCCGGAGTGTTAGAGGCAGCAGCTAGGACACAGCAGTGCTGAGAGATCGGAGCACTGTCATGTGTTTGTCTTTCTATTAACACATTTTTGATATTAACTTCTGTTAGTATTTAATTACCATATTAAGAATTTGATTTATGTTTTCAGGGTTGTTTTGAAAGCTGTGTATGAAAACACAACTCATTTGCCTATGGCCTCTCAGTACTAAATGTTTGTATTTTTATTATTATTAAAAGATTCCCATTTCAGGAAGTGGTATATAACTCATAATAAGTTCTTTTACAAGTGAAGTATTTGTAAGGACTGGAATACATTCCTTTGTGAACTTCATAGGACATGGAAGGCGCTGGACCTACACATAACTTGTGCCTGTTTTGGAGAGGAATAGGCAGAGTAACAGCCCTGAGGTCCCACATATAAATTGGCTTCTCATTACAGGCAGATCTTTAATATCCAGTAAAAGATAAGACAATTTTTAGAATAGACATTGAGAAGACACAGAACTCTATCTTTCTTGAACTACCAATAAGCACATTGGATGAAAGCACCATGGTCACATCTATGGCATTTCTGCCCTTGTGTGTGGAACCCATTGAAATGTAGTACAAGTTTAAATCTTAATGGTTGAATGGGTTAGACAGGGAAGTCTCTAGTCTTCCTAGTTTTTAGTATCTTACTATATGTGTTAGAGTCAAGAAGGTGGGATTACATCTTGCCCAGGTATCCATTTGAGGGACTGCTATGGAACCTGTTTATTACTGGTCTGTGGATGCCAAGCCCTGTGTTTTCCACAGGCTATAATCAACAGCAGATTGAACAATAATGCATATCAGCCAGCTTAACTCTGGAATATGTATATATATATTTTTTTTTCCAGCAGAACAAACTACATCTGATCAGAAGGCTGTGCTCATGAAGAAGGAATACACAGAGGAAAGTATACTACTGGTTTTTATTCTGAATAAGGTGGTGATTGTGTCTTTTCCCTATTGGCTGATGTCTGACCTCCATCTTACACATTTGGCCAATTTGAATGGAATTGGGGCACAGGAATATGGAGGAAGGAGAAAGGAATCACTTTTATTAAGTTTATTAATATTAAGTTTCTAGAACAGGAATAGGACCTTTTGAATAAACAAAAGTTTGACTTGAGATAGGGGAGGGATTATAACATTTGCAAATCTTATAAGATGAGGAAGACAACGATATAATTCCTAAGTACCAGTTTTATCGTATTTGTTAGAAAAGACTCATGTTCTATATTTCTCTCGTTTCATTTAAAATACTCTTCAAACACATTATGTTTGGTTTTTCTTTTTCTATCTGGAATAAGAATTAGCAATTTTGCTATTAATGGTTGACTCAACTATCCTGTGCTAGGCTCCTAGTACAAAGAATTAATTGTTACATTTATTTCATTAGCATGGTTCAAAATGAGCCCCTTCTTACTAAGGGTATTCCTTTGACCAGCAGATTAATTTACCTCCATTAGGAATATTGCCCTTTGATGTGTAAAGGAGGAACTTGTTTCCTTCAGGTATAGCATCCACAGATGGAGCTCCAGAAAGCAGTACAGTGTTGCTAGATGGATTTTTCTTTCTTTCTTCCTTTTTTTTTTTTTTTTTTGTAAGACAGGGCTTCTAAGGCCTTGGTTAGTTCTGGAACACACTTTGTAGACCAGGCTGGCCTCCCACTCAGAGATCCACTTCTGACTCCAGAGTCCTGGCATTACAAGCCTGTGCCACCATAGCTCAGCTGCATGGATTTTTTTTTTTTAATTTTAACATTAGCATGCAGTTTCTGTAACATGCATTCAGGCAGTTTGGAATCTGTTTCGACTCTTGGTAAACTCTGGTCAATTTTGAGACCTTGTCTGGCTTTTTTGTTGTTACAATTGTTATCTCTCTTGAGAGTTTCTGCTGTGAATTAAAATTGGTTTTACCACTGCCATGAAATAAAGTTTGTTTTGGAACACAGTCTCAGAAATTTATTTTACATGGTGTCTGAGGTCAATTTTGTATTACAAAGGCAGAGTTGAATAGTGATAGAGATCAGCTGACCGGGAAATTTAATATTTGCTCTCTGGTTTCTGTACAGATTTTTTCCCAGCACTTAGATTAGAGGAAAGCAAAAACATTTCTGAGTTTTTGGAAACTTTCTCCGCTGGATCACTTTCTCATCTTTACTAGCATCATACTTATATTATTCTCCTATCTGTTAAATATTTTACTTACTGAACTTCATCCTTTATTTAGATGTTCCATATAATCTCTCCCAATATCTCTTACCTCACAACAGCTCCATTTGTTCCTGATACATCTGCAAGTGACCTTGTAGATGCTATGAAGAGAGTGGCTAAAGGAGACCTTTATCCCTTTCACCCCAGGCTGGGTATACTTCTTTACAATAGTCCTCTATTTTCTCCTCTTCCCTTCTCTTGATGCTCTGTAGTACCCTGCTGCTACTTCTAGTTCATTTTGTTACAACAAACCTGGCAATGGAACTAGTCACAGTCATTCTAAATAAACTCTATGCCCACTTTCTCTCACTGAGCCAGTTTTTTTTTTTTTTTTTTTTTTATTTCTCCTTATATCTCAACCTTCCCAGAAAAACCACATGGCTTTATGCTGTTACCAAATTATCTCTTAATTCTCTATTTTCAAATCTCTTGAAGAATGCACACAGCAGTCAGGGGTGGTGGCACATACCTTATTCCCAGTACTCAGGAGACATGGCCAGCCTAGTTTCAAAGTGAGTTCCACAACAGCCAAGGGCTGTTCCACAAAAATAAATAATAAATAAATAAATAAATAAATAAATAAATAAATAAATAAACTTTCGTGTGGAGTTTTGGAGGAGGGAGGAAGACAGACAGCAATTGCATGATTGGATGCCGCCCAGCAATTCAAGCCTCTCCCATTGCTCTTTGTCCTTTTCATTGGTCCCAGAATTTCCCCCATGACAAAAACTCTCTTCAGCTACAAAAGAGCTACAGTGTCCCTACCCTGCATTTTTATATCCTCTCAGAGTTAGGAAACATGTTTTCCTGCCTTTAGCTCATTTTCTTATTTAGATGAACAGGGATTTGGAAGCTTATGCCAAAAAAGCCCTTTCCTCCCCACGTGGCTCCTTGATTATGCTGTTTCATCACAGCAAAAGAAAGTGTAGTTATGATACAACCTAAAAACTAGACCTACAGTTTGCTTAACAGTAAAACATTGGTGAAGGGTAGTGGGGTGGGAAACTTCAGATTCGATAGGCATCACAGATAGGAGAGCAGTGAGGAGATGGATAGTGGTCATGCCAAGTACATTCTAAACACAATTTCCAATGGGAATTCAAAGCAAGAAGGGAATCAAGCCAGCATTTATTGAAGGCCCTTTACTGGCAAGCCTTGAAGTAGAGGGTGTTATTTAATCTTCACCAAGAAAGATAAATGAAGCTTGGAGCAATTAGATGATTTCCACAAGATTATTCAGTTAGTGAAGAACTCAGACTCTATCATTTTAACATACTTTGTAGATATGGACTGTGTGGGAAGGACTCTGATGTGTTGGGACACACTATTCCATGGTGATATGCTCAGAGTAAGAGATGGGTTGAGGTGCCATCTTACTAAGGAAGCACTGTCTATCCAAAGTATGTAAGAAGGGAGAAGAGGTGAGTGTGTATATTTTGTCTTCACTGAGCCTGGAGTTCAGTATTTCATCTAGACTGGCTGGATAAAGATCATTTTGTTTCTTCTCCTCTGTGCTGGGGTTATAGATCCAGGAAACTGTAACCAGCTTTTTATGTGGACACCAGCAGTCTGAATTCAGCTCTGAATTCAGTCTGAATTCATTGTGACAAGCAATTTACCTACTGAGCCATCTCCACAGTCCAATTTTATGTGCTTTTAATTATATTTTATAGGCATTTTAGTACTCTGGATAGCAAGACTAGAGAGAAAACTGTGGTAAGCAGTGTTACTTGGCAGCATATGGAATCATAATTTCCCATAAAAGTTAAATCTGTTGCTTAACACTGTTGTCAGAAAAGTGTCTGGATAATGCAGGAGGATTGGAAGGACTGTCAAAATCATGGAGACCTCCAAACATCCACTCTTTTGAACAGAAATTGTCCAGTTATGGTTTTTAAAAATGGAGGATATAAATGCCAAATGAGAACAATTTATTGAAAATACAAGGAAATAATTCTCTCTCTAGACTTACACCTCCTGAATGTTTCCTGTGTGCTTGAAATTTCTTCTAAAACGAAGATCTTAACATAGTAACTGGAACTCATGTGTTAGCTGACAACCCATTTTCCACGTTTTTCTTCTTTTTCATGCCTATGAGTACTTTTGAATTGGGATGTAGGTTGAAAAGTGAAAATCTTTTGGATGTTTTCCTAGTTTTCTTTCCATTAGATTCTTCTATTCCTATTCTTTCATAGGATACCTTATCACAGGGAGGGGAGTGAATAATGATAATCAATGTCTTTCTCCCTTATTCTTGATTTTAGATTGTGCCTCTTAAGATGTTTCCATATGCAAGAGAGAGAATATGCAGGAGGCAACATGAAACAGAGGCCCTGCTGCCAGAGAGGTGGGGTGAATTAGAGAGCAGTGTCTGATTGAATGGAGAGAGCAACATGAGATTCTAGCAAAGATAATGAAGCACAGTCAGACTCATTTGACAAACTGCACTATAAAGGACGACATCACAGAGGGGAAGAAACTCTGCCAGGTGGGAGGGGGCATCTTTACCTTGTTGATGATGTGTATCACTCCTTTTGTTGCTGCATTGTCACCGTCCACAATGGATTCCCCCCAATTGTGATATTTTGCAAGTGCAAATTCAATGGGAAAGTGAGTGCACTTGATTTTGTATTACCTCTGGGTTGTCTGCCTTTTGAGCATCCTTGTCCATGTAGTTTTGGGCCATTAAATAATTTAACTTGTGACCCATTGTACATCACAAACCAATAGACAATCATATTCTACATGAGAGGTATTCTCTGACTGTCAGTCTATTCCACTCTTGCAGATGTTTTCATTCAAAACATGGCTTCTCTGGCAAGAGATCACATCCAAACACCACCTACGCTGGAATGCAAACAGCATCTTTAATCCAGGAGACAGAGGCCAGCAGATATGAGTTGAAGGCCAAGAGGCAAATAAAGAAAAGCTTAGGTCAATGTGTGGTGATACATTCATTGTTTAATCCCACACAATGAAAGGAATGATAGTTTATACAAGAAAGCACCCACTTTTGAAAATGATGTCTAATTGAGTGACAGAAATGTTGATGATTAGAGAAAGATTTGACAGAAGAGGATACGCCCAACTCTCATGAGAAGAGAGGAAAGGGAATTTCCTTAGAGAAAAGAGAAAGAGAGACAGAGAGAAGAGAGAGGAGAGAGAGAGAGAGAGAGAGATGACAGGAGACAGTTTTACTGGGACAGTTATAGGTAGGTTTCAGAGAGAGAACAAGCTAGACTGAGGTGAAGAACATATGAGGTAGAGAATGAGAAGATTAAGCAGATTGCTGGAGTTAGTCTGAGGTCAAGCAGAGCAATTCAGGGGCTGAGAGAGAAGCCAGATTGAATCAGTCAGCTGGGAGAGGAGTTTGAGCCAGAAGAGTTCAGTTGAACCATCCAGCCCAGACCTCAGAAAGAACAAGAAAGGGGGAGCTTATTAAGCAGTAAGTCTCAGAGGTTGACAGCCTTCCATGTCTAGGTTAGGAGAAGGAGGCAGTGAAACAATTGAATGAAGTTTCTGTTTACAAAGTCTCTTTGAGTTTATTTTAAAAAATGTAGAGGGAATTCACACAAAGCATTATTCAGGGGAGATTCCTATAGATCAGTAATATGCAAATCAATAAGCCATGGAGACAGCCTGGAATATTTCAGGCCTTCACTACCCTCCTGGAGAATCAATTCTTGCCAATACCTATCTTGGCCTGCCAGAGGCCCTCAGCACTATGAGGATATCAACTCTTCCTAGAGCCCCCTCATTTGTGGAAGCTTTTACAGAGATCTCTGCAAACTAATAGAGACAGTGACTATCTACTGTTCAAGAGAAACTGAGCTAGATTTTTCTTTCTTTTTTTTTTTTCTGGTTTCCTTTTTTCCCTTACTGGGACCTCTGTTTGAATTTCTTTGTGATCTTATAGAGGAGGGACATTTGCTTAAACCTGCACATGAGTTCCATGTACAAAGGCTGTGGTATTACATGTTATCTCTAACATCTTTTTGAAATGGGATATTTTTATTGTATTAGACACAGGAATGAACTTGAGAAACACTTGTGTTTGATGGTTATCTTCTGTAGGCCAGGATCTTAATTAATTTATTTTGGGACTTGCACAACTTGTAGCATGCCAGGGTAGATGTTAATGTTTCGAGGAAAATTGAAGGTTTGAAATGCCAATGAATTTACAAAGCACATTATATGAGTACACAAAGTCATGCTGTAAATTAAGAAAATTAATAAGGATAATTACCTCTTGTGAGCAGTGTGGTGTTTCAGAGCAATTTTATACACTATGCAGTGGTCTGATTACAAAACTCAAGCTCTCTGTCATCCTCATCCTTTATTTCTTCCTGGGATGACAATGTTCAAATCCTCTGTTCCAGCTATTCCGTTGATTTACATGGGAGCTCTAGAGATTACTTGTGGGACTTAACACAAGTGCTCACAGAGATCCACTTGCCTCTGTTTTTTCCGGGGCTGAGGTTAAAATCTTTTTTCACAGTGCCCTATTGTACTCCAAATTTGTATTTAAACAATTCAGAAAATAACGGGAGTGTCCCTGGAATTTCCAAAGATTTGTAAGATATCGTTGAAAGCACATGTAGGCTATCACATGTCCCTGCTGTGTAGGCTCAGCTCACTAGATTCTTTTGCCAGTGCTCATAGGCAGACAGGGAAGCTGGGATGCTCTGAGCCATTGCTGCCTAAGGAGTCATTGTGACAGTAGTTGTTTGCTAGAACCCTCGCATATTTGTACCTTGTCAACTCATGGAAAGACTTTAACACCCAACCCCTCATAGGCATCCAGTCAGACTTACCCCTTGAAGTGGCATGGGAGTCCTCGACAGACTATAGGAAACTGGAAAGAGAAAACAGGTTCTCTGAACCTCAACACTTCTGTGGACATTGCCCTTGCTCTATCACCAAGATACCTGTGTCTGTAGAGTTGGCACTCACCATAGGCTTGTAGTTTAGCTAACTCACATGACATCCTCTTGCTGGTGATGGATCCACTGGGAGGTTTGTGTCACTACACACCAGAATGAAGTGTGTGGAATTGAATATGTTCACCCTTTCCAGGTCATGTCAGGAGGAGCTTGCTGCTCTTCATTTTGGATTACTGCTTCAGGGAACTAATCCTTTTCTTTTTATGTTTTTCTTTAATCCTTTTTATATAACATATATTTTAAAGATTCCCTTATTCTATGCATATGAGTGATTTGCTTTCAGGCCCACCAGGAGAGGGAGTTAGATTGCACTACAGAGAGCTGGGAACCACCATGAGGTTGCTGGGAATTGAACTCTGGAAGAGCAGCCAGTGCTCTTAACTACTGAGCATTCTCTACAGCCACATGCAATATATTTTGTTCATGTTTTCCTGTTCCCTTAACTCCTCCCAGATCCTCCTCCTTTTCTTCCCCACATAACATTTGTTTTTTCTCTCTTAAATACACAGACACACACAAATGAAAATCAAAACAAACAAAAAGGCAGTAAGACAAGAAAAATAAAGAGCAAAGAAAAAAAAATCTCACAAAACCTGAAATACAACGATGGGATTTGTTTTGCGGTGACCATAAACTCCCAGTCATGAGGCCAGCCCTGGAGTATGGTTAATATACACAGTGACACTCCATTGGATAAAAGTGATTTTTTTTTTTTTGTAATAGCAAGTCTCAATGAGCTCTGTACCATGGAACAATCCCCAAGGCACATGCACAAGGAAATAGGAAGAAATACCTTAAATCTCAGGAATATCAGTTCCTGGGCTGGAGCCCTGAACTTCACAGAAGGTAGAAAGCTAGCCAAGCACCATCCCATTCAGCTCTCCTGCTGTGTGCAATGTGAGCATCTAATTTCTGCTCTTGCCATGGTAACTTCCCCTTGATTTTAGACTGTTTCCTCAAACTCTGAGCCAGAATAAACCCTTAAGTTGCTTTTGTCAGACACTTGGTTAATTTCTTGGGCAGAAAATTAATGAATATATTGCTGTAGCCTAGTTGTTTTGTTGTTGTTGTTGTCATTGTTTTCCTCTCTTTCTATTTCTTCTCTTAAATATGTGTATATGTGTGATCATTGTTGTAACTGGGTGATGCTCACACAGGCATCTAATTTCTCTGTGTACATACCTGTAAATTTCCATCACAATAATTCAGAAAGGTACCATTTCCCAAAGAGCCAAATGACAGTGCTCTTACCCCATCTGCCTTGGCCAGGTGAAGGAAGATTCCCAGCAATGATGTTGCTAACATGTGCAAGGACTACAGGGTCTGCAGATCCACCACTCTGTAAGTGCCTGGGACTGTGTGGTATCTAACGCACCTAGTCATAAGGGTCACAATAAAAAATAAATCCATGCACCAGGGATAAATGCAACAGGAAAATCCGCTCTGAAGTCAAATTATGACATGCAAATTTCATGTTCTCCCATATACAAACTTCACACTCACTTTTGCAGTGGTGAGCCTTAGCTGGAATTAGTCTTTAACCACCGTGCCTCACTTTTCACATCTGTCAAAAGTGTAACAACCATCTCAAAGGTGTTAGGAGCGTTAACTTAGCTGTATTTTTTTAATTTTTTTCATCGTTCTTTCTTTATTTATTTTTTTAAATTTTTCATCAATAACACTTTATTCATTCTGCATCCCCCCATAAGCCCCTCCATCTTCCCTCCCCATCTCACTCTCCCTCCTCCCTCTGCATGCATGCCACTCCCCAAGTCCACTGATATAGGAGGTTCTCCTCTCCTTTCTGATCTTAGTCTATCAGTTCACATCAAAAGTGGCTGCATTGTCCTCTACTATGGCCTGGTAAGGCTGCTCCCCCCCAGGGGGAGGTGATCAAAGAGCAGGCCATTGAGATTATGTCAGAGGCAGTCCCTCTTCACATTACTATGTAACCCAATTGGATTCTGAACTGCCCTGGGCTACATATGTGCAGGGGTTCTGGGTTATCTCTATGAATAGTCCTTGGTTGGAGTATGAGTCTCTGGGAAGTTCCCAGTGTTCAAATTTTCTTGTTCTGTTGATCTCCTTTTGGAGACCCTGTACTTTCCAGATCTTACTATTTCCCAGTTCTTACCTAAAATTCCATTCACTCTGCCCAACAGTTGCCCATCAGGCTCAGCATCTGCTTTGATAGTCTTTAGGGCAGAGGCTTTCAGAGGCCCTCTGGGGTAGGTTCCTAGGTTGTTTCCTGTTTTCTTCTTCTTCTGCTGTCCATCCTCTTTGCCTTTCCGGATGGGGATTGGACATTTTTGTTAGGGTCCTCTCTCTTGCTTAGTTACTTTAGATGCACAGGTTATAGTGGGTTTGTCCTATGTTGTATGTCTCTATGAGAGAGTATATACCATGTGTGTCTTTTTGCTTCTGGGACAACTCACTCAGGATGATCCTTTCTAGGTCCCACCGTTTACCTGCAAATTTCATGATTTCCTTTTGTTTCATTGATGAGTAATATTTCATTGTGTAGATGTACCACAATTTCTGCATCCATTCTTCAGTTGAGGGGCATCTGGGTTGTTTCCAGCTTCTGGCTATTACAAATAAAGCTGCTACAAAAATGGTTGAGCAAATGTCCTTTTTGTGTACTTGAACCTCTTTTGGATATATGCCCAGGAGTGGTATGGCTGGATCTTGAGGAAGCATTATTCCTAGCTGTCTGAGAAAGCTCCAGATTGATTTCCACAGTGGTTGTACAAATTTACATTCCCACCAGCAGTGGAGAAGTGTTCCCCTTTCTCCTCAACCTCCCAGCATGTGTTGTCAGTTGAGTTTTTGATCTTGGCCATTTTGATGGGTGTAAGTTGAAATCTCAGGGTTGTTTTGATTTGCATTTCCCTAATGGCTAGTGAGGTTGAGCATTTCTTTAAGTGCTTCTCTGCCATTCGGTATTCCTCTACAGAGAATTCTCTGTTTAACTCTGTTTACCATTTTTTAAGTAGATTACTTGATTTGCTGCTTTTCAGCTTCTTTAGTTCTTTATATATACTGGATATGAGTCCTCTGTCAGAAAGGGTTGGTGAAGATTCTTTCCCAATCTGTAGGTGGTCACTTTGTTTTGATGATGGTGTCCTTTGCTTTGCAGAACCTTTTTATTTTCATGAGGTCCCATTTATTGATTGTTGCTCTTAGAGCCTGTGCTGTTGGTGTTCTGTTCAGGAAGTTGTCTCCTGCACCAATGAGTTCTAGGGTATTTCCCACTTTTTTTTCAAGCTGATTTAATGTGTCTGGTTTTATGTTGAGATCTGTGATCCACTTGGACTTCAGTTTTGTGCATGGTGATAAGTATGGATCTATTTTCATTTTTCTACATGTAGACATCCAGTTGGCCCAGCACCATTTGTTGAAGATGCTATCTTTTTTCCATTGTATGGTTTTGGCATCTTTGTCAAAGATCAGGTGTCCATAAGTGTGTGGGTTCCGCCAGACGCTTGGCTGCCGGCCACCAGGCTCAGCCCCAGCCCAGAGCCACAACCCAGTGTCTGTGGTCACGCTCCCAGATTGAACCATGTGCTCCACACTATCAGACTGGAATTTTCAGTCAAGGGATTACCCCAGGGTACAGGAAACGATTGGGACCTGCCTTAGGTCACCCAGACATCCCCTGTAAACTACTTGGCTTTCACAGGCACCCGAGGAGCCAGCCCGGAGCCAGAGCTGTTATGCAGTTGATGCTAAAGCTTGTTTAATCACTAAGAACTTTTGGTTGTGGGGGATTATAGATGCTCCACAGTGTTTGCTGTATCAGCAGCACCTAGTGGCTGTGCTTGGTGTTGTCAGTCGCAGCCTGTGCTAATGCTAGCAGATGGCCTGCCGCCATGATGGTTCAGCAATTGAAAGCATGTGAAGCTGTAGTTCGGCTGCCATATTTGCTTAAGGATTCCAGCTGAGTGCGGTTGCTCTTGGCCAGCTGCCATGCTGGTCCGGAGATGAAGAGGGTGGAGCTATGAGTTTGCCACCATTTTGTTCAGGTATCTCAGTTATGTTTAGTCATATTAGTGCTTAATGCAAAGCTTTTTACTGTTCAATTTTAGTAGGAGCAGCAACAAGATTTGCTAGCCTCTCTATGAACTGTATCAGAATAAAAGGCTTGCTTTGATTTTAGTTCAGAAAGAGCAGATTTAAAGTCATGCTAAATACTGCAGTTGAGCCTTACCTAGTCTCCTTGTTCAAGTTTTTTTTTTTTTTTAAGGTTAAGCCTAGGATGGGTAACTATGAAGTTTGCCTATCTGTCTTAAAATAGATACTTCTAGAACATACACCTCAAAAATATGCTAGAATTAGAGATAATAGCATTCTGTTTTATAGGACACAGGTTAGAGCAGATAATAAAAACAGAGTAACTCAGATATGCTGGCCTTCAAGCTTGCCAGAGATCTGAATATGGCATTTTAAAATGTGTAAGCTTATTGTGACAGGAAGTCCCGCAATCCTGGCAGTAGCTCCCCCAAGGTCTCCAAGAAGATTTGGGCACAACGACAGATGACTGCCACTCTGGATTGTGGTATACTAACCACTGGACAATACTGCCCCAACTGGCCCATTGTTAGGGCCCAGCCAAAACTGTGGACACCTGGAGTCAATGTTTCACATTGCTAAGGGCGAGGTGAGACCATTCTCTCGTTTCTTTCTCCACCGAAACAGTCTCTCATCTTATGTGCCTGGCAGAACTGTCTCTGTTCAGGATGCCGTGAGACACAGGAGCCAGGGACACTGCCTAGGTAATGGACTAACTAGTCATCCCTGTCATTTTGATTGGCACATAGATTGGTATTTATTTAGCTTATAATTTATCCTTCTCAGGTCTCTGAACACCTTGATGGCTATGCTAAGATTACAGTAGCTTTGAAGCTAGAGAGAAGACAATTAGATTGACTGTTAGTTCATTGATCAGTTCATTAGCTAAAACTACTGGGTACTAGATCTCTTATTTAGAAGAAAAGACAGGTTTGCCTTGCTCACAGGACTCATGTTAGTTGCCTGTGTCTTAAGATAAATAAATGGAGTTATAGAAGTTTAGGTTGTAAAAATCTAGAGTGTTATTATTTAATTTAAAAAAAAATGTTTCAGAGTTGATAAATGCAAAAGATTAGAGAGTCTAAGTAGGTTTTTTAAGGTATATAATTATAAATTATAAAGAGATAAAAATATTTTAAAGCAGATTAAAAATGGGAGATACTTTAGATCTCCCCCCTCTTTGCTACTGTTGTGCTTATGTTATAAGATTTCAGAAGTTCAAAGTTTTGGCATTGATCAATAGTGTTCTGATAAGTTAATGGAACATTAACTGCCTATTATTCAGTCACCAGGTTAAAATTTTAATTTCCTTTGTTGGCTTCTAGATATAGACTAAAGGTGCTTCTCGTTATTTTAAGAACATCTGTTTAATGTGTATATCTGACCCAAAAGTCATAGCTTTTACTATTCTTAATATCTGCCATTTCGGGGGTAGATTTTGACACAGAAATATCTTAAATCTATTCCTTCTAGTTGTTTTGTTAAAAAGAGTCCAAGCATCCAGAGTTTAGTACTAAAGCCAATAAGGTATTTCTGCCTAACTTTCCATAAACACGGAAGTGGGAGCTAAAAGTATATGCTGAGTGTATAAAAATGGCCAAGCTCCATTGGTGGCTAATTACCAACAGCTATGCCCACAGAAAAAAATTGTTACTGTGGACACACTTAGGTTGTATATAAAGATTATAAAACAAACAGGTAACTGATACTCATTCAGTGGGATGCAGTTTTACCTGTTACTCTCAAAATGTTTGATTTGCTGATATGTTACTTTTCTGAGTATTTAAAATTATGTATATTTCCTTTTGTGTACTAAAATTTCATATGAGTTTCAGGATGTGACCTGGTTCTGGCATAGCTCAAAAGGATCGCAGATGAGATTTTCCCTGATCTTTCCCATTTAATAGACAAATTTTAACATCTGTCTCCAGTCTAAATTTGTCTCAGCAGACTTTCACCTGTTTAACTCTGTTCCGGGATCAGCTGTGGAGTGCAAGCTGAAATCTGGACTTCCTGGAAACTGATCTGATTGCTCCCTGCCTCTTAGGGTGGTTCAACTAACCAGATGCTTGGGACTTCCCCATTGCCCAGCCTTTGACTGGCATTTCAGCCTCCCTAGCCCCTCATGCCTACAGTCCAAAGGTCAGACCGAAGAAGCTCCAGAAGATGGATCTTCGCCCAAATCCCCCCTAGCAGGTTGAAATGCTAAGTCAAAAGGGGATCCCTGGCATTAGGTATTATCTTGGACATCTGCATAGCTGAAATGGACACTAATATTGCAGCAACTGGGCTAAAAGCCTACAGAGACCCTATAATATTTCTCCTTGGCTTACTACCCTATATCCACCCTGAAGGGACCCCAGATCCCATTATAAAAAAATAAATCTATAAGATACAAGGGGTCATATCTGGAAGACCCAAGATTGGGTCTTCAAATGATCATGGGAAAGGGGGAAATGAGAGACCTAAAAGATTAAAAATTAGCAGCTATTATTAAGGGCTAAAGTATGTGGGTGGAGAAGTCTGTTGATGCCCTGAGGGGAAGGACTGCCTCACTGCATTCTTTCCCCACCTACTAGAGATAACAATTGCTAGGAAACTGGTCCATCCCTCTAGGGAGGGACACCAGGTCATTATGGTCTGGGGACCTTCCTATAGCCAATCAATTCAAAATATAGCATTTTAACAAATAGATGCTTGCCAGGCAGGAATCACCCCTGCCTTGGGCATGCTGGGAGGGACCAAAATCTATAAATCACCCAACTAACCTGGGGTAGCTCGCTCAGCTCCCAGTGCTTAGGTGGTGGGGCTGTGTAGCCCAAGCTGCAGCTTGTAATTCACAATAAAAAAAGACCCTCATGTGTTTTGCAATGGAGTCGATTTCTGGAGATCTTTTGGGGGCTCTCAAACTGGGTGTAACAAAGTCAGACACAGGCAGTTTCTGCCCACCAGACAGCTGGCAGAAACTGAGAGCCGCCATCTCTCAGCTGTGCTCCAGGAACAGGCAGTTTCTGTGGCCAGCCAGCTGGCAGACACTAAGCAGTGTGCACCAGGGCAAAAAAAAAAAAAAAAAAAAAAAAAAGACACTGGGAGTCCGTGTCTCCAGAGAATCCACAGGGAAGAAAGGAAACTGTACCGACTTAAAACACTCAATCCTTCCCTAGAAAAAGTCTCGCAGACCAGTGGTGCCGAGGAGCCAACACTCAGCTATGCTCCAGACACAGGCACAAACAGTTGCTGTGCACCTGATATCCAACTGGGTCACAGCAACTGATCATTAAAATTACAACAAGAAACCCAGAAACAGGGAAGCTGCCCTCAGGACTTCCCTGGGTGAGAGGAGAACCCTCTCGACGAACAAAGACCACAGTTACCACTCAGGTCTATATGCCTGAGGTGAGCAACTCCTGAGAAAACACCAGCCATCCAGGGACTATACCCAAAAAGCTGAGAAGACATCCTTCAGGAAAAACCAGCTTTCTACAAAGGGATTCTCTCCACCACAGGATCCCCAGGAACCACCAGAAAATAACCCCAAATACCTAAGATAGCACAATAGGTAGAGGCCAGCATAAAAGCTCAAGCAACAAAAGACAGAGCGATATGGCATCTCCAAAACCCAGTTACCCAGGGGCAAGTAGCCCTGGACACCCCAGCATAACTGAAATCCAAGTAGATGACCTGACAACTATGATCATGAAGATGATAACAGAGGAAACAAATAAGAAACGTAAAGACATAGAGGAAGATAAACTCAAACAGAATATTGCCATCCATAAAGAAATAGAGGAAGCTGCAGCCAAACAGTTTTTGACCTTTAGAAAGGAAATGCTTAAAGCACTGAATGAAATGAAAGAAACAGAGTTTGGTCATGAGTCTTTGCTTTGAAATCTCTGCTAGTTTGGCAGAGTACAGGAATCATAAGAAAGAAGGGGAGTTCGTCTGTTGGAGAAAGGATAGGAGCTCCACAAGGACCAAATATATCTGGGCACAGGGTCTTTTCTGAGACTGACATTCAACCAAGGACCATGTATGGTTATAACCTAGAACCTCCACTCAGATGTAGTCTGTGGTAGCTCAGTAACCAATTGGTTTCCCAAAGTGAGGGGAACAAGGACTATTTCTAACAGAAACTCAATGACTGGCTCTTTGGTCTCCCTACCCCCAAAGGGAGGAGCAGTCCTGTTAGACCACAGAGGAGGGCTTTGCAGCCAGTCCCGAAGATACCTGATAAAACAGGATCAGATGAATGGGGAGGAGGTCCCCCCTATCAGTGGAGTTGGAAAGGGGCACGGTGGAAATGAGGGAGGGAGGGACTGGGAGGGAATGAGGGATTGGGACACGGCTGGGATACAGAGTTAATAAAATGTAAATGATAAAAAAAATAAAATAAAAATAAAAAACGAAAGAAACAGAGTTGAATGAACTAAAAGAAAAACTGGAAAGTACAATCAGACAGGTGAAGGAAGTAAACAAAACAACTCAAGTCCTGAAAGATAGAATTGGAAAAATTAAAGAAAACACAAATGGAAGAAATAATGAAAAGGAAGAATCTCGGGAAGGAAACAGGCACTACAGAGGTAAGCATAACCAACAGACTACAAGAGATGGAAGAAAGAATCTCAGGTGTAGAAGATACAATGGAAGAAATCGATGTATCTGTCAAAGAAAATGTTAAATCCGAAAAATTCCTGACACAGACCGTCCAAGAAATCGAAGAAAATATGAAAAGATAACTGAGCTTTATTGAAAGCATATTGCTTGGTTTACCAGTGGTTCTTCAAATGTGGGTTGCAAAACCTTTGGGGGTCCCATATGAGATACCTTGCCTATCAGACTTACGTGACAATTCATAACACTGGGAAACTTACAGTTATGACATGGCTATGCTAATAATTTTATGCTTCAGGTCACCAGAACAGGAGGAACTATATTAAAGTGGTGCTACATTTGGAAGGTTGAGAACCACTGGTTGAGAGTCAGCTGTTAACATATAAATTGTCCTGACTCAGGGAAGGATTACTTGTGCCATCCTGGTGAAGGATCTTGTCCCTTCTCTGCATCGGATTAAGGAATGATTCTCCAGACTACAGTCATATAGCATGGAAGATAAGATAAAGGACACCCACCTTATCAGGGCTGGATTATTGTTCTGTCACAACCAGAAGGGTTTCTCTTTCTGGTCCATGTCCTCAATGGCTTGCTGGGTTGGCACAAGGAAAGTGAGATTTGAGGTGGTAGTCAGCATGGACTGAAAGGAAACATTCTGAGTCACAGGAGGAGAGAAAGTGGCCTGAGTAATGTTAGTTACTATCTGGGCAGACTTACAGGATATCAGAGATAATAGCATCCCATGATATGTAACTCCAGGCACACTGGGAAGATCCTAGGCTTTCCTTCTCCACTACAAACAGACCTTGGCTTGATTACTCACTTTCACTTTTGAGACTCAATCTTTATTTCCTCTTTAATGTGTAGATCTTTATGACAGAGAAGATTTTCCTGATTGGGTCATAGTTGTAAATTATCTGTAAAAAGGCAGATGAAGAGTCTGGTGTGTGTGCATATGTGTTTGTGAGCGCAAATGTGTACAAAGGACTATGTGACTTCTACTATGTCTTTAGAGTAAGAAGGTAGCAGAGAATGAAGCCTGTCTCAAACTCAACAATGTCTCATTCATGCCCAGAAAGTTTATTGTTATGTTCAACAATTGGATAGAAAAATATTCAACCAAAAATAAATAAAAAACAACCCAAATCCCCTAAATCTTGGTTTATAGAACTTACTGAAGCCATATATTTTGGTGTGTACCTGTATTCCCATCACTCAGGGAGTCAGAGGCAGGTGCATCTCTGTGAATTAGGGACCAGACTGGTCTACAAATTGGGTTCAGGTGGCCTAGGCCACACAGAAAATCCCTGCCTCAAAACTAAACAAAACAAAACAACTACAACAAAACCCAACAAAGAACTTACTGATTTCTGGTGAATATTCTCCTTGGAAAGATTTTCAAGTTTGAACATAAAAGCATTTAAAGAAAGTTGTGGGGAAATTTGACCTATCTAACCTGCTCCTGGCCTGGCATTGCAAAAGGTGAGACTGTGCATAGCCACAGGGAAGCCAGCATGCCCAGAGAGGAAGCAGTTCCCTGCCTTGCTTTATGGAGAGGGTTGTACTGAGCCTCCACTGTATGCCCCAGGTCCTGCCTCTGAGAAAAAGGTATCGGACAGGTCTGATGCTCTTTGGGTGGATGACACCTAAATGAACATCGGTACAAAGTCCCAATTTATTTCTAATATCAGAGATCAGACCTCTACTCTTGCCTGATGTGTCTAAAACAAAAAGGGGGAACTGTAGAGAGCTGCGGAATGCTATGCCTTAAAGATGGAGCTGGTTTCCGCCTTCCACCTTCCCGATGGTGAATGCTCTCTGTCATGAACAATTCCACATTTGGCTAAGGCTGAGGATCTGGCTTGCTTCCATGTATGTGGACCTATCTGCATTGCCCACGTGGCACGCCTTGGTGGGCTACCCAGAGGCTATTTAAGCTGTTGGCTGGCTTTCCCCAGGGTCCGAGGATTGTTCAAGGTTCCTGAATAAACTGCATTGAAAAAAAAAAAAAGAACGTTGTGGGGAAATGTGACCTATCTAACCTGCTACTGGCCTGGCATTGCAAAAGGTGAGACTGTGCATAGCCACAGGGAAGCCAGCATGCCCAGAGAGGAAGGAGTTCCCTGCCTTGCTTTATGGAGAGGGTTGTACTGAGCCTCCACTGTAGAAATAAGTGGTTCCTCAGGATAAAGGGAGCTGTTCTCTGAGTGACTGCTGCTGAGGAAGACCAATTTTGGCCCATACTTACATAGAAGGACAATCTGTTATGATGTCTGGCCAGGTCAGACATCCCAATCCATTCAGCGCAAAATGACAGAGATCTAGACAATTGGGCAGGGTGAGACTGGATTCTTGTAGCTTTGCTTTTGATACAGTGTTTCTGGGTGTAACAGTCCTGACTATCCTGGACTGTCTCTATAGAACAGGCTGGCTTGAACTCATAGAGAACAACCTGCAGCTGCCTCCAGAGGGCTAGAATCAAAGGCATGCCACCAAAACCTGCTTGAGATGAAATTTTTTATTTGATCCTATTTATGGAAGCCAAAGCCAATTAGTGAGCCAAAGTCATTTAGTGCAGCCAATGCCAATTATTGGAAAAGTTACCAAAAGCTGCACTAGGACCCTAGGTCATGGGTGATTGATTCAGGTGAGAACATCTGCTTGTCAGTCTTGGAGCATCTTTGAGACATCTTAAAGAAAAATTCTTGAGATATCTTGCAGGAGGTATTTCAAATCATAGAACTGTTTTGCAATCTTCTGCGGCAGTAAATTAGTAAGAGGTAAGTCAAAATGATGAATTATGGGAGTAAGCATGACTTATTTTTACAGGGTCTCAAGGAGTCCCTCAAGATGTGAGGAGTAAGGTGAAGGAGTCTGGTAATTGGAATTCTTCTTCTTGGCCTTGGCAGATACTTGTCTTATCAATACTTCCATTGCTCAGAGATTGTCCTTAACACTCAGTCTCTGCAGGTGGGCTTCTCTGAGACTGAGAAGTAGATAACAAGCTCCCTGCACCCTTGGTATCCAAGGAGCAAACTTTGTATAACCTTGAGTTAATTCTGCATGCCTTGCCAGGTGGCACACATGTGTTGATAGTTAAAAAACAATGCTTGATCCTTTGCTTTATAAGTGTTGTTTGCACATTCAGTAAATTGAGACCCGATCAGGAATTGTCTTGCCTCCATTCTTCACATCTCTATCTCCCAATTTCCCCCTTTCATGTGGATCCTGTTCATCTAGCCTGTGTGATGGGTCAGATGGTGCCCAAAAAAGGGACCTTGAAAAAGAGGGGCAAGAGTGAGAAACACTGGTTTTTGGAGCTCCAGATTCCTAGGTAAAAACAGTGCTTCATGATACCGCACATCACACAGAGGAAGATGAGGTAGGCAGGCAGCTCAATCATTGGGCAGAGCAGTATCAGGGAGTTATTTATGGGACTTTAAAAAATCTTACGCATGAAACTTTAGAGTTGAAAATAAGAAACAGTAAGCCTAAAAATTTTGTCATGGAAATTAACAGGAAAATACCAGTAAGTACATTCAGAAATCCAAGAAACTGATCACCACAACTGCATTTTCTAATTCTAATTTTAGGATTCTAGTATAATATTATCATTAGAATCATTAATAACAATTTAAAATTTTGAAGGTTAAAAAGTGATATTCTATTCTTTTTAATGTCTGCTCATGAATTGCAATCTACTATTGAACAATCTCATTTTAATGTAATATTGGGTGTATATATGCTAAATTATGCTAAATATACTGGTTGTACTTATTTGACCATTAAAAAAATAAATAAATAATCAATGTTAAAATAAACAGGACAAATTGGGAGAAATGCCCTTATACCCTTTAGATTGTAATTGAAGTATATCCCTCCTTCCCATAGTAAAGTATGTAAATATGGAAACACGAAAAGTGTAGGGAAAGGATTGCAAGAGTATTACACTAATAATGGTCCTGAGATGGTACCTGTTATATATGTTCCTCTGTGGAATCTAATTAGAGATGTGTTGGATCCTAGGCCTGAAACTGATAAAATGAAAAATTTTGATCTCACAAGCTAAAGAATGGCTTAAAGAAATTGGAGCAGCCAAACACTGAGGAAAAAAAAAAAAATTACTTCTAATGTTCTTTCAAATGTTCATAAAGGAGCTCAAACAGATTTGTGTTATTTTAGAGCAGAAAATAATTTAAGAGCTAGATAGTGAGGATGAAAGGGAGTCAGCCTAAGAAACTGCCAAGTCTCATAATTCAGACTGGCTGCCTTTGTCCTCTGCCCGCCCCCTTCCCCCCATGGCTTTCCCTGCCATATGTGCAGGATATACAGAACCTCTGCAGGAAAATATTACTGTTCTTCAAGAGAAAGTCCAGTTGGAAAGAAAACAAACTCAGTTAACAGAATTAGAAAAATTAAAATAAAAATGTAATAATAATAATGATAATAGTAAATAATAACAATAATAAAATTGCATTGTTTGCACTGGTATATTTTAAAGTTGGTTTACTTTTAAAATTATAAATGTGCTTTATGATTTCACTCCTAAAGAGATTGCTTTGTTTTAATATTACAAAAACAGGTTTAAAAAAATATGTAAATGTTTAAAAAGCAGGTACCGCCATTATTCTTTCTCTTTGTCTCTGTTTTTTTGTTTTTGTGTGCTGGCTGTGTACTTTGGTTTCTGGTTTGGGTTTGCTCTCGAAGTCTGGGGAAACTAGGAAAGTTTGCAATGTGGTCAAGGAAATATGAAGGATCCTTCAATTCCCTGGGAAGGGGCTTATAAAAGCTCTACTTTTTTTTTGGCACCAAAAGAAAGGATCGCTGAGACCATATTTTGTGTGATGAAAGGGCTGCTGGAGCCTGCTCTCCATTTGGAAGCTGTGGAGAAGGCCATGGGTTCTCTGCTCCTTCTGGTATCTATGTGTGTGGAAGGGACCCATGAGGGGGTCCAGTCCTTCTGGAATTTATGGTACTTGTGTCCAGTACAAGCTGGTCAAGTCCTGATATTTGAGTATTCTTGTTACTCCAAGGTGACAATGGAGGATTTCTACGTTCCTTTGCTATGCCTCTATGTGTGTATATGTTTATTTGTGGACAAACATGATATTTTCAAATCTGGCTGATGAAATTAATATTGTTAGACATATATTAATATTTTTACACATTAGGCAATTTGACCCAACACCTCTGAGTTTGGTCCTGGACCATCAGAATTAAATTTTACATTACATTTTAAAATTTATCAGGTATTTTAAAACAATAACTCTTGGTCAGTCTAACAAGAAACTTAAATCAGTTTCTTAAACCTTTGGGCGAGGTCAAAATATCTTGGTATTTATTTTATTAATTTTGAGAAGTAAAAATCAAGCCTTGCTCTTTGAGCCAACTAAACAAAAACCTCAGTTATTACAATACATCATGTAAAAAAAAAAAAAAACAACTATGAAATATATTCTTCATTTAAAAAGCCTGGATGGAACCTGCCAGCAGTGTCAGCCAAATACCACCTGAGATAAAGCTGGACACAGAGAGAGACAGGGTGACACAGAGAAGGACACCTAGTCAACATGCTGATTTAATGGGTGTCAGGTTAACATTTACATAGGCAAAAGTGTGTAAACAGTTTCTCACGCAGGCAATTTTACTTAGCCAAAACATGAGAGGTCTCACTCGAGGTTACACAAAGTTTGCAGTCTGTTTCTCAAAGTTGCAGGGAGTTTGCTATCTACTTCTCAGGCTCAGAGCATCCCGCCTGCAGAGACTGACCACCAAGGACAGTCTCTGAGAAATGGAATGATGGATAAGAGCCACATCTGCCAAGGCCAAGAGGCAGAATTCCAATTACCAGACTATTTCAGTAAGGGTTAAGGAAAAGGATTTAGTTAACTTCTTTGTTTCAATTACTAGTATTTTCCCCTGGTTTCCACAAGAAGGCACTATTGATGTAAGACTCTTGGAGAAAGTTGGAAATTGTCTTTAAAAAATGTATGATTATTCTGGTCCACAAAAGGTGCCTGTCCAGACATTTTATTACTGGAATTTGATTAATGATATTCTTCAGGTCAGACATTCCCAAGCTGACTTGACTGAGGTAGTTATTCAAACTGAAAAGTTCCTCAAAAGGATTATATAGGCAGTCCCAAATTCCTTGAAGTAGGTAGGGACAAGGCTGCAATTCCCCAACATTCCCAAGTTTCCTCCCTATCTCTATAGCTATGTGAGAACAAGAGGCTCCAGTCCTAGTTCAGCCTGCAGCTCATTTCTTTTACCCCTCCTTTACAACTCTTCACTTGTAGACACAGGACAGTCCTAATGACCTAACTTTTCCTGAAAAGGCCACTTCCCTTGTGGAAAATGTTGCCAGATACTGTAATGTAGACTGGCATCGCCTTCTGTCTTTCCTGGCTCTGGCAGCTGCCCACTATTTATTGACTCCATATATTAAAGTTCCTCCTTTCTGTGCACCAGCCTTATCTTTTGATTCTGACATAGAGGATGCAGCTCAGTACACTAAAACTAAACTCAGTCAGGAGTCAAATCCCTCAGGGGAACTGCTTCAAAAGAAAAGAGAGCATTTAACATGTCATAAAGAACTGCAGGAAGTTGTCACCTGTACCAATGAGTTCTATGGCCTCCCAAACTCTTTTAGCAAATTGATTTAATGTGTCTGGTTTTATGTTGAGGTCTTTGATCCACTGGAAGTTTAGTTTTGTGCAGTCTGATAAGTATGGATCTATTTGCATTTTTCTACATGTAGATATCCAGTTTGACCAGCACCATTTCTTGAAGATGCTATATTTTTCCATTGTATGGTTTTGGCATCTTTGTCAAAGATCAGGGGTCCATAAGTGTGTGTGTGTGGATTTATTTCTACTTCTTTTGTTCAGTCCATATGATCCACCATTCTGTTTCTATGCCAGTACCATGCAGTTGTTATTACTGTTGTTCTATAGTACAGCTTAAGATCAGGGAAGGAGATAGCTCCAGAAGAGCTGTTATTGTAGAGGATTGTTTTAGCAATTCTGGGTTTTTTGTTATTCCATAGGACATTGAGAATTTATCTTTCCAGGTCTGTAAAGAATTGTGTTGGTAATTTGATGGGAATTGCATTGAATCTGTACATTGCTTTTGGTAAGATGGCCATTTTTACTATGTTAATCCTGCCAAGCCATGAGCATGGGAGATCTTTCCATCTTCTGATCTCTTCTTCTAATTCTTTCTTCAGAAACTTGAAGTCTTTGACTTGCTTGGTTATGTCATTTGTGGCTATTGTGAAGAATGTTGTTTTCCTAATTTCTTTCTCAGCCATTTTATCTTTTGTATACAGGAGGGCTGTTGAATTTTTTGATATATTTGTTATCAGGCCACTTTGGTACAGGTGTTTATCAGCTGTAGGAGTTCCCTGGGTGGATTTTTGGGGTCACTCATGTAAACTATCATATCATCTGCACATAGTGATAATTTGAGTTCTTCCTTTCTAATTTGCATCCCCTTGTACTCCTTCAACTTTGTTATTCCTTGAGCAAGGAATTCCACAACTATGTTGAAGAGAGAGTGGGCAGCCTTGCCTTGTCTCTAATTTCAGTGGGATTGCTTTAAGTTTCTCTCTCTGTTCAGTTTGATGTTTTGTTATGTGCCTTTTATCCTTGATCTCTCCAAGACTTTAAACATGAATGGATGTTTGTTTTTGTCAAATACATTTTAAACATCTAAGGAGATTATCATGTGTATTATTATTTTTTTTTCATTCAGTTTGTTATTATGGTGGATCACATTGATGGATTTCCTTATATTGAACCACCCTTGCATGCCTGGGATGTAGTCTACTTGGTCATAGTGGATGATATCTTTGGTGTGATGTTGTATTCAGTTTGCAAGGGTTTTTTTTGAGTATTTTCGCATCAATGTTCATAAGGGACATTGGCCTGAAATACTCTTTCTTTGTTGGGTGTTTGAGAAGTTTACTTTCTGAAGTGACTGTGGCTTCATAGAATGAGTTTGGTAGTGCTCCTTCTGTTTCTCTTTTGTAGAATCTTTTGTAGAGAACTGGTGTTAGGTGTTCTTTGAAATTCTGGAAGAATTCTGTGCTGATAACATTTGGTCCTGGCCTTCTTTGGGATGGGAGACTTTCCATGAGAACTTCTATTTTCCTGGGGGATATAGCATAATTTAATTGATTTACCTGGTCTTGCTTCAGTTTTGGTTAAGTGAAATTGATCACGAAAATTGTCCATTTCATTTAGATTTTCAAATTTTGTGGCATATAGAGATTTGAACTTCCTGAAAAGAACACCAACAGCATAGGCTCTAAAATCAACAATCAATAAAGTGGATGTCACGAAAACTGCAAAGATTATGTAAATCAAAGAACACTGTCATCAAAACAAAATGACTGCATCCAGATTTGAAAAGAATCTTCACTAACCTTTTTTTTTGACAGAGCATTAATATACAGTATATATAAAGAAATAAAGAAGCTTAAAAGAAGCAAACCATGTAATCCAATTGAAAACTGGAGAACAGAGCTCAACAGAGAATTCTCCGCAGAGGAATATAGAATGGCAGAGAAACACTTAGAGAAATGCTCAATGTTATTAGCCATCAGGGAAATGCAAATTTAAAAGACTCTGAGATTTCACCTTACACTTATCAGAATGGCCAAGATGAAAAATGAAACAATAGACAACACATGCTGGAGAGGTTGTGGAGAAAGGAGGACCATCTTCTACTGCTAATTGGAATGTAATCTTGCTCAACCACTCTGGTAATCAATCTGTCCTTTTCTCAGACAACTAGGAATAGCGCTTCCTCAAGATTCAGCCATACCACTCCTAGGCATATATCCAAAAGAGGCTCAATTACACATAAGGACATTTGCTCAACCATGTTTTTAGCAGGTTTCATTGTAATAGCCAGAAGTTGGAAACAGGCCAGTTGCCCCTCAACTGAAGAATGGATGCAGAATGTGTGGTACAACTACACAATAGAGTACTCAGCAATGAAAAATAAGGAAATCATGAAACTTGCAGGTAAATGGTGGAATCTGGAATCATCCTGAGTGAGCTGTTCCAGAAGCAGAAAGACACACACAGTCTATACTCATGCATTCAGATATGTAATATAGGAAAAACCTTTTAAACTCTGTACAACCTATCCAGGTAATTGAAAACAAGACCATGTGGGATTAGGCATGACAAATTTAGCCTAAGGGTTCTTGGAATCCCTCAGTTTCATGCAGACAATATCACTTGGAAATGTGTTGAAGCTGTTTGAATTGACCAATGGCCTTTAGGTTCAGAAATGTTAGCAGCAAGTATGGCATTAGTACAGGAACAGGTTGCCACTGATCACATTGAACCTACTCCTCCTCCCTGGAAAAAAAAAGCTATTTTTGTTGTTAAGAAAAGTCTGACAAATGGAGATTAGTGCAAGACCTTAGAGAAGTTAATGATAATATGCTTACCATGGTGCTTTACAACTAGGACTGCCTACCCCTGGAGACATTCCTACTGACTTTATAAGACAGTTATGGATCTTAAAGACTGCTTTTTTACCATCCCCCTGCATCCACAGGGTAAAAAGTGCTTTTCTTTAAGCCTGCCAGTAACAAACTTCAAAGGGTCTCTACCTTGCTTCCAATGGAAAGTTTTGCCCCAAGGCATGGCTAATAGTCCCACTCTGTGTCAAAAGTGTGTAGCCCAAATTATTCATCCTTTTAGAAATTTTTGCCCTTCTATTTTTAAAGTATGTTATATGGATTATATCCTTTTAGCTGTACCTGATGGCTCACTGTTGCTTCATTCTTGTCAAAAACTTTTACAACTTGCACTAGATAAAATTCAATTAAAAGACCCATATTTTTATTTAGGAGTTGAGCTCCTTTGTCAAAAAGTACTACACAAAAGATCCAGTTAAAAACTAGCCATTTAAGACTTTCAATGATTTTCACAATCTCCTAGGAAATATCAATCAGAGAAGACCTTTTCTTAAACTCACTACAGGGAGCTTAAACTTTTTTTATATTCTCAAGGGAGACTCTCTCCCTTCTTCCCTTTGCTCTTTAACACCAGCAGGGACAGAGGCCCTTTAGGTTTTGGAAACAACTATCCATAATCTGGGAGGTACATTTTATTACTTCTAAGGAACCCCTTCTCTTTGTCCTGTGTACCTCATCCTATAAGAACACTGGGGTGTTTTGGCAACATAATCCCCTTTTGTGGACTAATCTCTCCACCTCTCCCACTAAGGTTCTTGCCCCTAATACTCCTTTGCTTGCAGAAATCATCTTTGTGGCAAACAGACTAAGCTGTCAATTTTTTGGCAAAGTTTGTGATAAAATAATACTGCCCTATTCTAAAGTTCAGTGAGAATGGCTGATGCAAACTACTGATATTTGGCCCATTGTCTGTTCTTCCTTTTCTGGGATAATTGATAACCATTATCCTGCTAATGAGTTACTTCAATTATAAAACACCCACACTCTCATCTTATCCAAAATTACTTCCCCTCAACCAATATCAGAGGCACATTTAGTGTTTACAGATGGGTCCTACAATGGGGTACCTGCCTATACTATTAATGACAAAACTAATTCTATCCCATCTCCTTTTAGATCAGCACCACTTATAGAGCATTTTGTAGTAGTTAAAATTTTTCAGATTCTAGTAAATTTCCCTTTTCATCTATATACAGACAGTGTCTGCCTATATTGGCCACTCTGTTCCACTTCTTGAAAGGGTTCCCTATATTAGACCTTCTACATATGTTGCTCCTCTTTTTTTCAATTTCCAGGAATTAATGAACTCTAGAAGTCAACCCTTTTATCTTGGTCACCTCCTAGAGCACTCAGAACTTCCAGTTCTTCTCTCTTTGGGAAATTCATGTGCCTATGCTTCCACATGTTTGGCATTCCCTATTTCAGTTATCCCTGTTGAGCAGGCCAGAAACAAAAAATGTGCCCTGCATCATTTAAATTCCCATATGTTTTGACTGCTTTTTAAAATCACCTGAGAGCAGGCATGCCAAATTGTCAAACACTGTCCCCCCAGTGTCACTCTCTTGCCCATTCCCTATTTGGGCGTTAATCCCAGAGGCCTCTTCCCAAATGACATGTGGCAGATGGATGTTACTCACTTACCTGAATTTGGCAATGTTAAATATCTTAGTGAAACAGTAGATATCTTCAGTGGATTCGTTTTTGCCAGTTTACATACAGGAGAAGCCTCAAAAAATGTTATAGCTCATGTTTTAAAATGCATCTCATTTATGGGCAAAACTAAGGTTTTAAGAACACATAATGGTCCTGCTTACTCTGGAAAAACATTTCAGTAATTTTGCCATCAATTACAAATTAAACACATCCCCAAGAAATATTCTTTATCATGCACTGTTTGCTCTTAATTTCATAAGCTTGCCTGCCTATGGCAAGTAACCTGCTTATCACGTTTGGAGTCCTGAAACAAAAATTATGCCACAGTCATGTGGAAAGATCCCTTCACATCCAAATGGACTGGTCCAGACACATCCAGTGTTGAGGATCAGTTTGCCTGATTGACACCAAGGAGGGAGCAGACAGATGGCTGCCAGAAAGGCTAATATTACAAATAGACAGCTTTCCTCTAAACACCAGAAAAAAATAAAACTAGCCTGAGACAAACCATGGACTCCAGACATCCAGGGTAGCCAGCCCTCTGCAATCCTACTTCTTCTTTTTTTTGTTGTTGTTCAGATGAAACCACTTTGGATAATATTCCTGGGAGTGATAATGCAAGGCCAGAAGGTGATTATGGAGCAGAAGAACAATGTTCACCAACCCTATAAATATACTTGGAAAGTTTCTGGAGAAAATGGTGAGGTATATTATGCACAATCACAAGTCACTTTGGATACCAAGTGGTACCCTGACATGTCTTTTCTTGCCCCTGAGTCACTCTTCACCTGTTAGCAATGGGAACAGGCAAATGGGCTTTATACCTGCCCAGCTTATAAGAGGATTAAAGGATGTGGTGGTGCTGGAGCCTTTTACTGTGCCTCCTGGGGATGTGAACCCTCAGTTGTAATTGCCACAGGAAGGTGGGGACACCTTAATAGTGATGATTATATTGTGATAACTAATATATCTAAGATTGATATTAACTCCTGGAAATCACATTATGATTTGAAAAATACCTGTGACAGGCTAAGATGGTGCTGGAGCTGGAAGCAGTTCCAGGTCCCCATCTTAGAGCTCTCTTTCACTTCTAAAGAAAACAAAAATCACTTCTCTGGCTAAGGGGCCTGACTTGGGGCCTACACCTATAGTACTGGTGTGCCAAGAATGATCCAGGAGTTATCATTTACCTCACCCTAAGGAAAGAATCAGGTATTCCACCTGTAGCTTTTGGACCCAATCCTGACCTCTCCCCACCCACATAGACAGAACCCAGGAAAAATGATTTTCCCATACAGACAGAGCCTAAATAAACTGTCCCTGCCTCCCCGACTCCTTCCTTTGCTGATAAGCCTATCCCCTCCTTATTTGAAGATGGGATTGATAGATGCTGTATTATTTTAGACCTTGTTAATCATAACTTTTTATCCCCGACTCATACATTCCTGAGCTTACTGAGTCCTGTTGGTTTTGTTATGATGGTGCCCCTCCCTTTTATAAAGGCATTGCTGTCACTGAGGAAATCTACTCCTCTGACCATTCTAAATGCAGATGGTCACAACAAGATGAGGCTAGATTGACACTGCCTTCTGTTTCTGGCCTTGGGTTATGCATAGGTTATTGTATTCCTCAGATACAGACATCTTTGTAATGGAACCATTACACAGTCAAGACACTTTACCAATTATATCCTCCCAGGTGACAATAGCTGATGGAATAGCAGTGATGGCCTTACTCCCTGTATATACACACCCCTCACCTCAAAAGCAATACTATGACATTCTGTGTCATTGTCCAATCAATTCCCCACATAACTTATTATTCTTGGGAAGATTTTGCCTGTTTGGGGACCCCATTAATGACCATGCATTGCTCAGAACAAAAATAGAGGCCATAATTGCTGTTACATTAACTGTCCTCCTTGGACTCTGAGCTGCTGGTGCTGGGACAGGTATCACCTCTTTCATTCTCTCCAATAAGCATTATTTTGTCCTTCGCCTGAAAAGTGAGAAGGATGTTGAGAGATTGGAGATTGGCATTACCAATTGGAGAAATCCCTCCTCTCACCGTCTGAAGTTGTCCTACAAATTGAAGAGGACTAAACTTGGTTGTCTTCCAGCAAGGGGGACGCCATGCTGCCCTGAAGGGAAGAGTGCTGCTTTATACTGGGATTGTAAGGCACAGCATGGCTAAGGTTAGGGAAGGCTTAAAAGAGAGGAAGAGATAGAGAGAACAAGAGGAAATTTGGTTTTATAATGCGTTTTCAATGTCTCCCTGGATCACCAATCTCCTATTTTCAATTGTGGGACCCATTGGGGGTTTCCTCGTCCTCATATCTATTGGCCCATGGGACTTAAGTAGATTTAAAAGACTTAAGTAGATTTATAAAACAGCAAATTGATTCCCTGGCATCTATACCCTTACAAGTTCATTATCACAGACTTAGTTTTGCTGACAGAGGCTTAGATGAGCCCCAGGGCAACTGCTGAGAGTCTATCTCAAGGGTCTTGACTGCCTGCATTTGGCTCTAATGAGAAGAGCATGAAACTCAGAAAATGCTTGCCTGAAGTAACTTGGGTACCTCTAAGGGGTACAAGATGAGGTAGGGCAGTGGGAGGACCCAATTGCCAGTTTTTGAGTCCCCTGAGAATCAAACCATTGAGGTTGGTGTCTGATTACCCCTAAACACAACCTGCTGGGGACGCCCTCAGGTGTTGATGGGGTTTACTTCTCTTCCCCAAAAAGATACCCAAAAAGGATATAAAATGCCTTTGGAGGATCAGGTCAACACTTCCCCCTATGTTGGAACCATATGAAGGCCCCAAGGAGAGTCTGCTCTGGGAAAGTGCACAAGGGTACTTTCATACAGAATTACGACCCCCCAGGACAAGGTCCTGAGAAGAGTCACAATGTGTGCCTGTGATAGGCTTATTGCAACTGCCAACAAGCTTATCTGATAAGCTTATACTTATCTTACACTTCACCTCCTCTCTGAAGCCTCTGGTATTTTCCCACCAGTTGTGGTGGTCTCTCCACCGCTGCTACCCCCTGTCCTCCAAACCTATAAAAAGCCTAAACTGTTTCAATATTGTTGAGACCTCGACAAGAATCCTTACTGCCTGGTCTCCATTTCTTCTCCCACCCATTCTTATTTTACAGGTAGGTGTCCTCCTTGATAACTCCACCTCAGAGTCCTCGCTATTCAGGGGCAACCATCTGCTAAAGACCTTATGAGGTCAAAGCCTACCTACTAGACTCTTAAATTGTTTAAGAAGGGAGGAGATGGTGGGATCCAAAGTTATTTACTGAAGCCAAAGCCAATTAGTGAGCCAAAGCCATTTAGTGGAGCCAATGCCCATAAGTGGAAATTTACCAACAGCTGCAATAGGACCCTAGGTCATGGGTGATAGATTTATGTGAAAACATCTTCTAGTCAGTCTTGGAACATCCTTGAGATATTTTACAGAAACATTCTTGAGGTAACTTACAGAAGGTTCCTCAAACCACAAAACACCTTTGCTATCTTCTGCAGCAGTAAATTAGCCTTCCCCCTTTTCCTACCTTCTCTTATATAGTTGTGTAAAAATTTCAAATAAAAGAGGCTTTGATCAGACAAACAGACTTAGGCTCCCTCCTTATGTCTCTGTGTCCTACCCATTCTCTCCCCACACACATACCCGGCCCTCCATTTTGAAAGCCATTGAACCCCCATGGGTCCGGACACAGGCATGTATTACGACACTCAGTCTGAGCTCTTTGAGTCTCCTTTGTCATAAAGATCATTCTTCTGTAATGAGAAGCAGCCGCAGGTATATGTTGCTGCTCCTCCCCCATCTCAACCAGGCCCTATTGGGTCCTCAGGGGACACTACCATTTCTGAGCCTAGCATGGAAATCCTTGGGCAAAGTAACTAGTGCAATCTTCTACTTCTAGGAACTTGTCACACAGAAACCCTCAATGTTGTAGCCTTTTGTTTCCTTCTTCCATCAGTCTTGAACTGACATTTAGTGGGTGCCTACTATGGCTCAGGATGTGGAGCCACGAATGTGGATGAGGTCTGTATCTCACCCTTGAAGAGATATGACAGGATACCAGACAACACTGACAGGAAGCATGAGGTCAATGCCTGGAGGAAGGGTGGGCGGAACGGGAAAAGGCAAGGCCAGTTTGGACCCTCAAGCACACTTCATGCCATTGGTAGCCTGGTGCAAATATGCAAATGAGGAAACATCACTTCCTATATATGCTGTTTGGAATGCATCTTCAGGTGCTGTCTTCTAGAGCCCCTGCAGGAAGGCTTGTGGGTGGTGAGCTGTGCCAAGTAGCAGGCAGAGGAGAAGCCTGAGGACCTCCCAGTGTAAGTGAATTTTGGGGTCTCGGGGGCTAGAAGGCTGTTGTGTGACTGAAGGAGGCAGGGAAGGACGAGGACCTACTGTGACTGGAGGCCACAGGGAAAGGCTGAGATGTCAGGCCACTGTGTGACCAGAGGACAGGAGAGGACTATGGAGGGCTGTGGAGGGATGTGTGTGATGTGAGGCCACTGGAGGACTATGGAGGACTGTGGATGGCTGTGTGTGAATGGAGGCCAGGGGAGGACTGTGGAAGGCTGTGTGTGACCAGAGGCCAGGGGAGGACTGTGGAGGGCTGTTGACGGCTATGGACAGTTGTGTGTGACTGGAGGCAGGGGGAGGACTGTGGAGGGCTGTGTGTGATATGAGGCTGAGGGAGGACTGTGGAGGGCTGTTGAGGGCTGTGTGTGATTGGAGGTCGGGGGAGGACTGTGGAGGGTTATAGAGGGCTTTGGAGGGCTGTGTGTGAATGGAGACCTGGGGAGGACTGTGGACAGCTGTGTGTGACCTGAGACAGAAGGAGGACTATGGAGGACTGTGGAGGGCTGTGGAGTGCTCTGTGTGACCAGAGGCCACGGAAGGACTTTGGAGGCCTGTGAGTGACCTGAGGACAAGGGAGGACTGTGGAGGACTGTGAAGGCAGGCCTGTGTGTGATGGAGGACAGAGGACTGTGGAGGGCTGTTTGTGACTAGAGGCTGGGGGAGGCCTGTGCAGGGCTGTGTGCGACCTTAGTCCTGGGGAGGACTGTGGAAGGCTATGGCGTCCAGTGTGTGACTGAAGGACAGGGGCGGAATGCGGAGGTCTGTGTGGGTTTGGGGGCCGGGGGCCGGGAGCCGGGGGATGACTGTGGAGGGCTGTGGTGGCTCTAGGGTGACTGGAGGAGAGGGAACAACTGTGGAGGGTGCTGATGGCAGCCCTGGGTGTAATGGAGGACAGGGGAGGACTGTGTCTCTAGGCCCAGGTATGAACCGAGGCCTGGGAAGGACTGTGGCTGGAGGCTCTGATGTGAGGTGAAGCCATAGGGGAAGACTGTGATGCAAGGCCTGTGTGTGACTAAAAGCCCAGGAAGGACTGAAGCAGGGGTGGCAGTGTGTGACTGAGCTGGGGGAGGGGAGTGGAATGGAGGGCTAAAGACATGGCCAGCTGAGGTTGAAGGAGGCAGGTAAGGGCTGGTTTTCATGCCCGAGATGTGTCTTAAGGAAATGTTCTCTTATTGCAGGGCAGAACATTTTAAGAATGTTTCAGGTGCCTGTGGAAAATCTGGACAAGGTCAGAAGTATGTGGCCCAGTTTCATGTGGCTTTTAGCCCTCTACCTGTGGGTCAGACTAACCTCACACTTTGTTGGAGTTGAGGCCTTCATCTCCCTCAACTGACCTTTTTTCAGGCAAGGCTTCACCTAATAAGCTTGTAGACCCTCCTGCACTATCTGTGAGCCAGCCACTTGGGCCTGTGAATAAGTCTGTTGGAGTGAGCAATCACTCAGTGAGTCAAGCCATCCATCCTGGGATTTTACCACCCACACAGCCCATGGGGTCTACAAGTCAACCAGCAGGACCTGCAGTCAGATCAGTGGGGCTTACAAGTAGGCCAGTGGAGCCCACAAGTGGACTGGTCAGGCCTGGTACTCTGACTTCTGGCTATTCAAACAACCCTGGGTTTCTCCAAACCACGCCACCAGGAACAATTTCTGTGGGTGAGCTGGTTTCATTGGCAGGCCTTCCTGAGGGTCAGATGACCTCTGCTTCTGTGATTGCTGCACAGAGTGCAGCTTCTGGTGTTCTCCCCACTGATCAAGCAGTCCAGTCCACAGTTCCCCATATAGGTCAGACAGTCTCCTCACAGGATGTTACCTCTTACAATGTCTGATAGGGTTTTCCCTACAGGTCAAGTGGTATCATCTGGGATGCTACCCACCCAAACTGTGGTGGTCACAGATGTCCTTGTGAAGCAGGGTGTGAGCACTGGTATTCCTCTGCTTGGTCAGCCTGTTAACTCAGGACCATCTGTTGGGCTTGGCATGTTTCAGCTCAGTCAGCCTGTTGGCACCAGCTTCCTGCTGGAGAGCCAGTTAGTAAGAGCTGATACTTCACAGAACACCCTGTTCCTCAAGTCAGGCTCTGTTTTAAGGAAGCTGCTTCCAACAGGCTCACAGTTCAATGGGAAGCCCCTTTACATGCTGGACCCCATGACTGTCACTCTGACAATTCCTTAGGGCTCTACCATCATGACAGTTTCAACCTAAGTGTCCACCTAATTCCTACCCCACAGTGTGGGTATGCCGTTTTCAGTGCTCCAGCCAGCTTGTCCTTCTCCCCGGGGCTGGTAAGCAATGCAGACCAGATCATATTTGTTCAGGTCTCCTCACCTGAGGTGGATATGAATTTGGTTGCCACACAGGCCAAGCAGTGGAAAATCTGCCCAATTTGCAATGTGTTATTCCCATCCAGTGTTTACCAGGCTCACATGTAAGGGGCTAAAAAGTGAGTTCAACTCCAGTGAGAACTTTGAACCACTAAAGCTGGCCGTGTGTGCACCGTTTCTGAAGTGGACAAGAGAGAGGCCCATGCATTGCCACTCCTGCAAATGCCTAGTCTCAGAGGAGTAGCTAATGTACTACTTACTCACACATGGCTTCGGATGCCTGTTTTGCCCATGTACTTTCCACAGCATTCAGGGTCTCTTGGAGCACAGAAAAATTAAACACCTGGGGAGGAAGAAGCTGTTTTTGGATTATCTTAACAGGGGCTTCCAGTTGAGCCTAGATGCTGATGGCAACCTGTTGTTCCCCCATCTTGATTCCATCATCACTCTGCCAAGAGAGGAGATTGTAGAACAGGAGGTCCACCTGGCTATCCTCTCAAGCATATATTCCACATCACTGGTGCCCTTGTATGTTAAGATGTGGTCTCAGGTTGAGTTGGTAACTCAGCTCCCATAGAAGAGCTGACCTGCCCCCTCTGTTTGACAACATTTATGTTAGCCAATGCCTACATGTTACACTTGAAGGAAGGACACCATATTATTCCTACGGTCTGTACAGTCCTCAGTAGGCCCACCTTTAGATGTGTACACTGTGGTGGGATCTACCCTGGAAGCTTGACTGTGAAGGCTATCACTCTTCATTTGTTGCATTGTTCACATGTACCCAAAGACAGCTCAGACCTGCCAGTTCGGTCCAGTTTTGTGGAGAACAGTGAACTGCAGTTTGCCAGTGAGGAAAAGGTTACTGATTCTACCTGTCCCTTCAAAAGAAAATGGCCAGATGGCCATTAGGGTCCAGAAGACCAGAGGAGGGATTGGAAAGGTCCCTTGTGTGTACTGGGTAATGAAGTATCAGATCCCGAAGAAGGGACTAGTGCTGTGACTTTGAAGAGACAGAGTAATGAAAACATAACTAAGGAACTTAAGACAGGTAATGATTTACTCCACATCCTAGCATTAGATCCTATTGAATGCAAAGACTACTCCTCTGAGGAAAAAAAAGCAGTTTCTTAGAGATTATTTCCAAAAGAAACCATATCCTAGCAGAAAAGAAGTTGAATTGTTATCTTTATTCTTGAAGATGGAAAAAATTATTGTGGCTTTGTTTTTTGGAACAAGAAGATATATTTGCTTGAAGGCAATGGAAGACCATAGACCCTCAATACTTCTAGGTTTTGATATGTCTGAACTTAAAAATGTTAAACACAGATTGAACTTTGAGTATGAACCACAAAAGTCCTAAGCAGTAGTTTGTGCTGATTTGTTGCCACCTTTGCTCTCTTATGTTGGTTTCTGCAGCTTTTCTGGATTTTACAAGGGCTTAGGAAAACTTAGGTTAAGAAGTAAATGTCACTCCACTTCATTGATTGATTTAGTTTTGTCTTTTAGCAGTTACTACTAAAGTTTCTTTTCTTTTCTTTTTTTTTTCCAAATCATGAAAATGAAGTTTGGTATTTCATATAACCCTTATTCTTAGTATTGTCCATGTTACATCATAAGAAGAGAAGTCTATAAATACTTGTCTTTTCACTTTAGGAAATTTCTCTTGTTTGTAAATGTTTAGGTGAAAATAACAGCATCTTCTGGAGTGTTAGATGCAGCAGCCAGGACACAGCAGTGCTGAGAGATGGGAGCACTGACATGTGTATGGCTTTCTAATAACACATTTTTGAAATTAACTTCTGTTAGTATTTGATTACCATATTATGAATTTGATTCATGTTTTCAGGATTGTTTTGAAAGCTGTATCTGAAAAACAACTCTCATGCCTATGGCCTATACAGTACTAAATGTTTTCTTTTTTTATTATTAAAACATTCCCATTTCAGGAACTTGTATATAACTCATAAGTTCTTTTATAAGTGAAGTATTTGTAAGGACTGTAATGCATTCCTTTGTGAACTTCATAGGACATGCAAGGTACTGGACTCTACTATGAGTTACTTACACATGGCTTCTGCCTGTTTTGCAGAGGAATAGGCAGAGTAACAGTCATTGGGTCCCACATATAAAAGCACTTCCCATTACATGCAGATCTTTAATCTCCAGTAAAAGATAAGACAATTTTTAGAATGGACTTTGAGAAGACACAAAACTCTATCTTTCTTGAACTACCAATAAGCAGGTTGAAGGAAAGCACCATGGTCACATATATGGCATTTCTGCCCTTGTGTGGAACCTATTGAAATGGAGTACAAGTTTCAATCTTAATGGTGAAATGGGTTAGACAGGGAAGTCTCTCTTCCTAGTTTGAGTATCTTACTATATGTGTTAGAATTGAAAGAGTAGTATTTCCTCTTGCCCAGGTGTCCATTTGAGGAACTGCTAAGTAACCTGTTTATTACTGGTCTGTAGATGCCAAGCCTTGTGTTTTCCACAGGCTATAAGCACCAGCAGATTGCACAGTAATCCAGATCAGCCAGCTTAGGTCTGGAATAATTTTTTTTCCAGCAGAACAAACAACATCTGATCATGAGTTTGTCCCCATGAAGAAGGAATACACAGAGGAATGTATACTATTGTTTTTTATTCTGAATAAGGAGGTGATAGTGTCTTTTTCCTGTTGGCTGGGTTCTGACCTCCATCTTACACTTTTGGCTAATTTGAATTGAATTGGTACACAGGAAAATGGAGGAAGGAGAAAGGAAACACTGCCACAGCATATTAAATTTCTAGAACAGGAATAGGACCTTTTGAATAAACAAAAGTTTTACTTGAGATAGGGGAGGGATTATAATATTTGCAAATCTTATAAGATGAAGAAGACAACAATATAATTCCTAAGTACCAGTTTTATAGTATTTGATAGAAAAGACCCATGTTTTATATTTCTCTCTTTTCTTTTAAAATACTCTTCAAACTGATTATGTTTGGTTTTTCTTTTTCCATCTTGAAATAAGAAATTGCAATTGGGGCTATTAATGTTTGACTTAACTATCCTGTGTTAGGCTCCTAGTACAAAGAATTAATTGTTACATTTATTTCATTAGCATGGTTCAAAATGAGCCCCTTCTTCCTAAGGGTATTTATTTTACCAGGAGATTGAATTACCTCCATTGGAATTATTTTCGTTTGATGTGTAAAGGAGTAACTTGTTTCCTTCAGCTTGGTTAATTTCATGGGCAAAAAATTAATGAATACATTGGTGTAGCCTAGTTTTTTTTGTTGTCATTGTTTTCTTCTCTTTCTATTTATTCTCTTAAATATGTGTATATGTGTGATCATTGTTGTAACTGGGTGATGCTCACACAGGCATCTATTCTCTCTGTGTACATACCTAGAAATTTCCATCACAATAATTCAGAAAGGTACCATTTCCCAAAGAGCTAGATGACAGTGTTCTTACCCCATCTGCCTTTTCCAGGTGAAGGAAGATTCCCAGCAATGATGTTGCTAGCATGTGCAAGGACGACAGGGTCTGCAGATCCACCACTCTGTAAGTGCCTGGGAGTATGTGGTATCTAAAGCACCTAGTCATAAGGGTCACAATAAAAAAATAAATCCATGTCCCAGGGAGAAATACAACAGGAAAATCAGCTCTGAAGTCAAATTATGACATTCAAACTTCATGTTCTCCCATATGCAAACTTCACACTCACAGGGTGAAGTGATGACCCTTAGCTGGAATTAATCTTTAACCATTTGTGCCTCACTTTTCACATCTGTCAAGTGTAATAACCATCTCAAAGTTGTTCGGAGCGTTAACTGAGCTTTATAGAAAGCACATTGCTTGGTTTACCCGTGGTTCTTCATGTGGGTTGCAAACCCTTTGTGGGTCACATATCAGATACCCTGCCTATCAGATTTACATGACAATTCATAACACTGGGAATTTTACAGTTATGACATGGCTATAAAAATAATTTTATGTTTTAGGTCACCACACATGAGGAACTATATTAAAGGGGTGCTACATTTGGAAGGTTGAGACCCACTGTTTGAGAGTTAGCTCTTAACAGATAAATTGTCCTGACTCAGGGAAGGGTTGCTTGTGCAATCCTGGTGAAGAATCTTGTCCCTTTTCTCCATAGGATTAAGGAATGTTCACCCTGACGACAGTCATATAGCATGGAAGATAAGATAAATGACACCCAATTATCAGGGCTGGGTTATTGTTCTGTGACAAACAAAAGGGTTTCCCTTTCTGTTCCATTTCCTCAATGGCTTCCTGGGTTGGCAGAAGGACAGTGAGATTTGAGGTGGTAGTCAGCTTGGACTGCAAGGAAAAATTCTGAGTCACAGGAGGAGAGAAAGTGGCCTGAGTAATGTTAGCTACTCTCTGGGCAGAATTACATGATATCAGAGATGATGGCATCCCATGAGATGTAAGTACAGGAACACTGAGAAGATCCTAGAATTTCCTTTACCACTCCACCCAGAACTTGGCTTGATGACTCAATTACTCTTTTAAGACTTAATCTTTTTATTTCCTCTTTAATGTGTGGATCTTTATGAAAGTGAAGATTTTCCTGATTGGGTCATACATGTAAATTGTAATGAAAAGGTAGATAAAGAGTCTTGTCTGTGTGTATATGTGTTTGTGATTGCAATGTGTACAAAGGACTATGTGACTTCTACTATGTCTTTAGAGTAAAATGGTTGCAGAGAATGAAGCCTGTCTCAAACTCAACAATGCCTCATTCATGTTCAGAAAGGTTATTGTTATGTTCAACAATTGGATAGAAAAATATTCAACCAGAAATAGATAAAAAAAACAACCCAAATCCCCTAAATCTTTGTTTATAGTACTTACTGAAGCCAGATATGTTGGCATATACCTGTATTCCCTGAATAGGGAGTCAAAGGAAGGTACATCTCTATGAATTAGTGACCAGACTTGTCTACAAATTGGGTTCAGGACAGCCAAGGCCAGACAGAAAATCCCTGCCTCAAAATAAAACAAAACAAAACAAAACAACAACAACAAAACCCAACAAAGAACTTACTGATTTCTGGTGAATATTCTCCTGGGAATGATGTTCAAGTTTGAAGAGAAAAGCATTTAAAGAAGGTTGTGGGGAAATGTGCCCTCTCTAACCTGCTACTGGGCTGGCATTGCAAGGGATGAGACTGGGCATAGCCACAGGGAAGCCAGCAAGCCAAGAGAGGAAGTAGTTCCCTGCCTTGCTTTATGGAGATAGTTGTACTGAGCCTCCAATGTAGAACAAGTGGTTCTTCAGCATACAGGGAGCTGTTCTCTGAGTGACTGCTGTCTGAGGAAGACCTATTTTGGCACATACTTACATAGAAGGACAATCTGTTTTGATGTCTGGCTAGGTCAGACATCCCAATCCATTCAGCCCAAGAGGACAGAGATCTAGACAATTTTACACAGTGAGACTGGATTCTTTTAGCTTTGCTTTTGATACAGTGTTTCTGGGTGTAACAGCCCTGGCTATCCTGGACTCTCTCTATAGAACAGGCTGGCTTGAACTCATAGAGAACAACCTGCAGCTGCCTCCAGAGGGCTAGAATCAAAGGCATGCCACCAAAACCTGCTTGAGATGAAATTTTTTATGTCATCCTCTACTGGGTTGGAAAGTAAGCTCTACAAATTTGTTAAGCATAGAGATAAACACATATGCAGTTCCCAGGTGACAACTGTAAGTCCAAATTGTAGTGAATTATGAGGTAAGTCATATTAAACTTTCTGACAAAGCTATGTGATTTCTTTAAAATCCATGTGGTGGCTAGTGCTATTCTTATGTATTTGAATTGCTTGGAAATCAGCTACCTGGCCTTTTACCTGCAGTTTCCAGCTTGGCTCTCCATGTTAACACTGGTGACCAGACCAAGCCCCACTGACTTTAAATCAAGGTCTCCAGGGGTGGGATACAATGTAAAGAGCAGAAAAAGAGTAGAAGCAGCTCCTCAGGTTCCACCCAATCCACCCCAAGATACATTGCCAGTTTTCTTTTGCACAAACTCCTTATCTTAAAATAATTTATGTTGCCAGGGCTAGTGTACTATGGATGGGACTCAAATTTATCCACTGGCAAAATACAGCTGCTTCTGAGAAAAATGACAATTCCTTATTCATTCATTCCAAGGAGGGTGGGAGAGCAGAAAGAGAACATAGAAACTTTATCTCAGTCTCTTTCTGGATAGCCAACACCTGCCCACTTGACCTGTGCTGTCTACAGAGCAGGCCTCTCTAGGCTGATGTGAACCATTGCCCCACCTATGTGAGCCTATAAGCAAAAACTGCAGGTGGCCTCTATAGTCAGGGGCCTGAATCTTCTCTAGAGCAGAGGTCCTCAACCTTCCTAGTGCCATGACACTTTAATACAGTTCTTCCAGTTGTCCTTCCCACAACAAAAAGTTATTTTATTTGCTACTTCATAACCGTAATTTTCCTATGGTAAATAACTGTGCTTTTTGATGGTCTTTGGAGAGTCCCATGAAAGGGTCATTCTACCTCAAAGGTGTTGAGACCCACAGGTTGAGAACTGCTCCTTTACAGGTACGCATGTGCAACCTATTGCCACTACAAAACCATGTTGTTGTCTACAAAGTTGACACTTGGAAACCATAGAACAAAGAACAGTTACAAAGAAAATTGCAAAACAGGCTTGATAATGTTTTAAATAAAACAATTTTGGACCATAGTATTCTGGGGGTGTACAGACCTATGGGCTACAGCTAAGACATGCCTGTCCCATTGAGGTGAAATCTACTTTACTAGACACCTGAGAAATGGGACCATCCCAAATTAGAAAGAAAAACAACTGGACCTTGAATAAGGGCTAGCTAAAAAGAAAGAAGAACAAGTCAGGCAATTTAGGGGAGGACTGTCCTTGAAGCTGTAAGTGGCCTGCTACAAAACCGAGAGATGGGAGAAGAAGGGGGGACTGTCCTTGGAGCTGTGAGCTCCCCGCTACAGCTGCGAGCCCACATTACTGCTATCTTTTCTGCTGACTAATCAATGTAAAGTTCTGATTTTTTTTAGGAATAAAAACTCTGTGCTTAGTATGCTCAGTCTCCTGCTTTGAAGGGACGACCCCCATCGCAATTGGAATAAACTGCCTCTTGCTTTTGCATTGAACTGTAGACTGTGAGTCTCTTTGGGGGAGGGAGCGGTACAGACCCTGCACCGGGAGTGCAGGTTTTGCACACCTAGGCCTTAATGAGGGTCCTAAAGCAAACAGTCAGGGTCCATTTGGAAGAAGCCCCACACTGAGGCATGTGGCTAACATGCCTAGACTTGTACTGTGGTATAGAAAACATCTTTGGATTGAAATGAGTAAGCCTGGTGGAAGTCTCATCAGGGATGGGCAGAGGCATTGAAAGTTAGTTTGTTTACATGGGAAGACGGGAACATGTGAGTTGGTGGTGCTGGAGGTTTTGGGGTCATAAACTACAGTTAGAAGAGTCCAACCTCCAGGGTGGGGTCAAGTACAATGAGTGCCAATGAGAAGCAAATCATGGGACCTCCAGGCACACAGCAAGGGTGTGTGTGTTTGGGCTTCGGGTGGGGGAGTCACAGCATCCTGGGGACAAGCACTGGAGTGGCTTTTGGTTGCCAGGATTAGGGACCTAGGCAATTTCTAGATTTAAAGTTATGTAGGAGAAGATGCATAAGAAATGGACTGTGTTTTTTAAAAAAAAAAAGGTGTTGAAAGAAATCATTACAGTGTCAGGTGTCAAACCCTGGACAAAATACTAAGTGTTGTACTTGTTAATACAACAAAGCTGAGGCTGGCTAGCCAAGTGCTCCAAGCATCCCTCCATTTCTAGCTGTTGCAGGGTACTCCTGGCTTCCATTTCCTGCCCATACCCTGAAACCTAAAGCCCAGGAACTAGCCTGTGATTCTGCCAGCTGCTTATCCCTATATAATCCAGTTATTTTGGCTAGGCTGGTTGTTCTGGCCCTTTTACCTCTTGTTCAGTCTCCTGGCCCAGGCAGCTGCTCTTGGTTTATGACTGTCTCCTCTCTTGTTCTCCCTTCTCCTCCCCCCTCAAATGACCCTGCTCAGCTTGGCCTTGTTCATTCTGGACTCTCCCAGATGTCTCATCCTCTGGCTCTATTTAACTTTTATCTACAATAAAACTTCTTCTCTACTATACTTAGAAGCAGTCTTGTCCTTCTTCTTGTTCTACTATACTTAGTAGCAGTCTTGTACTTCTTCTTGTTTCTTTTTTCTTTCTTCTCAGTCATCTGGTGTCAAAACCCAGAATTTCTGTAGGCTTACATGTGACAAAGGAGTAAGGTGAAGATGCTCCCTCTTGAGATTAGAGAACTATTCTGTGGGAGAAAGAGATGGAGAGGTAGTGACAGTTGGGCATGACCCATACTACACAGATAAAATACTCTATGTTGGTGATTAAGTGTTGATACTGGCACATGGAGAGACTACAACTCTGAGGGAAGTAAGTGTTCATAGCCTCTGGTTACTGACCTGTGGAATGGGGATCATAATAGCACTAAACCCAGACAACTGTGGTGAGTTTTGAATGTGTTGCTACTTCATAAAGGACCTAGAAAGAACCTGCTATACAGAAGGCATTTGCATGTGAGCACACATGTACACATGCATGGGAACACACCTCAATCAGAATGAGCACATACACACACACAAACACACACACACACAAACACACCTTAGTCAACATGAGTAAATCCAGCATGATCTGGGTACCCCATAGGAGTCCATGGAACCTGAAGGGAACTCTGACAGCTATCCCATACAGCCCTGCATAGGGAGATCATTTGCTCACTTGGGAAGTCTGAGACAAGTTGGCAAACAAAAGCTTTTCAGGACTGCTCTGTGTGTAGAAATTGCCCAATAAATTCTGCTGCACCCTGGGAAAAGGAAAAACCCACCAAACATGTAAAGACCTGCAAATGCCAGCTGTGTTCATATGAAATATGACAAATGGGCTACTGTTCCAAAGGGGTGGAGTGTGCTTAGAATGTTCTCAGAATGTTCTTTATGAAATGGGACTCTGTGGGCCTTGAGGGAGGGCAAGAGAGCTGGGGAAGGCATTCAAACTGAGGAAAAATATCACAAGAGAAAAACAGGGGTAAAGAAGAAGCCTGTCTAGTTGGAGAAACGATGTTGAGGATGGATTCTGAAAGTCTAACACACCCCAGTTGGGTCTGATATCACACTATTCAGGTGAGGTAAGAAGGGTAAGACCATCCATTGTATGAATTTTCACTGTTACAGGGACACCTGCTATGTGAGCTTTGTAAGGCAAGTGTGTATATTTTATATAACAGTGTATAATAGTTTATAACCATGTGAAACCCAAGCACACCCTTTGCATAGCAGAATACAAGCTTATAGGCTAGAGCTAATTTCCTCTGGTTGTTGGCACAGAACCTCTATGGCCCAATCTTAACTCTTTTAACATTTGATCCAAACATGGCTTGTCTCTATATTCAAAGAATTTAAAGTCAGTATTCATTGGACTTGCCAACAAACTTCCAAATCAACTGTGGCTGATTGAAGGCAATCATAGATGGGGCTTATTTGATATCATAAATATTTCATAGAGACACTTTCTTCTGTATCCCTTCAGGTCATTCAACATTTGTTTGCAAGAGAGGATATTGACTTTGGCTGTACATATTGAACATTTTTTTTTTTAATATTTTAGTTTCTTTCTTTGTTTTCACAGTAGCTGTGACATGGGAAGTTTTGTGACATGTTTGGGTCTTTCTATTCAGTAGGCAGCACTGAATGAAGAGGTTTTGACAAAAATGTAAATGGCATATGACTGAAAAATTGAAATGTAGATGAATCTTGACAGCTGGGTCACTGGTTAAAGATTGGTATTTTAGTGAATGAGGATGCTAGTTCAGTTCCTGGTATGAATATTGGAACTCCTGGGAGTCATAACACTTTTGGATTTTATACCTCTGGCTTCTGTGTACACATATACACACACAAACTCGTGCAGGCATGCACACACACATGCACACCCAAGCAGCACTAAAAATAAAAATAAAGGGTTATATGCCTAGGAGTGATATAGCTGGATCTTGAGGAAGGACTAGTCCTAATGGCCCAAGAAAGCACCAGATTGATTTCCCAAGTGGTTGTGCAAGTTTACATTACCACCAGCAATGGGGGAGGGTTCCTCTTTCTCCATGTCTTCTCCAGCATGTGTTGTCACAGGAGATTTTTATTTTGTAGCCATTCTGATGGGGGTAAGGTAAAATCTCAGGATTTTTAATTTGCATCTCCCTCATTAGTAAGGATGTTGAAGATTTCTCTAAGTGTTTCTGTGCCATTTGATATTCCTCTATTGAAAATTCTCTGTTTAGCTCTGAACCCCACTTTTAAATTGGATGACTTGATTTGCTGTTGATTAACATCTTATGTTCTTCATGTATTCTGGATAGTAACCCTCCCTCTGTCAGATACAGGTTTGGTGAAGATCCTTTTCCTACCTGTGGGCTCTGAGGTCCCATGCATGAAGAGGACCTAATCCCACTGTTCAGATGTAGCCAATAGACTCAGTCTCCAAGTGTGTTCACTAGTATGCAATACAGGGAATCTCTCTGATGTGAACTCATGGGCTGACTCTCTGATCACTCCCCTTGAGGGGGTTGGGGGTGAGTGCAGCCTTGCCAGGCCACAGAGGAAGACAATGCATCCACTCCTAATGACAACTGCTAGGCTAGGATCAGATAGAAGAGGGGGAGTATCTCCCCTAATAGTAGACTAGGAGAGGGGCATAGGGTTAGAAGAGGAAAGGGGAGAGAGAGATTGGGAGGAGATGATGGAGGGGCCCTCAGCTGGGATACAAAGTGAAAAAAAATGTAACAAATAATTAATAAAAAAATTTAAAAGCACACAAAAATTAAAAATCTTTTTTGTTTGGATTTTGAAAGAGAGTGTCTCTGGTTGTCCTGGACTCACTTTGTAGACCAGGCTGTCCTTGAACACACAGAGATCCTCATGCCATTTCCTTCATAAGTGCTGGTATTACAGGTGTGCACCATTGCATCTGGCTCTGATAAGAAATCTTAAAGACAAAATGTTGACTACTGTGGTTGACAGTTACTAGAGTTGTGGCTTTCTTCTCCCTGACATACTTCTTGATGGCCTCATTGTTTGGAGCAAACATTGGGTAAGCACCTGCAGCCTCAATTGCATTTGCCTAATTGTATTCCTGCAAAGACAGGCTAGACAATGAGGGGACCCTCCTTCCTAGACAGCTTGTCAAAATGATTTTTCAGAGATCATATTAATTACAATGATGTCGTCTTGGAAGATGGAATAGGAAAGCAACTGGTCCAGTCACATGAGTAGGTTTGGTGAGGAGCCACTTAGACCTCTTTGAGAAAGCAGCACTGGGAAAAGAAGCCCCAGATTTCTAGTTAGCAAATTTTGGTACCATTTGCTGTTCACTATTGACTATGGAAGTCTTGCTGGCTTCTTTGTCCAGTTAAAAGAATTGAGGAAAAACATTTTATTTAACAAGGAAGTTATTCCAGGATGCAAACTGACAAGGCTAGAAGGAAATTTGAAATGTTAGTTCAATCTTAATTCTTTCTCTTAATTTTATTTTCCATTTAGAGAAAATTTTATCTTTTAAAAAATACGTCATGGATCCAGCCACGAAATCCCTTAAAAATTCCATTAACTTTTGTTATTTCTATGTTTATCCTGAGAACCTTAAATCTACTATACTCCAGTGACCTTAATTTGCCTGCAAAATGCTTTGCCTGATAAAACTACAATGACAGGCAATTTTACATGAATACTTCGTTTTCTCTCTCTCTTTCTGTGTGTGTGTGAGAGGGGGTGTAGAGTGAGAAGGAGAAAGAGAGGAAAGTAGAAAGAGGAGGGGCTGGTGGAGGTGAGAGTCTTGTGCAGATGGGGCAAGTAGCTATTACTGAGACATTTCCCTTGATAGTTTACCATCCGACCACCGTAATTCTTCCCATTTTTGAAACAGAATCCTGCCATCAAGTCCAGGCTGTTCTCAAGCTTTCTGTGATCCTCCTGTTGTAGCTTCCTGAGGGTGGGAACTACAGGCATGCCTGGACACAAAGCTATTTACTGAAGCCAAAGCCAATTAGTGAGCCAAAGCCATTTAATGGAGCCAATGCCAATTAGTGGAAAAGTTACCAAAATCCGCACTAGGACCCTAGGTTATGGATGATAGATTTAGGAGAGAACATCTGCTCCTCAGTCTTAGATCATCTTTGAGATATCTTAAGGAAACATTCCTGAGATATCTTGCAGGAGGTATCTCAAACCATAAAACAGTTTACAATCTTCTGCAGCAGTAAATTAGTAAGAGGCAAGTCAGAATGATGAATTATAAGAGTAAGAATGACTTATTTTTACAGCGTCTCAAGGAGTTCTTCAGGATGGGAGGAGTAAGGGGAAGGAGTCTGGTAACTGGAATACTGCCTTTTGGCATTGGCAGATGCTGGTCTTATCTATAGTTCCATTTCTCAGATATTTTCCTTGGCACTCAGTTTCTGCAGGTGGACTTTTCTGAGCCTGAGAAGTAGATAGCAAGCTCCCTGCACCCTTTGGAACCAGACAGCAAACTTTGTATAACCTTGAGTTAATTCTGCATGCCTTACCAGGTGGCATAGATGTGTTACTATTGTGAAAAAAAATTTCTTGAACCCTATGCTTTATAAGTGTTGTTTGCACATTCAGTAAATTGAAACTTGATCAGGAATCTGTCTTGCCTCTATTCTTCACATCTCTGTCTCTCAATTTCCCCCTTTCATGTGGAATCTTTTCAGCTAGCCTGTGGGATGGGTCAGTTGGTGCCCAAAAAAGTGACCTTGAAAAAAAGGGGCAAAAGTGAGAAACATTGGTTTTTGGAGCTACAGATGCCTAAGTAAAAACAGTGCTTTTTGATACTGCCCATCACACAGAGGAAGACATGGTAGGTAGGCAGCTCAATTGTTGGGCAGAACAGTAGCAGGGAGTTATTTATGGACTTTAAAGTCAATTTTAAAATAAACCGGATGAGTTGGGAGAAATTCCCTTATACCCTTTAGTTTGTAAATGAAGTATGTCCCTCCTTCCCAGTGTAAGGTAGGTAAATATGGAAACATGGAGACTGTAGGGAAATGATTGCAAGAGTATTACAAAAATAATGGTCCTGAGAAGGTACATGTTATATCTTTTCCTCTGTGGAATCTAATTAGAGATGTGTTGGATCCTAGGCATGAGACTGATAAAATGAAAAATTTTGATCTCACAAGCTAAAGAATGACTTAAAGAAAATGGAGCAGCCAAACAGGCAGGAAAAAAAAAAAAGTACTTCTAATGTGATTTCAAATGTTCATAAAGGAGCTCAAACAGATTTGTGTAATTTGAGAGCAGAAAATAATTTAAGAGCTAGATAGTGAGGATGAAAGGGAGTAAGAGGAAGAAACTTCCAAGTCTCATAATTCAGACTGGCTGCCCCCTCCCCCCATGGCTTTCCCTGCCATCTGTACAGGAGATACATGAGCACTGCAGGAAGACATTACTGTTATTCAAGAGAAAGTGCAATTGGAAAGGAAACAAGTACAGGTATTAAGAGAATTAGAAAAATTAAAATAAAAACAATAGTAATAATTATAATAATAAAAGTAATAGTAATAGTAATAATAAATAATAATAACAATAATAAAATTGGATTGTTTGCACTGGTAAAGTTTAAAGTTGGTTTACTTTTAAAATTATAAATGTGCTTTATGATTTCACTCCTAAAGGGCATGCTTTGTTTTAATATTACAAAAACAGGTTTTAAAAAAATAGGTAAATATTTAAAAAGCAGGGACCACCATTGTTCTTTCTCTTGTCTCTGTTTTTTTGTGCTGGCTGTCTGCTTTGGTTTCTGGTTTTGGTTTGCTCTCCAAGTCTGGGGAAACTGGGAGAGTTTGCAATCTGGTCAAGGGAATATTAAGGCCTCTCCAATTCCCTGGGAAGAGGTTTATACATCTCTACATTTTTTGGCACCAGGAGAAAGGGTTGCTGAGAATGTATTTTGTGTGATAATAGGGCTGCTGGAGCCCACTCTCCATTTGGAAGATGTGGAGATGGCCCTGGGTGCTCTGCTCCTTCTGGTATCTATGTGTGTGGAGGGGTCTCGTGAGAAGGTCCACTCCTTCTGGAATTTGTGGTACTTGTGTCCAGTAAAAGCTGGTCAAGCCCTGGTATTTGAGTATTCTGGTTACTCCAAGGTAACAATGGAGGATTTCTATGTTCCTTATCTATGTCTTTATGTGTGCTTATGTTTATTTGTGGACAAACAGATGATATTTTGAAATCTGGCTGATGATATTAATATTTTTACACATGAGACAGTTTGACTCAACACCTCTGAGTTTGGTCCTGGACCATCAGAGTTAAATTTTACAATACATTTTAAAATTTATCAGGTATTTTAAAACAATAACCTTTTGTCAGTCTAAAAAGAAGCTTAAATAAGTTTCTCAAACATTGAGGTGAGGTCAAAAGACCTTGGTATTTATTTTATGAACTTTCAGAAGTAAAAATCAAGCCATGCTGTTTGAGCCAAGTAAACAAAAACCGCAGTGATTACAATATATTATGTAAAAAAAACAAACAAACAAAAACTATGAAATACATTCTTCATTTAAAAAGGCTGGAGGTCACCTGCCAACAGTGACAGCTAAATACCACCTGAGATAAAGCTTGACGGAGAGAGACAGGGCGACACAGAGAAGGACACCTAGTCTACATGCTGATTTAATGAGTGTAAGTTTAACACTTAACATAGGCAAATTGTGTAGGCAGTTTCTCACGCAGGCAGTTTTACTTAGCCAAAACATGAGAGGTCTCACTTGAGGTTGCACAAAGTTTACAGTCTGTTTCTTAAGGTTGCAGGGAGCTCACTATGTACTTCTCAGACTCAGAGCACCCAGCCTGCAGAGACTGACCACCAAGGACAGTGATGGATAAGACCCGAATCTGCCAAAGCCAAGAGGCAGAATTCCAATTACCAGACTCCTTCACTAAGGGTTAACAAAAAGGATTTCGTTACCTTCTTTCATTCAATTACTAATATTTGCCCCTGGTTTCCACAAGAAGTCACTATTGATGTAAGACACTGGCAGAAAGTTGGAAATTGTCTTAAAAAAATTGATTCTTCTGATCCACAAAAGGTGCCTGTCCAGACATTTTATTACTGGAATTTGTTTAATGATATTCTTCAGGTCAGACAGTCCCAACCTGACTTGTCTGAGGTAGTTTCTCAAAATGGAAAGTTCCTCAAATAGGATTCTAGAGGCAGTCCCAATTATGTTGAAGTAGGTAGGAAAAAGGCTGCAATACCCCAACCTTCCCGAGCTCCCTCCCTATCGCCATACCTATGCCAGAACCAGAGGCTGCAGTCCTAGTTCAGCCTGCAGCCCATTTCCTTTACCCTCCCTTTACAACTCGTCACTTACAGAAACAGGACAGTCCTTTTCCCTGAAAAGGCCACTTCCCTTGAGGAAAAAGCTGTCAGATCATGTAATGTAGACTGGCAACGCCTCCCATCTTTCCTAGCTCTGGCAGCTGCCCCCTTTTTATTGACTCCATATATTAAAGTTCCTCCTTTTTGTGCACCATCCTTACCTTTTGATTCTGACATAGAGGATGCAGCTCAGTACACTAAAACTGAACTCAGTCAGGAGGTCAAATCCCTCAGGGAATCTACGTCAAAAGAAAGGAGAGCATTTAACACGACTTAAAGAACTGCAGAAAGTTGTCTCCTATACCAATGTGTTTTATGGCCTCCCCCACTCTTTTTTCTAAGTGATTTAATGTGTCTGGTTTTATTTTTAGGTCTTTGATCCAATGGAGATTTTGTTTTGTGCAGTCTAATAAATATGGACCTATTTGCATTTTTCTACATATAGACATCCAGATTGACCAGCACCATTTCTTGAAGAAGCTATCTTATTCCAGTGTATGGTTTTGGCATCTTTGTCAAACATCTGGTGTCCATAAGCGTGTATATGGGTTTATTTCTGCTTCTTCTGTTCAGTCCATATGATCCACCATTCTGTTTCTATGTCAGTACCATGCACTTGTTATTACTGTTGCTCTATAGTACAGCTTAAGATCAGGGAAGGAGATAGCTCCAGAAGAGCTGTTATTGTAGAGGATTGTTTTAGCAATTCTGGGTTTTTTGTTATTCCATAGGACATTGAGAATTTATCTTTCCAGGTCTGTAAAGAATTGTGTTGGTAACTTGATGGGAATTGCATTGAATCTGTACATTGCTTTTGGTAAGATGGCCATTTTTACTATGTTAATCCTGCCAAGCATGAGCATGGGAGATCTTTCCATCTTCTGATCTCTTCTTCTAATATTTTCTTCAGAGACTTGAATTTTTTTCAATCAAGTCTTTGACTTGCTTGGTTATGTCACTTGTGGCTATTGTGAAGGGTGTTGTTTTCCTAATTTCTTTCTCAGCCATTTTATCTTTTGTGTACAGGAGGGCTACTGAATGGTTTGATATATTTGTTATCAGGCCACTTTGGTACAGGTGTTTATCAGCTTTGGGAGTTCCCTGGAAGGATTTTTGGGGTCACTCATGTAAACTATCATATCATCTGCAAATAATGATAATTTGAGTTCTTCCTTTCTAATTTGCATCCCCTTGATCTCCTTCAACTCTGTTATTGCTCTAGCAAGGAATTTCAGAACTATGTTTAAGAGATATAGAGAGAGTGGGCAACCTTGACTTGTCTCTGATTTCAGTGGGAATGCTTTAAGTTTCTCCCTGTTCATTTTGATGTATATTGCCTATATTATGTTTATATATGTACCTTTTATCCCTAATCTCTCCAAGACTTTAAACATGAATGGATGTTTGATTTTCTCAAATGCTTTTTAAGCATCTAAGGAGATTATCATGTTTTGTTTTTTCATTCAGTTTGTTATTATGGAGGATCACATTGATGGATTTCCACATATTGAGCCACCCCTGCATATCTGGGATGAAGCCTACTTGGTCATAGGGGATGATATCTTTGGTGTGATCTTGTATTCAGTTTGAAGGATTTTGTTGAGTATTTTCACAGCAATGTTCATAAGGGAGATTGGCCTGAAATTCTCTTTCTTTGTTGGGTCTTGGACAGGTTTAAATTCTGAAGTGACTGTGGCTTCATAGAATGAGTTTGGTAGTGCTCCCTCTGTTATAGTTTTGTAGAATATTTTGTAGAGAACTGGAGTTAGGTCTTATTTGAAATTCTGGTAGAATTCTGCGCTGAAAATATGTGACCCTGGTCTTCTTTTGGATGGGAGATTTCGATGAGAGCTTTTATTTTCATGGGGGATATAACACTATTTAATAGATTTACCTGGGTTGATTCAGTTTTCCTTAAGTGGAATCGATCAAGAAAATTGTCCATTTCATTTAGATTTTCAAATTTTGTGGCTCATAGAGATTTGAACTACCTGAAAAGAACACCAACAGCATAGGCTCTAAGAACAACAATCAATAAAGTGGACATCATGAAACTGAAAAAGCTTTTCTAAATCAAAGGACACTGTCATCAAAACAAAATGACTGCCTCCAGATTCGAAAAGAATCTTCACCAAACTTTATTTCTGACAGAACGCTAATATACAGTATATATAAAGAAATAAAGAAGCTGAAAAGAAGCAAACCACATAATCCAATTGAAAACTAGGGAACAGAGATCAACAGAGAATTCTCTGCAGGGAAATAGAGAATGGCAGAGAACATTTAAAGAAATACTATGCCTTAAAGATGGAGCTGGTTTCCACCTTCAACCTTCCCGATAGTAAGTGCTCTCTGTCACAAACAATTCCACATTTGGCTAAGGCTGAGGATCTGGCTTCCTTCCATGTATGTGGACCTATCTGCATTGCCCACATGGCATGCTGGTGTTGGCAACCCAGAGGCTATTTAAGCTGTGGGCTGGCTTTCCCCAGGGTCAGATGATTTTTCAAGATCCTGAATAAACTGCATTGATAAAAAAAAAAAAAAAGAAAAAAGAAATGCTCAATATCATTAGCCATTAGGGAAATGCAAATTATAAAGTCCCTGATATTTCACCTTACACTTATCAAAATGGCTAAGATGGAAAACTCAAGCAACAGCATATGCTGGAGAGGTTGTGGAGAAAGGGAGAAAGGGAAACCATCCTTCACTGCTGATTCGAATGTAAACTTGTAAAACCACTCTGGTAATGAATCTGTCTTTTTCTCAGACAACTAGGAATAGTGCTTTCTCAAGATCCAGCCATACTACTCCTAGGCATATATCGAAAAGAGGCTCAATTACACATAAGGACATTTGCTCAACCATGATTTTAGCAGCTTTGTGTAATAGCCAGAGGCTAGAAACAGGCCAGTTGCCCCTCAACTGAAGAATGGATGCAGAATGTGTGGTACATCTACACAATGGAGTATTACTCAGCGATGAAAAATAAGGAAATCATGAAACTTGCAGGTAAATTGGGGGATCTGGAATCATCTTGAGTGAGCTTTTCCAGAAAGCAGAAAGACACACACAGTCTATACTCATGCAATCAGACATGTAATGTAGGAAGAATCTTTTAAAATCTGTACATCTAAAGAACCTACACAAGAGAGAGGCCCCTAATGAAAATGCTAACTCCCCATCCCAAAAAGCAAAGAGGAAGGACATCAGAAGAAGAAGAAAACAGGAAACAAACTAGAAAGCAGCCACAGAGGGCTTCTGAAAGACTCTTCGCTACAGACTATCAGAGCAGATGCTGAGATATATGGCCGAACGTTGGGCAGTGTTCATGAAAACTTATGTAAGAAGTGGGAAATAGTAAGATATGGAAAGGACAATAACTCCATAAGGAGAGCAACAGAACCAGAAATTTGAACACAGGGGTCTTCCCAGAGACTCATACTCCAATCAAGTACCTTGCATGGAGCTAAACTACAACCACTGCTCAGGTGTAGCCCATGGCAGTTTTGTGTCCAATTGGGTTACATAGTCACGGGAATAGGGACTGCCTTTTACATAATCTGATTGGCCTGGTCTTGATTCACTACCCCCCAAGCAGAGAGAAGTCTTACCAGGCCTCAAAAGATGACCATCCTTTCACTCCTGATGAGCTCTGATAGACTAAAATCAGCAGGATACAGAGGAGGAACTTCCTTCTCAGTGGACATGGGGACGGGCATGTGTGAAGAATGGGGTGAGAGTGTAGGATAGGGATGGGAGGAGGAGGTGCTTATGAGGGGATTAAAAGTGAATAAAGTGTAATTAATTAAAAGAAATATAAAAAGAAAAAAGAACTGAGGGAATTGGATCTTGAATTGACCCAACCCCTAAATGAAGCTGCCACCCTCCCTCCCAAGAAAAAGAACAAGGTTCCTAATACCCTGCAGGATTTCCTGTAACTCCTAGCAGAGCACAGGCTCCTGTCCTACCCCCTGCCAATGAGGTCCAGTCCACCTCAGGCCCTGTAGTTGAAGGAGAGGATGAGGAGGAGAATCTTACCTCCAGAGAAGGGGCCCCTGAAGATGAAAATGAAATTTCTGCCACCTCAGCTGGGTAGAGGGATGGAACATATGAACAACAGTATTGCTGCAATAGGCTTAGGTATATGAAAGAACTAAAAAATGCAGTTTCATAATATGACCCAGTTGTTCCCTTCACACTGTCCATAAATGAAACTCTGAGTGAAAAGGGGCTGACACCCAATGATGGGTAATTTTTTATTCCAGCTGTATTGTCAGGGGGCGATTTTGTCCTCTAGAAGTCAGATTTTAAAGAATTTTGCAAGGAAACCACATGGTGTAACGCGGTGGCTTGGCAGAGATTCAAACAATGTACCTTGCGAAAATTATGAGCTAATAGCCCCTATGACACTAAAAAGCAACAAGTCAAGTATCTTCTTGGTCTTCTTTATCAAATACAAACTGCAGGACTCAAGGCTTGGGAACAACTTCCTCCTAAGGAAGCCCTAACAAACTCCCTAGCTAAAATCCAGCAAGGACCATTGGGGCCCTAATGTAATTTCATCAGCCATCTTACTGACATTTCAGAATGGATTTTGGGCTCACATGAAAATGAGAGTGAATTCAAAAAACCTCTTCTTTCCAAAATACTAACCCTCTCTGCCAAGCTGCCTTATGGCCATACCCTGAAGGCAAAGACATTTCTGTTTATATCAAGTACTATGCAGGCATCAGCTCAGCTCATACTATTGGCATAGCTGTTGGAGCTGCATTCCAGGGCCTAATTCAGGGCACCCTCCCTAAAGCTTGCTTTATTTGCAAACAACCAGGACATTTTGCCAAGGAATGCAAGGGCAATAAAACTAAGCACCAGCCGGCTTCTACTTGAGGTCCCCACAACACTGGGCCTCAGATTGTCACTCTAAAAAGGATACTCAAGGCAATCCCCTACCAAAGCAGGGAAACTTCTTAAGGGGCCTGTCTCTGGCCCCGAACATGAAACAAACCTCTGGGGCTACAGGGTTTGTCTCCCAAACATCAACCCCTCAAGTTCAGTTATCTCAAACATTTCCCCCATTCCCAAACAATCAGGCCATCCCTCCCTACCCATAGCAACAGGCAGGAAGAACAGGGTTGGACTCATGTGTCTCAACCAGCACAATCCTAACACCTGGGAATTCAGGTCTTGCATAGGGGAGTTTATGGCCCCTTGCCTCCTGGCACCTTTGTACTACTCCTTGGTCTCTCTAGTTCAATTCTCCAGGGTCTACATATCTCTGCCAGAGGTATTGACAATGATTATATAGGAGAAATAAAGATTCTAGCTTCTTCCACTTTTGGTCTCTTAACTAGTAACTATGGACAAAGAATTGCTCAGTTTTTACTGCTTCCCCTCATCCATTTAACCAGAAAAAATTTTGGTTCCTTCCATGCTTACCGGATTCAGACTATTACTCAGGATCGAAACTTCCTCAATTTAAAATTGGATGGAAAAAGCATTGATGCCACCATAATTACACACACACACACACACACACACACACACACACACACCCCACATAAATGGTCTTCCTCCTGGCCCCTTTCAGCTTCCTAACCAACATCAGGATCATGGGATGAAAGTCCAATCCCCAGCAAAGTTCTTAACTCTTCACATGGACAGATGAGGAAAGAAATACAGTTTGTGCCTGGCCTACCAGCTAAATCTCTGAGGTTGGGTTATTCTTTCTGAGTTAAATGTCATTATGTGTAGTCCAAATGAAATTTTTACCCACCAAATGCTAAAAAGAAAACAGACCTTCCTTCCCAGACAAGGTTCTTGAAAATTTAGCAGGGAATAAAAGAACCTATCCAGGTAATTGAAAACATGATCATGCAGGATTAGGCATGACAAAATTAGCCTAATGGTGGTTGGCATCCCTCAACTCCATGCAGACAAAATCACTTGGAAATCTGATGAAGCTGTTTGGGTTGACCAATGGCCTTTAGCCTCAGAAAAGTTATCAGCATGTATGGCATTAGTACAGGAACAGGTTGCCACTGTTCACATTGAACCTACTCCTCCTCCTTGGAACAAACCTATTTTTTGTTGTTAAGTAAAAGTCTGGCAAATGGAGGTTAGTGCAAGACCTAAGAGAAGTTAATGAAACTATGCTTACCATGGGTGCTTTACAATGAGGACTGCCTACCCCTGTAGACATCCCTGCTGACTTTTATAAGACAGGTATGGATCTTAAAGACTGCTTTTTTACCATCCCCCTGCATCCACAGGGTAGAAGTGCTTTTTTTTAAGCCTGCCAGTAACAAACTTCAAAGGGCCTATGCCTTGCTTCCAATGGAAAGATTTACCCCAAGGCATGGCTAATAGTCCTACTCTGTATCAAGTGTGTAGCCCAGATTATTCATCCTTTTAGAACATTTTGGCATTCTATTTATATAGTATGTTATATGGATGATATCCTTTTAGTTATACCTGATGGCTCACTGCTGCTTCATTCTTGTCAAAAATTCACAAAAATTAATAGATTATGATTTACAACTTGCACTAGATAAAATTCAATTAAAAGACACATATTTTTTATTTAGGAGTTGAGCTCCATTGTCAAAAAATTACTACATAAAATATCCAATTAAAAACTAGCCATTTAAGACTTCAATGAGGGAGCCAAGATGGCGACTAGCACACACAGTTTCTGATCAGTGGGATACCTGATCTTCTGAGTTGGAGAATGGAAGGACCCCCAACCCAGGAAAACCACAGCGAGGCTTTCTGAACACCAGAGAACATCGCAGGAGGTGAAAACTTTGGCCTCTGGTCACCCGGAGACTTGCTTGGGGAGGGAGAGAAAAGATCCTTTGTTCTTGCTGCACTCCCTTCCCCCAGACCTCCTTCCTCCACGGCACAGCCGCACAGCGGACTCATCTTTCTCAGCGCAGACCTAACTGCCTGGGGTATACAACCGCTGAGACGGAGCCCCAACCACTTTAGCGGCAGACAAAAGCCAGCAGTACGTACCCCGGAGTCCCAGATTCGCACAGCGGCTGCACCATCCTCCCAGGGCTCGAATCTGCTAGACACCATACTAGCTCCGCAGGATCGCCATCACTGACGGTACGACCCACCCAATCCCACAGTGACAGAGAATACGCTATATACTCACCGAAACCAGGCAGAAACGTCATACAACCTGGACACACCAGGCACTGGGCCGCCCAAGCTTGGAGAGCACAACGAAGAGATCCCAGGACTTCCCAGAAAGCATTGGGACTAGCAAGCCAGTCTCCAGTTACAGCAGGACGTGGCAGCGGAGCAGTACTGAACTGGCAGGGCACCACAGCCCTCCAGTTTAAGACTAACCAGGGCCAAACCAGAGAACAGCGAGCCTGATTACCCCATCCCTGCTGAAGTGACCACCCTGAAATCTCCAGCTGCAGCAAGACCTCAGAACCTGGCAGTGACAGCAGCACAGAACTGGCGGAACACATCAAAGAAGCAGGGCCAAACCAGAGAGCAGAGAGCCCTGGATACCACGATCTCGGCCAAGAGACCTGCCTGTAAGTGAGTGCACCCTTGAGAATCTGCAGTTCCCCAGATCCTGGGTCCTTCTAAATCAGAAGCCAGGCATCGAACCCCCCTCCCACCCACATACCCACTTTGGGAAACAGAGGGGCACTAAGGACATTGAAGTTCCTACCCTGTGGGCCTGATCGAGGAGCTAAGACAGTTAATACCAGAAATTGCGCTGCGATCATCATTAGCGCCTGCGACATATACAGTACAGAGCCCCTCCCACACACTCAAGGGTTCAACATTAGCCATCACTCTGTCCCTCGAGAAACTCATCCACGCACACTTACACACACAGACACACACGCGCGCCCGCACACACACACACGCTTGCATTTGCCCCGTTTGCGCCTGCGTACTTTCCTCCCACAGGTACAGCTAGTCCTCAGCACACGCTGAGAGTGCTCAGCTTCCTGAAGAACTCTCCAGACACCAGAGAGAGACAGCACCAGTCTGATCTGCATAATCCAAAAACAAACAGGGAAGGTTTCAGATAAGCCAATGGCCAGAGGTAGGCGAAAGAACACTTCCAACATAAATCAGGACATCATGACTTCACCAGCAAACCCCAAAATCGATGGATACACCAATTCAGCAGAAGCACAGGAAAATGATTTTAAAGCCATGCTTGCCCAATTATTTGAGGCTCATAAGGAGGAAATGAACAAGTCTTTCAAAGAGATGGCCAGTCAATTGGAGGCAAAGAAAGAAGAAATAGACAATATCCTTAAAGAAACACAGGCAAACATAGCCAAACAAATAGATACACAAGTAGAGGAAAAATTAGTGGCATATAAGAAGGAAATGAAAAAAGAAATAGAGGCCATCGTAGAGAGACAGGAATCCAAATTCAAACACATGAAAGAAATGGTGCAAGGCATGAAAACAGAATTAGAATCAATAAAGAAAACACAAAATGAGAAAACCCTTGAGCTGGAGAACTTGGAGAAAAGATCAGGAACCACAAAAGTAAGCATCACCAACAGAATACAAGAGATGGAAGAGAGAATCTCTGGAGCTGAAGACACACTTGCAGAAATGGATACTTCTCTCAAAGAAAAAGTAAAATCAGAAAAGTTCCAATCACAAAATATCCAAGAAATCAAGGATGCTATGAAAAGACAAAATCTAAGAATAATAGGAATTCATGAAAAAGAAGACTCCAGGCTCCAAGGTCCAGAAAATATTTTCAAGAAAATCATAGAAGAAAATTTTCCCAACTTAAAGAAAGAGATGTCCATAAATATACAAGAGGCCTACAGAACTCCAAGTAGACTAGACCAGAAAAGAAACACATCACGTCACATCATAGTCAAAACACTAAATCTACAGAACAAAGAAAAGATATTAAAAGCAGCAAGGGAAAAAGGCCAAGTAACATATGAAGGTAGACCTATCAGAATCACGCCGGACTTCTCATCAGAAACTATGAAAACCAGAAGGGCCTGGGCAAGTATCATGGAGACTCTAAGAGATCACAAATGTCAACCCAGACTACTATACCCTGCAAAGCTTTCAATCAACATAGATGGAGAAAACAAAATATTCCATGACAAAACTAAATTTATACAATATCTACACAGCAAACCATCCCTACAGAAGATACTAGAAGGAAAACTCCAATCCAATGAAAACAAATTCACCCAAGAAAACAGGGCATACAGATAATGTCCCAACAAAAATGAAAAGAAAACAAGCAATGAAGCAGGGTTACATCATCGACTCCATTACAAAAGGAACTAACATGCATTGGTCACTATTATCTATCAATATCAATGGACTCAACTCACCAATAAAAAGACACAGGCTAACAGAATGGTTAAGGAAACAGGATCCAACATTCTGTTGCATCCAAGAAACACACCTATGCAACAAAGACAAACACTACCTCAGAGTAAAGGGCTGGAAAACTGTTTTTCAAGCAAACGGTTCCAGAAAACAAGCTGGAGTAGCCATCCTAATATCTAATAAAATAGACTTTCAACCCAAGTTAATCAAAAAAGATAAGGAGGGCCACTATATTCTCAACAAAGGAAAAATCCACCAAGAGGACATCACAATCTTGAATATCTATGCCCCAAATACAAGAGCACCGACATTCGTAAATGAAACATTATTAAAGCTTAAATCATACATTGATCCTAATACCTTAATAGTGGGAGACTTCAACACTCCACTCTCACCAAGGGACAGATCAACTAGACAGACACCAAATAGGGAAATAAAAGCACTCACAGAATCCCTAAATCAAATGGACCTAATAGACGTCTACTGATCGTTTCACCCAAACTCAAAAGAGTACACCTTCTTTTCAGCACCACATGGAACCTTTTCCAAAATAGACCATATAGTGGGTCATAGAGCAAGCCTTAAGAGATACAAAAGGATTGAAATAATCCATTGTATGCTATCTGACCACCATGGACTAAAGCTAGACATCAACAACAACAGAAACAACAAAAAAGAAACATGGAAACTGAGCAACTTACTACTCAATGACAGCTGGGTTAAGGAAGAAATAAAGAAAGAAATTAAAGACTTCCTAGAATTCAATGAAGAGTAAGGCAAAACATACCCAAATTTATGGGAAACATTGAAAGCAGTGCTCAGAGGAAAATTTATAGCACTAAGTGCCTGCAAGAAGAAATTTGTAACATCACATACAAACAACTTAATGGCCCAACTGAAAAACCTAGAAAAAAAAAGAAGTAGATACACCCAAGAGGAGCAGATGGCTGGAAATAATCAAACTAAGGGCTGAAATCAATCAACTAGAAACAAATAAAACTACCCAAAGAATCAATGAAACAAAAAGCTGGTTCTTTGAGAAAATCAACAAGATAGACAAGCCCTTAGCCAAACTAACTAAAAAGCAGAGAAAAACTATCCAGATCAGCAAAATCAGAAATGAAAATGGGGACATAACCACAGACACTGAGGAAATCCAAACAATTATTAGGTCATACTACAAAAGCCTATATGCCACAAAATTTGAAAATCTAAATGAAGTGGATAATTTTCTTGAAAGATTCCATCTACCAAAACTAAGTCAAGATTGGGTAGAAAGACTGAATAGCCCTATATCTCCCAAGGAAATCGAAGCAGTCCTTAACAGTCTCCCCTCCTCAAGCTATTCCACAAAATAGAAACAGAAGGAACACTACCGAACTCATTTTATGAAGCCACAGTCACCTTGATACCTAAACCACACAAAGACCCAACAAAAAAAGAGAACTTCAGGTCTATCTCTCTTATGATCATTGACGCAAAAATACTCAATAAAATACTTGCAAACGGAGTCCAAGAATCAAAGATATCATCCACCATGACCAAGTAGGCTTCATCCCAGGCACGCAAGGGTGGTTCAACATACGGAAATCCATCAACATAATCCACTACATAAACAAACTGAAGGAGAAAAGCCACATGATCATCTCCTTAGATGCTGAAAAAGCATTTCACAAAGTCCAACACAAAGTCCAACACCAATTCATGTTTAAAGTCTTGCAAAGATCAGGGATACAAGGCACATATCTAAAGATAGTAAAGGCAATATACAGCAAGCCTATACTAACATCAAACTCAATGGAGAGAAACTTAAATCAATCCCACTGAAATCAGGGACAAGACAAGGCTGCCCATTGTCCCCATATCTCTTCAACATAGTACTTGAAGTCCTAGCCACAGCAATAAGACAACTAAAGGAGATCAAGGGGATACAAATCGGAAATGAAGAGGCCAAAGTGTCACTACTTGCAGATGATATGATAGCATACATGAGCAACCCCAAAAAGTCAACTAGAGAACTCCTTCAGCTGATAAACACCTTCAGCAAAGTGGCAGGATACAAAATCAACTCAAAAAAATCAGAAGCCCTCCTATATACCAAAGACAAAAAGGATGAGAAATAAATTAGGGAAACAACATCCTTCATAATAGCCACTAACAACATAAAGTACCTTGGTATAACTCTAACCAAGCAAGTGAAAGACCTGTTTGAGAAAAACTTCAAGTCTCTGAAGAAAGAAATCGAAGAAGATATCAGAAGATGGAAATATCTCCGGTGCTCATGGATTGGTAGGATTAACATTGTGAAAATGGCCATACTGCCAAAAGCAATCTACAGATTCAATGCAATTCCCATCAAAATACCAATGCAATTCTTTATAGACCTTGAAAAAAAGATTCTCAGCTTCATATGGAGAAACAAAAAACCCAGAATCTCCAAAACGATCCTGTACAACAACAGATCATCGGGAGGTATCTCCATCCCTGATCTCAAGCTGAACTACAGGGCAACAGTAATAAAAACTGCATGGTATTGGCATAGAAACAGAAAGGAGGATCAATGGAACCGCATAGAAGACCCAGAAATAAACCCACACACCTATGAATACTCGATATTTGACAAAGAATCCAAATCCATTCAATGGAAAAAAGACAGCATCTTCAACAAGTGGTACTGGACCAACTGGATGTCTACATGCAGAAAAATGAAAATAGATCCATATTTATCACCCTGCACAAAACTAAAGTAAAAGTGGATCAAGGACCTCAACATAAAACCAGACACATTAAATCGGCTTGAAAAACAAGTGGGAAATACCCTAGAACTCATTGGTACAGGGGAAAACTTCCTGAACAGAACACCAACAGCACAGGCTCTAAGAGCAACAATCAATAAATGGGACCTCATGAAACTGAAAAGCTTCTGTAAAGCAAAGGACACCATCATCAAAACAAAACGACTGCCTACAGATTGGGAAAGAATCTTCACTAACCCTTTATGTGACAGAGGACTAATATCCAGTATATACAAAGAACTAAAGAAGCTGAAAAGCAGCAAACCAAGTAATCTAATTAAAAAATGGGGAACAGAGCTAAACACAGAATTCTCAAAGGAGGGATATCGAATGGCAGAGAAACACTTAAAGAAATGCTCATCCTCATTAGCCAGCAGGGAAATGCAAATCAAAACAACCCTGAGATATCACCTTACACCCATCCAAATGGCCAAGATGAAAAACTCAAGCAAAAACACATGCTGGAGAGGTTGTGGAGAAAGGGGAACCCTGCTCCACTGCTGGTGGGAATGTAAACTGGTACAACCACTCTGGAAAGCTATGTGACCCTTTCTAAGACAATTAGGAATACTGCATCCTCAAGACCCAGCTATACCACTCCTAGGTATATACACAAAGTTCGTTCAAGTACACAACAGGGATACTTGCTCAACCATGTGTATAGCAGCTTTATTTGTAATAGCCACAACCTGGAAACAACCCAGATGTCCATTAATGGAGGAATGGGTACAGAAATTGTGGTATTTTTACACAAAGGAATACTACTCAGCAATCAAAAAAAGGAGGAAATCATGAAATTTGCAGGCAAATGGTGGGATCTAGAAAAGATCATTCTGATTGAAATATCCCAGAAGGAGAAAGACAAACATGGGATATACTCACTTATATAGACCTATAAGATATGATAAACATAATGAAATCTATACACATAAAAAAGATAATCAATTGAACAGACATGGGGTAAGATGATCAATCCTCATTTAGAAAGACAGATGGGATGTGTATTGAACATATTACAGGAGTCTACTGAGCGCATCTGAAAGACTCTAAGTAGCAGTGTTTTCAAAGCAAAGATTCATGACCAAACCTGTGGCAGAGTCCAGGGAATCATAAGAAAGAAGGGGAGTTAGTCTGATGGGGAAAGGATAGTAGCTCCACAAAGACCAAATATATCTGGGTACAGGGTGTTTTCTGAGACTGACATTCAACCAAGGACCATGTATGGATATAACCTAGAACCTCCACTCAGATGTAGCCTGTGGTAGCTCAGTAACCAATTGGTTTCCCAAAGTGAGGGGAACAAGGACTATTTCTAACAGGAACTCAATGACTGGCTCTTTGGTCTCCCCACCCCCAAAGGGAGGAGCAGTCCTGTTAGGCCACAGAGGACAGCTTTGCAGCCAGTCCTGAAGATACCTGATAAAACAGTATCAGATGAATAGGGAGGTGGACTTGGAAAGGGACACGGTGGAGATGAGGGAGGGAGGGAGGGACTGGGAGGGAATTTAGGGATTGGGACAGGGCTGGGATACAGAGTTAATAAAATGTAATGGATAAAAAAATGCAATAAATTAAAAGAAAAATACAATGCAAATCAATTTTTTTTTCATATTTTAGTAAATTTCCCTTTTCAACTATATACTGACAGTGCCTGCCTATATTGGCCATTCTGTTCCACTTCTTGAAAGGGTTCCCTATATTAGACCTTCTACAAATGTTGTTCATCTTTTTGTCAAGTTCCAGGAGTTAATGAACTCTAGAAGTCAACCCTTTTATCTTGGTCAACTCCTCAAGCATTAAGACCTTCCAGGTCTTCTGTCTTTCGGAAATTCATGTGCATATGCTGCCACATGTTTGGCATTCTCCATTTCAGTATACCCTGTTGAGCGGGCCAGAAAAAAGAATTGTGCCCTGCATCATTTAAATTCCCATTTGTTTTGACTGCTTTTTAAAACCACCAGGGAGCATGCCTGCCAAATTGTCAAACAATGTCCCCCCAGTGTCACTCTTTTGCCCACTCCCCATTTGGGAGTTAATCCCAGTGGCCTCTTCCCAAATGACATGTGGCAGATGGATGTTACTCACTTACCTGAATTTGGCAATCTTAAATATCTTAAATTATGTCACAGTCATGTGGAAAGACGCCCTCACATACAAACTGAATGGTACAGACACATCTGGGGTTAAGGATCAGGGCGCCTGTTTGACACCAAGGAAGGAGCAGCCAGATGGCTGCCAGAAGGGCTAATAAAACAAATAGAAGGCCCTCCTCTAAACAGCAGAAAAAAATAAAACTAACCTGAGAACAACCATGGACTCCAGACATCCAGGGAGGCAAGCCCTACTGATATACTACTTCTTCTTCTTCTTCTTTTTTTTTTTTTTTTTTTTTTGTACAGATGTAACCACTTTGGATACTATTCCTGGGAGTGATAATGCAAGGCCAGAAGGTGATTAAGGACCAGAAGAACAATGTCCACCAACCCTATAAATATACTTGGAAAGTTTCTTGAAGAACTGGTGATGTATATTATGTAAAATCATAAGTCACTTTGGATACTGAGTGGTACCCTAACATGTCCTTTCTTGCCCCTGAGTCACTCTTCACCTGTTACCAATGGGAACATGTAAATGGGATTTATGCCTGCCCAGATTATAAGAGGATTACGGGAAGTGGAGGTGCAGGACCCTTTTACTGTACCTCCTGGGGATATGAACCCTAAGCTGTAATTGCCACAGGAAGCTGGGGACACCTTAATAGTGATGATTGCATTTTGATAACTAATACATCTAAGATTGCTATTGCCTCCTGGAAATCACATTATGATTTGACAAATTCCTGTGACAGGCTAAGATGGTGCTGGAGCTGGCAACAGCTCCAGGTCCCCATCTTAGATCTGTCTTTCACTTCTAAAAAAAAAAATATCATTTCTTTGGCATAGGGGCCTGACTTGGGGACTACACCTATAGTACTGGTGTACCAAGAATGCTCCAGGAGTTATCATTTACCTCACCCTAAGGAAAGAATCAGGTATTCCACCTGGAGCTATTGGACCGAATCCTGTCCTCTCCCCACCCACATAGATAGAACCCAGGAAAAATTATTTTCCCACACAGACAGAGCCTAAAGAAACTGTCCCTGCCTCCCCAACTCCTGATTCCTTCCTTTGCTGATAAGCCTATCCCCCCTTATATGAAGATGGGATTGATACATACTATATAATTTTAGACCTTGTTAATCATAACTTTTTAGCCTTGATTCATACATTCATGAGCTTACTGAGTCCCATTGGCTTTTATGAAGCATCCCCTCCCTTTTATGAAGGCATTGCTGTCACTGAGGAAATCTACTCCTCTGACCATTCTAAATGCAGATGGTCACAATAAGCTGAGGCTAGATTGACACTGCCTTCTGTTTCTGGCCTTGGGTTATGCATAGGGAATTGTATTACTCAGATACAGACATCATTGTAATGGAACCATTACATAGTCAAGCCACTTTCCCAATTATATCCTCCCAGGTGACAATAGCTGATGGAATTGCAGTGATGGCATTACTCCCTTTGTGTGTGTGTGTATATATATATATATACCCCTCACCTCAAAAGCAATACTATGACATTCTGTGCCATTGTCCCATTAATTCCCCACATAACTTATTATTCTTGGGATGTTTTTGCCAGTTTTGTGACACCTTTAATGACCATGCACTGCTCAGAACAAAATAGAGGCCATAATTGCTGTTACACTAACTGTGCTCCTTGGACTCTGAGCTGCTGGTGCTGGGACAGGTATGACCTCTTTCATTCTCTCCAACAAGCATTACTCTGACCTTTCCCTGAAAACTGAGAAGGATGTTGAGAGATTGGAGATTGGCATTACCAATTGGAGAAATCCCTCCTCTCACTGTCTGAAGTTGTCCTACTAATTGAAGAGGACTAGACTTGCTTGTCTTCCAGCAAGGGAGTTGCTGTACTGCCCTGAAGGGGAAAATGCTGCTTTATACTGGGATTGTAAGGCACAGCATGGCTAAGGTTAGGGAAGGCTTAGAAGAGAGAAAGAGATAGAGAGAACAAGAGGAAGGTTGGTTTCATAATTTGTTTTCAATGTTTCCCTGGATCACCAATATCCTTCTTTCAATTGTGGGACCCATTGGGGGTTTCCTTCTCCTGATATCTATTGGCCCATGGGACATTAAAGACTTAACTAGCTGTATAAAACAGCAAATTGATTCTCTGGCATCTAAACCCTTACAAGTTCCTTATCACAGACTTGGTTTGGCTGACAGAGGCTTAGATGAGCCTCAGGGAAACTGCTGAGTTTCTATCTCAAGGGTCTTGACTGCCTGTGCTTGGCTCTCATGAGAACATCAGAATACCCAGATAAATGCTTGCCTGATATAGCTTTAGTACCTGTAAGGGTACTAAAGAGTCCACACTGCTCAGCGGCAACAATCTGCAAAAGACATTATGAGGTTAAAGCCTACCTACTAGACTCTTAAACTGTTTAAAAGGGAGGAGATGCTGGAATCCAAAGCTGTTTACTAAAGCCAAAGCCAATTAGTGAGCCAAAGCCATTTAGTGGAGGCAATGCCTATTAGTGGAAAGTTACCGACAGCTGCACTAGGACACTAGGTCATGGGTGATAGATTTATGTGAGGACATCTGCTCGTCAGTCTTGGAACATCCTTGAGATTTCTTAAGGAAACATTCTTGAGGTAACTTGCAGGAGGTTCCTCAAACCATAAAACACCTTTGCTATCTTCTGCAGCAGTAATTAGCCTTCCCCCTTTTCCTGCCTTCTCTTACATAGTTGTGTAAAAATTTCCAATAAACAAGGCTTTGATCGGACAAACAGACAGAGTCTCCCTCCTTGTGTCTCTGTGTCCTACCCATTCTTGCCCCACACACATACCCGGCCCCCCCATTTTGAAAGCCATTGAACACCCGCGGGTCAGGACACAGGAATGTATTACCACACTCAGTCTGAGTTATTTGAGTCTCCTTTGTCCTAAAGGTCATTCTTCTGTAAGAGGTAGCAGCAGTAGTTATATGTTGCTGCTCCTCCCCATCTCAACCAGGTTCTATTGGGTCCTCAGGGACACTACCATTTCCTACCCTAGCATGGAAAATCCTTGGGCAAAGTAACTGGTGCAAGCTTCTCCTTCTAGAACCGTGTCAAGCAGAAATATTCAACGCTGTAGCCTTTTGTTTCCTTCTTTCTTCAGTCTTAAACTGACATTTAGTGGGTGCCTAGTATGGCTCAGGATGTGAGGCACGAATGTGGATGAGGTATGTATTTCACCCTTGAAGAGATATGACTGGAGACCAGACAACACTGACAGGCAGCATGAGATCAGTGCCTGGAGGAAGGTTGGGCATGATGGGAAAGGCGGGGCAGAAGATGACCCTCAAGCACTCTTCATGCCATTGGCTGCCTGCTGAGAATATGCAAATAAGGAAACGTCACTTCCTATATATGCTGTTTGGAAGGCATCTTCATGCTCTGTCTTCTAGAGCCCCTACAGGACGGCTTGTGTGTGGTAAGCCACGCCAAGTAGCAGGCTGAGGAGAGGCCTGAGGGCCTCCCAGTATATGTGATTTCTTGAGGTCTCTGGCGCTAGAAGGCTGGTGTGAGACTGGAGAAGGCGGGGAAGGAGGAGGACCTACTGTGACTGGAGGCCACAGGGGAAGGCTGAGATGTCAGGCCAATGTGTGACCAGAGGATAGGAGAGGACTGTGTGTGACAGCAGGTCACGGGAGGACTGTGGAGGTCTGTGACTGCAGGCCTGTGTCTGATGGAGGAGGGGGGAGGACTGTGGAGGACTGTTTGTGACTGGAGGCTTGGGGAGGCCTGGGCAGGGCTGTGTGCAACCTGAGGCAGGGGGAGGACTGTGGAGAACTGTGGCGTCCAATGTGTGACTGAAGGACAGGGGAGGAATGAGGAGGTCTGTGTGGGATCGGGGGCAGGGTGCCGGGGGAGGACTGCGGAGGGCTATGGTGGCTCTAGGGTGACAGGAGGATAGGGAACGACTGTGGTGGGCTGTGATGGCAGGCCTGTGCGTGATGGAGGACAGGGGAGGACTGTGTCTCTAGGCCCAGGTATGACCCGAGGCCTGGGAACGACTGTGGCTGGAGGCTCTGGTGTGAAGTGAAGCCACAGGGGAAGACTGTGATGCAAGGCTTGTATGTGACTAAAAGCCAGGGAAGGAATGAAGCAGGGGAGGCAGTGTGTGACTGAGCTGGGGGTGGGGAGTGGAATGGAGGGCTGAAAACATGGCCAGCTGAGGTTGAAATTGGCAGGTACGGGGTGCGTTCTCATGCCTGAGAGGTGTGTCTTAAGCAAATGCTCTCTTTATTGCAGGGTAGAACATTTTAAGAATCTTTCAAGTGCCTGTGGAAAATCTAGACAAGGTCACAAGTATGTGGCCCAGTCCCATGTGGCTTTTAGGAACTTGAGTCCAGTGATGATTTACTCCAGATCCTAGCATTAGATCCTACTGAATGCAAAGACTACTCCTCTCAGGAAAAAAGGCAGTTTCTTAGAGATTATTTCCAAAAGAAACCATATCCTAGTACAAAAGAAGATGAATTGTTGTCTTTATTCTTGAAGATGGAAAAAATTATTGTGGCTTTGTTTTTTTGTAACAAGGAGATATATTTGCTTGAAGGGAAGAGAAGACCACAGACCCTCAATACTTCTAGGTTTTGATATGTCTGAACTTAAAAATGTTCAACACAGACTGAACTTTGAAAATGAACCACAAAAGTCCTAGGCAATAGTTTGTGCTGATTTTGGTGCCACCATTGTTCTCTTGCATTGGTTTCTGCAGCTTTTCTGGATTTTGCCAGGGCTTAGGAATACTTAGTTTAAGAAGTAAATGCTACCACAGATGCAGTGATTGATGTAGTTGTGTCTTTTAGCAGTTACTTGTAAGGTTTCTGTTTGTTTGTTTTTTCCCAATCATGAGAATTAAATTTGGTATTTCATATAACCCTTATTCTTAGTATTGTCCATGTTAAATGATAAGAAGAGAAGTCTTTAAATACTTGTCTTTTCACTTTAGGAAATTTCACCTTGTTTGTAAATGGTTAGATGAAAATAAAATCATCTTCTGGAGTGTAAGAAGTAGCAGCCAGGACAAAGCAGTGCTGAGAGATGGGGGCACTGTCATGTGTTTTACTTTCTAAGAAGACATTTTTGAAATTAACTTCTGTTAATATTTGCTTACCATATTATGAATTTGGTTCATGTTTTCAGGGTTGTTTTGAAAGCTGTGTCTGAAAACACAATTCATATGCCTATGGCCTATACAGTACTAAATGATTTTTTTTATTATTATTCTTAAAAGATTTCCATTTCATGAACTGGTATATAACACATAATATAATAAGTTCTTTTATAAGTGAAGTATTTGTAAGGACTGGCATGCATTCCTTTGTGAACTTCATAGGACATGCAAGGCGCTGGACTCTAGTATGAGTTTCTTACACATGGCTTGTGCCTGTTTTGCAGAAGAATAGGCAGAGTAACAGCCATGGATTCCCACATATAAATGGGCTTCCCATTACATGCAGATCTTTAATCTCCAGTAAAAGATAAGACATTGAGAAGACACAGAACTCTATCTTACTTGACCTACTGATAAGCAGTTTGAGGAAAACACTATGGTCACATCTATGGCATTTCTGCCCTTGTGTGTGGACCCTATTGAAATGGAGTACAAGTTTCAATCTTAATGTTTGATTGGGTTAGACAGGTATATCGCTCTCTTAGTTTGAGAATCTTGCTATATGTGTTAGAGTTGAAAAAGTGGGATTTCCTCTTGCCCAGGTATCCATTTGAGGACTGCTAAGGAACCTGTTTATTACTGGTCTGTGGATGCCAAGCCCTGTGTTTTCCACAGGCTATAAGCACCAGCAGATTGCACAGTAATGCAGATCAGCCAGCTTAGGTCACAATTTTTTTTTTCCAGCAGAACAAACTACATCTGATCATGAGGCTGTGCTCATGAAGAAGGAATACACAGAGGAAAGCATACTACTGTTTTTTATTCTGAATAAGGTGGTGATTGTGTCTTTTCCCTTTGGCTGGGGTCAGACCTCCATCTTACACTTTTGGCGAATTTGAATGGAATCGATGCCCAGGTAAATGGACGAAGGAGAAAGGAATCACTGCCTAAGGATATTAAGTTTCTAGAACAGAAATAGGACCTTTTGAATAAATGAAAATTTGACTTGAGATAGGGGAGAGATTATAACATTTGCAAATCTTGTAAGATGAGGAAGACAACAATATAATTCCTAAGTACCAGTTTTATCGTATTTGATAGAAAAGACTCATGTTTTTTATTTCTCTGTTTTCTTTTAAAATACTCTTCAAATACATTATGTTTGGTTTTTCTTTTTCTATCTTGGTATAAGAAATAGCAATTGGGGCTAGTAATGGTTGACTCAACTATCCTGTGTTAGGCTCCTAGTACAAAGAATTAATTGTTACATTTATTTCATTAGCATGGTTCAAAATGAGCCCATTCTTCCTAAGGGTATTTCTTTGACCAGGAGAACAAATTACCTCCATTGGGAGTATTGCCCTTTGATGTGTAAAGGAGTAACTTGTTTCCTTCAGGTATAACACCAACAGAAAGGGGCTCCAGAAAGCAGTACAGTTTTGCTAGATGGATTTTTCTTTGTTATTTTCTTTCCACAGACAGGGCTTCTCTGTTTAGCCATGGCTAGGTCTGGAACATACTTTGTAGACCAGGCTGGCCTCCCACTCAGAGATCCACCTCTGATTCCAGAGTGCTGGGATTACAGGCCTGTGCCACCATAGCTCAGGTGCTTTATGGATTTTTTTTAAACTCTAACATTAGCATGTAATTTCTGTAACATGCATTCAGGAAGTTTTGAATCTGTTTTGACTCTGGCTAAACTCTGGTCAATTCTGAGACCTTGTCTGGCTTTTTTGTTTTTACTGTTGTTATCTCTCTACAGAGTGTCTGCTGTGAATTAAAATTCGTTTTACCACTACCAAAAAATAAAGTGTGTTATGGAACACAGTCTCAGAAATTTATTTTACATGGTGTCTGAGGTCATTTTTTTTTTTTTTTATTACAAAGGCAGAGTTGAATAGTGATAGAGATCAGTGGACCTGGAAATTTAATATTTGCTTTTTGGTTTCTGTACAGATTTTTTCCCAGCAACTAGATTAGAGGAAGGCAGAAACATTTCTGAGTTTTTGGAAACTTTCTCCCCTCAATCACTTTCTCATCCTTACTAGCCTCATATTATTATTCTATCTTTTAAATATTTTACTTACTGAACTTTACCCTGTACTCAGATGTTCCATATAATCTCTCCCAATATCTCTTATCTCGTAACAGCTCCATTTGTTCCTGATACATCTCCAAGTGACCTTGTAGATGCTGTGAAGAAACTGGCTAAAGGAGACCATTATCCTTTCCACCCCATGCTGGATATACTTCTTTACAATAGTCCTCTATTTTCTCTTGATCCCTTCTCTTGATGCTCTGTAGTCCCCTGCTGCTACTTCTAGTTCATTTTGTTACAACAACCCTGAAAATGGGACTAGTCATGGTCATCCTAAATAAACTCTATGCCCACTTTCTCTCACTGACCCAGTTTTTTTTTTCTCCCTATATCTCAACCTTCCCAGAAAAATCACATGGTTTTAGGTTGTTACCAAATGATCTTTTAACTCTCTATTTTCCAAGTCTCTTCAAGAATGCAGACAGCAGTCGTGGGTGGTGGCACATACCTTATTCCCAGTACTCAGCAGACATGGCCAGCCCTATGACCTTTTCATTGGACCCAGAATTTCTATCATTACAAAGACTCTTTTCAGCTACAAAACAGCTACAGTGTCCATACCCTACATTTTTATATCCTCTCAGAGTTAGGAAAGATGGTTTCCTGCTAAAAGATTACACTTCCCTCTTTCCCCTGTGGCCAGACCAAGGAGCTGCAGAAGCAAGGGACTATGATGTACTAATAGTTTCCATCCACATAAAGGTCTGCAGTTGCTCATATGAAACATTTGGGCATCCATACAAGTGGCTGATAAGGTAGCCCTGTGCCGTGAATAAACCTTGTCCTAACTGTGGTAGCTATTTTATCTCAACTTGACAAGTTATGTCATGTGAGGAGGTGCCTGTCTCAATTAAGGAAATGCCTCCATAAGGTCAGGGTGTAGTACTGCCTTTAGGGCATTTTCTTATTTAGTGATGGATGGGGCAGGGCTCAGTCCATCTGTGGTAGTGCCATCCATGGGCTGGTGGTTCTTGGTTCTATAAGGAAGCAGACTGAGCAAGCCATATGAAGCAAGACAGGAAGCAGCAACCCTCCATGGCCTCTGCATCAGCTCTTGTGTTTGTTCGGGTTCTCACTCTGTTTCAGAGTACCTGTTATGAGAAAGGAGAAGGAGAAGATGCTCCCTCTTGAGATTAGAGAGCTATTTTGTGAGAGAAAGAGATGGAGAGGTAGTGACAGTTGGGCATGACCCATAAAACTCATATAAAATACTCTATGTTTGTGATTAAGTGTTGGGCCTACCAACTCTGAGGCACATAAGTGTTCGTAGCCTCTGGTTACTGACCTGTGGAATGAGTATCACAATAGCACTAAACCCAGACAACTGTGGTGAGTTTTAAATGTCATGCTACTTATAAAGGACCTAGAAAGAACCTGCTATACAGAAGGCATTTGCATGTGCATATGAGCACACATGTACACATGCATGTGAACATACCTAATCAGGATGAGCACACTCACACTCACACACACACACACACAAACACACACACACAAACATCTCATTCAACATGAGTAAATCCAGGATGTTCTGTGTACCCCATAAGAGTCCATGGAATCTGAAGGGGAGCAATGACAACTGTTTCATAGAGCCCTTCATAGGGAGATCAGTTGCTCACTAGGGAAGTCTGAGACAACTTGGCAAACAAAAGCTTTTAAAGACTGTTCTGTGTGTAGAAATTTCCCAATAAATTCTACTGCACCCTGGGAAAAGTAGGAACCCACCAAACATGTAATGACCTGAAAATGCCAGCTGTCTTCATATAAAATCTGAAAAATGTGCTACTGTTTCGAAGGGGTGGAGTGGGCTTAGAATGTTCTGAGAATGTTCTTTAAGAAATGGGACACTGTGGGCCTTGATGGAGGGAAAGAGAGCTTGGAAGGCATTCAAACTGTGGAAAAATACCACAAGAGTAAAATAGATGTAAAGCAGAAGCATATCTAGTTGGAGAAACGATGTTGAGAATGGATTCTGAAAGTTTAACACACCCCTGTTGGGGCTGATATAACACTATTGAGGTGAGGGAAGAAGTGAGTAAGACCACTTCTTTTCACTGTTACAGTGTCACCTGCTATGTGAGCTTTATAAGGCAAGTGTGTATATTTTATATAACAGTGTACAATATTTTATAACCATGTGAAACCCAAGCACACCCTGTGCATAGCAGAATACAAGCTTATAGGCTAGAGCTAATTTCCTGTGGTTGTTGGCACAGCACCTCTAGGTCCCCAATCTTAACACTTCTAACATTTGATCCAAACACGGCTTGTCTCTATATTCACAGAATTTAAAGGCAGTATTCATTTGACTTGCCAACAAACTTCCAAATCAACTGTGGCTGATTGAAGGCAATCATAGATGGGGATTATTTGATTTCATAAATATGTCATAGAGACCTTGTCTTCTGTATCCCTTCAGGTCATTCAACAATTGTATGCAGGAGAGGATCTAGACCTTGGCTGTATATATTGAACCTTTTTTTTTTTTTTTTTTTGTTAAATATTTTAGTTTCTCTCTTTCTTTGTTTTCACAGTAGCTGTGACATGGGAAGGTTTGTGACATGCTTGGGTCTTTCTATTCAGTAGGCAGTGTTGAATGAACAGGTTTTGACAAAAAAATTAATGGCATATGACTGAAAAATTGAAATGTAGATGACACTTGACAGCTGGCTCACTGGTTAAATGTTGGTATTAGTGTGAAGTAGAATGCTAGTTCATCTCCTGGTATGAATATTGGAACTCCTGGGAGTTATACCACTTTTGCATTTTATACCTCTGGCTTCTGTGACTATCTGTACTCATATACACACACAAACTCATGCATGCATGCACACACACATGCGCACATAAGCACCACTAAAAATAAAAATAAAGGGTTATATGCCTAGGAGTGGTATAGCTGGATCTTGAGGAAGGAATAGTCCTAATTTCCTGAGAAAGCACCTCCCTCTGTCAGATACAGGTTTGGGGATGATCCTTTCCCTACCTGGTCTCTGAGGTCCCATGCACGAAGAGGACCTAAACCCCCTTGCTCAGATGTAGCCCATAGACTCAGTCTCCAAGTGTTTTCACTAGTATGCAATACAAGGATTCTCTCTGATGTGAACTCATGGGCAGCCTCTCTGATCATTGCCACTGAGGGGGGTGGGGGTGAGTGCAGCCTTGCCAGGCCACAGAGGAAGACAATGCATCCACTCCTAATGACAACTGCTAGGCTAGGATCAGATAGAAGGGTATGAAGATCTGCCCTAACAGTAGACTAGGGGCGGGGCATAGAGAGAGAAGAGGAAAGGAGAGAGAGATTGGGAGGAGATGATGGAGGGGCCCATAGCTGGGATACTAAGTGAAAAAATAATGTAACAAAAATTAATAAAAAAATTTAAAAACACACACACACACAAAAAAAAAAATTTTGTTTGTCTTTTGAAAGAGAGTGTCTCTGGTTGTCCTGGACTCACTTTGTAGACCAGGCTGTCCTTGAACACATAGAGATACTCATGACATTGCCTTCATAAGTGCTGGCATTACAGGTGTGCACCATTGCATCTGGCTTTGAAAAGAAATCTTAAAGTAAAAATGTTGACTGCTGCTGTTGACACTTAATAGAGTTATGGCTTTCTTCTCCATGACATACTTCTTGATGGCCTCATCCTTTGGATCAAACACTGGGTAAGCAACTGCAGCCTTGATTGCATTTGCCAGATTGTATTCCTGCAAAGACAGGCTAGACATTAAGGGGACCCTTGTTGCTAGACAGCTTGTCAAAATGGTTTTGCAGAGAACATGTTACTTACAATGATGTCGCCTTGGAAGATGGAATAGGCAAGCATCTGGTCCAGTCTCATGAGAAGGTTTGGTAAGGAGCCACATAGACCTCTTCTGGGATCAGCACCTGGGAAAAGAAGCCTCAGATTTCTAGTTAGCCAATTTTGGTACCATATGCAGTTCACTGATGATTATGGAAGTCCTGCTGGTTTCTTTGGCCAGTTAAAAGAATTGACTGAAAACATTTTATTTACAAAGGAAGTTATTCCAGGATGCAAACTGACTAGGGTGAAAGGAACTTTGAAATGTTAGTTCAATCTTAATTCTTTCTCTTAATTTTATTTTCCATTTACAGAAAATTTCATCTTATACAGAAGACTTTATAAGACTACGAAATCCCTTCCAACTTCCTTTAACTTTTGTTACTTCTTTGCTTATCCTGAGAAGCTTAATTCTACTATACTTCAGTGACCTGAATTTACCTGCAAAATGCTTTGCTTGATAAAACTACAACAACAGGCAATTTTTACATAAATAGTTAGATTTCTCTCTCTCTTTCTGTGTTTGTGTGAGAGGGGGTGTAGAAGGAGAAGGAGAAAGAGAGGAAAGTAGAAAGAGGAGGGGCTGGTGGAGGTCAGAGTCTTGTGCAGATGGGGCAAGTAGCTATTGCTGAGACATTTCCCTTGATAGTTGACCAACCGCCCACCTGAATTCTTCCCATTTTTGAAACCGAATCCTGCCATGAAGTCCAGGCTCTTCTCAAGCTTTCTGTGATCCTCCTGTTTGTAGCTTCCTGAGGGTGGGAACTACAGGCATGCCTGAACACAAAGCTATTTACTGAAGCCAAAGGCAACTAGTGGAGCCAATGCCAATTACTGGAAAAGTTACCAAAAACTACACTAGGAATCTAGGTCATGGGTGATAGATTTAGGTGAGAACATCAGCTCCTCAGTCTTGGATCATCTTTGAGATATCTTAAGGAAACATTGAGATATCTTGCAGGAGGTATCTCAAACCATAAAACAGTTTTGCAATCTTCTGCAGCAGTAAATTAGTAAGAGGTAAGTCAGAATGATGAATAATGGGTGTAATCATTACTTATTTTTACAGGGTCTCAAGGAGTCCCTCAAGATGTGAGAAGTAAGGTGAAGGAGTCTGGTAATTGGAATTCTGCCTCCTGGCCTTGGCAGATGCTGGTCTTATCAATAGTTCTATTGCTCAGAGATTGTCCTTGGTGGTCAGTCTCTACAGGTGGGCTTCTCTGAGACTGAGAAGTAGATAGCAAGCTCCCTTCAACTTTGGTATCCAGACAGCAAACTTTGTATAACCTTGAGTTAATTCTGCATGCCTTGCCAGGTGGCACAGATGTGTTGCTACCGTGAAAAAAAAAAAAAATGCTTGTACCCTTTGCTTTATAAGTGTTGTTTGCACGTTCAGTAAATTGAGACTTGATCAGGAATCTGTCTTGCCTCCATTCTTCACATCTCTGTCTCTCAATTTCCCTCTTTCAGGTGGATCCTGTTCATCTTGCCTGTGGGATGGGTCAGTTGGTGCCCAAAAAAGGGACCTTGAAAAAGAGGGTCAAAAGTGAGAAACACTGGTTTTTGGAGCTCCAGATGCCTAAGTAAAAACAGTACTTTGTGATACCGCCCATTGCACAGAGGAAGACAAGCTAGGCAGGCAGCTCAATCATTGGGCAGAGCAGTAGCAGGGAGTTATTTATGGGACTTTAAAGTCAAAGTTAAAATAAACAAGACGAATTGGGAGAAATGCCCTTATACACTTTAGTTTGTAAATGAAGTATGTCCCTTCTTCCTAGTGTAAGGTTTGTAAATATGGAAACATGGGAAAGTTTAGGGAAATGATTGCAAGAGTATTACACCAATAATGGTCCAGAGAAGGTACCTGTTATATCTGTTCCTCTGTGGAATCTAATTAGAGATGTGTTGGATCCTAGGCATGAGACAGATAAAATGAAAAATTTTCATCTCACAAGCTAAAGAATTGCTTAATGAAAATGGAGCAGCCAAAGAGGTAAGTGAAAAGAAAAAGTACTTCTAAGGTTATTTCAAATGTTGATAAAGGAGCCCAAACAGATTTGTGTAATTTGAGAGCAGAAATTAATTTAAGAGCTAGATAGTGAGGATGAATGGGAGTCAGAGGAAGAAACTGCCAAGTCACATAATTCAGACGGGCTGCCTGTGCCCTCTGCCCTCCCCCTCCCCGCCATGACTTTCCCTGCCATCTATGCAGTAGATCCAGGACCACTGCAGGAAGATATTACTGTTCTTCAAGAGAAAGTGCAATTGCAAAGGAAACAAGTTCAGTTATTAAGAGAATTAGAACAATTAAAATAAAAATATTAATAGTACTAAAAATAATAATAGTAATAGTAATAATAAATAAAATAACTATAATAAAATTTGATTGTTTGCACTGGTAAATTTTAAAGTCTGGTTTTCTTTTAAAATTAAAAGTCTGCTTTATGATTTCACTCGTAAAGAGCATGCTTTGTTTTAATATTACAAAAACAGGTTTTAAAAAAATAGGTAAATGTTTAAAAAGCAGGTACTGCCATTGTTCTTTCTCTTTGTCTTTGTTTTTTTGTTTTTGTGTGCTGGCTTTCTGCTTTGGTTTTTGGTTTTGGTTTGCTCTCCAAGTCTGGCGAAACTTGGAGAGTTTGCATTCTGGTCAAGGGAATATGAAGGACCTTCCAATTTCCTGGGAAGGGGCTTATAAAAGCTCTACTTTTTTTTGGCACCAGGAGAAAGGGTTTAGGAGACCATATTTTGTGTGATAAAAGGGCTGCTGAAGCCTGGTCTCCATTTGGAAGCTTTGGAGAGGTAATGGGTGCTCTGCTCCTTCTGGTATCTATGTGGGTGGAGGGGAACCATGATGGCATCCAATCCTTTTGGAATTTGTGGTACTTGTGTCCGGTAGAGGCTGGTCTAGCCCTCGTATTTGAATAGTCTAGTTACTCCAAGATGACAATGGAGGATTTCTATGTTCCTTAGCTATATCTCTATTTGTGTATATGTTTATTTGTGGACAAACATGATATTTTCAAATCTGGCTGATGATATTAATATTTTTAGACTCAACAACTCTGAGTTTGCTCCTGGACCATCAGAGTTAAATTTTATAATGCATTTTAAAATGTATCAGGTATTTTAAAACAATAATCCTTGGTCAGTCTAACAATAAACTTAAATCAGTTTCTCAAACCTTTCTTTGGGTGAGGTCAAAAGACCTTGGTATTTATTTTATTAATTTTTAAAAGTAAAATTAAGCCATGCTGTTTGAGCCAACTTAACAAAACCCACAGATATTACAATATATTGTGTGAAAAAAAAACTATGAAATTGTTTATTTAAAAAGGCTGGATATCACCTGCCAGTAGTGACAGCTAAATACCACCTGAGATACAGCTGGACAGAGAGAGAGACAGGGTGACACAGGGAAGGACACCTAGTCTACATGCTGATTTAATGGGTGTCAGGTTAACACTTAACATAGGCAAAAGTGTGCAAGCAGTTTCTCACACAGGCAATTTTAGTTAGCCAAACCATGAGAGGTCTCACTCTAGGTTGCACAAGTTTGCAGTCTGTTTCCCAAGGTTGCAGGGAGCTTGCTATCTACTTCTCAGGATCAGAGCATCCTGCCTGCAGAGAATGACTCCCAGGGACAGTCTCTGAGAAATAGAATGATGGATAAACCCGCATCTGCCAAGGCCAAGAGGCAAAATTCCAATTACCAGACTCCTTCAGTAAGGGTTAAGAAAGAGGACTTAGTTAGCTTCTTTGTTTCAATTACTAATATTTACCACTAGTTTCCACAAGAAGGCACTATTGATGTAAGACTTGGGCAGAAAGTTTGAAATTGTCTTTAAAAAATTTATGATTCTTCTGGTCCACAAAAGGTGCCTGTCCAGACATTTTATTACTGGATTTTGATTAATGATATTCTTCAGGTCAGACATTCACAACCTTTTTTCTGACAGAGCAATAATATACAGTATATATAAAGAAATAAAGAAGCTGAAAAAAGCAAACCATGTAATCCAATTGAAAACTAGAGAACAGAGCTCAACAGAGAATTCTCTGCAAAGGAATATAGAATGGCAGAGAAACACTTAAAGAAATGCTCAATGTCATTAGCCATCAGGGAATTGCAAATCAAAAAGTCCATGAGATTTCACCTTACACTTATCAGAATGGCCAAGATGAAAAACTCAAGCAAAAACACATGCTGGAGAGGTTGTGGAGAAAGGGAAACCATCCTCCACTGCTGATTGGAATGTAAACTTGTAAAACCACTCTGGTAATGAATCTGTCTTTTTCTCAAACAACTAGGAATAGCCTTTCCTCAAGATCCAGCCATACCACTCCTAGGCATATATCCAAAAGAGGCTCAATTACACATAAGGACATTTGCTCAACCGTATTTTTAGCAGCTTTCTTTGTAATAGCCAGAAGCTAGAAACATCCCAGGTGCCCCTCAACTGAAGAACGGATGCAGAATTTGTGGTACATCTACACAATGGAGTGTTACTCAGCAATGAAAAATAAGGAAATCATGAAATTTGCAGGTAAATGGTGGGATCTGCAATCATCCTGAGTGAGCTGTACCAGAAGCAGAAAGACACACACAGTCTATACTCATGTATTCCATCATGTAATTTAGGAAGTAACTTTTAAAATCTGTACATCTAAAGAAACTACACAAGAGAGAGGACCCTGACTAAAATGCTAACTCCCTATCCTGAAAAGCAAAGAGGAAGGACATCAGAAGAAGAAGAAACCTGAAACAAACTAAAAAGCATCCACAGAGGGCTTCTGAAAGGCTCTTCTCTACAGACTATCAGAGCAGATGCTGAGACTTATGGCCAAACTTTGGGCAGTGTGCCTGGAATCTTATGTAAGAAGGGGGAAATATTAAGATCTGGAGAGGAAAATAACTCCACAAGGAGAGCAACAAAACCAGAAATTTGATCACAGGGGTTTTCCCTGAGAATCATACTCCTATCCAATACCATGCATGGAGATAACCTAGAACCCCTGCACAGATGTAGTCCATGGCAGTTTCTTGTCCAATTGGGTTACATAGTTATGGGAAGAGTGACTGCCATTTACATAATCTGATTGGCCTGGTCTTTGATCACCTCCCCCTGAGGGGAGAGAAGTCTTACCAGGCCTCAAAAGATGACAATGCAGTCACTCCTAATGAGCTCTGATAGACTAAGTTCAGAAGGATAGAGAGGAGGAACTTCCCACTCAGTGGACTTGGGGACAGGCATATGTGAAGAAGGGGGTGAGAGGGTAGGATAGGGAGGGGAGGATAGAGGGGCTTATGAGGGGATACAAAGTGAATAAAGTATAATTAATTAAAAAAAATATAAAAATACAAAAGAAGAACTGATGGAATTGGACATTGAATTGACCCAACCCCTAACTGAAGCTGCCACCTTCCCTCCCAAGAAAAAGAGCAAGGTTCCTAATACACTGCAGGATTTCCTGTAACTCCTAGCAGAGCACAGGCTCCTGCCCTACCCCCTGCCAAAGAGGTCCAGTCCACCTCAGGCCCTGTAGTTGAAGGAGAGGATGAGGAGGAGAATCTTACCTCCAGTGAAGGGGCTCCTGCAGATGAAAATGAAATTTCTGCCACCTCAGCTGGGTAGAGGGATGGAACATATGAACAACAGTATTGCTGCAATAGGCTTAGATATATAAAAGAACTAAAAAATGCAGTTTCACAATATGACCCAGTTGTTCCCTTCACACTGTCCATAAATGAAACTCCTAGTGAAAAGTGGCTGACACCCAATGATGGGTAATTTTTGATACCTGCTGTATTATCAGGGGGCGATTTTGTCCTCTGGAAGTCAGATTTTAATGAATTTTTCAAGGAAACCTCATGGTGTAAAGAGGTACCTGGCAGAGATTCCAAACACTGGACTTTGAAAAAATTATGAGCTAATAGCCCCTATGACAACAATAAGCAACAAGTCAATTACCCTCCTGGTCTTCTTTATCAAATATAAACTGCAGAACTCAAGGCTTGGAAACAGCATCCCCCTAAGGGAGCTGTAACAAACTCCCTAACTAAAATCCAGCAAGAACCAGAGGAGCTCTATAATAATTTCATCAGCCATCTTACTGGCATGTCCATACAGATTCTGGGCTCACATGAAAAGGAGAGTGATCTCATAAAAGGTCTGGCTTTCAAAATTGCCAAACCTCCCTGCCAAGCTCCCTGATGGCCATACCCTGAAGGCAAAGACATTTCTGTTTATATCAGGTACTGGGAAGGCATCAGCTCAGCTCAATCTATTGGCATAGCTGTTGGAGCTGCACTCCAGGGCCTAACTCAGGGCACCCTCCCTAAAGCTTGCTTTATTTGCAAACAACCATGACATTTGGCCATGGACTGCAAGGCCAATAAAACTGAGCACCAGCTGGCTTCTAATTGAGGTCCCTCTGGGGATACAGGGTTTGTCCCCCAAACATCAACCCCTCAAGCTCAGGCATCTCAAATATTTCCCCCATTCCCAGACAATCAGGGCATCCCTCCCTACCCATAGCAACAGGCTGGAAGCCCAGGGTTGGAGTTGTCTTTATCCACCAGCAGTATCCTAACACTTGGGAATTCAGGTGTTGCATAGGGTAGTTTTTGGTCCCTTGCCTCTAAAAAGGGTACTCAAGGCAATCCCCTACCAAAGCAGGGAAACTTGTTCAGGGGCCTATCTCTGGCCCCAAACATGAAACAAACCTCTGGGGCTACTGGGTTTGTCCCTCAAACATCAACCCCTCAAGCTCAGTAATCTCAAACATTTCCCCCATTCCCAAACAATCAGGACATCCCTCCCTACACATAGCAACAGGCAGGAAACACAGGGTTAGACTTGTGTCCCTCCAACAGCACAATCCTAACACTGGGAATTCAGGTGTTGCATAGGGTAGTTTTTGGCCCCTTGCTTCCTGGCACCTTTGTACTACTTCTTGGTCTCACTAGTTCATTTCTCCAGGGACTACATATCTCTCCCAGAGTTATTGACAATGATTATACAGGAGAGATAAAGATTCTAGCTTCTTCCACTACTAGTCCCTTAACTAGTTACCAGGGACAAAAAAATGCCCAACTGTTATTGCTTCCCCTCACTCATTTTAACCAGAAAAAGTTTGGAAAATCCAGAGGCAGCAATAATTTTGGTTCCTTCCATGCTTACTGGATTCAGACTATTACTCAGGATCAACCCTTCCTTAATTTAAAATTAGATAGAAAAAGTTTTGATGCCACCATAATTACACACACACACACACACACACACACACACACACACACATACACACACACCAATGTCCTCCCTCCTGGCCCATTTCAGCTTCCTTGTCCAACTTCAGGGTCATAGGAAGAAAGTCCAATCCCAGCAAAGTTCTAAAGTCCCCACATGGACAGATAAGAAAGGAAGTGTGTGCCTGGTCTACCTGTTAATCTCTGGGGTTGGGATATTCTTCCCGAGTTAAATCTCATTAGGTGTAGTTCAAATGAAATTGCTACCCACCAACTGCTAAAAATAAAACAGGCCCTCCTTCCCAGACAAGGCTTATGAAAACATTAGCAGGGAATAAAAGAACCTATCCAGGTAATTGAAAACATGACTATGCAGTATTAGGCATGACAAATTTAGCCTAATGGTTGTTGGCATCCCTCAACTCCATGCAGACAAAATCACTTGGAAATCTGATGAAGCTGTTTGGATTGACCAATGGCCTTATCCTCAGAAAAGTTATCAGGATATATGGCATTAGTACAGGAACAGGTTGCCACTGGTCACATTGGACCTACTACTTCTCCTTGGAACAAACCTATTTTTTGATGTTAAGAAAGAGTCTGGCAAATGAAGGTTAGTGCAAGACCTAAGAGAAGTTAATGAAATTATGCTTACCATGGGTGCTTTACAACCAGGACTGCCTACCCCTGTATACATCCCTGCTGACTTTTATAAGACAGGTATGGATCTTAAAGACTGCTTTTATACCATCCACCTGCATCCACAGGGTAAAAGTGCTTTTCTTTCAGCCTGCCAGTAACAAACTTCAAAGGGCCTATGCCTTGCTTCCAATGGAAAGTTTTGCCCAAGGCATGGCTAATAGTCCCACTCTGTGTTAAAAGTGTGCAGCCCTGATTATAGATCCTTTTAGAACATTTTGGCCTTCTATTTATATAGTATGTTATATGGATGATATCTTTTTAGTTATACCTGATAGCTCACTGTTGCTTCCTTCTTGTCAAAACTTTCACAAAAATAGATTATGGTTTACAACTTGAACTAGATAAAATTCAATTAAAAGATACATATTTTTATTTAGGAGTTGAGCTCCATTGTCAAAAAATTACTACACAAAATATCCAGTTAAAGACTAGCCATTTAAGACTTTCAATGATTTTCAGGAGCTCCTAGGAAATATCAATCAGATAAGACTTTTCTTAAACTCACTACAGGGAGCTTAAACTTCTCTTTTATATTCTCAAGGGTGACCCTAACCCTTCTTTCCTTTGCTCATTAACCCCAGCAGAGACAGAGGACCTTCAGGTTGTGGAAACAGCTATCCAAAATCAGGGAGTTACATTTTATTTCTTCTAAGGAACCCCTTCTCTTGGTCCTGTGTATCTCATCCCAAACTCACACTGGGGTGTTTTGGTAACATAATACCCTGTTGTGGACCAATCTCTCTGCCTCTCCCACTAAGGTTGTTGCTCTTTATACTACTTTGTTTGCAGAACTCATCCTTGTGGGACACAAACAATGCTGTAATTTTTTTGGCAAAATACATGATAAAATAAAACTACCCTACTCTAAAGATCTGTTAGAATGGCTCATGCAAACTACTGATATTTGTCCCATTGTCTTTTCTTCCTTTTTTGGGATAATTGATAACACTTATCCTGCTAATGAGTTACTTCAATTATTAAAACCCACACTCTCATCTTCCCCAAAATTACTTCCCCTCAACCATTATCAGAGGCACATTTATTGTTTACAGATGGCTCCTGGAATGGGGACCCTGCCTGTACTATTAATGAAAAAAACTAATTCTATCCAGTCTCGTTTTAAATCAGCGCACCTTGTACAGATTTTTGCAGTAGTTAAGGTTTTTCTGATTCTAGAAAATTCACCTTTTCATCTATATACTGACAGTGCCTGCCTATATTGGCCACTCTGTTCCACTTCTTGAAAGGGTTTCCTATATTAGACCGTCTAAAAATGTTGCTCCTCTTTTTGTCAAGTTCCAGGAATTAATAAACTCTAGAAGTCAACCCTTTTATCTTGGTTACCTCCTAGAGCACTCAGAAATTCCAGGGCTTCTCTCTTTGGAAAATTCATGTGCCTATGCTTCCACATGTTTGGCATTCCCCTTTCAGTAAAACCCTGTTGAGCAGGCCAGAAAAAAAATTGTGCCCTGCATCATTTAAATTCCCATACGTTTTGACGGCTTTTTAAAATCACCAGGGAGCAGGCACAGGATTTTGCAGGGGTAGGATTTTGGAGGACTGTGGGTGACCTGAGGCTGGGGGAGGACTGTGAAGGACTGTGAAGGCAGGCCTGTTTTTGATGGAGGCCGAGGAGGACTGTGGAGGGCTGTTTGTGACTGGAGGCTGGGGGAGGACTTTGGAGTGCTGTGGAGGGCTGTGTGTGACCTGAGGCCAGGGGAGGACTGTGGAGTGCTGTGTGTGACAGGAGGGCGGGGGAGGACTGAGGAGGGCTGTGGAGGGCTGTGGAGGGCTGTGGAGGGCTGTGGAGGGCTGTGGAGGGCTGTGTGTGACCAGAGGCCAGGGCAGGAATGTGGAGGCATGTGGGTGACCTGAGGCTGGGGGAGGACTGTGGAGGACTATGACTGCAGGCCTGTGTTTAATGGAGGACAGGGGAGGACTGTGGAGGGCTGTTTATGACTGGAGTCTGGGTAGGCCTATGCAGGGCTGTGTGTGACCTGAGTCCTGGGGAGGTCTGTTGAGGGCTGTGGCATCCACTGTGTGACTGAAGGACAGGGGAGTACTGCAGAGTTCTGGGTGGGGTCGGGGGCCTGGGGAGGACTGAAGAGGGTTGTGGTGGTACTATGGTGACTGGAGGATAGGGAACTACTGTGGAGGGCTATGAGGGCAGGCCTCTGTGTGAAGGAGGAAAGGGGAGGACTGTGTCTCTAGGCCCAGGTGTGACCCGAAGCCTGGGAGGGACTGTGGCTGGAGGCTCTGGTGTTAACTGAAGCCACAGGGGAAGACTATGATGCAAGGCCTTTGTGTGACTAAAAGTCTGGGAAGGACTGTAGCAGGGGTGGCAGTGTGTGACTGAGCTGGGGGTGGGGAGTGGAATGGAGGGCTGAAGACATGGCCAGCTGAGGTTGAAGGAGGCAGGTACTGGCTGAGACCTGTGTCTTCAGCAAATGCTCTCTTAATAAAGGGCAGAACAATTTAAGAAAGTTGCAAGTGCCTGTGGAAAATCTGGAGAAGGTCAGAAGTATGTGGCCATGGGTAAAGAGCATGCTTCTGAAGACTGGACTTGACAAAAGCAAAAAAAGAATTGCTGAAGGGACTTAAAGGCTTTGACCCAAGTGACAGATACTTTTATGATACATCTTGGCCAGATGTTTCTCCAGGAGAATTTTTCAGAAAGCAAAGGAGATACTGAAGCAATCCATATTGCTGTAGCCTTTGCAAATACTCAGCAGATGTGCTTACTTCTCTGAAAAATCATTTGCATCGTTGCCATGAAGATGAGGCTGACCAAGAGTTGCAGATCCAGTATCCAGATTGCTCATTTGTTTCACGGCTTGATGTGGTGAGCAAACACTTCCAGTTGTTCCATGAGGCTGCTGTGAAAGTTCACAGCCCAAAGGACAAGGTTATGGGCAATGGGAAGCCACTGAAGGGTTGTATAAAACATTTCACATGTTTAAAATGTAACTTTTCCAACACTTCCTTCTGGAGCATGAAGAAGCATGTGCTGATCACCCATTTTCACTCTTTACTTAATGCCTATGTTGGCTTTCACACTAAGGAAGACCAGAAATAGTTAAGAGCCAGGGATATTCCTTCTGTGGCAAGCACTCTACCACCTGAAAGATACTTTAGTAAAAAGTGCAGTACCAGGATGGGCAGCCAGGATGTTCTGATGGCCCATATTTTGACATCAGATATACACAAGGATTTGGAGAATAAGTTGAAGTTTATAATTTCAGAAGACAAAAAGAGGCCGGGGCTTCTGGAGCAAAGGCCTATTGTTGCAAAGGCAGGCTTGTCCAGACCACCAAAGAGCAGGGCTGCACACACAGCTGCTCCAGCCAAGCCCACTGGTTCTCACTTTGCCTTGACAGAGAAGACCCCAAGTCCAACCATGGTACAGCCAGTGACCTTGGCCCAACCTGTGATCTCCACCAATGTACAGCCACCAAAGGGGGTCCCAGGCTCTTCCTGGAGCCTCAAAAATTCTCATTTTGATACTGCCCAGTCCAAGGTGGCTTTTAGCCATCTACCTGTGGGCCAGACCAACCTCACACTGAGGCCTTCATCTCCCTCAACTGACCTTTACTCAGGCAAGGCTTCACCTAATAAGCCTGTAGAACCTCATGCACTATATGTAAGCCAGCCACTTGGGCCTGTGAATAAATCTGTTGGAGTGAGCAGTCAGTCAGTGAGTCAAGCCATCCAGCCTGGGATTTTACCACACACACAGCCCATGGCCTCTACAAGTCGACCAGGGTGACCTGCAGTCAGATCAGTGGGGCTTACAAGTAGGCCAGTGGAGCCCACAAGTGGATTGGTCAGGCCTGGTTCTCTGACTTCTGGCTATTCAAACAACCCTGGTGTTCTCCAGTCCATGCCACCAGGAACAATTTCTGTGGTTGAGCTGGTCTCATTGGCAGACCTTCCTGAGGTCAGATGACCTCTGCTTCTGTGATTCCTGCATAGAGTGCAGCTTCTGGGGTTCTCCCCACTGGTCAAGCAGTGCAGTCCACAGTTCCCCATATAGGTCAGACAGTCTCCTCACAGGTTCTTACCTCTTGTCAGACAATGTCTGATAGGGTTTTCCCTACAGGTCAAGTGGTATCATCTGGGTTGCTATCCCCCCAAAGTGTGGTGTTCTCAGATGTCCTTGTGAACCAGGGTGTGAGCACTGGTATTCCTCTGCTTGGTCAGCTGGTTAACTCAGGTCCATCTGTTGGGCCCAGTATGCTTCAGCTCAGTCAGTCTGTTGGCACCAGCATCCTGCCGGAGAGCCAGTTAGTAAGAGCTGACACTGCACATAACACCCTGTTCCTCAAGTCAGGCTCTGTTTTCAGGAAGCTGCTTCCAACAGGCTCACAGGTCAATGAGAAGCCCCTTTACATGCTGGACCCCATGCCTCTCACTCTGCGTATTCCTCAGGGATCTACCATCATGACTGTTTCATCCCAGGTGTCCACCCAATTCCTACCCCCCAGTGTGGGTATGCTGATTTCCAGTGCTCCAGCCAGCTTGTCTTCCTCCCCAGGGCTGGTAAGCAATGCAGACCAGAACATATTTGTTCAGGTCTCCTCACCTGAGGTGGATATGAATCTGGTTGCCACCCAGGTCAAGCAGTGGAAAATCTGCCCAGTTTGCAATGTGTACTTCCCATCCAGTGTCTACCAGGCTCACACAGAAGGGGCTCACAAAGTGAGTTCAACTCCAGTGAGAACCTTGAGCCAGTAAAGCTGGCCTTGTGTGCACCATTTCTGAAGTGGACAAGAGATAGGGCCATGCATTTCCTGTCCTGCAAATGTCGAGTCTCAGAGGAGGAGGTAATGTACACTTACTCACACATGGCTTGGGGTGCCTGTTTTGCCCATTTACTTTCCACAGCATTCAGGGTCTCTTAGAACACAGCAAAATTAAACACCTGAGGAGGAAGAACGTATTGTTGGATTATCTTAACTGGGGCTTCCTGTTGAGCCTAAATGCTGATGGCAACCTGTTGTTCCCCCATCAGGATTTCATCATCACTCTGCCAACAGAGGACATTGGAGAACAGGAGGTCCACCTGGCTATCCTCTAAGGCACATATTTCACATCTCTTGTGCCCTTGTATGTTAAGATGTGGTCTCAGGCTAAGCTTGTAACTCAGCTCAGAAGAGGAGAGCTGAACTGCCCCCTCTGTTTGACAACATTTATGTTAGTCAATGCCTACATGTTACACTTGAAGAACAGATACTATATTTTGTAGAGAAAAGCACCCACTTTTGAAAATGATGTCTAATTGAGTGACAGAAATATGGATGATTAGAAAAAGATATGACAGAAGAGCATATGCCCAACTCTCATGACAAGAGAGGAAAGGGAAGTTCCTTAGATAAAAGAGATAGAGAGAGAGAGAGAATTAGAAGAGAGAGGAGAGAGAGAGATGACAGGATACAGTTTTACTGGGACAGTGATAATTTGGTTTCAGAGAGAGAACAAGCTAGACTGAGGTGAAGAAAGAATGAGCCAGATAATGAGAAGAAAAAGCAGATTGCTGGAGTTAGTCTGAGGTCAAGCAGAGCAATTCAGGGGCTGAGAGAAAAGCCAGATTGAATCAGTCAGCTGGAAGAGGAATTTGAGCCAGAACAGCTGAGTTAAACCACCCAGTTCAGATCTCAGAAATAACAAGAAAGGGGGAGCTTATTAAGCAGTAAGTCTCAGAGGTTGACAGCCTTTCATGTCTAGGTTAGCAGAAGGAGGCAGTGAGCCTTCTAGTCAACAATTGAAACAATTGAATAAATTTTCTGTTTACACAGGCTCTATGATTTTATTAAAAAAAATGTAGAGGGAATTCACACAAAGCACTATTCAGAGAAGATTCCTTTAGATCAGTAACATGGAAATCAATAAGCTTAGGTGGCATTCTGGAACATCTCCCTCCTTCACTATCCTCCCAGGGAAACATTTCTTGCCAATGCCTATCTTGGCCTGCCAGAGGCTTTCAGTACTATGATGATATCAACTCTTATTAGAGCCCCCTCATTTGTGGTACCTTTTACAAAGATCTCTGCAAACTAATAGAGACAGTGACTATCTACTGTTCAAGAGAAACTGAGCTCAATTTTTTTTTTTTTTTTTGGTTTCCTTTTTTGCCATACTGGGACGTCATTTTGCAATTTCTTTGTGATCTTAGAGAGGAGGGAAATTTGCTTAAACCTGCACATGAGTTTCATGTACAAAGGCTGTGGTATCACAGGTCATCTGTAACATGTTGTTAAAATGGGATATTTTATTGTATTAGACACAGGAATGAACTTGAGAAACACTTGTGTTTGATGGTTATCTTCAGTAGGCCAGGGTGTTGATGGATTTATTTTGGGATTTGTGCAACTCATAGCATGCCATGGTAGATGTTAATGTTTTGAAAAAAATTGAAGGTTAGAAATGCCAATGAATTTACAAAGCACATTATATGAGTACACAAAGTCATGCTGTAAATTAAGAAAATTAATAAGGATAATTACCTCTTGTGAGCAGTGTGGTGTTTCACTGCTATTTTATACACTAGGCAGTGGTCTAATTAGGATATTTAAGCTCTCTGTCATCCTCATCCTTTATTTCTTCCTGGGATGACAATGTTCAAATCCTCTGTTCCAGCTATTCCGTTGATTTACATGGGAGCTCTAGAGATTACATGTGGGACTTAACACAAGTGCTCACATAGATCCACTTGCCTCTGTTTTTTCCGGGGCTGAGGTTAAAGTATTTTTTCACAGTGCCCTATTGTACTCCAAATTTGTATTTAAACAATTCAGAAAATAACATGAGTGTCCCTGGAATTTCCAAAGATTTGTAAGATATCCATGAAAGCACATGTAGGCTATCACATGTCCCTGCTGTGTAGGCTCAGCTCACTAGATTCTTTTCCCAGTGCTCATAGGCTGACAGAGAAGTTGGGATGCTCTGAGCCATTGCTGCCTAAGGAGTCATTGTGACAGTAGTTGCTTGCTAGAACCCTCGCATATTTGTACCTTGTCAACTCATGGAAAGACTTTAACACCCAACACATCATAGGCATGAAGCCAGACTTACCCCTTGAAGTGGCATGGGAGTCCTTGACAGACTGTAAGAAACTGGTAAGAGACAACCAGGTTCTGTGGAGCTCTGCTCTTCTATGGACATTGCTCTTGCTCTATCACCAAGATACCTGTTTCTGCAGAGTTGGCACTCACCATAGGCTTGTAGTTTAGCTAACTTACATGACATCCTGTTACTGGTGATGGAACCACTGGGAGGTTTGTGTCACTACACACCAGAATGAAGTGTGTGGAATTGAATATGTTGACCCTTTCCAGGTCATGTCAGGAGGATTCCTGCTTCAGAGAGCTAATCCTTTTCTTTTTCCTTTTTTCTTTATTCTTTTTCATATAATATATATTTTAAAGATACCTTTATTTTATGCATATGAGTGATTTGCTTTCAGGCCCACCAGAGAGGGAGTTAGACTGCACTACAGACAGCTGAGAGCCTCCATGTGGTTGCTGGGAATTGAAATTTGGAAGAGCAGCCAGTTTTCTTATCTACTGTGACTTCTCTACAGCCACATACAATATATTTTGTTCATGTTTTCCTGTTCGCTTAACTTCACCCAGATCCTCCCCCCCTTTCTTCCCCACATAACATTATGTTCTTTCTCTCTTAAATACACAGACACACACAAATGAAAATCAAAACAAACAAAAAGGCAGTAAGACAAAAAAATAAAGAGCAAAAAAAAAAAAGACACAAAACCGGAAATACAACTATGGGATTCGTTTTGTGCTGACCATAAACTCCCAGTCATGAGTCCAGCCCTGGAGTATGGTTAATATACACAGTGACACTCCATTGGATAAAAGTGCTTTTCCCTTTTGTAATAGCAAGTCTCAGTGAGCTCCATACTCGCCATGGAACAAGCCCCAAGGCACATGCACAAGGAAATAGGAAGAAGTACCTTAAATCTCAGGAATATCAGTTCCTGGGCTGGAGCCCTGAACTTCACAGAAGGTTGAAAGTTAGCCCAGCTCAGTCCCTCTTAAGCTCTCCTAACTGTGGGCAATGTGAGCATCTAATTTCCCCTCTTGCCATGGTAACTTCCCCTTGATTTTAGAGTGTTTCCTAAAACTCTGAGCCAGAATAAACACTTAAATTGCTTTTGTCACACACTTATTTAATTTCATGGTCAAAAAAATTAATGAATACATTGGTCTAGCCTAGTTGTTTTTTGTTGTTGTTGTTGTCATTGTTTTCTTCTCTTTCTATTTCTTCTCTTAAATATGTGTATATGTGTGATCATTGTTTTAACTGGATGATGCTCACACTGGCATCTATTCTCTCATGTACATACCTAGAAATTTCCATCACAATAATTCAGAAAGGTACCATTTCCCAAAGAGCTAGATGACAGTGTTCTCACCCCTTCTGCCTTGTCCAGGTGAAGGAAGCTTCCCAGCAATGATGTTGCTAGCATGTGCAAGGATGACAGGGTCTGCAGATCCACCACTCTGTAAGTGCCTGGGACTGTGTGGTATCTAAAGCTCCTAGTCATAATGGTCACAATAAAAAATAAATCCATGCACCAGGGATAAATGCAACAGGAAAATCAGCTCTGAAGTCAAATTATGACATTCAAATTTTATGTTATCCCATATACAAACTTCACACTCACAGTGTTACGTGATGAGCCTTAGCTGGAATTAGTCTTTAACCACCTTTGCCTCACTTTTCACATCTGTCAAAAGTGTAACAACCATCTCAAAGGTTTTCGGGGTGTTAACTTAGCTTTATAGAAACCACATTGCTTGGTTTACCAGTGGTTCTTCAAATGTGGGTTGCAAACCCTTTGTGGGCCACATATCAGATACCCTGCCTATCACATTTACATGACAATTCATAACACTGGGAAATTTACAGTTATGACATGGCTATAAAAATAATTTTATGGTTCAGGTCACCACAACATGAGGAATTATATTAAAGTGGTGCTACATTTGGAAGGTTGAGAACCACTGGTTGAGAGTTAGCTCTTAACAGATAAATTGTCCTGACTCAGAGAAGGGTTGCTTGTGCCATCCTGGTGAAGGATCTTGTCCCTTTTCTGCATCAGACTAAGGAATGTTCATCCTGACAACAGTCATATACCATGGAAGACAAGATGAACGACACCCACCTTATCAGGGCTGGATTATTGTTCTGTGACAACCAGAAGGGTTCCTCTTTCTGGTCCATGTCCTCAATGGCTTGCTGGGTTGGCACAAGGACAGTGAGATTTGAGGTGGTAGTCAGCATGGACTGCAAGGAAACATTCTGAGTCACAGGAGGAGAGAAAGTGACCTGAGTACTGTTAGCTACTAGCTGGGCAGACATATATGATATCAGAGATGATGGCATCCCATGTGATGTAACTCCAGGCACACTAGGAAGATCTGAGAATTTCCTTCACCACTCCACCCAGAACTTGGCTTGATGACTCTATTTCTCTTTTGAGACTTAATATTTTTATTTCCTCTTTAATGTGTGGATCTTTATAAAAGTGAAGATTTTCCTGATTGGGTCATACTTGTAAATTGGAATGAAAAGGCAGATAAAGAGTCTGGTGTGTGTGCATATGTGCTTGAGATTGCAAATGTGTACAAAGGACTATGTGACTTCTACTATGGCTTTAGAGTAAAGAAGCTTGCAGACAATGAAGCCTGTCTCAAACTCAACAATGTCTCATTCATGCCCAGAAAGCTTATTGTTATGTTCAACAATTGGTTAGAAAAATATAAAACCAAAAAAACATAAAAAAACAACCCAAATTCTCTAAATCTTTGTTTATAGAACTTACTGAAGCCAGAAATGTTGGCGTGTACCTGTATTCCCATCAGTCAGGGAGTCAGAGGAATGTGCATCTCTGTGAATTAGGGACCAGACTGGTCTACAAATTGGGTTCAGGACAGCCAAGGCAACACAGAAAATCCCTGCCTCAAAATAAAACAAAACAAAACAAAACAAAACAACAACAACAACAAAACCCAACAAAGAACTTACAGATTTCTGGTGAATATTCTCCTGGGAATGATGTTCAAGTTTGAAGACAAAAGCATTTAAAGAAGGTTGCGGGGAAATGTGCCCTATCTAAACTGCTACTGGGCTGGTATTTCAAGGGGTGGGACTGGGCATAGCCACAGGGAAGCCAGCATGCCAAGAGAGGAAGGAGTTCCCTGCCTTGCTTTATGGAGATCATTGTACTGAGACTCCAATGTAGAACAAGTGGTTCTTCAGCATACAGGGAGCTGTTCTCTGAGTGACTGCTCCCTGAGGAAGACCTATTTTGGCACATACTTACATCGAAGGACAATCTGTTATGATGTCTGGCTAGGTCAGACATCCCAATACATTCAGCCCAAGAGGACAGAGATCTAGACAATTGGACAGGGTGAGACTGGAATCTTTTAGCTTTGCTTTTGATACAGTGTTTCTGGGTGTAACAGCCCTGGCTATTCTGGACTCTCTCTGTAGAACAGGCTGGCCTTGAACTCATAGATAACCAACTGCCTCTGCCTCTAGAGGGCTATGATCAAAGGCATGTTACCAAAATCTGCTTGAGATGAAATTTTTCATGTCGTCCTCCACTGGGTTGGAAAGTAAGATCTACAAATATGTTAAGCAGAGAGATAAACACATATGCAGTTCCCAGGTGACAACTGTAAGTCCAAATTGTAGTGAATTATGAGGTAAGTCATATTAAACTTTCTGAGAAAGCTATGTGCTTTCTTTAAAATCCATGTGGTGGCTAGGGTTATTCTTATGTATTTGAATTGCTTGGAAATCAGCTACCTGGCCTTTAACTGCAGTTTCCAGCTTGGCTATCCATGTTAACACTGGTGACCAGACCACGCCCCACTGACTTTAAATCAAGGTCTCCAGGGGTGGGATAGATGGTAAAGAGCAGAAAAAGAGGAGAAGCAGCTCCTCAGGTTCGCCTCAAGTCCATCCCCAAGATACATTGCCAGTTTTCTTTTGCAGAAACTCCTTATCTTAAAATAATTTATGTTGCCAGGGCTAGTGTGCTAAGGATGGGACTCAAATTTATCCACTGGTAAAATACAGCTGCTTCTGAGAGAAATGACAATTCCTCATTCATTCATTCCAAGGAGGGTGGGAGAGCAGAAAGAGAACATAGAAATGTTATCTCAGTCTCTTTCTGGATAGCCACCACCTGCCCACTTTACCTGTGCTGTCTATAGAGCCAGCCTCCCTAGGCTGAAAAGGTGAGGAATGAAATCATCACAGTGTCAGGTCTCAAATCCTGGAGAAACTGCTAAGTGTTGTACTTGTTAATACATCAAAGCTGAGGCTGGCTAGCCAAGTGCTCCAAGCATCCCTCCATTTCTAGCTGTTGCAGGATCCTCCTGGCTTGCATATCCTGCCCCTACCCTGAAACCTTCAGCCCAGGGACTAGCCTGCCATTCTGCCAGCTGCTCATCCCTATATAATCCAGTTATTTTGGCTAGGCTGGTTGTTCTGGCCTTTTTACCTCTTGTTCAGTCTCCTGGCCCAGGCAGCTGCTCTTGGTTTATGAATGTCTCCTCTCTTGTTCTCCCTTCTCCTACCCCCTCAAATGACCCTGCTCAGCTTGGCCTTGTTCACTCTGGACTCTCCCAGATGTCTCATCCTCTGGCTCTATTTAACCTTTTATCTACTATAAAACTTCTTCTCTACTATACTTAGGAGCAGTCTTGTCCTTCTTCTTGTTCTACTATACTTAGTAGCAGTCTTGTCCTTCTTGTTTCTTTTTTCTTTCCTCTCAGTCATCTGGTGTTGAAACCCAGAATTTCGGTAGGCTTACATGTGATAAAGGAGTAAGGTGAAGATCCTCCCTCTTGAGATTAGAGAACTATTCTGTGGGAGAAAGAGATGGAGAGGTAGTGACAGTTGGGCATGACCCATACTACACAGATAAAATACTCTATGTTGGTGATTAAGTGTTGTGCCTGGCACATGGACAGACACCAACTCTGAGGCAAGTAAGTGTTAGTAGCCTCTGGTTACTGACCTGTGGAATGAGGATCATAATAGCACTAAACCCAGACAACTGTGGTGAGTTTTAAATGTGATGCTACTATATAAAGGACCTAGAAAGAACTTGCTATACAGAAGGCATTTGCATGTGCATATGAGCACACATGTATACATGCATGGGAACACACCTCAATCAAGATGAGTACACACACACACACACACACACACACGCACACCTCATTCAACATGAGTAAATCCAGGATGTTCTGGGTAACCCATAGGAGTCCATGGAACCCAAAGGGGAGCTCTGAGAGCTATTCAATAAAGCCGAACATAGGGAGATCAGTTGCTCATTGTTAAGTCTCAGACAACTTGGCAAACAAAAGCTTTTCAGGACTGCTCTGTGTGTAGAAATTGCCCAATAAATTCTGCTGCACCTTGGGAAAGGAGGAACCCACCAAACATGTAAGGACCTGCAAATGCCAGCTGTGTTCATATAAAATATGACAAATGGGCTACTGTTCCAAAGGGGTGGAGTGGGCTTAGAATGTTCTGAGAATGTTCTTTAAGAAATGGGACACTGTGGGCCTTGAGGGAGGGCAAGAGAGCTGGGGAAGTCATTCAAACTAAGGAAAAATGTCACAAGAGAAAAACAGAGGTAAAGAAGAAGCCTGTTTGGTTGGAGAAACAATGTTGAGGACGGATTCTGAAAGTCTAACACACCCCAGGTGGGGCTGATATAATATTATTCAGGTGAGGGAAGAAGTGAGTAAGACCATTCATTGTATGAATTTTCACTGTTACAGTGACACCTGATATGTGAGCTTTGTAAGGCAAGTGTGTAAATTTTATATAACAGTGTACAATATTTTATAACCATGTGAAACCCAAGCACACCCTTTGCATAGCAGAATACAAGCTTATAGGCTAGAGCTAATTTCCTCTGGTTGTTGGCACAGCACCTCTGTGGCCCCGTGGCCCCACTCTTAACTCTTCTAACATTTGATCTTAACATGGCTTTTCTCTATATTCACAGAAGTTAAAGTCAGTATTCATTTGACTTGCCAACAAACTTCCAAATCAATTGTGGCTGATTGAAGGCAATCTTATATGATGCTTATTTGATTTCATAAATATTTCATAGAGACCCTGTCTTCTGTATCCCTTCATTTCATTCAACATTTGTTTGCAGGAGAGGATCTAGACCTTGGCTGTACATATTGAAACTTTTTTTTTTGATAAATATTTTAGTTTCTCTCTTTCTTTGTTTTCACAGTAGCTGTGACATGGGAAGGTTTGTGACATGCTTGGGTCTTTCTCTTCAGTAGGCAGCACTGAATGAACAGGATTTGACAAGAATTTAAATGGCATATGACTGAAAAATTGAAATGTAGATGACTCTTGACAGCTGGCTCACTGGTTAAAGATTGGTATTAGAGTGAAGGAGGACCCTAGTTCAGTTCCTGGTATGAATATTGGAACTCCTGGGAGTTATAACACTTTTGGATTTTATACCTCTGGCTTCTGTGTACTCATATACACACACAAACTCATGCAGGCATGCACACACACACATGCACACCCAAGCACCACTAAAAATAAAAATAAAGGGTTATATGCCTAGGAGTGGTATAGCTGGATCTTGAGGAAATATTAGTACTAATTGCCTGAGAAAGCACCAGATTGATTTCCCAAGTAGTTGTACAAGTTTACATTCTCACCAGCAATGGAGGAGGGTTTCTCTTTCTCCATGTCTTCTCCAGAATGTGTTGTCACAGGAGATTTTTATTTTTTAGCCATTCTGATGGGGATAAGGTAAAACCTCAGGGTTTTTTAATTTGCATCTCCCTCTTGAGTAAGGATGTTGAAGATTTCTCTAAGAGTTTCTGTTCCATTTGATTTTCCTCTATTGAAAATTCTCTGTTTAGCTCTGAACCCCACTTTTAAATGGGATGATTTGGTTTGTTGGTGATTAACATCTTATGTTTTTCATGTATTCTGGATAGTAACCCTCCCTCTGTCAGATACACTTTTCGGGAAGATCCTTTCCCTACCTGTGGGCTAGGGGGGCCCATGCACGAAAAGTACCTAAACCCACTGCTCAGATGTAGCCCATAGACTCAGTCTCCAAGTGTGTTCACTAATATGCGATAGAGGGACTCTCTCTGATGTGCACTCCCAGAGAGGCTCTCTGATCACTGCCGCTGAGGGGGGTAGGGGTGACTGCATCCTTGCCAGGCCACAGAGGAAGACAATGCATGCACTCCTAATGAGAAATGCTAGGCTAGGATCAGATAGAAGCAGGGGAGGATCTCTAATAACAGTAGACTAGAAGAGGGGCATAGGGTGAAAAGCTGAAAGGAGAGAGAGATTGGGAAGAGATGATGGAGGGGCCCTCAGCTGAGATACAAAGTGAAAGAAAATGTAACAAATAATTAATCAAAATATTGAAAAACACACAAAAATTAAAAATCTTTTTTGTTTGTTTTTTAAAAGAGAGTATCTCTGGTTGTCCTGGACTCACTTTGTAGGCCAGGCTGTCCTTGAACACACAGAGATCCTCATGCCATTTCCTTCATTAGTGCTGGCATTACAGGTGTGCACCATTGCATCTGGCTCTGATAAGAAATCTTAAAGACAAAATGTTGACTGCTGCTGTTGACACTTACTAGAGTTTCGGGTTTCTTCTCCCTGACATACTTCTTGATGGCCTCATTGTTTACAGCAAACATTGGGTAAGCACCTGCAGCCTTGTTTGCACTTGCCTAATTGTATTCCTGCAAAGACAGGCTAGACAATGAGGGGACCCTCCTTCCTAGACAGCTTGTCAAAATGGTTTTGCAGAGAACATGTTACTTACAATGATGTTGCCTTGGAAGTTGGAATAGGCAAGCATCTGGTCCAGTCACATGAGTAGGGTTGGTGAGGAGCCACTTAGACCTCTTCTGGGATCAGCACCTGGGAAAAGAAGCCCCAGATTTCTATTTAGCAAATTTTGGTACCATTTGCTGTTCACTATTGACTATGGAAGTCTTGCTGGCTTCTTTGTCCAGTTAAAAGAATTGAGGGAAAACATTTTATTTACCAAGGAAGTTATTCCAGGATGCAAACTGACTGGGCTGGAAGGAACTTTGAAATGTTAGTTCAATCTTAATTCTTTCACTTCATTTTATTTTCCATTTAGAGAAAATTTCATCTTATAAAAAATACTTCATGGATCCAACTACAAAATCCCTTTTAAATTCCATTAACTTTTGTTACTTTGTTGCTTATCCTGAGAACCTTAATTCTACTGTACTCCAGTGACCTCAATTTGCCTGCAAAATGCTTTGCTTGATAAAACTACAAAGACTGGCAATTTTACAAAAATAGTTAGATTTCTCTCTCTCTTTCTGTGTTTGTATAAAAGGGGGTGTTGAGTGAGAAAGAGAAAGAGAGGAAAGTAGAAAGAGGAGGGGCTGTTGGAATTCAGAGCCTTGTGCAGATGGGGCACATATCTATTACTGAGACATTTCCCTAGATGGTTGACAACCCGGCCCCCTTAACTCTTCCCATTTTGAAACCGAATCCTGCCATGAAGTCCAGGCTGTTCTCAAGCTTTCTGTGATCCTCCTGTTGTAGCTGTCTGAGGGTGGGAACTACAGGCATGCCTGGACACAAAGCTATTTACTGAAGCCAAAGCCAATTAGTGAGCCAAAGCCATTTAGTGGAGCCAATGCCAATTAATGAAAAAGTTACCAAAAGCTGCACTAGGACCATAGGTCATAGGTAATAGATTTAGGTGAGAACATCTGCTTGTCAGTCTTGGATCATCTTTGAGACATCTTAAGGAAACATTGAGATATCTTGCAGGAGGTATCTCAAAACATAAAACAGTTTTGCAATCTTCTGCAGCAGTAAATTAGTAAGAGGTAAGTCAAAATGATGAATTATGGGAGTAAGCATGACTTATTTTTACAGGGTCTCAAAGAGTCCCTTAAGATATGAGAAGTAAGGTGAAGGAGTCTGGTAATTGGAATTCTGCCTCCTGGCCTTGGCAGATGCTGGTCTTATTAATAGTTCCATTTCAAAGAGATTGTCCTTGGTGGTCAGTCTCTGCATGTGGGCTTTTCTGAGCCTGAGAAGTAGATAGCAAGCTCACTGCACCCATGGGAACCACAAGCAAACTATGTATAGCCTTGAGTTAATTCTGCATGCCTTGCCAGGTGGACAGATGTGTTGCTACTGTTAAAAAAAATAATTGCTTGTATCCTATGCTTTATCAGTTTTGTTTGCACATTCAGTAAATTGAGACTTGATCAGGAATCTGTCTTGCCTCCATTCTTCACATCTCTGTCTCCCAATTTCCCCCTTTCAGGTGGATCCTCTTCAGCTAGCCAGCAGGATAGGTCAGTTGGTGCCAAAAAAGGGACCTTGAAAAAAAGGGGCAAAAGTGAGAAACATTGGTATTTGGAGCTCCAGATGCCTAAGTAAAACCAGTACTTTGTGATACTGCCCATCGCACAGAGCAAGACAAGTTAGGCAGGCAGCTCAATCATTTGTTCAGAACAATAGCAGTCAATGTTAAAATAAACAGGACGAGTTGGGAGAAATTCCCTTATACCCTTTAGTTTGTAAATGATGTATGTCCCTCCTTCCCAGTGTAATGTATGTAAATATGGAAACATGGAGAGTGTAGGGAAACAATTGCAAGAGTATTACACCAATAATGGTCCAGAGAAGGTACCTGTTATATCTGTTCCTCTGTGGAGTCTAATTAGAGATGTGTTGGATCCTAGGCATGAGACGGATAAAATAAAAAATTTTGATCTCACAAGCTAAGGAATGGCTTAAAGAAAATGGAGCAGCCAAACAAGTAGGAAAGAAAAATACTTCTAATGTGATTTTAAATGTTCATAAAGGAGCTCAAACAGATTTGTGTAATTTGAGAGCAGAAAATAATTTAAGAGCTAGATAGTGAGAATGAAAGGGAGTCACAGGAAGGAACTGCCAAGTCTCATAATGCACACTGGCCGCCTGTGCCCTCTGCCCTCCCTCTCCCCCCATGGCTTTCCCTGCCAGCTGTGCAGGAGATACATGACCACTGCAGGAAGACATTACTGTTCTTCAAGAGAAAGTGCAATTGGAAAGGAAACAAGTCCAGGTATTAAGAGAATTAGAAAAACTTCAATAAAAACAATAGTAAAAAATAATAATAATAATAATAAAAGTAATAGTAATAGTAAATATAATAACAATAAGAAAATTGGATTGTTTGCTCTGGTAAATTTTAAAGTTGGTTTACTTTTAAAATTATAAATGTGCTTTATGATTTCACTCCTAAAGAGTATGCTTTGTTTTAATATTACAAAAGCAGGTTTCAAAAATAGGTAAATGTTTAAAAAGCAGGGACCACCATTGTTCTTTATCTTGTCTCTGATTTTGCTTTTGTGTGCTGGCTGTCTGCTTTGGTTTCGGGTTTTGACTTGCTCTCGAAGTCTGGGGAAACTGGGAGAGTTTGCAAACTGGTCAAGGGAATATGAAGGACTCTCTAATTCCCTGGGAAGAGGCTTATGCCTCTCTAGATTTTTTGGCACCAGGAGAAAGGGTCAGTGAGACCGTATTTTGTGTGATAATAGGGCTGTGGGAGCCCACTCTCCATTTGGAAGCTGTGGAGAAGGCCATGGGTGCTCTGCTCCTTCTGGTATCTATGTGTGTGGAGGGGACCCATGAGAGGGTCCACTCCTTCTGAAATTTGTGGTACTTGTGTCCAGTAAAGGCTGGTCAAGCCCTGGTATTTGAGTATTCTGGTTATTCCAAGGTGACAATGGAGGATTTCTATGTTCCTTAGCTATGTCTCTATGTGTGTTTATGTTTATTTGTGGACAAACAGATGATATTTTGAAATCTGACTGATGATAATAATATTTTTACACGAGACAGTTTCACTCAACACCTCTGAGTGTGGTCCTGGACCATCAGAGTTTAATTTTACAATACATTTTAAAATTTGTCAGGTATTTTAAAACAATAACCTTTGGTAAGTCTAACAAGATACTTAAATCAGTTTCTCAAACCTTTAGGTGAGGTAAAAAGACCTTGGTATTTATTTTATGAATTATGAGAAGTAAATATCAAGCCATGCTGTTTGAGCCAAGTAAACAAGAACCACAGTTATTACAATACATCATGTTAAAAAAACAAACAAACAAAAAAACTATGAAATACATTCTTCCTTTAAAAAGGCTGGATGTCACCTGCCAGCAGTGACAGCTAAATACCACCTGAGATAAAGCTGGACACAGAGAGAGACATTGGGACACAAAGAGAGACAGGGCAACCCAAAGAAGGACACCTAGTCTACATGCTGATTTAATGGGTGTCAGGTTAACACTTAACATAGGCAAAAGTGTGCAAACAGTTTCTCACACTGGCAATTTTAGTTAGTCAAACCATGAGAGGTCTCACTCCAGGTTGCACAAAGTTTGCAGTCTATTTCTCAAGGTTGCAGGGAGCTTGCTATCTACTTCTCAGGCTCAGAGCACCCCGCCTGCAGAGACTGAATGTCAAGGACAGTCTCTGAGAAATGGAATGATGGATAAGACCAGCATCTGCCAAGGCCAAGAGGCAGAATTCCAATTACCAGACTCTTTCAGTAAGGGTTAAGAGAAAGGATTTAGTTAGCTTCTTTGTTTCAATTACTAATATTTGCCCCTGGTTTCCACAAGAAGTCACTATTGATGTAAGACTCAGGCAGAAAGTTGGAAATTGTCTTTAAAAAATTTATGATTCTTCTGGTCCACAAAAGGTGCCTGTCCAGACATTTTATTACTGGAATTTGATTAATGATATTCTTCAGGTCAGACAGTCCCAACCTGACTTGGCTGAGGTAGTTTCGCAAACTGGAAAGTTCCTCAAAAAGGATTCTAGAGGCAGTCCCAAATCCCTTGAAGTAGGTAGGGACAAGGCTGCACTACCCCAACATTTCTTAGTTCCCTCCCTATCTCCATACTTATGCCAGAACCAGAGGCTGCAGTCCTAGTTCAGCCTGCAGCCCATTTCCTTTGCCCTTCCTTTACAACTCTTCACTTGCAGACACAGGATGGTCCTAATGACCTAACTTTCCCTGAAAAGGCCACTTCCCTTGAGGAAAAAGCTACCCGATACTGTAATGTAGACTGGCATCGCCTTCTGTCTTTCCTGGTTCTGGCAGCTGCCCCCTTTTTATTGACTCCATATATTAAAGTTCCTCCTTTCTGTGCACCAGCCTTACCTTTTGATTCTTTCATAGAGGATGCAGCTCAGTACACTGAAACTGAACTCAGTCAGGAGGTCAAATCCCTCAGGGAATCTACTTCAAAAGAAAGGAGAGCATTTAACACAACTTAAAGAACTGCAGGAAGTTGTATCCTGTACCAATGTGTTTTAAGGCCTCCCCCATTCTTTTTTCTAAGGGATTTAATGTGTCTGGTTTTATGTTGAGGTCTTTGATCCACTGGAAGTTTAGTTTTGTGCAGTCTGATAAGTATGGATTTATTTGCATTTTTCTACATGTAGGCATCCAGGTTGACCAGCAACATTTCTTGAAGATGCTATCTTATTCCATTGTATGGCTTTGGCATCTTTGTCAAAGATCACGTGTCCATAAGTGAGTGTGTGGGTTTATTTCTGCCTTTCATGTTCGGTCCATTTGATTCACCATTCTGTTTTTATGCCAGTACCATGCAGTTTTTATTAATGTTGCTCTGTAGTACAGCTTAAGATCAGGGAAGGAGATACCTCCAGAAGAGCTGTTATTGTAGAGGATTGTTTTAGCAATTCTGGGTTTTTTGTTATTCCATAGGACATTGAGAATTTATCTTTCCAGGTCTGTAAAAAATTGTGTTGGTATTTTGATGGGAATTGCATTGAATCTGTACATTGCTTTTGCTAAGATGGCCATTTTTACTGTGTTAATCCTGCCAAGCATGAGCATGGGAGATCTTTCCATCTTCTGATCTCTTCTTCTAATTCTTTCTTCAGAGACTTAAATTTTTTTCAAACAAGTCTTTGACTTGCTTATGTCACTTGTGGCTATTGTGCAGGGTGTTGTTTTCCTAATTTCTTTCTCAGCCAATTTGTCTTTTGTATTCAGGAGGGCTACTGAACTTTTTGAGATATTTGTTATCCAGCCACTTTGGTAAAGGTGTTTAACAGCTGTAGGAGTTCCCTGGAAAGATTTTTGGGTTCACTCATGTAAACTATCATATCATCTGCACCTAGTGATAATTTGAGTTCTTACTTTCTAATTTGCATCCCCTTGAACTCCTTCAACTCTGTTATTACTCTAGCAAGGAATTCCAGAATTATGTTGAAGAGATATGGAGAGAGTGGACAGCCTTGCCTTGTCTCTAATTTCAGTGGGAATGCTTTTCTCTCTGTTCAGTTTGATGTATATTGCCTTTACTATGTTTAGATATATGCCTTTTTTCCCTGATCTCTCCAAGACTTTAAAAATGAATGTATGTTTGATTTTCTCAAATGCTTTTTAAGCATCTAAGGAGATTATCATGTTTTATTTTTTTTTCTCTTTCCATTCTTTTATTTTTTTTTTTTTTTTGTCAGTTACATTTTATTAACTCTGTATCCCAGCCGTGTCCCGATCCCTCATTCCCTCCCAGGCCCTCCCTCCCTCCCTCATCTCCACAGTGCCCCTTTCCAAGTCCACTGATAGGGAGGACCTCCTCCCCATTCATCTGATCCTGTTTTATCAGGTATCTTCAGGACTGGCTGCAAAGCCCTCCTCTGTGGCCTAACAGGACTGCTCCTCCCTTCGGGGGTGGGGAGACCAAAGAGCCAGTCATTGAGTTCCTGTTAGAAATAGTCCTTTTTCCCCTCACTTTGGGAAACCAATTGGTTACTGAGCTACCACAGGCTACATCTGAGTGAGGTTCTAGGTTATATCCATACATGGTCCTTGGTTGAATGTCAGTCTCAGAAAAAACCCTGTGTCCAGACATATTTGGTCCTTGTGGAGCTCTTATCCTTTCCCCATCAGACTAACTCCCCTTCTTTCTTATGATTCCCTGTACTCTGCCAAAGGTTTGGTCATGAGTCTTTGCTTTGAAAACACTGCTAGTTAGAGTCTTTCAGATGCCCTCAGTAGACTCCTGTCATACATTCAATGCACATCCCATCTATCTTTCTAAATGAGGATTGATCATCTTACCCCATGTCCGCTCAATTGATTATCTTTTTTATGTGTATAGATTTCATTATGTTTATCATATCTTATAGGTCTATATAAGTGAGTATATCCCATGTTTGTCTTTCTCCTTCTGGGATATTTCACTCACAATGATCTTTTCTAGATCCCACCATTTGCCTGCAAATTTCATGATTTCCTCCTCTTTTTGATTGTTGAGTAGTATTCCATTGTGTAAAAATACCACAATTTCTATACCCATTCCTCCATTGATGGACATCTGGGTTCTTTCTTTGTTGGGTCTTTCACAGGTTTAAATTCTGAAGTGACTGTGACTTCATAGAATGAGTTTGGTAGTGCTCCTTCTGTTTCTGTTTTGTAGAATATTTTGTAGAGAACTGGAGTTAGGTCTTCTTTGAAATTCTGGTAGGATTCTGTGCTGAAAACATCTGACCCTGGCCTTCTTTTGGATGGGAGATTTAGATGAGAGCTTCTATTTCCATGGGGGACATAGCACTATTTAATAGATTTACCTGGGTTGATTCAGTTTTGGTTAAGTGGAATCAATCAAGAAAATTGTCCATTTCATTTAGATTTTCAAATTTTGTGGCTTATAGAGGTTTGAACTTCCTGAAAAGAACACCAACAGCATAGGCTCTAAGAACAACAATCAATAAAGTGGATGTCATGAAACTGCAAAGCTTTTGTAAATCAAAGGACACTGTCATCAAAACAAAATGACTGCCTCCAGATTTGAAAATAATCTTCACCAACCTTTTTTCTGACAGAGCGCTAATATACAGTATATATAAGGAAATAAAGAAGCTGAAAAGAAGCAAACCATGTAATCCAATTGAAAACTAGAGAACAGAGCTCAACAGAGAATTCTCTACAGAGGAATATAGAATGGCTGAGAACATTTAAAGAAATGCTCAATGTCAATAGCCGTCAGGGAAATGAAAATTATAAAAAGGCCCTGAGATTTCACCTTACACTTATTAGAATGGCCAAGTTGGAAACTCAAGCAACAGCATATGCTGGAGAGGTTGTGGAGAAAGGGAAACCATCCTCCACTGCTGATTCGAATGTAAACTTGTACAACCACTCTGGTAATGAATCTGTCTTTTTCTCAGACAACTAGTTATAGCACTTCCTGAAGATCCAGCCGTACCACTCCAATGCAAATATCCAAAAGAGGCTCAATTACACATAAGGACATTTGCTCAACCATGTTCCTAGCTGCTTTCTTTGTAATAGCCAGAAGCTGGAAACAGGCCAGTTGCCCCTCAACTGAAGAATGTATGCAGATTTTGTGCTACAACTACACAATGGAGTATTACTCAGCGATGAAAAATCATGAAACATGCAGGTAAATGGTGGGATCTGGAATCATCCTGAGTGAGCTGTTCTAGAAGCATAAAGACACACACAGTCTATACTCATGCATTCAGACATGTAATATAGGAAGAATCTTTTAAAATCTGTACATCTAAAGAACCTACACAAGAGAGAGGCCCCTAACTAAAATGTTAACACCCTATTCCAAAAAGCAAAGAAAAAGGTCATCAGAAGAAGAAGAAAACCAGAAACAAACTAGAAAGCAGCCACAGAGGGCCTCTGAAAGGCACTTCTCTACAGACTATCAGAGCAGATGCTGAGACATATGGCCAAACTTTGTGCAGTGTTCATGGAAACTTATGTAAGAAGTGGGAAATAGTAAGATCTGGAAAGGACAATAACTCCACAAGGAGAGCAACAGAACCAGAGATTTGAACACAAGGGTCTTCCCAGAGACTTGTACTCCAATCAAGTACCATGCATGGAGCTAAACTAGAACCACTGCTCAGGTGTAGCCCATGGCAGTTTCGTGTCCAATTGGGTTACATAGTCACGGGAAGAGGGACTGCCTTTTATATAATCTGATTGGCCAGCTCTTGGATCACTACCCACTGAGGGGAGAGAAGTCTTACCAGGCCTCAAAAGATGACAATCCATTCACTCCTGATGAGCTCTGATAGACTAAGTTCAGAAGGAAAGACAGGAGGATCTTCCCTCTCAGTGGACTTGGGAGGGGCATGTGTGAAGAAGGGGGCAAGAGGGTAAGATAGGAAGGGGAGGATAGAGGGGCTTATGAGGGGATACAAAGTGAATAAAGTGTAATTAATTAAAAGAAATATAAAAATAAAAAAAGAAGAACTGGGGGAATTGGATCTTGAATTGACCCAACCCCTAACTGAAGCTGCCACCCTCCCTCCCAAGACAAAGAACAGGGTTCCTAATACTCTGTAGGATTTTACTGTAACTCCTAGCAGAGCACAGGCTCCTGCCCTACCCCCTGCCAAAGAGGTCCAGTCCACCTCAGGCCCTGTAGTTAAACGAGAGGATGAGGAGGAGAATCTTACCTCCAGTGAAGGGGCTCCTGCAGATGAAAATGAAATTTCTGCCACCTCAGCTGGGTAATGGGATGGAACATATGAACAACAGTACTGCTGCAATAGGCTTAGATATATAAAAGAACTAAAAAATGCAGTTTCATAATATGACCCAGTTGTTCTTTTCACACTGTCCATAAATGAAACTCTGAGTGAAAAGGGGCTGACACCCAATGATGGGTAATTTTTGATTCCTGCTGTATTATCAAGGGGCGATTTTGTCCTCTAGAAGTCAGAGTTAAAGAATTTTGCAAGGAAACCACATGGTGTAACACAGTGGCTTGGCAGCGAATCCAAACACTGGACCTTGCAAAAATTATGAGCTAATAGCCCCTATGACTCCAATAAGCAACAAGTCAAGTATCTTCCTGGTCTTCTTTATCAAATACAAACTGCAGGACTCAAGGCTTGGGAACAGCTTCCCTCTAAGGAAGCCCTAACAAACTCCCTAGCTAAAATCCAGTAAGTACCATTGGAGCCCTACTGTAATTTCATCAGCCATCTTACTGACATTTCAGAATGGATTCTGGGCTCACATGAAAATGAGAGTGAATTCATAAAACCTCTTCTTTCCAAAATACTAACCCCAAGCTGCCTTATGGCCATACCCTGAAGGCAAAGACATTCTGTTTATGTCAAGTACTGTGAAGGCATCAGGTAAGCTCATACTATTGGCGTAGCTGTTGGAGCTGTATTCCAGGGCCTAACACAGGGCACCCTCCCTAAAGCTTCCTTTATTTGCAAACAACCAGGGCATTTTGCCAAATAATGAAAGGCCAATAAAACTGAGCACCAGCCGGCTTCTACTTGAGGTCCCTGCAACACTGGCCCTCAGATTGTATCTCTAAAAAGGATACTCAAGGCAATCCTTTACCAAAGCAGGGAAACTTGTTAAGGGGCCTATCTCTGGCCCCAAACATGAAACAAACCTCTGGGGCTACTGGGTTTGTCCCCCAAACATCAACCCCTCATGCTCAGTTATCTCAAACATTTCCCCCATTCCCAAACAATCAGGACATCCCTCCCTACACATAACAACAGGCAGGAAGCACAGGGTTGTACTTGTGGACAACAGCACAATCCTAACACTGGGAATTCAGGTCTTGCATAGGGGAGTTTTTGGCCCCTTGCTTCCTGGCACCTTTGTTCTACTTCTTCTTCTCGCTAGTTCAATTCTCCAGGGACTTCATATCTCTTCCAGAGTTATTGACAATGATTATACAGGAGAGATAAAGATTCTAGTTTCTTCTACTTCTGGTCCCTTAACTAGTAACCAGGGACAAAGAGTTGCTCAGCTGTTACTGCTTCCCCTCACCCATTTTAACCAGAAAAACTTTTGAAAATCCAGAGGCAGCAATAATTTTGGTTCCTTCCATGCTTACTGGATTTAGACTATTACTCAGGATGGACCCTTCTGCAATTTAAAATTGGATGGAAAAAGCTTTGATGCCACCATAATTACACACACACACACACACACACACACACACACACACAAACAAGTGGCCTTTCTCCTAGCCCATTTCAGCTTCCTTAATCCACATCAGGGTCCTGGGATGAAAGTCCAATCCCAAGCAAAGTTCTAAACTCCTCATATGGACAGCTGAGGAAGGAAATACTGTGTGTGCCTGGCCTACCAGCTAATCTCTGGGGTTGGGATATTCTTTCTGAGTTCAATCACATTATGTGTAGTCCAAATGAAATTTTTACCCACCAAATGCTAAAAATAAAACATACCTTCCTTCCCAGTCAAGGCTTAGGAAAATATTTTCATGGAATAAAATAACCTATCCAGGTAATTGAAAACATGACTATGCAGGATTAGGCATGACAAACTTAGCTTAATGGTGGTTGGCATCCCTCAACTCCATGCAGACAAAATCACTTTGAAATCTGAAGAAGCTGTTTGGGTTGACCAATGGCCTTTAGCCTCAGAAAAGTTATCAGCATGTATGGCATTAGTACAGGAACAGGTTGCCACTGCTCACATTGAACCTACTCTTCCTCCTTGGAATAAACGTATTTTTTTTTTGTTACGAAAAGTCTGGCAAATAGAGGTTAGTGCAAGACCTAAGAGAAGTTAATGAAACTATGCCTACAATGGGTGCTTTACAACCAGGACTGCCTACCCCTACAGACATTCCTGCTGACTTTTATAAGACAGTTATGGATCTTAAAAACTGCTTTTTTATCATCCACCCTGCATCCCCAGGGTAAAAGTGCTTTTCATTAAGGTTGCCAGTATCAAACTTCAAAGGGCCTATGCTTTGCTTGCAATGGAAAGTTTTGCCTCAAGGCATTGCTAATAATCCCACTCTGTGTCAAAAGTGTGTAGCCCAGAAAACTGATTCTTTGAGAACATTTTGGCCTTCTATTTATATAGTATGTTATATGGATGATATTCTTTTAGTTGTACCTGATGGCTCACTGTTGCTTCATTCTTGTAAAAATTTTCACAAAAATTAATAGATTATGGTTTACAAATTGCACTAAATAAAATTCAATTAAAAGACATATATTTTTATTTAGGAGTTGAGCTCCATTGTCAAAAAATTACTACAAAAAAGATCCAATTAAAAACTAGCCATTTAAGACTTTCAGTGATTTCCAAAAGCTCCTAGGAAATATCAATCAGATAAAACCTTTTCTTAAACTCACTACAGGGAGCTTAAACTTCTTTTTTATATTCTCAAGAAAGATTCTAACCCTTATTCTCTTCGCTCCTTAACCCCAGTGGCAACAGAAGCCCTTCAGGCTGTGGAAACAACTATCCAAAACAAGCTAGGTGCATTTTATTTCCTCTAAGGAACCCCTTCTCTTTGTCTTATGTTCCTCATCCCATAAGCACACTGGGGTGTTTTGGCAACATAATCGTCTGTTGTGGACTCATCTCTCCACTTCTCCCACTAAGGTTCTTGCCCGTAATACTCCTTTGGTTGCAGAACTCATCTTTGTGGGACACAGACAAAGCTGTCAATTTTTTGGCAAAGTTCATGATAAAATAATACTGCCCTATTCTAAAGGTCAGTTAGTATGGCTGATGCAAACTACCAAGAATGGTCCAGGAGTTATCATTTCCCTCACCCTAAGGAAAGAATCAGGTATTCCACCTGTAGCTATTGGACCCAATCCTGTCTTCTCCTTACCCACATAGATAGAACTCAGGAAAAATGATTTTTCCCACACAGACAGAGCCTAAATAAACTGTCCCTGCCTCCCCAACTCCTTCCTTTGATGATAAGCCTTCCCCTTCTTATTTGAAGATGGGATTGATACAATCTATATTATTTTATACCTTGTTAATCATAACTTATTAGCCCTGATTCATACATACCTGAGCTTACTGAATCCTATTGTTTTTTTTATGATGCTGCCCCTCCCTTTTATGAATGCATTTCTGTCACTGAGGAAATCTACTCCTCTGACCATTCTAAATGCAGATAGTCACAACAAGATGAGGCTAGATTGACACTACCTTCTGTTTCTGGCCTTGGGTTATGCATAGGCAATAGTATTCCTCAGATACAGACATCTTTGTAATGGAACCATTACACACTCAAGCCACTTTACCAATTATATCCTCCCAGGAGACAATAGCTGATGGAATTGCAGTGATGGCATTACTCCCTGTATATATACACCCCTCACCTCAAAAGCAATACTATGACATTTGTGTCATTGTCCCATTAATTCCCCACATAACTTATTATTCTTGGGAAGATTTTGCCAGTTTTGTGACCCCTTTAATGACCATGCATTGCTCAGAACAAAAATAGAGGCCATAATTGCTGTTACACTAACTGTCCTCCTTGCACTCTGAGCAGAGTTGCTGGTCTGGGACAGGTATCACCTCTTTCATTCTCTCCAATAAGCATTACTCTGACCCTCACCTGAAAACTGAGAAGGATATTGAGAGATTGGAGATTGGCATTACCAATTAGAGAAATCCCTCCTTTCACAGTCTGAAGTTGTCCTACAAATTGAAGAGGACTAGACTTGATTGTCTTCCAGCAAGGGAGTTGCTGTGCTGCCCTGAAGGGAAGAGTGCTGCTTTATACTGGGATTGTAAGGCACAGCATGGCTAAGGTTAGGGAAGGCTTAGAAGAGAGAAAGAGATAGAGAGAACAAGAGAAAAGTTGGTTTCATAATTGGTTATCAATATCTCCCTGGATCACCAATCTTGTTCCTTCAATTGTGGGACCCATTGGGTGTTCCTTCTCCTCATATGTATTGGCCCGTGGGACATTAAAAGACTTAACTAGCTTTATAACCAGCAAATTGATTCCCTGGCATCTAAACCCTTACAAGTTCATTATCACAGATTTGGTTTGGCTGACACAGTCTTAGATGAGCCCCAGGGAAACTGCTGAGAGTCTGTCTCAAGGGTCTTGACTGCCTGCATTTGGCTCTCATGAAAAAATCATAAAACTCAGATAAATGCTTGCTTGATGTATCTTGGGTACCTGTAAGGGGTACAAGATGAGGTAGGGCAAGGGGAGCGCCCAATTGCCAGTTTCTGAGTCCCCTGACAATGAAACCTAATTGCATTGATGTTTGTGTCTGATTACCCCTAAACACAGCCTGCTGCTGATGCCCTCAGGTGTTGATGGGGTCTATTTCTCCTTCCCAAAAAGATACTCATAAAGGGTATAAAATGCCTTTGGAGGATCAGGTCAATACTTCCCCCTCTGTTTAATGCCCACCATCTGTTGCGGGACGTATGAAGGCCCCAATGAGAGTTTGCTCTGGGAAAGAGCTCAGTGGGACTTTCCCACAGAATTATGACCCCCCCAGGACACAATCCTGAGAAGAGTCACAATGTGTTCCTGTGACAGGCTTATTGCAACTGCCAACAGGCTTATCTGATCTACTTCCCCTCCCCTCTGAAGCCTCTGGTATTTTCCCACCACTTGTGGTGGTCTCTCCATTCCCTCCTATACCCTGTCCTTCAAACCTATAAAAAGCCTAAACTGTTTCAATAAAGTTGAGACCTCGACAATAATCATTACTGCCTGGTCTCCTTTTCTTCTCCTGCCTATTCTCATTTTACAGGTATGTGTCCTCCTTGATCACTCCACCTCAGAGTCCCTGCTGGTCAGGGGCAACCATCTGCAAAAGACTTTATGAGGTCAAAGCCTACCTACTAGACTATTAAATTGTTTAAAAGGGAGGAGATGCTGGGATCCAAAGCTATTTACTGAATCCAAAGCCAATTAGTGAACCAAAGCCATTTATTCCAGCCAATGCTGGAAGTTACCAACAGCTGCACTAGGATCATAGGTCATGGGTGATAGATTTATGTGAGAACATCTACTCTTCAGTCTTGGAACATCCTTGAGATATCTTAAGGAAACATTCTTGAGGTAACTTACAGAAGGTTACTCAAACCTTAAAACACTTTTGCTATCTTCTGCAGCAGTAAATTAGCCTTCCCCCCTTTCCCGCCTAGTCTTATATAGTTGTGAAAAAATTTCCTACCCATTCTTTCCCCACACACATACCCGGACCCCCATTTTGAAAGTCATTGAACCCCCGCGGGTCCGAACACAGGCATGTATTACCACACTCAGTCTGAGATTTTTGAGTCTCATTTGTCATAAAGGTCATTCTTCTGTAAGGGGGAGCAGCAGCAGTTATATGTTGCTGCTCTTCCCCATCTCAACCAGGCCCTATTGGGTCCTCAGGGACACTACCATTTCCTACCCTAGCATGGAAAATCCTTGGGCAAAGTATCTGGTGCAATCTTCTCCTTCTAGAACCTGGTCAAACAGAAACCCTCAACGCTGTAGCCTTTTGTTTCCTTCTTCCTTCAGTCTTGAATTGACATTTAGTGGGTGCCCAGTATGACTCAGGATGTGGAGCCAGGAAGTGGATGAGGTCTGTATCTCACCTTTGAAGAGATATGACAGGCAGCATGAGATCACTGCCTGGAGGAAGGGTGAGCAGAATGGGAAAAGGTGAGGCCACGGAGGACCCTCAAGAACGCTTGATGTCATTGGCTTCCTGGTGCGAATATGCAAATGAAGAAATGTCACTTCCTATATATGCTGGTTGGAAGGTGTCTTCAGGCGCTGTCTTCCAAAGCCCCTGCAGGAAGGCTTGTGGGTAGTGAGCCTTGCCAAGTAGCAGGCAGAGGAGAGGCCTGAGGGCCTCCCAGTGTAAGTGATTTCTTCGGGTCTTGGGTGCTAGAAGGTTGGTGTGAGACTGGAGGACGCGGGGAAGGACAAGGACCTACTGTGACTGGAGGCCACAGGGGAAGGCTGAGATGTCAGGCCACTGTGTGACCAGAGGACAGGAGAGGACAGGAGAGGACTGTGGAGGGCTGTGTGTGATGTGAAGCCATGGGAGGACTGTGGAGGGCTGTGGAGGGCGGTGTGGGAATGGAGGCTGGGGGAGGACTGTGGACGGCTGTGTGTGACAGGAGGCTGGGGGAGGACTGTGGAGGGATGTAGAGGGCTGTGTGTAACTGGAGGCCAGGGGAGGACTGTGGAGGCCTGTGGGTAACCTGAGGCCTGGGTAGGACTGTGGAGGACTGTGATGGTAGGCCTTTGTGTGATGGAAGCAGAGGAGGACTGTGGAGGGCTGTTTGTTACTGGAGGCTGAGGGAGGACTGTGTAGGGCTGTGGAGGGTTGTGGGTGACCTGAGGCTGGGGGAGGACTGTGGCAGACTGTGACTGCAGGCCTGTGTTTAATTGAGGACAGAGGAGGACTGTGGAGGTCTGTTTGTGACTGGAGTCTGGGGTAGACCTATGCAGGGCTGTGTATGACCTGTGGCCTGGGGAGGACTTGGAGGGCTGTGGCAGCCTGATGGTGACAGGAGGACAGGGAATGATTCTGGAGGGCTCTGATGGCAGGCCTGGGTGTGATGGAGGACAGGGGAGGACTGTGTCTCTAGGCACAGGTGTGACCCGAGGCCTGGGAAGGACTGTTGCTGGAGGCTCTGGTGTGAAGTGAAGCCACAGGTGAAGACTGTGATGCAAGGACTGTGTGTGACTAAAAGCCCAGGAAGGACTGTAGCAGGGATGGCAGTGTGATACTGAGCTGGGTGTGGGGAGTGGAATGGAGGGCTGAAGACATGGCCAGCTGAGGTTGAAGGAGGCAGGTACTGGCTGAGAGCTGTGTCTTAAGCAAATGCTCTCTTATTGCAGGACAGAACATTTTAAGAATGTTTGAAGTGCCTGTGGAAAATCTGGAGAAGGTCAGAAGTATGTGGCCATGGGTAAAGAGCATGCTTCTGAAGACTGGACTTGACAAAAGCAAAGAATTGCTGAAGGGCCTTAAAGGCTTTGACCAAAGTGACAGATACTTTTATGATACATCTTGGCCAGATGTTTCTCCAGGGGAATTTTTCAGAAAGCAAAGGAGATACTGAAGCAAGCCATACTGCTGTAGTCTGTGCAAATACTCAGCAGATGTGCTTACATCTCTGAAAAATCATTTGCATCGTTGCCATGAAGATGAGGCTGACCAAGAATTGCAGATACAGTGTCCAGATTGCTCATTTGTTTCACGGCCTGATGTGGTGAGCAAACACTTCCAGTTGTTCCATGAGGCTGCTGTGAAAGTTCACAGCCCCAACGACAAGGTTCTGGGCAATGGGAAGCCACTGAAGGGTTGTATAAAACATTTCACATGTTTAAAATGTAACTTTTCCTTCTGGAGCATGAAGGAATGTAGCTTCCTTCTGGAAGCATGAAGAAGCATGTGCTGATCATCCATTTTCACTCTCTACTTAATGCTTATGTTGGCTTTCACACTAAGGAAGTCCAGAAACAATTAAGAGCCAGTGATATTCTTTCTGTGGCAAGCACTCTACCACCTGAAAGATACTTTTGTAAAAAGTGTAGTACCAGGATGAGCAGCCAGGATGATCTAATGACCCATATTTTGACATCAGATATACACAAGGATTTGGAGAATAAGTTGAGGTCTATAATTTCAGAAGACAAAAAGAGGTCGGGGCTTCTGGAGCAAAGGCCTATTGTTGCAAAGGCAGGCTTGTCCAGACCACCAAAGAGCAGGGCTTCACACACAGCTGCTCCAGCCAAGCCCCCTTGGTCTCACTGTGCCTTGACAGAGAAGACCCCAAGTCCAGCCACTGTACAGCCTTAGCACAACCTGTGATCTCCACCAATGTACAGCCACCCTAAAGGGGGTCCCAGGCACTTCCTGGAGCCTCACCTATTCTCATTTTGATACTGCTGAGTCCCACATGGCTTTTAGCCCTCTACCCATGAGCCAGACCAACCTCACACTGAGGCCTTCGTCTCCCTCAACTGACCTTTTCTCAGGCACAAAGCTTCACCTAAGAAGCCTGTAGACCCTCCTGCACTATCTATGAGCCAGCTACTTGGGCCTGTGAATAAGACTGTTGGAGTGAGCAATCACTCCATGAGTCAAGCCATCCAGTCTGGGATGTTATCACCCACAGAGCCCAAGGGGGCTACAAGTGGACCAGTGAGACCTACAGTCAGATCAATGGGGCTTACAAGTAGGCCAGTGGACTGGTCAGGCATGGTACTCTGACTTCTGTCTTTTCAAACAACTCTGGGGTTCTCCAGACCATGCCACCAGGAACAATTTCTGTGGGTGAGCTGGTCTCATTGGCAGGCCTTCCTGAGGGTCAAATGACCTCTCCTTCTGTGATTCCTGCACAGAATGTAGCTTCTGGGGTTCTCCCCACTAGTCAAGCAGTCCATTCCAGAGTTCCCCATATAGATCAGACAGTCTCCTCACAGGTTCTTACCTCTTGTCAGACAATGTCTGATAGGGTATTACTTACCGGTCAAGTGGTATCAGATGGGTTACTACCCCCCCAAACTGTGGTGGTCTCAGATGTCCATGTGAAGCAGGGTGTGAGCACTGGTATTCCTCTGCTTGGTCAGCCTGTTAACTCAGGACCATCTGTTTTGTCTGGCATGTTTCAGCTCAGTCAGGCTGTTGGGACCAGCATCCTGCCGGAGAGACAGTTAGTAAGAGCTGACCTGTTCCTCAAGTCAGGCTCTGTTTTCAGGAAGCTGCTTCCAACAGGCTCACAGGTCAAGGGGAAGCCCCTTTACATTCTGGACCCCATGCCTGTCACTCTGCCTATTCCTCAGGGCTCTACTGTCATGAGTGTTTCATCCCAGGTGTCCACCCTATTCCTACCCCCCAGTATGGGAATGCCGATTTCCAGTGCTCCAGCCAGCTTGTCTTCCTCCCTAGAGCTGGTAAGCAATGCAGACCAGAACATATTTGTTCAGGTCTCCTCACCTGAGGTGGATATGAATCTGGTTGCCACACAGGCCAAGCAGTGGAAAATCTGCCCAGTTTGCAATATGTTCTTCCCATCCAGTGTCTACCAGGCTCACACAGAAGGGGCTCACAAACAATGTGAGTTCAACTCCAGTGAGAAAGTTGAACCAGTAAAGCTGGCCTTGGGTGCACGATTTCTGAAGTGGACAGAGAGAGGCCCATGTATTGAATCTCCTGCCAATGCCTAGTCTCAGAGGAGGAGCTAATGTACTACATACTCACACATGGCTTGGGGTGCCTGTTTTGCCCATGTACTTTCCACAGCATTCAGGGTCTCTTGGAGCACAGCAAAATTAAACACTTGAGGAGGAAGAAGCTGTTGTTGGATTATCTTAACAAGGGCTTCCAGTTGAGCCTAGATGCTGATGGCAACCTGTTGTTCCCCCATCTTGATTTCATCATCACTCTGCCAAGAGAGGAGATTGTAGAACAGGAGGTCCACCTGGCTATCCTCTCAGGCACATATTCCACAACGCTGGTGCCCTTGTATGTTAAGATGTGGTCTCAGGGTAAGGTTGTAACTCAGCTCAGAAAAGGAGAGCTGACCTGCCCCTCTGTTTGACAATTTTATGGTAGCCAATGCCTACATGTTACACTTGAATTAAGGACACCATATTATTCCCATCGCCTGTACAGTCCTCTGTTTGCCCACTTTTAGGTGTGTCCACTGTGGTGGAATCTACCCTGTAAGACTGACTGTGAAGGCTATCACTCTTCATTTGTTGCATTGTGCACATGCACCCAAAGACAGCTCAGACCTGCCAGTTTGGTCTAGTTTTGTGGAGAACAGTGAATTGCAGTTTGCCAGTGAGAAAAAGGTTACTGATTCTACCTCTCCCTTCAAAAGAAAATGGCTAGATGGCCATCTGGGTCCAGAAGACCAGAGGAGGGATGGGAAAGGGCCCTTGTGTGTACTGGGTAATGAAGCATCAGATCCGGAAGAAGGGACTAGTGCTGTGACTTTGAAGAGACAAAGGAATGAAAGTGCAACTAAGGAACTTGAGGCCAGTAATGATTTACTCCAGATCCTAGCATTAGATCCTACTGAATGCGAAGACTACTCCTCTCAGGAAAAAAGGCATTTTCTTAGAGAGTATTTCCAAAAGAAACCATATCCTAGCAGAAAAAGAAGTTGAATTGTTGTCTTTATTCTTGAGGATGGAAAAAATTATTGTGGCTTTGTTTTTTTGGAACAAGAAGATATATTTGCTTGAAGGCAAGAGAAGACCACAGATCCTCAATACTTCTAGGTTTTGATATGTCTGAACTTAAAAATGTTAAACACAGACTGAACTTTGAGAATGAACCACAAAAGTCCTAGGCAGTAGTTTTTGCTGATTTTGGTGCCACCTTTGCTCTCTTGTGTTGGTTTCTGCAGTTTTTCTGGATTTTGCAAGGGTTTTGGAATACTTACTTTAAGAAGTAAATGCTATCCCAGTTGCACTGATTGATGTAGTTGTGTCTTTTAGCAGTTACTTCTAAGCTTTCTGTTTTTTGTTTTGTTTTGTTTTGTTTTGTTTTTTCCCAATCATGAGAATGAAGTTTGGTATTTCATATATTCCTTATTCTTAGTATTGTCCATGTTAAATGATAAGAAGAGGAGTCTATGAATATTTGTCTTTTCACTTTAGGAAATTTCTGCTTGTTTGTAAATGGTTAGATGAAAGTAGTAGCATCTTCGGGAGTGTTAGAGGCAGCAGCTAGGACACAGCAGTGCTGAAAGATCAGAGCACTGTCATGTGTTTCGTTTTCTATTAACACATTTTTGATATTAACTTCTGTTAGTATTTAATTACCATATTAAGAATTTTATTTATGTTTTCAGGGTTGTTTTGAAAGCTGTGTATGAAAACACAACTCATTTGCCTATGGCCTATACAGTACTAAATATTTGTTTTTTTATTATTATTAAAAGATTCCCATTTCAGGAACTGGTATATAACTCATAATAAGTTCTTTTACAAGTGAAGTATTTGTAAGGACTGGAATGCATTCCTTTGTGAACTTCATAGGACATGGAAGGTGCTGGACCTACACATAGCTTGTACCTGTTTTGGAAAGGAATAGGCAGAGTAACAGCCCTGCGGTCCCACATAAAAATGGGCTTCTCATTACAGGCAGATCTTTAATCTCCAGTAAAAGATAAGACAATTTTTAGAATAGACATTGAGAAGACACAGAACTCTATCTTTCTTGAACTACCAATAAGCGCGTTGGATGAAAGTACCATGGTCACATCTATGGCATTTCTGCCCTTGTGTGTGGAACCCATTGAAATGTAGTACAAGTTTCAATCTTAATGGTTGAATGGGTTAGACAGGGAAGTCTCTCTTCCTAGTTTTTAGTATCTTACTATATGTGTTAGAGTCAAGAAGGTGGGATTACATCTGGCCCAGGTATCCATTTGAGGGACTGCTATGGAACCTGTTTATTACTGGTCTGTGGATGCCAAGCCCTGTGTTTTCCACAGGCTATAATCAACAGCAGATTGAACAATAATGCATATCAGCAAGCTTAACCCTGGAATATATATATATATTTTTTCATCAGAACAAACTACATCTGATCATGAGGCTGTGCTCATGAAGAAGGAATACACAGAGGAAAGTATACTACTGGTTTTTATTCTGAATAAGGTGGTGATTGTGTCTTTTCCCTGTTGGCTGATGTCTGACCTCCATCTTACACATTTGGCCAATTTGAATGGAATTGGGGCACAGGAACATGGAGGAAGGAGAAAGGAATCACTTTTATTAAGTTTATTAATATTATGTTTCTAGAACAGGAATAGGACCTTTTGAATAAACGAAAGTTTGACTTGAGATAGGGGAGGGATTATAACATTTGCAAATCTTATAAGATGAGGAAGACAACGATATAATTCCTAAGTACCAGTTTTATCGTATTTGTTAGAAAAGACTCATGTTCTATATTTCTCTCGTTTCATTTAAAATACTCTTCAAACACATTATGTTTGGTTTTTCTTTTTCTATCTGGAATAAGAATTAGCAATTTTGCTATTAATGGTTGACTCAACTATCCTGTGTTAGGCTCCTAGTACAAAGAATTAATTGTTACATTTATTTCATTAGCATGGTTCAAAATGAGCCCCTTCTTACTAAGGGTATTCCTTTGACCAGCAAAGGAATTCCTAAATTCCTAATTTACCTCCATTAGGAATATTGCCCTTTGATGTGTAATAGAGGAACTTGTTTCCTTCAGGTATAGCATCCAAAGATGGGGCTCCAGAAAGCAGTACAGTGTTGCTAGATGGATCTTTCTTTCTTTCTTTCTTTCTTTCTTTCTTTCTTTCTTTCTTTCTTTCTTTCTTTTTTTTAAGACAGGGCTTCTCTGTCCTTGGTTAGTTCTGGAACACACTTTGTAGACGAGGCTGGCCTCCCACTCAGAGATCCACTTCTGACTCCAGAGTCCTGGCATTACAAGCCTGTGCCACCATAGCTCAGCTGCAATATGGATTTTTTCTTTAAATTTTAACATTAGCATGTAGTTTCTGTAACATGCATTCAGGCAGTTTGGAATCTGTTTTGACTCTTGGTAAACTCTGGTCAATTTTGAGACCTTGTCTGGCTTTTTTGTTGTTACAATTGTTATCTCTCTTGAGAGTTTCTGCTGTGAATTAAAATTGGTTGTACCACTGAAATGAAATAAAGTTTGTTTTGGAACACAGTCTCAGAAATTTATTTTACATGGTGTCTGAGGTCAATTTTGTATTACAAAGGCAGAGTTGAATAGTGATAGAGATCAGCTGACCGGGAAATTTAATATTTGCTCTCTGGTTTCTGTACAGATTTTTTCCCAGCACCTAGATTAGAGGAAAGCAGAAACATTTCTGAGTTTTTGGAAACTTTCTCCCCTGGATCACTTTCTCATCTTTACTAGCATCATACTTATATTATTCTCCTATCTGTTAAATATTTTACTTACTGAACTTCACCCTTTACTTAGTTGTTCCATATAATCTCTCCCAATAACTCTTACCTCACAACAGCTCCATTTGTTCCTGATACATCTGCAAGTGACCTTGTAGATGCTGTGAAGAGAGTGGCTAAAGGAGACCTTTATCCCTTTCACCCCAGGCTGGGTATACTTCTTTACAATAGTCCTCTATTTTCTCCTCTTCCCTTCTCTTGATGCTTTGTAGCCCCTGCTGCTACTTCTAGTTCATTTTGTTACAACAAACCTGGCAATGGAACTAGTCATGGTCATCCTAAATAAACTCTATGCCCACTTTCTCTCACTGACACAGTTTTTTTTTTCTCCTTATATCTCAACCTTTCCAGAAAAACCACATGGCTTTATGCTGTTACCAAATTATCTCTTAATTCTGTATTTTCAAATCTCTTGAAGAATGCACACAGCAGTCAGGGGTGGTGGCACATACCTTATTCCAGTACTCAGGAGACATGGCCATCCTAGTTTACAAAGTTAGTTCCAGGACAGCCAAGGGCTGTTCCACAAAATGAATAAATAAATAAATAAATAAATAAACTTTCATGTGGAGGTTTGGAGGAGGGAGGAAGACAGACAGAAATTGCGTGATTGGATGCAGCCCATCAATTTAAGCCTCTCCCATTGCTCTATGTCCTTTTCATTGGTCCCAGAATTTCCCCCATGACAAAAACTCTATTCAGCTACAAAAGAGCTACAGTCTCCCTACCCTGCATTTTTATATTCTCTCAGAGTTAGGAAACATGTTTTCCTGCCTTTAAGGCATTTTCTTATTTAGATGAACAGGGATTTGGAAGCTTATGCCAAATAAGCCCTTTCTTTCCCACGTGGCTCCTTGATTATGGTGTTTCATCACAGCAAAAGAAAGTGTAGTTATGATACAACCTAAAAGCAAGACCTACAGTTTGCTTAACAGTAAAATATTGGTGAAGGGGGGTGGGGTGGGAAGCTTCAGATTCGATAGGCATCACAGATAGGAGAGCAGTGAGGAGATGGATAGTGGTCATGCCAAGTACATTCTAAACAGAATTTCCAATGGGATTTCAAAGCAAGAAGAAAATCAAGCCAGCATTTATTGAAGGCCCTTTACTGGCAAGCCTTGAAGTAGAGGGTGTTATTTAATCTTCACCAAGAAAGATAAATGAAGCTTGGAGCAATTAGATGATTTCCACAAGATTATTCAGTTAGTGAAGAACTCATACTCTATCATTTTAACATACTTTGTAGATATGGACTGTGTGGGAAGGACTCTGATGTGTTGGGACTCACTATTTCATGTTGATAAGCTCAGAGTAAGAGATGGGTTGAGGTGCCATCTTACTAAGGAAGCCCTGTCTATCCAAAGTATGTAAGAAGGGAGAAGAAGTGAGTGTGTATATTTTGTGTTCACTGAGCCTGGAGTTCAGTATTTCAGCTAGACTGGCTGGCTAAAGATCATTTTGTTTCTTCTCTCCTGTGCTGGGGTTACAGATCCATGAAACTGTACCCAGCTTTTTATGTGGACACTAACAGTCTGAATTCAGTGTGAATTCAGTGTGACAAGCAATTTACCTACTGAGCCATCTCCACAGTCCAATTTTACTTAGATTTTATAGGCATTTTAGTACTCTGGAAAGCAAGACTAGAGAGAAAACTGTGGTAAGCAGTGTCATTTGGCAGCATATGGAATCATAATTTCCCATAAAAGTTAAATCTGTTGCTTAACACTGTTGTGAGAAAAGTGTCTGGATAATGCAGGAGGATTGGAAGGACTGTCAAAATCATGGAGACCTCCAAACATCCACTCTTTTGAACAGAAATTGTCCAGTTATGGTTTTTAAAAATGGAGGATATAAATGCCAAATGAGAACAATTTATTGAAAATACAAGGAAATAATTCTCTCTCTAGACTTACACCTCCTGAATGTTTCCTGTGTGCTTGAAATTTCTTCTAAAACTAAGATCTTAACATAGTAACTGGAACTCATGTGTTAGCTAACAAACCATTTTCCACGTTTTTCTTCTTTTTCATGCCTATGAGTACTTTTGAATTGGGACTTAGGTGAAAAGAAAATCTTCAGGATGTTTTCCTAGTTTTCTTTCCATTAGATTCTTCTATTCCTATTCTTTCTTAGGATACCTTATCACAGGGAGGGGAGTGAATAATGATAACCAATGTCTTTCTCCCTTATTCTTGATTTTAGACTTTTGCCTCTTAAGATGTTTCCATGTACAAGAGAAAGAATATGCAGGAGGCAACATGAAACTGAGGCCCTGCTGCCAGAGAGGTGGGGTGAATTAGAGAGCAGTCTCTGATTGAATGGAGAGAGCATCATGAGATTCAAGCAAAGATAGTGAAGCACAGTGAGCCTCATTTGATATTAGGGCTAAGCATTATGTTTTTGACCAAAATACACTCTAAAGGAAGACATCACAGAGGGGAAGAAACTCTGCCAGGTGGGAGGGGACATCTTTACCTTGTTGATGATGTGTATCACTCCCTTTGTTGCTGTATTGTCACCGTCCACAATGGATGCCCCCCAATTGTGATATTTTGCAAGTGCAAACTCAATGCGAAAGTGAGTGCACTTGATTTTGTGTTACCTCTGAGTTTTCTGCCTTTTGAGCATCTGTATCCATGTAGTTTTGGGCCATTAAATACTTTAACTTGTGACCCATTGTACATCACAAACCAATAGACAATCATATTCTACATGAGAGGTATTCTCTGACTGTCAGTCTATTCCACTCTTGCAGAGGAATTTTCATTCAAAGCATGACTTCTCTGGCAAGAGATCACATCCAAACACCACCTAGGCTGGAATGCAAACAGCATCTTTAATCCAGGAGACAGAGGCTAGAAGATATGAGTTGAAGGCCAAGTAGCAAATGAAGAAGAGCTTAGGTCAATGTGTGGTGATACATTCATTGTTTAATCCCAAACAATGAAAGGAATGGTAGTTTATACAAGAAAGCACCCACTTTTGAAAATGATGTCTAATTGAGTGACAGAAATGTTGATGATTAGAGAAAGATTTGACAGAAGAGGATACACCCAACTCTCAAGAGAAGAGAGGAAAGGGAATTTCCTTAGAGAAAAGAGAAAGAGAGACAGAGAGAAGAGAGAGGAGAGAGAGAGAGAGATGACAGGAGACAGTTTTACTGGGGCAGTTATAGGTAGGTTTTAGAGAGAGAACAAGCTAGACTGAGGTGAAGAACAAATGAGGTAGAGAATGAGATGATTAAGCAGATTGCTGGAGTTAGTCTGAGGTCAAGCAGAGCAATTCAGGGGCTGAGAAAAGCCAGATTGAATCAGTCATCTGGGAGAGGAATTTGAGCCAGAAGAGTTGAGTTGAACCATCCAGCCCAGACCTCAGAAAGAACAAGAAATGGGGAGCTAATTAAGCAGTAAGTCTCAGAGGTTGACAGCCTTCCATGTCTAGGTTAGGAGAAAGAGTCAGTGAAACAATTGAATAAAGTTTCTGTTTACAAAGTCTCTTTGAGTTTATTTAAAAAAAATGTAGAGGGAATTCACACAAAGCATTATTCAGGGAAGATTCCTATAGATCAGTAATATGCAAATCAATAAGCCGAGGAGACAGCCTGGAACATCTCTGTCCTTCACTACCCTCCTGGACAATCAATTCTTGCCAGTACCTATCTTGGCTGGCCAGATGCCTTCAGCACTATGAGGATATCAACTCTTGCTAGAGCCCCCTCATTTGTGGTAGCTTTTACAGAGATCTCTGCAAACTAATAGAGACAGTGACTATCTACTGTTCAAGAGAAACTGAGCTCCATTTTTCTTTTTTTTTTTTTTTTTCTGGTTTCCTTTTTGCCCTTACTGGGACCGTGGTTTGCAATTTCTTTGTGATCTTAAAGAGGAGGGACATTTGCTTAAACCTGCACATGAGTTTCATGTACAAAGGCTGTGGTATCACAGGTCATCTGTAACATTTTGTTAAAATGGGATATTTTATTGTATTAGACACAGTAATGAACTTGAGAAACACTTGTGTTTGATGGTTATCTTCTGTAGGCCAGGATCTTAATGGATTTATTTTGGGACTTGCACAATTTGTACTATGCCAGGGTAGATGTTAATGTTTTGAAGAAAATTGAAGGTTTGAAATGCCAATGAATTTACAAAGCACATTGTATGAGTACACAAAGTCATGCTGTAAATTAAGAAAATTAATAAGGATAATTACCTCTTGTGTGCAGTGTGGTGTTTCAGAGCAATTTTATACACTATGCAGTGGTCTAATTAGGAAACTTAAGCTCTCTGTCATCCTCATCCTTTATTTCTTCCTGGGATGACAATGTTCAAATCCTCTGTTCCAGCTATTCCGTTGATTTACATGGGAGCTCTAGAGATTACATGTGGGACTTAACACAAGTGCTCACAGAGATCCACTTGCCTCTGTTTTTTCAAGGGCTGAGGTTAAAGTCTTTTTTCACAGTGCCCTATTGTACTCCAAATTTGTATTTAATCAATTCAGAAAATAACATGAGTGTCCCTGGAATTTCCAAAGATTTGTAAGATATCCATGAAAGCACATGTAGGCTATCACATGTCCCTGCTGTGTAGGCTCAGCTCACTAGGTTCTTTTGCCAGTGCTCATAGGCAGACTGGGAAGCTGCGATGCTCTGAGCCATTGCTGTGTAAGGAGTCATTGTGACAGTAGTTGCTTGCTAGAACCCTCACATATTTGTACCTTGTCAACTCATGGAAAGACTCTAACACAAAACCCCTCATAGGCATCAAGTCAGACTTACCCCTTGAAGTGGCATGGGAGTCCTTGACAGAGTATAGGAAACTGGATAGAGAAAACAGGTTTTCTGGAGCTCTGCTCTTCTGTGGACATTGCCCTTGCTCTATCACCAAGATACCTGTGTCTGCAGAGTTGGCCCCCACAATAGGCTTGTAGTTTAGCTAACTCACATGACATCCTGTTACTGGTGATGGAACCACTGGGAAGTTTGTGTCACTACACACCAGAATGAAGTGTGTGGAATTGAATATGTTGACCCTTTCCAGGTCATGTCAGGAGGAGCTTGCTGGTCTGCATTTGGGATTCCTCCTTCAGGGAGCTAATCCTTTTCTTTTTCTTTCTTTTTCTTTATTCCTTTTCATATAATATATATTTTAAAGATTCCCTTATTTTATGCATATGAGTGATTTGCTTTCAGGTCAACCAGGAGAGGGAGTTAGATTGCACTACAGAGAGCTGGGAACCACCATGTGGTTGCTGGGAATTGAACTCTGGAAGAGCAGCCAGTGCTCTTAACTACTGAGCATTCTCTACAGCCACATACAATATATTTTGTTCATGTTTTCCTGTTCCCTTAACTCCTCCCAGATCCTCCCCTCTTTCTTTCCCACATAACATTTGTTCTTTCTCTCTTAAATACACAGACACACACAAATGAAAATCAAAACAAACAAAAAGGCAGTAAGACAAAAAAAATAAAGAGCAAAGAAAAAAAAAACCTCACAAAACCTTAAATACAACCATGGGATTTGTTTTGGGGTGACCATAAACTCCCAGTCATGAGGCCAGCCCTGGAGTATGGTTAATATACACAGTGACACTCCATTGGATAAAAGTGATTTTTTCTTTTGTAATAGCAAGTCTCAATGAGCTCTGTCCTCGCCATGGAACAATCCCCAAGGCACATGCACAAGAAAATAGGAAGAAATACCTTAAATCTCAGGAATATCAGTTCCTGGGCTGGAGCCCTGAACTTCACAGAAGATAAAAAGCTAGCCAAGCACCCTCCCATTCAGCTCTCCTGCTGTGTGCAATGTGAGCATCTAATTTATGCTCTTGCCATGGTAAATTCCCCTTGATTTTAGACTGTTCGCTCAAACTCTTTGCCAGAATAAACCCTTAGGTTGCTTTTGTCAGACACTTGGTTAATTTCCTGGGCAGAAAATTAATGAATATATTGGTGTAGCCTAGTTGTTTTTTTGTTGTTGTTGTCATTGTTTTCCACTCTTTCTATTTCTTCTCTTAAATATGTGTATATATGTGATCATTGTTGTAACTGGGTGATGCTCACACAGGCATCTATTTTCTCTGTGTACATACTTGGAAATTTCCATCACAATAATTCAGAAAGGTACCACTTCCCAAAGAGCTAGATGACAGTGCTCTTACCCCATCTGCCTTGTCTAGGTGAAGGAAGATTCCCAGCAATGATGTTGCTAACATGTGCAAAGACGACAGGGTCTGCAGATCCACCACTCTGTAAGTGCCTGGGACTGTGTGGTATCTAAATCACCTAGTCATAAGGGTCACAATAAAAAGTAAATCCATGCACCAGAGATAAATGCAACAGGAAAATCAGTTCTGAAGTCAAATTATGACATGCAAATTTCATGTTCTCCCATATACATACTTCACACTCACTTTTGCAGTGGTGAGACTTAGCTGGAATTAGTCTTTAACCACCTGTGCCTCACTTTTCACATCTGTCAAAAGTGTAACAACCATCTCAAAGGTGTTTGGAGCGTTAACTTAGCTGTACTTTTTATTTATTTTTTTTATTGTTCTTTCTTTCTTTATTTTTTTTAATTTTTCATCAATTACACTTTATTCATTCTGCATCCCCCCATAAGCCCCTCCCACCTCTCCTCCCCATCCCACTCTCCCTCCTCCCTCTGCATGCATGCCACTCCCCAAGTCCACTGATAGGGGTGGTTCTCCTCTCCTTTCTGATCTTAGTCTATCAGTTCACATCCAAAGTGGCTGCATTGTCCTCTACTATGGCCTGGTAGGGCTGCTCCCCCCCAGGGGGAGGTGATCAAAGAGCAGGCAAATGAGATTATATCAGAGGCAGTCCCTCTTCACATTACTGTGTAACCCAATTGGACTCTGAACTGCCCTGATCTGTGCAGGGGTTCTGGGTTATCTCTATGAATAGTCCTTGGTTCGACTGGGAAGTTCCCTGTGTTCAAATTTTCTTGTTCTTTTGATCTCCTTGTGGAGACCCTGTCCTCTCCAGCTCTTACTATTTCCCAGTTCTTACCTAAAATTCCATTCACTCTACCCAACAGTTGCCCATCAGGCTCAGCATCTGCTTTGATAGTCTGTAGGGCAGAGGCTTTCAGAGGCCCTCTGGGGTAGGTTCCTAGGTTGTTTCCTGTTTTCTTCTTCTTCTGATGTCCATCCTCTTTGCCTTTCCGGATGGGGATTGGACATTTTTGTTAGGGTCCTCTCTCTTGCTTAGTTACTTTAGATGCACAGGTTATAGTGGGTTTGTCCTATGTTGTATGTCTATATGAGTGAGTATATACCATGTGTGTTGTTTTGCTTCTGGGACAACTCACTCAGGATGATCCTTTCTAGATCCCACCATTTACCTACAAATTTCATGATTTCCTTATTTTTCATTGCTGAGTAATATTCCATTGTGTAGATGTACCACAATTTCTGCATCCATTCTTCAGTTGAGGGGCATCTGGGTTGTTTCCAGCTTCTGGCTATTACAAATAAAGCTGCTAGAAACATGGTTGAGAAAATGTCTTTTTTGTGTACTTGAACCTCTTTTGGATATATGCCCAGGAGTAGTATGGCTGGATCTTGAGGAAGCATTATTCCTAGTTGTCTGAGAAAGCACCAGATTGATTTCCAGAGTGGTTGTACAAGTTTACATTCCCACCAGCAGTGGAGAAGGGTTCCCCTTTCTCCTCAATCTCCAGCATGTGTTGTCACTTGAGTTTTTGATCTTGGCCATTCTCATGGGTGTAAGGTGAAATCTCAGGGTTGTTTTGATTTGCATTTCCCTAATAGCTAGTGAGGTTGAGCATTGCTTTAAGCGCTTCTCTGCCATTTGGTATTCCTCTACAGAGAATTCTCTGTTTAACTCTGTTTCCCATTTTTTAAGTAGATTACCTGGTTTGCTGCTTTTTAGATTCCTTAGTTCTTTCTATATACAGGATATGAGTCCTCTGTCAGAAAGGGTTGGTGAAGATTCTTTCCCAATCTGTAGGTGGTCACTTTGTTTTGATGATGGTGTCCTTTGCTTTGCAGAAGCTTTTTAATTTCATGAGGTCCCATTTATTGATTGTTGCTCTTAGAGCCTGTGCTGTTGGTGTTCTGTTCAGGAGGTTTTCTCCTGCACCAATGAGTTCTAGGCTATTTCCCACTTTTTTTTTCAAGCTGATTTAATGTGTCTGGTTTTATGTTGAGGTCTGTGATCCACTTGGAATTCAGTTTTGTGCATGGTGATAAGTATGGATCTATTTTCTTTTTTCTACATGTAGACATCCAGTTGGCCCAGCACCATTTGTTGAAGATGCTATCTTTTTTCCATTGTATGGTTTTGGCATCTTTGTCAAAGATCAGGTGTCCATATGTGTATGGGTTCCGCCAGACGCTTGGCTGCCGGCCACCAACCCCAGCCCCAGCCCAGAGCCAAAAGCCAGTGTCTGTGGTCATGCTCCCAGATTGAACCATGTGCTCCACACTATCAGACTGAAATTTTCAGTCAAGAGATAACCCCAGGGTACAGGAAACGATTGGGACCTGCCTTAGGTCACCCAGACATCCCCTGTAAATGACTTGGGTTCCACAGGCACCCCAGGAGCCAGCCCGGAGCCAGAGCCAGGGACCCAGGCTCCAGCACAGAGCCCTGCCTGCCTGCGAGCCTGATTCCCACCTGAGATAGAACTGTGGGCACCAGGGCTCCAGGGAATGAGTGCAAAGTCACAGGGAGGGAATGGTTGGTCTGATCTCAGAGCACTCTGCTGACACCCCCAGCCTGAAAAGGTCCCCGGAAAATTACCTAGCTTAGGGAGGCACCCAGGATCCAAAGGCCCCAAAGTTGAGAGACCAAAAAGTTTAAAAATTAGCAGCTATTATTAAGGGCTAAAGTATGTGAGTGGAGAAGTCTGTTGATGCCCTGAGGGGAAGGACTGCCTCACTGCATTCTTTCCCCACCTACTAGAGATAACAGTTGCTAGGAAACTGGCCCATCCCTCTAGGGAGGGACACCAGGTCATTATGGTCTAGGGACCTTCCTATAACCAATCAATTAAAAATGTAGCATTTTGACCAATAGATGCTTGCCAGGCAGGAATCGCTCCTACCTTGGGCATGCTGGGAGGGACTAAAATCTACAAATCACCCAACTAACCTGGGGCAGCTCGCTCAGCTCCCACTGCTTAGGTGGTGGGGCTGTGTAGCCCAAGCTGCAGCTTGTAATTTACAATAAAAAAAGACCCTCACGTGTTTTGCAATGGAGTCGATTCCTGGAGATCTTTTGGGAGCTCTCGAACTGGGTATAACATTTGGAGGTTCCACCAAGATTGCAGGGCCCCCCAAGACCTCAGGACTGATCCAGAGGGTCTCATAACCAGCTGGTAAGTGTGGTGTCTAAGTGTGGTGTCTGTGTCTCATTATCCATCATTGTCGCTTTGTGTGGTGTGCAGTGTTCCCATGGCACCTGTTTTCTGATTTCTGTTGTGCCTCGAGGCATCTGTATGAGTGACTAAATGTGATTTGGACAGACGTGTCAAACAATCACAGTCACTGAAGTTGGGAGAGACGTCCCCCAACTTCTTCAGTATCTGGAGGTGGTCTAGAACCACCCACCACTCAGGCTTCTCTGAGAGAGGTGCAGAGTGGGAATCTGAAGGTCTGTTTTTACAGTACATTACCCAGGAAGGGACTTGGGCCCATCCTGGAGAAATTTCTGTAAGGCCTATTTTCGGCCTGCCTGAAGAGTCAGTTTTAGTCCCGGGAAATTTGGCCAGCTGGTGGGTGTTTTTGTCTCAATGTCTCTGTGCAGTATTTGTCTGTCTACCTTCTGTTTTCTGTTCTGAAAGGCCTCATGAAACTTGTTTAAAATGTGTGCCTATGCACTTTATTAGATCTATAAATACATATGTATAGGTTGCCACGTGGTATAAAGTGTCTCAATGTCTCGCCGCCATCTTGACTTCACCATGTAATTTTATAATGTGACCACCATCTTGGTATGGAAAAAAAAAAAAAAAACAAACTTGGTCAAATAATTCTCATTTCCTTCTAGGTTAAAAAGATGACTTATTTTAAATTGGAATTTATTTTAGAAATTAAATTGCTTACACTGGTAAATTCTTGTTTTAAAATCTGGTTTTGATTTTAGAGATTATGTTTGTGCCTTGTGACTTCTCTCCTACAAAAGGGGTACTTTGATTTTATATTGCAAAAATGGGTTTAAAATTAAATGTTTAAAGTTTATCAGGCATTTGGGCATGACAATGAGTGAGAAAATTGCAGTTTTAAAAATGTATCTTGTGGAGAGCTGTTTGTTTGATAAGCTGCTTTGTTTATGGAAAAACATGTTTACACCCTGTTCTTTACCTTGAGACAAAGAAAAGGAAGTTTCACCAAGTTCCTTAAAGCTTGTTCTAAGTTCCTTAGAGTTTATGTGACCTTGGACCATCTCATCTGCTACAGGGAAGTAATTTTAGAGAAAAAATTTGGCAGTTTCAGAACTCCTCTTTATAGTAATGTAACTTGTTTTTGCTTTGCCTAAAAAGCAAATCATAGATGCTGGGCTCCAGCAGGATTATATCAGAATGAAAAGGATTTTGATAAATTTTTTATGTTGTCTGAAAAGCAAGAAAGTAAGCATGTGTGGTTAAGCCAGAAAAGAAAAGCTAGAAACCTGAAGGTATATAAAATGTTGCAGAAGGTTAGTGGATGTGTTATAAAAAGCCAGAGAGTTAATATGATTTAAAAAAACAAAACAAAACTGTATTTTAAATATAATTCATTTAAAGGGCTGGTGATTGTTCATTACAAAATGTTTTTTATGCTCTTTTAAGGAAAAAATTCTAGCTGATAGGTTTGGTATGGCTAAAATAATTCTTACAGTTTAAAATTGTTCTGTTATGCAGTTGATGCTAAAGCTTGTTTAATCACTAAGAACTTTTGGTTGTGGGGAATTATAGATGCTCCACAGTATTTGCTGTATCAGCAGCACCTAGTGGCTGTGCTTGGTGTTGTCAGTTGCAGCCTGTGCTAATGCTAGCAGATGGCCTGCCGCCATGATGGTTCAGCAATGGAAAGCATGTGTAGCTGTAGTTCGGCTGCCATATTTGCTTAAGGATTCCAGCTGAGTTCGGTTGCTCTTGGCCAGCTGCCATGCTGGTCCGGAGATGAAGAGGGTGGAGCTATGAGTTTGCCACCATTTTGTTCAGGTATCTCAGTTATGTTTAGTCATATTAGTGCTTAATGCAAAGCTTTTTACTGTTCAATTTTAATGCAAGTGGTAGGAGCAGCAACAAGATTTGCTAGCCTCTCTATGAACTGTATCAGAATAAAAGGCTTGCTTTGATTTTAGTTCAGAAAGAGCAGATTTAAAGTCATGCTAAATACTGCAGTTGAACCTTACCTAGTCTCCTTGTTCAAGTTTTTTTTTAAGGTTAAGCCTAGGATGGGTAACTATGAAGTTTGCCTATCTGTCTTAAAATAGATACTTCTAGAACTTACACCTCAAAAATATGCTAGAATTAGAGATAATAGCATTCTGTTTTATAGGACACAGGTTAGAGCAGATAATAAAAACAGAGTAACTCAGATATGCTGGCCCTCAAGCTTGCCAGAGATCTGAATATGGCATTTTAAAATGTGTAAGCTTATTGTGACAGGAAGTCGCGAAATCCTGGCAGTAGCTCCCCCAAGGTCTCCAAGAAGATTTGGGCACAACATCAGATGACTGCTACTCTGGATTGTGGTATGCTAACCACTGGACAATACTGCCACAACTGGCCCACTGTTAGTGCCCAGCCAAAACTGTGGATACCTGGAGTCAATGTTTCACATTGCTAAGGGCGAGGTGAGACCATTCTCTCGTTTCTTTCTCCACAGAAAGAGTCTCTCATCTTATGTGCCTGGCAGAACTGCCTCTGTTCAGGATGCCATGAGACACAGGAGCCAGGGACATTGCCTAGGTAATGGACTAACTAGTCATCCCTGTCATTTTGATTGGCACATAGATTGGTATTTATTTAGCTTATAATTTATCCTTCCCAGGACTCTGAACACCTTGACGGCTATGCTAAGATTATGGTAGCTTTGAAGCTAGAGAGAAGACAATTAGATCGACTGTTAGCTCATTGATCAGTTCATTAGCTAAAACTATTGGGTACTAGATCTCTTATTTAGAAGAAAAGACAGGTTTGCCTTGCTCAAAGGACTCATGTTAGTTGCCTGTGTCTTAAGATAAATAAATGGAGTTATAGGAGTTTAGGTTGTAAAACTCTAGAGTGTTATTATTTAATTTGAAAAAAATGTTTCAGGGTTGATAAATGCAAAAGATTAGAGAGTCTAAGTAGGTATTTTTAAGGTATATAATTATAAATTATAAGGAGATAAAAAATATTTTAAAGCAGATGGGAGATACTTTAGATCTCCCCCCTCTTTGCTACTATTGTGCTTATGTTATAAGATTTCAGAAGTTCAGAGTTTTGGCATTGATCAATAGAGTTCTGATAAGTTAATGGAACATTAACTGCTTATTATTCAGTCACCAGGTTAAAATTTTAATTTCCTTTGTTGGCTTCTAGATATAGATTAAGGTGCTTCTCGTTATTTTAAGAACATCTGTTTAATGTATATATCTGACCCAAAAGTCATAGCTTTTACTATTAATATCTGCCATTTCGGGGGTAGATTTTGAGACAGAAATATCTTAAATCTATTCCTTCTAGTTGCTTTGTTAAAAAAAGTCCAAGCATCCAGAGTTTACTACTAAAGCCAATAAGATATTTCTGCCTAACTTTCCATAAACATGGAAGTGGGAGCTAAAAGTATATGCTGAGTGTATAAAAATGGCCAAGCTCCATTGGTGGCTAATTACCAACAGCTATGCCCACAGAAAAAATTGTTACTGTGGACACACTTAGGTTGTATATAAAGGTTATAAAACAAACAGGTAACTGATACTCATTCAGTGGGATGCAGTTTTACCTGTTACTCTCAAAATGTTTGATTTGCTGATATGTTACTTTTCTGAGTATTTAAAATTATGTATATTTCCTTTTGTGTACTAAAATTTCATATGAGTTTCAGGATGTGACCTGGTTTTGGCATAGCTCAAAAGGATCGCAGATGAGATTTTCCCTGATCTTTCCCATTTAATAGACAAATTTTAACATCTGTCTCCAGTCTAAATTTGTCTCAGCAGACTTTCACCTGTTTAACTCTGTTCCGGGATCAGCTGTGGAGTGCAAGGTGAAATCTGGACTTCCTGGAAACTGACCTGATTGCTCCCTGCCTCTTAGGGTGGTTCAACTAACCAGATGCTTGGGACTTCCCCATTTCCCAGCCTTTGACTGGCATTTCAGCCTCCCTAGCCCCTCATGCCTACAGTCCAACGGTCAGCTCGAAGAAGCTCCAGAAGATGGATGGACAAACATGATATTTTGAAATCTGGCTGATGAAATTAATATTGTTACACATATATTAATATTTTTAGACATGAGGCAATTTGACTCAACACCTCTGAGTTTGGTCCTGGACCATCAGAATTAAATTTTACAATACAGACTATCAAAGCAGATGCTGAGCCGGATGGGCAACTGTTGGGCAGGTGAACGGAATTTTAGGTAAGAACTGGGAAATAGTAAGAGCTGGAGAGGACAGGGTCTCCACAAGGAGAGCAACAGAACAAGAAAATTTGAACATAGGGAACTTCCCAGAGACTCATACTCCAACCAAGGACTATTCATGGAGATAACCTAGAACCCCTGCACAGATGTAGCCCAGGGCAGTTCAGAGTCCAATTGGGTTACATAGTAATGTGAAGAGGGACTGCCTCTGACATAATCTGATTGGCCTGCTCTTTGATCACCTCCCTCTGGGGGGGGGGAGCAGCCTTACCAGGCCACAGTAGAGGACAATACAGCCACTTTTGATGTGAACTGACAGACTGAGATCAGAAAGGAGAGGAGAACCTCCCCTATTAGTGGACTTGGGGAGTGGCATGCAAGCAGAGGGAGGAGGGAGGGTGGGATTGGGAGGAGAGAAGGGAGGGGCTTATGGGGGGATGCAGAATGAATAAAGTGTAATTGATGAAAAAATTAAGAAAAAAGGGAAAAAAATAATTTAAGAACCTTAAATGACTTTCAAAATGGGAGGAAAACATGGAGTTAGTCAATTGCCATGGAGCACGTCTCGCCCCTGGGGGCAATGGTCTCCTGAAGCTACTCAGACATCAAACACCACCACTGCTAGTTCTAGAACTGACGCAGGATGTTCCAACGAGGGGTTAAGGCTTCTCATAATATTTCCTATAAGCCCACACCTGTTTGTCTATATCCCCCATTTTTATTCATTATTAGCCAGATAGAGCCAAGTAATTGTGGTAATGATACTTGCTTTTTTGCCCAATGCTGGAATGCTAGTAAATTTAGGTATGCCCTGGTTACTCGCATGCCTCACTGGGTGCCTGTGCCCGTTGATGCCCCTCACGCTATGACTCTCTTCAGACAAAAAAGGGATCTTGGAACTACAGCCACCATTGTTACTACCATCTCATTGGCGACTGTTGGAGCTACCACCAGGGCATTAGCCATGAGTCATACTGGGCAGACTGCTCAGACCCTGAATAATCATTTAGCCAATGTAGCTCATGCCTTAGTTGTACATAAAGGAATTAATGCTCAACTAAAAGGAAGCTTGATGGTGTTCAATCAGAGGATTGACCTCGTGCAGGAGCAAATTGATACCCTATGGCAAATCGCTCAACCTGGCTGTCAATGAAAGTATGCTGGACTTTGTGTCACTAGCATACAACATGAGAATTTTTCCTGTGCTGCAAATCTGTCTAAACAATTGTCGAGCTATATTTTAGGTAATTGGACTGGAGAATTCGATACTACGATGGAGCAGCTGAGAGTGGCCATTGTCACAGTAAATTCTACCGGAGTGGACGCAGGACTAGCCACAGGATTATCAACATGGATTGCTGCAGCCATGAATCATCTGAAGGAATGGGCGGGCATGGGAGTATTAGCAGGCCTTCTGGTGTTGGTCTCCTTGGTTTGCCTGTGGTATATATGCAAGATTAGAGTCTCACAACAGTGTGATGCAGCCATGATCATTCAGGCCTTTACAGCCATTGAAGCAGGACATTCTCCCCAAGCACGGTTGGATACCATAAAAAGCTAAAATGATACACTCAGGATGCGAGGCTAAGCACTGCACTCAGGGTCAGCCGCTTTGGACCCAGAGAAGAGCATGTCTGATTGCATGCGGGTTGATGCCCCAGGTCCCGCCTCTGAGAAAAAGGTATCGGACGGGTCTGATGCTCTTTGGGTGGATGACACCTAAATGAACATCTGTACAAAGTCCCACTTTATTTCTAATATCAGAGATCAGACCTCTACTCTTGCCTGATGTGTCTAAAACAAAAAGAGAGAACTGTAATGCCGTAATGCCGCGCCTAAAAGATGGAGCTGGTTTCTGCCCTCCACCTACCCCATGGTGAGTGCTCTCTGTCACGAACAACTCCACATTTGGCTAAGGCCGAGGATCTGGCTTGCTTCCATGTATGTGGACCTATCTGCATTGCCCCCGTGGCATGCCTGGGTTGGCTACCCAGAGGCTATTTAAGCTGTGGGCTGGCTTTCCCCGGGGTCCGAGGATTGTTCAATGTTCCTCAATAAACAGCATTGAAAAAAATAAATAAATAAAAAATAAAAAATAAAATAAAAAATATAAACATAAAAAAATTATAAATGTGCTTTATGATTTCACTCCTAAAGAGCATGCTTTGTTTTAATATTACAAAAACAGGTTTTAAAAAAAATATGTAAATGTTAAAAAGCAGGTACCGCCATTGTTCTTTGTCTTTGTCTCTGTTTTTTTTTGTTTTTGTGTAATGGCTTACTGCTTTGGTTTTTAGTTTTGGTTTGCTCTCCAAGTCTGGGAAACTGGGAGAGTTTGCAATCTGGTCAAGGGAATATGAAGGACCCTCCAATTCCCTGAGAAGGGGCTTATAAAAGTTCTACTTTTTTTTTTGGCACCAGGAGAAAGGGTCAGTGAGACCGTATTTTGTGTGATGATAGGACTGCTGGAGCCAGCTCTCCATTTGGAAGCTGTGGAGAAGGCCATGGGTGCTCTGCTCCTTCTGGTATCTATGTGTGTGGAAGGGACCCATAAGGGGGTCCAATCTGTTTGGAATTTATGGTACTTCTGTCCAGTACAAGCTGGTCAAGCCCTGGTATTTGAGTATTCTGGTTACTCCAAGGTGACAATGGAGGATTTCTATGTTCCTTAGCTATTCCTCTATGTGTGTATATGTTTATTTGTGCTAAAACAGATAATATTTTCAAATCTGTCTGATGATATTAATATTGTTACACATATATTAATATTTTTAGACATGAGGAAGTTTGACTCAACACCTCTGAGTTTGGTCCTGGACCATCACAGTTAAATTTTACAATACATTTTAAAATTTATCAGGTATTTTAAAAGAATAAACCTTGGTCAGTCTAACAAGAAACTTATATCAGTTTCTCAAACCTTTGGGCAAGTTCAAAACATCTTGGTATTTATTTTATTAATTTTGAGAAGAAAAAAGCAAGCCATGCTCTTTGAGCCAACTAAACAAAAACCTCAGTTATTACAATACATCATGTACAAAAAACTACGAAATATATTCTTCATTTAAAAAGCCTGGATGGAACCTGCCAGCAGTGACAGCTAAATACCACCTGAGATAAAGCTGGACAGAGAGAGAGACAGGGCAACCCAAAGAAGGATACCTAGTCTACATGCTGATTTAATGGGTGTCAGGTTAACAATTAACATTGGCAAAAGTGTGCAGGCAGTTTCTCAGGCAGGCAATTTTACTTAGCCAAAACATGAGAGGTCTCACTCGAGGTTGCACAAAGTTTGCAGTCTGTTTCTCAAGGTTGTAGGGAGCTTGCTATCTACTTCTCAGTCTCAGAGCATCCTGCCTGCAGAGACTGACTCCCAAGGACAGTCTCTGAGAAATTGAATGTTGGATAAGACCCACATCTGCCAATACCAAGAGGCAGAATTCCAATTACCAGACTCCTTCAGTAAGGATTAAGGAAAAGGATTTAGTTAACTTCTTTGTTTCAATTAATAATATTTGCCCCTGGTTTCCACAAGAAGTCACTATTGATGTAAGACTCTGGCAGAAAGTTGGAAATTGTCTTAAAAAAAATATGATTCTTCTTGTCCACAAAAGGTGCCTGTCCAAACATTTTATTACTGGAATTTGATTAATGATATTCTTCAGGTCAGACATTCCCAACCTGACTTGGCTGAGGTAGGTTCTCAAACTGAAAAGTTCCTCAAAAAGGATTCTAGAGGCAGTCCCAAACCCTTCAAGTAGGTAGGGACAAGGCTGCACTACCCCAACATTTCTGAGTTCCCTCCCTATCTCCATACCTATGCCAGAACCAGAGGCTGCAGTCCTAGTTCAGCCTGCAGCCCATTTCCTTTACCCCTCCCTTACAACTCTTCACTTGTAGACACAGGACGGTCCTAATGACCTAACATTCCCTGAAAAGGCCTCTTCCCTTGAGGAAAAAGCTGCCAGATACTGTAATGTAGAATGGCATTGCCTTCTGTCTTTCCTGGTTCTGGCAGCTGCCCCCTTTTTATTGACTCCATATATTAAAGTTCCTCCTTTCTGTGCACCAGCCTAACCTTTTGATTCTGACATAGAGGATGCAGCTCAGTACACTAAAACTAAACTCAGTCAGGAGTTCAAATCCCTCAGGGGAACTGCTTCAAAAGAAAAGAGAACATTTAACATGTCATAAAGAACTGCAGCAAGTTGTCTCCTGTACCAATGAGTTCTATGGCCTCCCAAACTCTTTTTTCCAATTGATTTAATGTGTCTGATTTTATGTTGAGGTCTTTGATCCACTGGAAGTTTAGTTTTGTGCAGTCTGATAAGTATGGATCTGTTTGCATTTTTCTACATGTAGACATCCAGTTAATGTTATTAATCATTATTATTATTATTAACCAGTTATTAACCATTATTATTATTATTATTGGACTTCCAGAACTATGTTGAAGAGATATGGAGAGAGTTGTCAGCCATGGCTTGTCTCTGATTTCAGTGGGATTGCTTTAAGTTTCTCTCTTTTCAGTTTGATGTATATTGCCTTTACTATGTTTAGATATATGCCTTTTTATCCCTGATCTCTCCAAGACTTTAAACATGAATGGATGTTTGATTTTGTCAAATACTTTTTAATCATCTAAGGGGATTATCATGTGTATTATTTTTTTTCATTAAGTTTGTTATTATGGTGGATTACATTGATGGATTTCCTTATATTGAACCACCCTTGCATGCCTGGGATGAGGCCTACTGGGTCATAGTGGATGATATATTTGGTGTGATCTTGTATTCAGTTTACAAGTTTTTTGTTGAGTATTTTCACATCAATGTTCATAAGGGAGATTGGCCTGAAATTCTCTTTCTTTGTTGGGTCTTTGACAGGTTTAAGTTCTGAAGTGACTGTGGCTTCATAGAATGAGTTTGGTAGTGCTCCTTCTGTTTCTGTTTTGTAGAATATCTTGTAGAGAACTGGAGTTAGGTCTTCTTTGAAATTCTAGTAGAATTCTGTGCTGATAACATTTGGCCCTGGCCTTCATTGGGATGGGAGAATTTCGATGAGAGCTTCTGTTTCCTTGGGGGATATAAAACTATTTAATTGATTTACCTGGTCTTGCTTCAGTTTTGGTTAAGTGAAATCGATCAAGAAAATTATCCATTTCATTTAGATTTTCAAATTTTGTGGCATATAGAGATTTGAACTTCCTGAACAGAACAAGAAAAGCATAGGCTCTAAGAACAACAATCAATAAAGTGGATGTTATGAAACTGCAAAGCTTTTGTAAATCAAAGGACACTGTCATCAAAACAAAATGACTGCCTACAGATTTGAAAAGAATCTTCATAAACCTTTTTTCTGACAGAGCGCTAATATACAGTATATATAAAGAAATATAGAAGCTGAAAAGAAGCAAACCATGTAATCCAATTGAAAACTGGGGAACAGAGCTCAACAGAGAATTCTCTACAGAGGAATATAGAATGGAAGAGGAACACTTAGAGAAATGCTCAATGTCATTAGCCATCAGAGAAATGCAAATCAAAAAGACCCTGAGATTTCACTATACACTTATCAGAATTGCCCGGATAAAAAACTCAAGTGATAACACATGCTGGAGAGGTTGTGGAGAAAGGGGAACCATCCTCCACTGCTGATTGGAATGTAAACTTGATCAACCACTCTGTTAATGAATCTATCTTTTTCTCAGACAACTAGGAATAGTGCTTCCTAGAGATCCAGCCATACTACTCCTTGGCATATATCCAAAAGAGGCTCAATTACACATAAGGACATTTGCTCAACCATGTTTTTAGCAGCTTTCATTGAAATAGCCAGAAGCTGGAAACAGGCCAGTTGCCCCTCAAATGAGGAATGGATGCAGAATGTGTGGTACAACTCCACAATGGAGTATTACTGAGGAATGAAAAATAAGGAAATCATGAAACTTGCACATAAATGGTGGGATCTGGAATCATCCCTAGTGATCTGTTCCAGAAGCAGAAAGACACACACAGTCTATACTCATGCATTCAGACATATAATACAGGAAGAACCTTTTAAAATCTGTACATCTAATGAAACTACACAAGAGAGAGAACCCCGACTAAAATGCTAACACCCCATCCCAAAAAGCAAAGAGGAAAGACATCAGAAGAAGAAGAAAACAGGAAACAAACTAGAAAGCAGCCACAAAGGACTTCTACAGGCTCTTCTCTACAGACTGTCAGAGCAGATCCTGAGATTTATGGCCATACTTTGGGCAGTGTTCATGGAATCTTATGTAAGAAGTGGGAAATAGTAAGATCTGGAGAGGACAATAACTCCATAAGGAGAGCAACAGAACCAGATATTTGAACACAGGGGCCTTCCCAGAGACTCATACTCCAATCAAGTACCTGTATGGAGATACCATAGAACCCCTGCATAGATGTAGCTCCTGGCAGTTTTGTGTCCAAGTGGGTTACATAGTCATGGGAAGAGGGACTGATTTTACATAATCTGATTGGCCTGCTCTTAGATCACCTCCCACTGAGAGGAGAGAAGTCTTACCAGGCCTCAAAAGATGACAATGCAGTCACTGCTGATGAGCTCTTCTGATAGACTAAGATCAGAAGGATAGAGAGGAATAACTTCCCTCTCAGTGGACTTGGGGAGCATCATATGTGAAGAAGGGGGTGAGCGGGTAAGATAGGGAGGGGAGAAGAGAGGGGCTCATGAGTGGATATAAAGTGAATAAAGTGTAATTAATTAAAAGAAATACAAAAATAAAAAAAGAAGAACTGAGAGAATTGGATCTTGAATTGACCCAACCCCTAACTGAAGCTGACTTTCTCTCTCCCAAGACAAAGAACAAGGTTCCTAATACCCTGCAGGATTATCCTGTAACTCCTATCAGAGCACAGGCTCCTGCCCTACCCCCTGCCAATGAGGTCCAGTCCACCTCAGGCCCTGTAGTTGAAGGAGAGGATGAGGAGGAGAATCTTACCTCCAGTGAAGGGGCCCCTGCAGATTTTCTGCCACCTCAGCTGTGTAGTGGGATGGAATATATGAACAACAGTATTTCCACATTGGGCTGAGATATATAAAAGAAATAAAAAATGCAGTTTTACAATATGGCCCAGTTGTTCACTTCACACTGTCCATGAATGAAATTCTGAGTGAAAAGTGGCTGACACCCAATGATGAGTAATTTTTGCTTCCTACTGTATTATCAGGGGGTGATTTTGTCCTCTACAAGTTAGATTTTAATGAATTTTGCAAGGAAACCAAATGGTGTAACGCAGAGGCTTGGCAGAGATTCAAACACTGGACCTTGCAAAAATATGAGCTAATAACCCCTATGACACCAATAAGCAACAAGTCAAGTATCCTCCTGGTCTTCTTTATCAAATACAAACTGCAGGACTCAAGGCTTGGGAAGAGCTTACCTCTAAGGAAGCCCTAACTAACTCCCTAGCTAAAATCCAGCAAGCACCATTGGAGCCCTAATGTAATTTCATCAGCCATCTTACTGACATTTTGGAAGGGATTCTGGGCTTACATGCAAATGAGAGTGAATTCATAAAACCTCTGGCTTTCCAAAATACTAACCCTCCCTGCCAAGCTGCCTTATGGCCATATTCTGAAGGCAAAGACATTTCTGTTTAGATTAAGTACTGTGCAGGCATCACCTCAGCTCATTCTATTGGCATAGCTGTTGGAGCTGCATTCCACGGACTAACTCAGGGCAACCTCCCTAAAGCTTGCTTTAAGGGCAAACAACCAGGACATTTTGCCAAGGAATGAAAGGCCAAATCCAGAGGCAGCAATAATTTTGGTTCCTTCCATGCTTACTGGATTCAGACTATTACTCAGGATAGACCCTTCCTCAATTTAAAATTGGATGCAAAAAGCTCTGATGCCACCATAATTATACATACACACACACACAAATGGCCTCCCTCCTGGCCCCTTTCAGCTTCCTTAACCCACCTCAGGGTCTAGAGATGAAAGTCCAATTCCCAGCAAAGTTCTAAACTCCTCAAATGGACAGATGAGGAAGGAAATAAAGTGTGTGCATAGCCTAACAGTTAATCTCTGGTGTTTGGATATTCTTTCCCAGTTAAATGTCATTATGTGTAGTCCAAATGAAATTTTTACCCACCAAATGCTAAAAATAAAACAGACCTTCCTTCCCAGACAAGGCTTATGAAAACATTCACAGGGAATAAAACAACCTATCCAGGTAATTGAAAACAAGACCATGCAGGATTAGGCATGACAAATTTAGCCTAATGATTCTTGGCATCCCTCAGCTCCATGCAGACAATATCACTGTGAAATCTGATGAAGCTGTTTGCGTTGACCAATGGCCTTTAGCCTCAGAAAAGTTATCAGCATGTATGGCATTAGTGTAGGAACAGGTTGCCACTAGTCACATTGAACCTACCACTTCTTGAAACAAACCTATTTTTTGTTGTTAAGAAAAAGTCTGGCAAAAGGAGGTTACTGCAAGACCTAAGAGAAGTTAATGAAACTATGCTTATCATGGGTGCTTTAAAACCAGGACTGCCTATCCCTGTAGACATCCCTGCTGACTTTTATAAGACAGTTATGGATCTTAAAGACTGCTTTTTTACCATCCCCCTGCATCCCCAGGATAAAAGTGCTTTTCTCTAAGCCTGCCAGTAACAAACTTCAAAGGGCCTATGCCTTGCTTCCAATGGAAAGTTTTGCCCCAAACATGGCTAAAAGTCCCACTCTGTGTCAAAAGTGTGTATCCCAGATTATTCATCCTTTTAGAAAATTTTACCCTTCTATTTTTAAAGTATGTTATATGGAGTATATCCTTTTAATTGTACCTGATGGCTCACTGTGGCTTCATTCTTATCAAAAAATTTCACAAAAATTAATAAATTATGGTTTACAACTTGCACTAGATAAAATTCAATTAAAAGACACATTTTTATTTAGAAGATGAGCTCCATTGTCAAAAAATTACTACACAAAAGATCCAGTTAAAAACTAGCCATTTAAGACTTTCAATGATTTTCAAAAGCTCCTAGGAAATATCAATCAGATAAGACCTTTTCTTAAAATCACTACAGGGAGCTGAAACTTCTCTTTTATATTCTCAAGGGAGACTCTAAACCTTCTTCCCTTCGATTTCTAACCATAGCAGGGACAGAGGCCCTTCAGGTTGTGGACACAACTATCCAAAATCTGGGAGGTACATTTTATTTCCTCTAAGGAGCCCCTTCTCTTTATCCTCTGTACCTCATCCCAAAAACACACTGGGTGTTTTGGCAACATAATCCCCTGTTGTGGACTCATCTCTCCACCTCTTCCACTAAGGTTCTTGCCCCTAATACTCCTTTGGTTGCAGAACTCATTCTTGTGGGACACAGACAAAGCTGTCAATTTTTTGGCAAAGTTCATGATAAAATAATACTGCCCTATTCTAAAGGTCAGTGAGAATGGCTGATGCAACCTACAGATATTTGGCCCATTGTCTGTTCTTCCTTTTCTGGGATAATTGATAACCATTATCCTACTAATGAGTTACTTCAATGATTAAAACCCACACTCCCAATTTCTCCAAAATTACTTCCCCTCAAACATTATCAGAGGCACATTTAGTGTTTACAGATGGCTCCTATAATGGGGTCCCTGCCTATACTATTAAGGAAAAAAAAATTCTATCCAATCTCCTTTTAAATCAGCACCACTTATAGAGCATTTTGCAGGAGTTAAAATTTTTCAGATTTTAGTAAATTTCCCTTTTCATCTATATACAGACAGTGCATGCCTATATTGGCCACTCTGTTCCTCAAGACACAGTTACACAGACACACACACGCACACATACACATATATACACACAGAACCCACAAGCGCGTGTACACACACGCTTCCATTTGCCCCATTTGCTCCTGCGTACTTTCCTCCCACAAGTACAGCTAGTCCTCAGCACATGCTGAGAGTTCTCAGCTTGCTGAAGAACTGTCCAGATGCCAGAGAGAGACAGCACCAGTCTGATCTGCAGAATCCAAAAACAAACAGGGAATGTTTCAGATAAGCCAATGGCCAGGGGTAGGCGAAAGAACACTTCCAACATAAATCAGGACATCAAGACTTCACCAGCAAACCCCAAAATCGATGGATATTCCAATTCAGCAGAAGCACAGGAAAATGATTTTAAAGCCATGGTTGCCCAATTATTTGAGGCTCATAAGGAGGAAATGAACGAGTCTTTCAAAGAGATGGCCATCAATTGGAGGCAAAGAAAGAATAAATAGAAAATATCCTTATTGTCAAACATAGATAAACAAATAGATACACAAGTAGAGGAAAAATTAGTGGCATATTAAAAGGAAATGAAAATATAAATAGAGGCCATCGTAAAGAGACAGGAGTCCAAATTCAAACACATGAAAGAAATGGTGCAAGGCATGAAAACAGAATTAGAATCAATAAAGAAAACACAAAATGAGAAAACCCTTGAGCTGGAGAACTTGGAGAAAAGATCAGGAACCACAAAAGTAAGATCACCAACAGAATACAAGAGATGGAAGAGAGAATCTCTGGAGCTGAAGACACACTTGCAGAAATGGATACTTCTCTCAAAGAAAAAGTAAAATCAGAAAAGTTCCAATAACAAAATATCTAAGAAATCAAGGATGCTATGAAAAGACAAAATCTAAGAATAATAGGAATTCATGAAAAAGAAGACTCCAGGCTCCAAGGTCCAGAAAATATTTTCAAGAAAATCATAGAAGAAAATTTTCCCAACTTAAAGAAAGAGATGTCCATAAATATACAAGAGGCCTACAGAACTCCAAATAGACTAGACCAGAAAATAAACACATCACATCACATCATAGTCAAAACATTAAATCTACAGAATAAAGAAAAGATTTTAAAAGCAGCGAGGGAAAAAGACCAAGTAACATATAAAGGTAGACCTATAAGAATCACACCAGACTTCTCATCAGAAACTATGAAAACCAGAAGGGCCTGGGCAAGTATCATGGAGACTCTAAAAGATCACAAATGTCAACCCAGACTACTATACCCTGCAAAGCTTTCAATCAACATAGATGGAGAAAACAAAATATTCCATGACAAAACTAAATTTACACAATATCTACACAGCAAACCAACTCTACAGAAGATACTAGAAGGAAAACTCCAATCGGATGAAAACAAATTCACCCAAGAAAACAGGGCATACAGATAATATCCCAACAAAAATGAAAAGAAAACAAGCAATGAAACAGGGTTAGATCACCCACTCCATTACAAAAGGAACTAACATGTATTGGTCACTATTATCTATCAATATCAATGGACTCAACTCACCAATAAAAAGACACAGGCTAACAGAATGGTTAAGGAAACATGATCCAACATTCTGTTGCATCCAAGAAACACACCTATGCAACAAAGATAAACACTACCTCAGAGTAAAGGGCTGGAAAACTGTTTTGCAAGCAAATGGTTCCAGAAAACAAAACAAGCTGGAGTAGCCATCCTAATATCTAATAAAATAGACTTTCAACCCAAGTTAATCAAAAAAGATAAGGAGGGTGACTATATTCTCATCAAAGGAAAAATTGACCAAGAGGACATCACAATCTTGAATATCTATGCCACAAATTCAAGAGCACCGACATTCGTAAATGAAACATTATTAAAGCTTAAATCATACATTGATCCTAATACTTAAGAGTGGGAGACTTCAACACTCCACTCTCACCAAGGGATAGATCAACTAGACAGACACCAAATAGGGAAATAAAAGCACTCACAGAATCCCTAAATCAAATGGATCTAATAGACATCTACAGATCATTTCACCCAATCTCAAAAGAGTACACCTTCTTTTCAGCACCACATGGAACCTTTTCCAAAATAGACTATATATTGGGTCACAAAGCAAGCCTCAACAGATACAAAAGGATTGAAACAATCCCTTGTATACTATCTGACCACCATGGACTAAAGCTAGACATCAACAACAACAGAAACAACAAAAAGCCAACACACACATGGAAACTGAACAACTTACTACTCAATGACAGCTGGGTTAAGGAAGAAATAAAGAAAGAAATTAAAGACTTCCTTGAATTCAATGAAAAGGAAGGCACAACATAACCAAATTTATGGGATACATTGAAAGCAGTGCTCAGAGGAAAATTTATAGCACTAAGTGCCTGCAAGAAGAAATTCGTAACATCACATACAAACAACTTAATGGCCCAACTGAAAAACCTAGAAAAAAAGAAGCAGATACACCCAAGAGGAGCAGACAGCTGGAAATAATCCAACTATGGGCTGAAATCAATCAATTAGAAACAAATATAACTATCCAAAGAATCAACGAAACAAAAGGCTGGTTCTTTGAGAAAATCAACAAGATAGACAAACCCTTAGCCAAACTAACTAAAAAGCAGAGAGAAACCATCCAGATCAGCAAAATCAGAAATGAAAATGGGGACATAACCACAGACACTGAGGAAATCCAAATAATTATTAAGTCATACTACATAAGCCTATAAGCCACAAAATTTGAAAATCTAAATGAAATGGATAATTTTCCTGAAAGATTCCATCTACCAAAACTAAGTCAAGATCAGGTAGAAAGACTGAGTAGCCCTATATCTCCCAAGGAAATCGAAGCAGTCCTTAACAGTCTCCCCTACAAAAAAAACCCTGGACCAGATGGCTTCAGCACAGAATTCTACAAGACCTTCAAAGAAGTGCTACCTCCAATTCTCCTCAAGCTATTCCACAAAATAGAAACAGAAGGAACACTCCCAAACTCATTCTATGAAGCCACAGTCACTTTGATACCTAAACCACACAAAGACCCAACAAAAAAAGAGAACTTCAGGCCTATCTCTCTTAAGAACATTGACACAAAAATACTCAATAAAATACTTGCAAACTGAATCAAGAACATATCAAAGATATCATCCGCCATGACCAAGTAGGCTTCATTCCAGGTATGCAGGGGTGGTTCAACATACGGAAATCCATCAACATAATCCACTACATAAACAAACTGAAGGAGAAAAAACACATGATCATCTCCTTAGATGCCAAAAAAGCATTTCACAAAGTCCAACACCCACTCATGTTAACAGTCTTAGAGAGATCAGGGATACAAGGCACATACCTAAACATAGTAAAGGCAATATATAGCAAGCCTATAGCCAACATCAAACTCAATGGAGAGAAACTTAAATCAATCTCACTGAAATCAGGGACAAGACAAGGCTGCCCATTGTCCCCGTATCTCTTCAACATAGTACTTGATGTGCTAGCCAGAGCAATAAGACAACTAAAGGAGATCAAGGGGATACAAATCGGAAAGGAAGAGGTCAAAGTGTCACTATTTGCAGATGATATGATAGTATACATGAGCAACCCCAAAAATTCACCAGAGAACTTCTTCAGCTGATAAACACCTTCAGCAAAGTGGCAGGATACAAAATCAACTCAAAAAAATCAGAAGCCCTCCTATATACCAAAGACAAAAAGGCTGAGAAAAAAATTAGGGAAACAACATCCTTCACAATAGCCACTAATAACATAAAGTACCTTGGTGTGACTCTAACCAAGCAAGTGAAAGACCTGTTTGAGAAAAACTTCAAGTCTCTGAAGAAAGAAATCGAAGAAGATATCAGAAGATGGAAAGATCTCCCGTGCTCATGGATTGGTAGGATTAACATTGTGAAAATGGCCATACTGCCAAAAGCAATCTACAGATTCAATGCAATTCCCATCAAAATACCAAGTCAATTCTTTACATACCTTGAAAAAAAGATTCTCAGCTTCACATGGAGAAACACAAAACCCAAAATCTCCAAAAGGATCCTGTACAACAACAGATCATCTGGAGGTATCTCCATCCCTGATCTCAAGCTGTAGTATAGGGCAACAGTAATAAAAACTGCATGGTATTGGCATAGAAACAGAAAGGAGGATCAGTGGAACCACCTTAAAGACCCAGAAATAAACCCACACATCTATGAATACTCGATATTTGACAAAGAATCCAAATCCATTCAATGGAAAAAAGACAGCATCTTCAACAAATGGTGCTGGACCATCTGGATGTCTACATGTAGAAAAATGAAAATAGATCCATATTTATCACCCTGCACAAAACTAAAGTCAAAGTGAATCAAGGACCTCAACATAAAACCAGATACCCTAAATCAATTGGAAAAAAAAAGTGGGGAACAGCCTAGAACTCATTGGCACAGGAGACAACTTCTTGAACAGATCACCAACAGTACAGGCTCTAAGAGCAACAATCAATAAATGGGACCTCATGAAACTGAAAAGTTTCTGTAAAGCAAAGGACACTGTCATCAAAACAAAACAACTGCCTACAGATTGGTAAAGAATCTTCACTAACCCTTTATGTGACAGAGGACTAATATCAAGTATATACAAAGAACTAAAGAAGCTGAAAAGCAGTAAACCAAGTAATCCAATTAAAAAATGGGGAAAAGAGCTAAACAGAGAATTCTCAACAGAGGAATATGGAATGGCAGAAAAACACTTAAAGAAATGCTCATCCTCATTAGCAATAAGGGAAATGCAAATCATTACCAGGCTATAGTAGAGGACAATGCAGCCACTTTTGATGTGAACTGATGGACTAAGATCAGAAAGGAGAGGAGAACCTCCCCTATCAGTGGACTTGGGGAGTGGCATGCATGCAGAGGGAGGAGGGAGGGTGGTATTGGGAGGGGAGGAGGGAGGGGCTTATGGGGGGATGCAGAATGAATAAAGTGTAATTGATGAAAAATTAAAAAAAGGAGGAAAATAATTTAAGAACCTTAAATGACTTTCAAAAGTGGAGCAAAACATGGAGTTATTCAATTTACATGGAGCATGTCTCTCCCCTGGGGGCAATGGTCTCCTGAACCTACTCAAACCTCCGACACTACCACTGCTAGTTCTAGAACTGATGCAAGATGTTCCAAGGAGAAGGTTAAGGCTTCTCATAATATTTCCTATAAGCCCACACCTGTTTGTCTATATCCCCCATTTTTATTTATTATTAGCCAGATAGAGCCAAGTAGTTGTGGTGATGATACTTGCTTTTTTGCCCAATGCTGGAATGCTAATGAATTTAGGTATGCCCTGGTTACTCGCATGCCTAGCTGGGTGCCTGTGCCCATTGATGCCCCTCAGGCTATGAGTCTCTTCAGACAGAAAAGGGATCTTGGAACTACAGCCACCATTGTTACTGTCATCTCATTGGTGGCTGTTGGAGCTACCACCTTGGCATTAGCCATGAGTCAGACTGTGCAGACTGCTCAGACCCTGAATAATCTTTTAGCCAATGTAGCTCATGCCTTAGATGTACAAAAAGGAATTGATGCTCAACTAAAAGGAGGCTTGACGGTGTTCAATAAGAGGATTGACTTCGTGCAGGAGCAAATTGATACCCTATGGCAAATGGCTCAACTGGGCTGTCAATTAAAGTACGCTGGACTTTGTGTCACTAGCATACAACATGAGAATTTTCCCTGTGCATCAAATCTGTCTAAACAATTGTCTAGCTATATTTTAGGTAATTGGACTGGAGAATTCGATACTATGATGGAGCAGCTGAGAGTGGCCATTATCACAGTAAATTCTACCAGAGTGGACACAGGACTAGCCACAGGATTATCACCATGGATTGCTGCAGCCATGAATCATTTGAGGGAATGGGCCGGCATGGGAGCATTAGCAGGCCTTCTGGTGTTGGTCACCTTGGTTTGCTTGTGTTATATATGCAAGATTAGAGTCTCACAACAGCGTAATGCAGCCATGATCATTCAGGCTTTTACAGCCATTGAAGCAGGACAGTCTCCCCAAGCATGGTTGGATACCATAAAAAGCTAAAATGTTACGCTCATGATGTAAGGCTAAGCACTGCACTCAGGGTCAGGTGCTTTTGACCCAGAGAAGAGCAAGTCTGATTGCATGCAGGTTGATGCCCCAGGTCCTGCCTCTGAGAAAAAGGTATCGGACAGGTCTGATGCACTTTGGGTGGATGACACCTAAATGAACATTGGTACAAAGTCCCAATTTATTTCTAATATCAGAGATCAGACCTCTACTCTTGCCTGATGCGTCTAAAACAAAAAGGGGGAACTGTAGAGAGCTGCATAATGCTGTGCCTTAAAGATGGAGCTGGTTTCTGCCTTCAACCTTCCTGATGGTGATTGCTCTCTGTCAGGAACAACTCCACATTTGGCTAAGGCTGAGGATCTGGCTTGCTTCCATGTGTGGGGACCTATCTGCTGGGGTTCTCCAGAACACACCCCCAGGAACAATATCTGTGGGTGAGCTGGTCTCATTGGCAGGCCTTCCTGAGGGTCAGATGACCTCTGCTTCTGTGATTGCTGCACAGAGTGCAGCTTCTGGAGTTCTCCCCACTGGTCAAGCAGTCCAGGCCACAGTTCCCCATATAGGTCAGACAGTCTCCTCACAGGTTCTTACCTGTTCTCAGACAATGTCTCATAGCGTTTTCCCTACAGGTCAAGTGGTATCATCTGGGTTGCTACCCTCCCAAACTGTGGTGGTCTCACATGTCCTTGTGAACCAGGGTGTGAGCACTGGTATTCCTCTGCTTGGTCAGCCTTTTAACTCAGGTCCATCTTTTGTGCCCAGTATTCTTCAGCTCAGTCAGTCTGGTGGCACCATTATCCTGCCAGAGAGCCAGTTAGTAAGATCTGACACTTCACAGAACACCCTGTTCCTCAAGTCAGGCTCTGTTTTCAGGAAGCTGCTTCCAACAGGATCACAGGTCAATGGGAAGCCCCTTTACATGCTGGACTCTGCCTATTACTCATGCCTGTTACTCTCCCTATTCCTCAGGGCTCTACCATCATGACTGTTTCATCCCATGTTTCCACCCAATTCCTACCCTCCAGTGTGGGTATTCCGATTTCCAGTGCTCCAGCCAGCTTGTCTTCCTCCCCAGGGCTGGTAAGCAATGCAGACCAGAACATATTTGTTCAGGTCTCCTCACCTGAGGTGGATATGAATCTGGTTGCCAAACAGGCCAAGCAGTGGAAAATCTGCCCAGTTTGCACTGTGTTCTTCCCATCCAGTGTCTACCAGGCTCACATGGAAGGGGCTCACAAACAAAGTGAATTCAACTCCAGTGAGAAAGTTGAACCAGTAAAGCTGGCCATGTGTGCACCATTTCTGAAGTGGACAAGAAAGAGGCCGATGTATTGCCTCTCCTGCAAATTCCTAGTCTCAGAGGAGGAGCTAATGTACCACTTACTCACACATCGCTTGGGGTGCCTGTTTTGCTCATGTACTTTCCACAGCATTCAGGGTCTCTTGGAGCACAGCAAAATTAAACACCTGAGGAGGAAGAAGCTGTTGTTGGATTATCTTAATAGGGGCTTCCAGTTGAGCCTAGATGCTGATGGCAAACTATTATTACCCCATCTTGGTTTCATGATCACTCTGCCAAGAGAGGAGATTGGAGAACAGGAGGTCCACCTGGCTATCCTCTCAGGAACATATTCCACATCTCTGGTGCCCTAGTATGTTAAGATGTGGTCTCAGGTTAATGTTGTAACTCAGCTCAGAAAAGGAGAGCTGACCTGCCCCCTCTGTTTGACAACATTTATGTTACCCAATGTCTACATGTTACACTTGAAGGATGGACACCATATTATTCCCACGGCCTGTACAGTCCTCAGTTCTCCCACCTTTAGGTGTGTCCACTGTTGTGGGATCTACCCTGGAAGTTTGACTGTGGAGGCTTTCACTCTTCATTTGTTGCATTGTGTACATGCACCCAAAGACAGCTCACACCTGCCAGTTTGGTCCAGTTTTGTTGAGAACAGTGAAGTACAGTTTTCCAGTGAGGAAAAGGTTACTGATTCTACCTGTCCCTTCAAAAGAAAATGGCCAGATGGCCATTGGGGTCCAGAAGACCAGAGGAGGGATGGGAAAGGTCCCTTGTGTGTACTGGGTAATGAAGCATCAGATCCGGAAGAAGGGACTAGTGATGTGACTTTGAAGAGACAGAGGAATGAGAGCACAACTAAGGAACTTGAGGGCAGTAATGATTTACTCCAGGTCCTAGCATTAGTTCCTACCCAATGCAAAGACTACTCCTCTGAGGAAAAAAAAAGCAGTTTCTTAGAGATTATTTCCAAAAAAAACCATATCCTAGCAGAAAAGATGTTGAATAAAGAATATCTTTATTCTTGAAGATGGAAAATATTATTGTGGCTTTGTTTTTTGGAACAAGAAGATAGAAGGCAATAGAAGACCACAGACCCTCAATACTTGTAGATTTTGATATGTTTTAACTTAAAAATGTTAAACACAGACTGAACTTTGAGTATGAACCACAAAAGTCCTAGGCAGTAGTTTGTGCTGATTTTGCTGCCACATTTGCTCTCTTGTGTTGGTTTCTGCAGCTTGTCTGGATTTTGCAAGGGCTTAGGAATACTTAGGTTATGAAGTAAATGCTACCCCAGATGCACTGATTGATGTAGTTGTGTCTTTTAGGAGTTACTTCTAAGCTTTCTGTTTTGTTTTTTTGTTTTTTTGTTTTTTTTTTTTTTTTTTTTTCTTCAATGCAGTTTATTCAGGAACCTTGAACAATCATCTGACCCTGGGGAAAGCCAGCCCACAGCTTAAATAGTTTTCCCTATTATGAGAATGAAGTTTGGTATTTCATATATCCCTTATTCTTAGTATTGTCCATGTTAAATGATAAGAAGTCTATAAATATTTGTCTTTTCACTTTAGGAAATTTCTGCTTGTTTGTAAATGGTTAGGTGAAATTAATAGCATCTTCTCTTAGTATTTGATTACCATATTAAGAATTTGATTTATGTTTCCAGTGTTGTTTTTAAAGCTGTATCTGAAAAACAACTCTCATGCCTATGGCCTCTACAGTACTAAATGTTTTTTTTTTTTTATTGTTATTAAAAGATTCCCATCTCAGGAACTGGTATATAACTCATAATAAGTTCTTTTATAAGTGAAGTATTTGTAAGGACTGGAATGCATTCCTTTGTGAACTTCATAGGACATGCAAGGCGCTGGACTCTAGTATGAGTTACTTACACATAGCTTGTGCCTGTTTTGGAGAGGAATAGGCAGAGTAACATCCTTGGGGTCCCACATATAAATGGCTTCCCATTACATGCAGATCTTTAATCTCCAGTAAAAGATAAGACAATTTTTAGAATAGACATTGAGAAGACACAGAACTCTATCTTCCTTGAACTACCAATAAGCAAGTTGGAGGAAAGCACCATGGTCACATCTATGGCATTTCTGCCCTTGTGTGTGGACCCCATTGAAATGGAGTACAAGTTTCAATCTTAATAGTTGAATGGGTTAGACAGGGAATTATCTCTCCTACTTTGAGTATGTTACTATATGTGTCAGAGTCGAGAAGGTGGGATTACCTCTGGCCCAGGTATCCATTTGAGGGACTGCTAAGGAACCTGTTTATTACTGGTCTGTGGATTCCAAGCCCTGTGTTTTCCACAGGCTATAAGCAACAGAAGATTGCACAGTGATGCAGATCAGACAATGTATGTCTGGAATAACTTTTTTTCCAGCAGAACAAACAACATCTGATCATGTGGCTGTGCTCATGAAGAAGGAATACACAGAGGAAGGTATACTACTGTTTTTTATTCTGAATAATGTGGTGAATTTGTCTTTTCCGTATTGGCTGGGGTCTGACCTCCATCTTACACATTTGGCTAATTTGAATGGAATTGATGCACAGGAAAATGGAGGAAGGAGAAAGGAATCACTTTTAATAAGTTTATTAATATTAAGTTTCTAGAACAGGAATAGGACCATTTGAATAAACAAAAGTTTGACTTGAGATAGATGACGAAGACAACAATATAATTCCTAAGTACCAGTTTTATCCTATTTGATAGAAAAGACTCATGTTTTATATTTCTCCACTTTATTTTAAAATACTCTTCACACACATTATGTTTGGTTTTTCTTTTTCTATCTTGGAATAATAATTAGCAATTGTGGCTATTAATGGTTGACTGTGTTAGGTTCCTAGTACAAAGAATTAATTGTTACATTTATTTCATTAGCATGGTTCAAAATGAGCCCCTTCTTCCTAAGGGTATTCCTTTGACCAGGAGATTAATTTACCTCCATTGGGAGTATTGCCCTTTGATGTGTAAAGGAGGAACTTGTTTCCTTCAGGTAAAGCATCCACAGATGGTGTTCCAGAAAGCAGTACTGTGTTGCTAGATGGATTTTTCTTTTTTTGTTGTTGTTTATTTGTTTTGTTTTGTTTTTGTTTTTGTTTTTTGTTTTTTTTGTTTTTTTTTTTTTGTTTGTTTTGTTTTGTTTTGTTTCAGAGACAGGGATTCTCCGTATATCCTTGGCTAGTTCTGAAACACACTTTGTAGACCAGGCTGGCCTCCCACTCAGAGATCCACTTCTGACTCCAGAGTCCTGGCATTACAAGCCTGTACCACCTTAGCTCAGCTACTAAATGGATTTTTTTTTTAACTGTAACATTAGCACGTAGTTTCTGTAACATGCACCAAGCAGTTTGGAATCTGTTTTGACTCTTGGTAAACTTTTGTCAATTCTGAGACCATGTCTGGCTTTTTTGTTGTTACTATGGTTATCTCTCTTCAGAGTGTCTGCTGTGAATTAAAATTGGTTTTACCACTGCCAAAAAATAAAAATAAACTTTGTTTTGGAACACAGTCTCAGAAATTTATTTTAAATAATGTCTAAGGTCAATTTTATATTACAAAGGTAGAATGGAATAGTGATAGAGATCAGCTGACCTGGAAATTTAATATTCGATTTCTGGTTTCTGTACAGATTTTTTTCCCAGCACCTAGATTAGAGGAAAGCAGAAACATTTCTGAGTTTTTGGAAACTTTCTCCCCTGGATCACTTTCTCATCTTTACTAGCATCATACTCATATTATTCTCCTATCTGTTAAATATTTTACTTACTGAACTTCACCCTTTATTTAGATGTTCCATATAATCTCTCCAGTAACTCTTACCTCACAACAGCTCCATTTGTTCCTGATACTTCTGCAAGTGACCTTGTAGATGCTGTGAAGAGAGTGGAGACCTTTATCCCTTTCACCCCAGGATGGATATACTTCTTTACAATAGTCCTCTATTTTCTCCTCTTCCCTTCTCTTGATGCTCTGTAGCCCCTGCTGCTACTTCTAGTTCATTTTGTTGCAACAACCCTGACAATGGAACTAGTCATGGTCATCCTAAATAAACTCTATGCCCATTTTCTCTCACTGACCTAGTTTTTTTTTCCCCCCTATATCTCAACCTTCTCAGAAAATCCACATGGTTTTATGCTGTTACCAAATGATTTCTTAACTGTCTATTTTCCAAGTCTCTTCAAGAATGCAGACAGCAGTCAGGGGTGGTGGCATATACCTTATTCCCAGTACTCAGGAGACATGGCCAGCCTAGTTTACAAAGTGAGTTCCAGGACAGCCAAGGGCTGTTCCACAAAAAAATAAAACAAAAAAACAAAACACTTTCATGGGGAGGTTTGGAGGAGGAAGGAAGACAGACAGAAATTGCATGATTGGATGCAGCCCATCAATTCAAGTCTCTCCCATTGCTGTATGACCTTTTCATTGGTCTCAGAATTTCCCCCATGACAAAGACTCTCTTCTTTTTTTTTTATTTTTTTTATCAGTTACATTTTATTAACTCTGTATCCCAGCCGTGTCCCAATCCCTCATTCCCTCCCAGTCCCTCCCTCCCTCCCTCCCTCATCTCCACCGTGCCCCTTTCCAAGTCCACTGATAGGGGGGACCTCCTCCCCATTCATCTGATCCTGTTTTATCAGGTATCTTCAGGACTGGCTGCAAAGCCCTCCTCTGTGGCCTAACAGGACTGCTCCTCCCTTCAGGGGTGGGGAGACCAAAGAGCCAGTCATTGAGTTCCTGTTAGAAATAGTCCCTGTTCCCCTCACTTTGGGAAACCAATTGGTTACTGAGCTACCACAGGCTACATCTGAGTGGAGGTTCTAGGTTATATCCATACATGGTCCTTGGTTGAATGTCAGTCTCAGAAAAGACCCTGTGCCCAGATATATTTGGTCCTTGTGGAGCTCCTATCCTTTCCCCATCAGACTAACTCCCCTTCTTTCTTATGACTCTCTTCAACTACAAAAGAGCTACAGTCTCCCTACCCTGCATGTTTTTATCCTCTCAGAGTTAGGAAACATGTTTTCCTGCCTTTAGGGCATTTTCTTATTTAGATGAACAGAGATTTGGAAGCTTATGCCAAATAAGCCCTTTCCTCCCCAAGTGGCTCTTTGATTATGGTGTTTCATCACAGCAAAAGAAAGTGTAGTTATGATACAACCTAAAAGCTAGACCTACAATTTGCTTAACAGTAAAACATAGGTGAAGGGGGGTTGGGTGGGAAACTTCAGATTCCATAGGAATCACAGATAGGAGAGCAGTGAGGAGATGGATAGTGGTCTTGCCAAGTACATTATAAACAGAATTTCCCATGGGATTTCAAAGCAAGAAGGGAATCAAGCCAGTATTTATTGAAGGCCCTTTACTGGCAAGCCTTGAAGTAGAGAGTGTTATTTAATCTTCACCAAGAAAGATAAATGAAGCTTGGAGGGATTAGATGATTTCCACAAGATTATTCAGCTAGTGAAGAACTCATACTCTATCATTTTAACATACTTTGTAGATATGGACTGTGTGGGAAGGACTCTGACATGTTGGGACTCACTATTCCATGGTGATAAGCTCAGAGTAAGAGGTGGGTTGAGGTGCCATCTTACTAAGGAAGCCCTGTCTATTCAAAGTATGTAAGAAGGGAGAAGAGGTGAGTGTGTATATTTTGTGTTCACTGAGCCTGGAGTTCAGCATTTCATTTAGACTGGCTGGCTAAAGATCATTTTGTTTCTTCTCCCCTGTGCTGGGGTTACAGATCCAAGAAACTGTAACCAGCTTTTTATGTGGACACCAACAGTCTGCATTCAGCTCTGACTTCAGTCTGAATTCAGTGTGACAAGCAATTTACCTACTGAGCCATCTCCATAGTCCAATTTTATATTCTTTTAATCATATTTTATAGGAATTTTAGTACTCTGAAAAGTAAGACTAGAAGTAAAACTGTGGTCAGCAGTGTCACTTGGCATTATATGGAATCAAAATTTCCCATAAAAGCTAAATCTCTTGCTTAACACTGCTATGAGAAAAGTGTCTGGATAATGCAGGAGGATTGGAAGGACTGTCAATATCATGCAGACCTCCAAACATCCACAATTTTGAACAGAAATTGTCCAGTTATGGTTTTTAAAAATTGATAATGTATATGCAAAATGAGAACAATATATTGAAAATACAAGGAAATAATTCTCTCTCTAGACTTAACCTCCTGAATGTTTCCTGTGTGCTGGAAATTTCTTCTAAAATGAAGATCTTAACATACTAACTGGAACTCATGATTTAGCTGACAACCCATTTTCCACGTTTTTCTTCTTTTGCATGCCTATGAGTACTTTTGAATTGGGACTTAGGTGAAAAGAAAATCTCCAGGATGTTTTCCTAGTTTTCTTTCCATTAGATTCTTCTATTCCTATTCTTTCATAGGATACCTTATCACAGGGAGGGGAGTGAATAATGATAACCAATGCCTTTCTCCCTTATTCTTGATTTTAGACTTGTGCCTCTTAAGATGTTTCCATTTACAAGAGAGAGAATATGCAGGAGGCAACATGAAACAGAGGCCCTGCTGTCAGAGAGGTGGGGTGAATTAGAGAGCAGTGTCTGATTGAATGGAGAGAGCATCATGAGATACTAGCAAAGATAGTGTAGCACAGTGAGCCTCATTTGATATTAAGGCTAAGCATTTTGTATTTGACCAAAATGCACTCTAAAGGAAGACATCACAGAGGGGAAGCAACTCTGCCAGGTGAGAGGGGGCATCTTTACCTTGTCAATGATGTGTATCACTCCATTTGTTGCTGCATTGTCTCAGTCCACAATGGATGCCCCCAATTGTGATATTTTGCAAGTTCAAAGTCAATGGGAAAGTGAGTGCACTTGATTTTGTATTACCTCTGGGTTTTCTGCCTTTTGATCATCTGTACCCATGTAGTTTTGGGCCATTGAATACTTTAAATTGTGACCCATTAGACATCACAAACCAATAGAAAATCATATTCTACATGAGTGGTATTCTCTGACTGTCAGTCTATTCCACTCTGGCAGAGGAATTTTCATTTAAAACATGGCTTCTCTGGCAAGAGATCACATCCAAACACCACCTAGGCTGGAATACAAACAGCATCTTTAATCCAGGAGACAGAGGCAAGCAGATCTGAGTTCAAGGCCAAGTAGCAAACAAAGAAAGCTTAGGTCCAGGTATGGTGATACATTCATTGTTCAATCCCAAACAATGAAAGGGACTGTAGTTTGTAGAAAAAAAGTACCCACCTTTGAAAATGATATCCAATTGAGTGACAGCAACATTGATGATTAGAGAAAGATTTGACAGAAGAGGATACGCCCAACTCTCATGAGAAGAAAGGAAATGTAAGATCCTTAGAGAAAAGAGAGAGAGAGGAGAGAGAAATAGAAGAGAGAGGAGCGAGAGAGATGACAGGAGACAGTTTTCCTGGGACAGTGATAGTTAGGTTTCAGAGAGAGAACAAGCTAGACTGAGGTGAAGAAGGAATGAGCCAGATAATGAGAAGATTAAGCAGATTGCTGGAGTTAGTCTGAGGTCAAGCAGAGCAATTCAGGGGTTGATAGAATTGCCAGATTGAATCAGTCAGCTAGGAGAGGAGTTTGAGCCAGAACAGTTGAGTTGAACCACCCAGCCCAGATCTCAGAAAGATGAAGAAAGGGAGAGCTTATTAAACAGTAAGTCTCAGAGGTTGACAGCCTTCCATATCTAGGTTAGTAGAAGGAGGCAGTGAGCCTTCTCGTCAACAATTGAAACAATTGAATTAAGTTTCTGTTTACACAGTCTCTTTGAGTTTATTAAAAAGAAATGTAGAGGGAATTCACACAAAGCACTATTCCGAGGAGATTCCTTTAGATCAGTACCATGGAAATCAATAAGCCAAGGAGGCAGCCTGGAACACCTCCGTCCTTCACTACCCTGCCCGTGAATCAATTCTTGCCAATACCTATCTTGGCCTGCCAGAGGCCTTCAGCACTATTAGGATATCAACTCTTGTTAGAGCCCCCTCATTTGTGGTACATTTTACAGAGATCTCTGCAAACTAATAGAGACAGTGACTATCTACCATTCAAGAGAAACTGAGCTCCATTTTTCTTTTTTTTTTTTTTTTTTTTTTGGTTTCCTTTTTTCCTTTACTGGGACCTCTGTTTACAACTTTTTGGTATCTTACAGAGGAGGGACATTTGCTTAAACCTGCACATGAGTTCCATGTACAAACTTGGTGGTATCACAGGTCATCTGTAACATTTTGTTAAAATGGGATATTTTATTGTATTAGACACAGGAATGAACTTGAGAAACACTTGTGTTTGATGGTTATCTTCTGTAGGCCAGGATCTTGTTGGATTTATTTTGGGACTTGTACAACTTGTACCATGCCAGGGTAGATGTTAATGTTTCAAAGAAAATTGAAGGTTTGAAATGCCAATGAATTTACAAAGCTCATTATATGAGTACACAAAGTCATGCTGTAAATTAAGAAAATTAAAACAGATAATTACCTCTTGTGAGCAGTGTGGTGTTTCAGTGCAATTTTATACACTATGCAGTGGTCTAATTAGGATACTTAAGCTCTCTGTCATCCTCATCCTTTATTTCTTCCTGGGATGACAGCATTCAAATCCTCTGTTCCAGCTATTCCGTTGATTTACATGGGAGCTCTAGAGATTACATGTGGGACTTAACACAAGTGCTCACAGAGATCCACTTTCCTCTGTTTTCTCTGGGGCTGAGGTTAAAGTCTTTTTTCACAGTGCCATATTGTACTCCAAATTTGTATTTAAACAATTCAGAAAATAACATGGTTGTCCCTGGAATTTCCAAAGAAATGTAAAATATCCATGAAAGCACATGTAGGCTATCACATATCCCTGCTCTGTAGGCTCAGCTACCTAGATTCTTTTCCCAGTGCTCATAGGCTGACGGGGAAGCTGGGATGCTCTGAGCTATTGCTTCCTGAGGAGTCATTGTGACAGTAGTTGCTTGCTAGAACCCTCGCATATTTGTACTTTGTCAACTCATGGAAAGACTTTAACACCCAAACCTTCATAGTCATGTTCATGTTTTCCTGTTCCCTTAACTACACCCAGATCCTCCCCTCTTTCTTCCCCACATAACATTATGTTCTTTCTCTCTTAAATACACAGACACCCACAAATGAAAATCAAAACAAACAAAAAGGCAGTAAGACAAAAAAAAAAAAAATAAAGAGAAAAAAAACCCCACAAAACCTGAAATACAACCATGGGATTCGTTTTGTGCTGACCATTAACTTCCAGTCATGAGGCCAGCCCTGGAGTATGCTTAATATACACAGTGACACTTCATTGGATAAAAGTGATTTTCCCTTTTGTATAAGCAAGTCACAATGAGCTCTATACTCGCCATTGATCAAGCCCCAAGGCACATGCCCAAGGAAATAGGAAGAAGTACATTAAATCTCAGGAATATCAGTTCCTGGGCTGGAGCCCTGAGATTCACAGAAGGTAGAAAGCTATCTGAGCACCCTCCCTTTTAAGCTCTCCTAACTGTGGGCAATGTGAGCATCTACTTTCTGCTCTTGCCATGGTAACTTTCCCTTGATTTGAGACTGTTTCCTCAAACTCTGAGCCAGAATAAACCCTTAAGTTGCTTTTGTCAGACACTTGGCTAATTTTTGGGCAGAAAATTAATATATATATTGCTGTAGCCTAGTTGTTTTTTCTTGTTGTTGTCATTGTTTTCCTCTCTATTTCTCCTCTTTAAAATGTGTATATGTGTGATCATTGTTGTAACTGGGTGATGTTCACACAGGCATCTATTCTCTCTGTGTACATAAATGGAAATTTGCATCACAACACTTCAGAAAGGTACCACTCCCCAAAGCGCCAGATGACAGTGCTCTTACCCCAGCTGTCTTGTCCAGGTGAAGGAAGTTTCCCAGCAATGATATTGCTAGCATATGCAAGGATGACAGTGTCGGCAGATCGACCACTCTGTAAGTGCCTGGGTATGTATGGTATCTAAAGTGCCTAGTCATAGGGATCACAATAAAAAATAAACTGATGCACCAGTGATAAATGCAACAAAAATATCAACTCTGAAGTCAAATTATGACATTCAAATTTCATGTTCTCCAGTATGCAAACTTAACACTCACTTTTGCAGTGATGAGCCTTAGCTGGAGTTATTCTTTAACCACTTGTGCCTCACTTTTCACATCTGTCAAAAGTGTAACAACCTATGCTCAGGATGCGAGGCTAAGCACTGCACTCAGGGACAGCTGCTTTTGACCCAGAGAAGAGCATGTCTGATTGCATACGGGTTGATGCCGGAGGTCCCAGGTCTAAGAAAAAGGTATCAGACAGGGCTGATGCTCTTTGTGTGGATGACACCTAAATGAACATTGGTACAAAGGCCCAATTTATTTCTTATATCAGAGATCACACCTCTACTCTTGCCTGATGCATCTAAAACAAAAGGGGGGAACTGTAGAGAGCTGCATAATGCCCCACCTTAAAGATGGAGCTGGTTTCTGCCTTCAACCTTCCTGATGGTGAGTGCTCTCTGTCACAAACAACTCCATATTTGGCTAAGGCTGAGGATCTGGCTTGCTTCCATGTATTTGGACCTATCTGCATTGCCCACAAGACATGCTGGGGTTGGCTACCCAGAGGCTATTTAAAGTGGGCTGGCTTTCTCCAGGGTCAGAAGATTGTTCAAGGTTCCTGAATAAACTGCATTGAGAATAACAAAAAAAAAAAAAAAAAAAAAAAAACAAACAAACAAAAAAAAAAAAACAGAAAGAAAGAAATAAAAGTGTAAGAACCATCTCAAAGGTGTTCAATGGGTTAACTTAGCTTTGTAGAAAGCACATTGCTTTGTTTACTAGTGGTTCTTCAAATGTGGTTTGTAAACCCTTTGGGGGTTCCATATCAGATACCCTGCCTATCAGATTTACATGACAATTCATAACACTGGGAAATTTACAGTTATGACATGGCTATGAAAATAATTTTATGGTTCAGGTCACCACAACATGAGAAACTATATTAAAGGAGTGCTACATTTGGAAGGTTGAGAACCACTGGTTGAGAATCAGCTGTTAACAGATAAATTGTCCTGACTCAAGGAAGGGTTGCTTGTGCCATCCTGGTGAAAAATCTTGTCCCTTTTCTGCATCAGATTAAGGAATGTTCACCATGACAATAGTCATATAGCATGGAAGATAAGATAAATGACACCCATCACATCAGGGCTGGATTATTGTTCTGTGAAAAACAGAAGGTTTTCTCTTTCTGGTCCATGTCCTCAATGGCTTGCTGGGTTGGCACAAGGAAAGTGAGATTTGAGGTGGTAGTCAGCATGGACTGCAAGGAAACATTCTGAGTCACAGGAAGAGAGAAAATGGCCTGAGTAATGTTAGCTACTATCTGGGCAGACTTACAGGATATCAGAGATAATGGCATCCCATGCAATGTAACTCCAGGCACACTGGGAAGATCCTAGGCTTTCTTTCCCCACTACAAACAGACCTTGGCTTGATGACTCACTTTCTCTTTTGAGACTCAATCTTTATTTCCTCTTTAATGTGTGGATCTTTATGACAATGAAGATTTTCCTGATTGGGTCATACTTGTAAATTATCTGTAAAAAGGCAGATAAAGAGTCTTGTGTGTGTGCATATGTTTGTGAGTGCAAATGTGTACAAAGGACTATGTGATTTCTACTATGTCTTTAGAGTAAGAAGGTTGCATAGAATGAAGCCTGTCTCAAACTGAACAATGTCTCATTCATGCCCAGAAAGGTTATTGTTATGTTCAAGAATTGGATAGAAAAATATTCACCCCAAAATAAATAAAAAAACAACCCAAATACAACTTACTGAAGCCAGATATGTTGGCGTGTACCTGTCTTCCCATCACTCAGGGAGTCAGAGGCAGGTGTATCTCTTTTAATTACGAACCAGACTGATCTACAAATTGAGTTCAGGACAGCCTAGGCCACACAAAAATTCTCTGCCTCAAAATAAAACAAAAGAACAACGACAAACCCCAACAAAGAACTTACAGAATTCTGCTCAATATTCTCCTTGGAATGATTTTCAACTTTGAACACAAAACCATTTAAAGCAGAATTGTAGGGAAATGTGCCCTATCAAACCTGCTACTGGGCTGGCATTGCAAGGGGTGAGACTGGGCATAGCCACGGGGAAGCCAGCATGCCCAGAGAGGAAGGAGTTCCCTGTCTTGCTTTATGGAGAGGGTTGTACTGAGACTCCACTGTAGAAACAAGTAGTTCTTCAGCATACAGGGAGCTGTTCTCTGAGTGACTGCTGCCTGAGGAAGACCTATTTTGGCACATACTTACATAGAAGGACAATCTGTTATGATGTCTGGCTAGGACAGACATACCAATCCATTCAGCCCAAGAGATCTAGACAATTGGGCAGGGTGAGACTGGATTCTTTTAACTTTGCTTTTGATACAGTGTTTCTGAGTGTAACAGCCCTGGCTATTCTGGACTCTCTCTTTAGAACAGACTGACCTTGAACTCATAGAGAACCACCTGCCTCAGACTCCAGAGGGCTAGGATCAAAGGCATGTGACCAAACCCTGCTTGAGATGAATTTTTTCTTTTTATGTGATCCTCCGAGGGGTTGGAAAGTAAGCTCTACAAATATTTTAGGCAGAGAGCTAAACATATATGCAGTTTCCAGGTGACAACTGTAAGTCCAAATTGTAGTGAATTAGAGGTAAGTAACATTAAACTTTCTGAGAAAGCTATGTGATTTATTTAAAATCCATGTGGTGGATAGTGCTATTCTTTTTTTTATGTATTTTTTTATTTTTCATCAATTACACTTTATTTATTCTGCATCCCACCATAAGCCCCTCCCTCCTCCCCTCCAAATACCACCCTCCCTCCTCCCTCTGCATGCATGCCACTCCCCAAGTCCACTGATAGTGGAGGTTCTCCTCTCCTTTCTGATATTAGTCTATCAGGTCACATCAAAAGTGACTGCATTGTCCTCTACTATGGCCTGGTAAGGCTGCTCCCCCCCAGGAGGAGGTGATCAAAGAGCAGGCCAATCAGATTATGTAGAAGGCAGTCCCTCTTCACATTACTATGTAACCCAATTGGACTCTGAACTGCCCTGGGCTACATCTGTACAGGGTTCTGAGTTATCTCTATGAATAGTCCTTGCTTGGAATATGAGTCTCTGGGAAATTCCCTGTGTTCAAATGCTATTCTTATTTATTTGAATTTCCTGGCCTTTACCTGCAGTTTCCAGCTTGGTTATTCATGTTAACACTGGTGACCAGACCAAACCCCACTGACTTTTAAATCAGGGTCTCCAGGAGTGAGATAGATTTTAAAGAGCAGGAAAAGAGGAGAAGCATCTCTGCAGATTCCTCCCAACTCCACCCCCACGGTACATTGCCAGTTTTCTATTGAACAAACTCCTTCTCTATAAAATAATTTAGGTTGTCAGGGCTAGCATGCTAAGGCTGGGACTCACATTTATCCACTGGTAAAATACAACTGCTTCTGAGAGAAATGACAATTCCTTATTCATTTATTCGAAGGAGGGTGGGATAGCAGAAAGAGAACATAGAAATATTATCTCTGACTCTCTCTGGATAGCCAACACCTGCCCACTTGGCCTGTGCTGTCTATACAGCCGGCCTCCCCAGGCTGATGTGAACCAGTGCCCCACCTATGTGAGCCTATAATCAAAAACTGCAGGTGGCCTCCACAGTCAGGGGCCTGACTCTCCTCTAGAGCAGAAATCCTCAACCTTCCTAGTGCCATGACACTTTAATACAGATCCTCAAGTTGTGGTGTACTCCCCACAACAAAAATTCTTTTCTTTGCTACTTCCTAACTGTAATTTTCCAATGGCAAATACCTGTGCTTTTTGATGGTCTTAGGAGAGTCCCATGAAAGGGTCATTCTACCTCAAAGGGGTTGAGAGCCACAGGTTGAGAACTGCTCCTTTACAGGTAGGCATGTGCAACCTATTGCTACTACAAATCCATGTTGTTGTCTACAAAGTTGACACTTGGAAACCATAGAATAAAGAACGATTACAAAGAAAAATGCAAGAGCAGGCTTGATAATGTTTTAAATAAAACAATTTTGGACCATTGTAATCTTGGGGTGTACAGACCTATGGGCTACAGTTAAGATATGCTTGTCTGATTGAGGTGAGGTCTAGCTTACTAGACACCTAGGCCTTAAGGAGGGTCCTTAAAAAACAGCCCCCAGTCAGGGCCCATGTAGAAGAAGTCCCACACTGGGGCTTTTGGCTAACATGCTTGGACTTATACTGTGGTTTTGCCACAGCCTACAAAAAAAATCTTTGGATAGAAATGAGTAAGCATAGGGTGAATTTTCATCAGGGATGGGCAGAGGCATTGAAAGTTAGTTTGTTTACATGGGAAGACAGGAACATGGGAGTTGGAGGTGCTGGAGGTTTTGGAAGAGTCCAAGCTCCAGGGTGGGGTCAGGTACAATTGAGTGCCAATGAGAAGTAAACTATGGGACCTCTAGGCACACAGCAGGGGTGTGTGTGTTGGGTCTTCTGGTGGGGGCATCACAGCATCCTGGGGATAAGCACTGGAGTGGCTTTTCGTTGCCAGGCTTAGGGTCCTAGGCAATTTCTAGAATTAAAGTTATGTAGGAGAAGAGGCACAAAAATGGACTGTGTTAAAAAGAAAAAAAAAGGTGAGGAAAGAAATAATCACAGTGTCAGGTCTCAAACACTGGACAAACTGCTAAGTGTTGTACTTGTTAATACATCAAAACTGAGGCTGGCTAGCCAAGTGCTCCAAGCATCTCTCCATTTAAGGATGTTGCAGGGTACTCCTGGCTTGCATATCCTGCCCCTACCCTGAAACCTTCAGCCCAGGGAATAGCCTGCTATTCTGCCAGCTGCTCATCCCTATATAATCCAGTTATTTTTTCTAGGCTGGTTGTTCTGGCCCTTTTATCTCTTCTTCAGTCGCCTGGCCCAGGCAGCTGCTCTTGGTTTATGACTGTCTCCTCTCTTGCTCTCGATTCTCTTCCCCCCTCAAATGACCCTGCTCAGCTTGGCCTTGTTCATTCTGGACTCTCCCAGATGTCTCATCCTCTGGCTCTATTTAACCTTTTATCTACAATAAAACTTCTTCTCTACTATACTTAGAAGCAGTCTTGTCCTTCTTGTTCTACTATACTTAGTAGCAGTCTTGTCCTTCTTGTTTCTTTTTTTCTTTCCTCTCAGTCATCTGGTGTTGAAACCCAGAATTTCTGTAGGCTTACATGTGACAAAGGAGTAAGGTGAAGATGCTCCCTCTTGAGATTAGAGAACAATTCTGTGGGAGAAAGAGATGGAGAGTTAGTGACAGTTGGGCATGACACATACTACACAGATAAGATACTCTATTTTCGTGATTAAGTGTTGGGCCTGGCACAAGGACAGACACCAACTCTGAGGCAAGTAAGTGTTCATAGCCTCTGGTTACTGACTTGTGGAATGGGGATTAAAATAGCACTAAATCCAGACAACTGTGGTGATTTTTGAATGAGATGCTACTTCATAAAGGACCTAGAAAGAACCTGCTATACAGAAGGCATTTGCATGTGCATATGAGCACACATGTACATATGCATGTGAACACACCTCAATCAGGATGAGTACATACATACACACACACACACACACACACACACACACACACACACACCTCATTCAACATGTATAAATCCAGGATGTTCTGGGTACCCCATAAGAGTCCATGGAATGCAAAGGGAACTCTGACAGCTATCCCATACAGCCCTGCATAGGGAGATCAGTTGCTCACTTGGGAAGTCTGAGACAACTTGGCAAACAAAAGCCTTTCAGGACTGCTCTGTGTGTAAAAATTGCCCAATAAATTCTGCTGCACCTTGGCAAAGGAGGAACCCACCAAACATGTAAGGACCTGCAAATGCCAGCTGTGTTCATATAAAATATGACAAATGGGCTAGTGTTCCAAAGGGGTGGTGTGGGCTCAGTATGTTCTGAGAATGTGCTTTATGAAATGGGACACTGTGGGCCTTGAGGGAGGGCAAGAGAGCTGGGGAAGGCATTCAAACTGAGGAAAAATATCACAAGAGAAAAACAGAGGTGAAGAAGCATTTCTAGTTGGAGAAAAAATGTTTAGGATGGATTCTGAAAGTCCAACATACAACAGTTGGGGCTGATATAACAGTATTCACATGTGGGAAGATGTCAGTAAGACTATCCATTGTATGAATTTTCACTGTAACAGTGTCACCTGCTATGTAAGCTTTATAAGACAAGTGTGTATATTTTATATAATATTGTACAATATTTTATAACCATGTGAAACCCAAGCACACTCTGTGCATAGCAGAATACAAGCTTATAGGCTAGAGGTAATATATTCTAGTTATTGGCATAGCAGCTCTCTGGCCCCACTCTTAACACTTCTATGATTTGATCCAAACATGGCTTGTCTCTATATTCACAGAATTTAAAATCAGTATTCATTTGACTTGCCAACAATTTTCCAAACCAACTGTGGCTGATTCAAGGCAATCTTAGATGGGGCTTATTTGATTTCATAAATATTTCATAGAGACCCTGTCTTCTGTATCCCTTCATTTCATTCAACTTTTGTTTGCAGGAGAAAATGTAGACTCTGGCTGTACATATTGAACATTTTTTTTTTTTGTTAAATATTTTAGTTTCTCTCTTTCTTTGTTTTCACAGTAGCTGTGACATGGGAAGGTTTGTGACATGCTTGGGTCTTTCGATTCAAGGCAGTGCTGAATTGAACAGGTTTTGATAAAATAAAATTAAATGGCATATGAAAGATGAATGGAAATGTAGATGACTCTTGACAGCTGGGTCACTGGTTAAAGATTGGTATTAGAGTGAAGGAGGACCCTATTTCAGTTCCTAATATGAATATTGGAAATCCTGGGAGTCATCACACTTTTGGATTTTATACGTCTGGCTTCTGTGTACTCATTTATGCACACAAACTCGTGCAGGCATGCACACACACATGCACACCCAAGCACCACTAAAAATAAAAATAAAAGGTTATATGCCTAGGAGTGGTATAGCTTGATCTTGAGGAATGACTAGTCCTAATTTCCTGAGAAAGCACCAGATTGATTTACCAAGTAGTTGTACAAGTTTACATTCCCACCAGCAATGGAGGAGAGTTCCTCTTTCTCCATGTCTTCTCCAGCATGTGTTTTCACATGAGATTTTCATTTTTTAGCCATTCTGATGGGGGTAAGTTAAAATCTCAGGGTTTTTTTAATTTGCATCTCCCTCATTAGTATGGATGTTGAAGATTTCTCTAAGTGTTTCTGTGCCATTTCATATTCCTGTTTTGAGAATTATTTGCTTAGCTCAGAACCCCGCTTTTTTTTTTTCCAATTTTTTTTTCAATGCAGTTTATTCAGGAACCTCGAACAATCATCTGACCCTGGGTAAAGCCAGCCCACTTTAAATAGCCTCTGGGTAGCCAACCTCAGCATGCCACGTGGGCAATGCAAATAGGTCCACATACATGGAAGCAAGCTAAATCCTTGGCCTTAGCCAAATGTGGAGTTGTTCATGACAGAGAGCACTCACCATGGGGTAGGTGGAGGGCAGAAACCAGCTCCATCTTTTAGGCACGGCATTACGGCATTACAGTTCTCTCTTTTTGTTTTAGACACATCAGGCAAGAGTAGAGGTCTGATCTCTGATATTAGAAATAAATTGGGACTTTGTACTGATGTTCATTTAGGTGTCACCCACCCAAAGAGCATCAGCCCCTTCAGATACCTTTATCTCAGAGGCGGGACCTGGGGCATAAACAGGCATGCAATCAGACATGCTCTTATCTGGGTCGAAAGCAGCTGTCCCTGAGTGCAGTGCTTAGCCTCGCATCCTGAGCATAACATTTTAGCTTTTTATGGTAGCCAACCATGCTTGGGGAGACTGTCCTGCTTCAATGGCTGTAAAGGCCTGAATGCTCATGGCTGCATTACGCTGTTGTGAGACTCTAATCTTGCATATATACCACAGGCAAACCAAGGTGAACAACACCAGAAGGCCTGCTAAAGCTCCATGCCCGCCCATTCCTTCAGATGATTCATGGTTGCAGCAATCCATGATGATAATCCTGTGGCTAGTCCTGTGTCCATTCTGGTAGAATTTACCATGACAATGACCACTCTCAGCTGCTCCATCATAGTATCGAATTCTCCAGTCCAATTACCTAAAATATAGCTAGACAATTGTTTAGACAGATTTGCAGCACAGAGAAAATTCTCATGTTGTATGTTAGTGACTCAAAGTCCAGCATACTTTCATTGACAGCCAAGTTGAGCGATTTGCCATAGGGTATCAATTTGCTCCTGCAAGAGGTCAATCCTCTGATTGAACACCATCAAACCTCCTTTTAGTTGAGCATTAATTCCTTTTTGTACATCTAAGGCATGAGCTACATTGGCTAAAAGGTCATTCAGGGTCTGAGCAGTCTGCCCACTATGACTCATGGCTAATGTCGAGGTGGTAGCTCCAACAGCCGCCATTGAGATGGCAGTAACAATGGCAGCTGTAATTCCAAGATCCCTTTTCTGTCTGAAGAGAGTCATAGCGTGAGGGGCATCAACAAGCACAGGCACCCAGTAAGGCATGTGAGTAACCAGGTAGTAAATTTAATACCATTCCAGCATTGGGCAAAAAAGCAAGTATCATTACCACAATTACTTGGCTCTATCTGACTAATAATGAATAAAAATGGGGGATTTAAACAAACAGGTGTGGGATTATAGGAAATATTATGAGAAGCCTTAACACCCTCCTTGGAACAGCCTGCATCAGTTCTAGAACTAGGAGTGGTGGTGTCCAAGGTCTGAGTAGGTTCAAGAGACCATTGCCCCCAGGGGCGAGAAGTGCTCCATGTAAATTGATTAACTCCATGTTTTCCTCCACTTTTGAAAGTCATTTAAGGTTCTTAAATTATTTCCCCCCCCCTTTTTTTTTAAATTTTTCATCAATTACACTTTATTCATTCTGCATCCCCCCATAGGCCCCTCCCTCCCCTCCCTTTGCATACATGCCACTCCCCAAGTCCACTGATAGGGGACGTTCTCCTCTCCTTTCTGATCTTAGTCCATCAGTTCACATGAAAAGTGACTGCATTGTCCTCTACTATGGCCTGGTAATGTTGCTCCCCCTCAGGAGTAGGTGACTAAAGAGCAGGCCATTCAGTTCATGTCAGAGGCAATCCCTCTTCACATTACTATGTAACCCAATTGGACTCTAAACTGCCATGGGCTACATCTGTGCAGGGGTTCTGGGTTATCTCTATGAATAGTCCTTGGTTGGAGTATGAGTCTCTGAGAAGTGCCCTGTGTGCAGATTTTCTTGTTCTTTTGCTCTCCTTGTGGAGACCCTGTCCTCTCCAGCTCTTACTATTTCCCAGTTCTTACAGAAAATTCCATTCACTCTGCCCAACAGTTGCCCATCAGGCTTAGCATCTGCTTTGATAGTCTGTAGGGCAGAGGCTTTCAGAGACCTTCTGTGGTAGGTTCCTAGGTTGTTTCCTATTTTCTTCTTCTTCTTATGTCCATCCTCTTTGCCTTTCTGGATGGGGATTGGACATATTAGTTAGGGTCCTCTCTCTTGCTTAGTTTCTTTAGATGCACAGGTTTTAGTGGGTTTGTCCTATGTTGTATGTCTCTATGAGTGAGTATATACCATGTGTGTCTTTTTGCTTCTGGGACAACTCACTCAGGATGATCCTTTCCAGATCCCACCATGTACCTGCAAATTTCATGATTTCCTTATTTTTCATTGCTGAGTAATATTCCATTGTGTAGATGTACCACAATTTCTGCATCCATTCTTCAGTTGAGGGGCATCTGGGTTGTTTCCAGCTTCTGGCTATTACAAATAAAGCTGCTACAAACATGGTTGAGCAAATTTCCTTTTTGTGTGCTTGAGCCTCTTTTGGATATATGCCTAGGCGTGGTATGGCTGGATCTTGGGGAAGCACTATTCCTACTTGTCTGAGAAAATGCCAGATTGATTTCCAGAGTGGCCTTACCAGTTTACATTCCCACCAGCAGTGGAGAAGAGTTCCTCTTTCTCCACAACCTCTCCAGCATGTGTTGTCACTTGAGTTTTTGATCTTGGCCATTCTCATGGGTGTAAGGTGAAATCTCAGGGTTGTTTTGATTTGCATTTCCCTAATGGCTAGTGAGGTTGAGCATTTCTTTAAGTGTTTCTTTGCCATTCGGCAAATGCTCTCTTATTGCAGGGCAGAACATTTTAAGAATGTGTCAGGTGCCTGTGGAAAATCTGGACAAGTTCAGAAGTATGTGGCCCAGTTTCATGTGGCTTTTAGCCCTCTACCTGTGGGTCAGACCAACCTCACACTTGGTTGGAGTTGAGGCCTTCATCTCCCTCAACTGACCTTTTTTCAGGCAAGGCTTCACCTAATAAGCTTGTAGACCCTCCTGCACTATCTGTGAGCCAGCCACTTGGGCCTGTGAAATGTCTGTTGGAGTGAGCAATCACTCAGTGAGTCAAGCCATCCATCCTGGGATTTTACCACCCACACAGCCCTTGGGGTCTACAAGTCAAACCAGCAGGCCCTGCAGTCAGATCAGTGGGGCTTACAATCAGGCCATTGGAGCCCACAAGTGGACTGGTCAGGCCTGGTACTCTGACTTCTGGCTATTCAAACAACCCTGGGTTTCTCCAAACCACGCCACCAGGAACAATTTCTGTTGGTGATCTGGTTTCATTGGCAGGCCTTCCTGAGGGTCAGATGACCTCTGCTTCTGTGATTGCTGCACAGAGTGTAGCTTCTGGGGTTCTCCCCACTGGTCAAGCAGTCCAGTCCACAGTTCCCCATATAGGTCAGACAGTCTCCTCACAGGTTCTTACCTCTTACAATGTCTGATAGCCTTTTCCCTACAGGTCAAGTGGTATCATCTGAGTTGCTACCCACTCAAAATGTGGTGGTCACAGATGTCCTTGTGAAGCAGGGTGTGAGCACTGGTATTCCTCTGCTTGGTCAGCCTGTTAACTCAGGTCCATCTGTTGGGTTTGGCATGTTTCAGCTCAGTCAGTCTGTTGGCACAAGCTTCCTGCTGGAGAGCCAGTTAGTAAGAGCTGATACTTCACAGAACACCCTGTTCCTCAAGTCAGGCTCTGTTTTCAGGAAGCTGCTTCCAACAGGCTCACAGGTCAAGGGGAAACCCCTTTACATGCTGGACCCCATGCCTGCCACTCTGACAATTCCTTAGGGCTCTACCATCATGACAGTTTCAACCTAGGTGTCTACCCAATTCCTACCCCCCAGTGTGCGTATGCTGATTTCCAGTGCTCCAGCCAGCTTGTCCTTCTCCCTGGGGCTGGTAAGCAATGCAGACCAGATCATATTTGTTCAGGTCTCCTCACCTGAGGTGGATATGAATTTGGTTGCCACACAGGCCAAGCAGTGGAAAATCTGCCCTGTTTGCAATGTGTTCTCCCCATCCAGTGTCTACAAGGCTCACAGGGAAGGGGCTCAACAGACAAAGTGAGTTCAACTCCAGTGAGAAACTTGAACCTGTAGAGCTGGCTGTGGGTGCACCGTTTCTGAAGTGGACAAGAGAGAGGCCCATGCATTGCCTCTCCTGCAAATGCCTAGTCTCAGAGGAGGAGCTAATGTACCACTTACTCACACATGGCTTGGGGTGCCTGTTTTCCCCATGTACTTTCCACAGCATTCAGGGTCTCTTGGAGCACAGAAAAATTAAACACCTGGGGAGGAAGAAGCTGTTTTTGGATTATCTTAACAGGGGCTTCCAGTTGAGCCTAGATGCTGATGGCAACCTGTTGTTCCCCCATCTTGATTCCATCATCACTCTGCCAAGAGAGGAGATTGTAGAACAGGAGGTCCACCTGGCTATCCTCTCAAGCATATATTCCACATCACTGGTGCCCTTCTATGTTAAGATGTGGTCTCAGGTTGAGTTGGTAACTCAGCTCCCATAGAAGAGCTGACCTGCCCCCTCTGTTTGACAACATTTATGTTAGCCAATGCCTACATGTTACACTTGAAGGAAGGACACCATATTATTCCTACGGTCTGTACAGTCCTCAGTAGGCCCACCTTTAGATGTGTACACTGTGGTGGGATCTACCCTGGAAGCTTGACTGTGAAGGCTATCACTCTTCATTTGTTTCATTGTGCACATGCACCCAAAGACAGCTCAGACCTGCCAGTTCGGTCCAGTTTTGTGGAGAACAGTGAACTGCAGTTTGCCAGTGAGGAAAACGTTACTGATTCTACCTGTCCCTTCAAAAGAAAATGGCCAGATGGCCATTAGGGTCCAGAAGACCAGAGGACAGATTGGAAAGGTCCCTTGTGTGTACTGGGTAATGAAGTATCAGATCCCGAAGAAGGGACTAGTGCTGTGACTTTGAAGAGACAGAGTAATGAAAACATAACTAAGGAACTTAAGGCCAGTAATGATTTACTCCATATCCTAGCATTAGAACCTACTGAATGCAAAGACTACTCCTCTGAGGAAAAAAAAAAGCAGTTTCTTAGAGATTATTTCCAAAAGAAACCATATCCTAGAAGAAAAGAAGTTGAATTGTTGTCTTTATTCTTGAAGATGGAAAAAATTACTGTGGCTTTGTTTTTTGGAACAAGAATACATATTTGCTTGAAGGCAATGGAAGACCATAGACCCTCAATACTTCTAGGTTTTGATATGTCTGAACTTTAAAATGTTAAACACAGTTTGAACTTTGAGTATGAACCACAAAAGTCCTAAGCAGTAGTTTGTGCTGATTTGTTGCCACCTTTGCTCTATTATGTTGGTTTCTGCAGCTTTTATGGATTTTACAAGGGCTTAGGAATACTTAGGTTAAGAAGTAAATGTCACTCCACTTCACTGATTGATTTAGTTTTGTCTTTTAGCAGTTACTACTAAAGTTTTTTTTTTTTTTTTCCAAATCATGAGAATGAAGTTTGGTATTTCATATAACCCTTATTCTTAGTATTGTCCATGTTACATCATAAGAAGAGAAGTCTATAAATACTTGTCTTTTCACTTTAGGAAATTTCTCTTGTTTGTAAATGTTTAGGTGAAAATAACAGCATCTTCTGGAGTGTTAGATGCAGCAGCCAGGACACAGCAGTGCTGAGAGATGGGAGCAGTGACATGTGTATGGCTTTCTAATAACACATTTTTGAAATTAACTCCTGTTAGTATTTGATTACCATATTATGAATTTGATTCATGTTTTCAGGGTTGTTTTGAAAGCTGTGTCTGAAAAACAACTATCATGCCTATGGCCTATACAGTACTAAATGTTTTCTTTTTTTATTATTAAAACATTCCCATTTCAGGAACTCCCAATATATCTTACCTCACAACAGTTCCATTTGTTCCTGATACATCTGTAAGGTAGCAGACTGAGCAAGCCATATGAAGCAAGACAGAAAGCAGCAACTCCAAGGGCTCTGCATCAGCTCCTGTGTTTGTTCAGGTTCTCACTCTGTTTCAAAATTCCTGTTATGGCTTCCTTTGATAAGATGTACAGGGATATGGAAGCTTATGCCAAGTAAGCCCTTTCCTCCCCAAGTGGCTCTTTGACTATGGTGTTTCATCACAGCAATAGAAAGTGTAGTTATGATACAACCTAAAAGCTAGACCTACAGTTTCCTTAACAGGAAAGCATACGTGAAGGGGTGTGGGGTGGGAAACTTCAGGTTCCATATGCATCACAGATAGGAGAGCATTGAGGAGATGGTCTGCTAGAACATGAAGGCTTAATATTCATGTCACAACAAAATCCACCTTTATGTAGGCCTGAACTTTGAAAAAGCTACCTCTTCTTTTCAAGTTTTTAACTCCTGATGGGTACAAAGCAAGCCAAGTACTGTGGGCTGGACTTCACCTCTACTTACCCTTTGACCAAGTGCCTTTATTCAGCACATAGCCCACATACCTGTACATAATGATCCTAACCATGGAGGCATGATCCCTGTTGACAGAAGAGATCATGAGGGAACAGTACAGTCCAGGGGCTAAGAAAAGAACAATTATGAACTTAGTCCACTGACTTATTTTTGAGTGTTGCCTCATCTGTGACAAGAGGATTATATAGCACTCACTCACATTTTAGTATTATAAGAAACACATGGAACACCAGGTGGGGGTGTGGTATGTGGAATCTAATGGACCTACAGAAGTTTCAATTATCATACATAGGGCAAGGAGTTTGTTCTGAAGCCTCCAGGACAGAGTCACTAAATTATAGCATGAAACAGGCATCATGTATAGGATGGATAGTGGTCCTGCCAAGTACATTCTAAACAGAATTTCCCAAGGGAGTTCAAAGCAAGAAGGGAATCAAGCCAGCATTTATTGAAGGTCCTTTACTGGCAAGCCTTGAAGTAGAGGGTGTTATTTAATCTTCACAAAGAAAGGTAAATGAAACTTAGAGGGATTAGATGACTTCCAGAAGATTATTCAGCTAGTGAAGAACTCAGACTCTATCTTTTTTTTTTTTTTTTATGGTTTTCTTCAATAATGATTTTATTCTGTGAGGAATATCATGCTTTAAAAATATGCTAAAAACATACACAAAAGTAACAACATATATCTTGGGGAGTGAGTGTATATATAAATATATGTGTGTATGTGTTAATGTAGATCATTAACATGCATTCCTGTGGAGGACAGAGGATTACTCTGGGCATCAGCCTTTATGATAGCACCACCCCCTTTGTTTTTTTTTTTTTTTTTCAATGCAGTTTATTCAGGAACATTGAACAATCCTCGTACCCCGGGGAAAGCCAGCCCACAGCTTAAATAGCCTCTGGGTAGCCAACCCAGGCGTGCCACGGGAGCAATGCAGATAGGTCCACATACATGGAAACAAGCCAGATCCTCGGCCTTAGCTAAATGTGGAGTTGTTTGTGACAGAGAGCACTCACCATTGGGAAGGTGGAAGGCGGAAACCAGCTCCATCTTTAAGGCATAGCATTCCGCAGATCTCTACAGTTCCCCCTTTTTGTTTTAGACGCATCAGGCAAGAGTAGAGGTCTGATCTCTGATATTAGAAATAAATTGGGACTTTGTACTGATGTTCATTTAGGTGTCATCCACCCAAAGAGCATCAGACCCGTCCAATACCTTTTTCTCAGAGGGGGGACCTGGGGCATCAACCCGCATGCAATCAGACATGCTCTTCTCTGGGTCCAAAGCGGTTGACCCTGAGTGCAGTGCTTAGCCTCGCATCCTGAGCATATCATTTTAGCTTTTTATGGTATCCAACCATGCTTGGGGAGAATGTCCTGCTTCAATGGCTGTAAAGGTCTGAATGATCATGGCTGCATAACACTGTTGTGAGAATCTAATCTTGCATATATACCACAGGCAAACCAAGGAGACCAACACCAGAAGGCCTGCTAATACTCCCATGCCCGCCCATTCCTTCAGATGATTCATGGCTGCAGCAATCCATGTTGATAATCCTGTGGCTAGTCCTGTGTCCACTCCGGTAGAATTTACTGTGACAATGGCCACTCTCAGCTGCTCCATCGTAGTATCGAATTCTCCAGTCCAATTACCTAAAATATAGCTCGACAATTGTTTAGACAGATTTGCAGCACAGAGAAAATTCTCATGTTGTATGCTAGTGACACAAAGTCCAGCATACTTTCATTGACAGCCAGGTTGAGCGATTTGCCATAGGGTATCAATTTGCTCCTGCATGAGGTCAATCCTCTGATTGAACACCATCAAGCTTCCTTTTAGTTGAGCATTAATTCCTTTATGTACAACTAAGGCATGAGCTACATTGGCTAAATGATTATTCAGGGTCTGAGCAGTCTGCCCAGTATGACTCATGGCTAATGCCCTGTTGGTAGCTCCAACAGCCGTCAATGAGATGGTAGTAACAATGGTGGCTGCAGTTCCAAGATCCCTTTTCTGTCTGAAGAGAGTCATAGCGTGAGGGGCATCAATGGGCACAGGCACCCAGTAAGGCATGCGACAAACCCACTAAAACCTGTGCATCTAAAGAAACTAAGCAAGAGAGAGGACCCTAACTAAAAAGTCCAATCCCCATCCAGAAAGGCTTAGAGGATGGACATCAGAAGAAGAAGAAAACAGGAAAAAACCTAGGAACCTACCACAGAGGGCCTCTGAAAGCCTCTGCCCTTCAGACTATCAAAGCAGATGCTGAGCCTGATGGGCAACTGTTGGGCAGGTGAATGGAATTTTAGGTAAGAACTGGGAAATAGTAAGAGCTGGAGAGGACAGGGTCTCCACAAGGAGAGCAACAGAACAAGAAAATTTGAACACAGGGAACTTCCCAGAGACTCATACTCCAACCAAGGACTATTCATGGAGATAACCTAGAACCCCTGCACAGATGTAGCCCATGGCAGTTCAGAGTCCAATTGGGTTACATAGTACAAATGGGTTACATGTGAAGAGGGACTGCCTCTGACATAATCTGATTGGCCTGCTCTTTGATCATCTCCCTCTGGGGGGGGGGGGGGAGCAGCCTTACCAGGCCACAGTAGAGGACAATACAGCCACTTTTGATGTGAACTGACAGACTAAGATCAGAAAGGAGAGGAGAACCTCCCCTATTAGTGGACTTGGGGAGTGGCATGCAAGCAGAGGGAGGAGGGAGGGTGGGATTGGGAGGAGAGGAGGGAGGGGCTTCAGGGGGGATGCAGAATGAATAAAGTGTAATTGACGAAAAATTTAAGTAAAAAGGGAAATAAATAATTTAAGAACCTTAAATGACTTTCAAAATTGGAGGAAAACATGGAGTTAGTCAATTGGCATGGAGCACGTCTCGCCCCTGGGGGCAATGGTCTCCTGAACCTACTCAGACCTCGGACACCACCACTGCTAGTTCTAGAACTGACGCAGGATGTTCCAAGGAGGGGTTAAGGCTTCTCATAATATTTCCTATAAGCCCACACCTGTTTGTCTATATCCCCCATTTTTATTCATTATTAGCCAGATAGAGCCAAGTAATTGTGGTAATGATACTTGCTTTTTTGCCCAATGTTGGAATGCTAGTAAAGTTAGGTATGCCCTGGTTACTTGCAGACTCTATCATTTTAACATACTTTGCAGCTATGGACTGTGTGGGAAGGACACTGAAGTTTTGGGACTCTCTATTCCATGGTGATAAGCTCAGGGTAAGAGGTGGGTTGAGGTGCCATCTTACTAAGGAAGCCCTGTCTATTCAAAAGATGTAAGAAGGGAGAAGAGGTGAGTGTGTGTATTTTGTATTTACTGAGCCTAGAGTTCAGTATTTCATCTAGACTGACTGGCTAAAGATCATTTTGTTTCTTCTCCCCTGTGCTGGGGTTACAAATCCAGGAAAGTGTAACCAGCTTTTTACGTGGACACCAACAGTCTGAATTCAGCTCTGAATTCAGTCTGAATTCAGTGTGACAAGCAATTTACCTACTTTGCCATCTCCACAGTCCAATTTTATGTTCTTTTAATCATATTTTATAGGCATTTTAGTACTCTGGAAAGCAAGACTAGAGAGAAAACTGTGGTAAGCAGTGTCACTTGGCATTATATGGAATCATAATTTCCCATAAAAGCTAAATCTCTTGCTAACACTGCTGTGAGAAAAGTGTCTGGATAATGCAGGAGGATTGGAAGGACTTTCAATATCATGGAGACCTCCAAACATCCACTCTTTTGTACAGAAATTGTCCAGTTATGGTTTTTAAAAATTGAGGATATAAATGCCAAATGAGAACAATTTATTGAAAATACAAGGAAATAATTCTCTCCCTAGATGTACACCTCATGAATATTTCCTGTGTGCTGGAAATTTCTTCTAAAACGAAGATCCTAACATAGTAACTGGAACTCATGAGTTAGCTGACAACCCATTTTCCACGTTTTTCATCTTTTGCATGCCTATGAGTACTTTTGATTTGGAACTTAGGTGAAAAGTGAAAATCTTTTGGATATTTTCCTAGTTTTCTTTCCATTAGATTCTTCTATACCTCTTCTTTCTTAGGATACCTTAGCACAGGGAGGGGAGTGAATAATGATAACCAATATCTTTCTCCCTTATTCTTGATTTTAGATTTGTGCCTCTTAAGATGTTTCCATGTACAAGAGAGAGAATATGCAGGAGGCAACATGAAACAGAGGCCCTGCTGCCAGAGAGGTGTGGTGAATTAGAGATCAGTGTCTGATTGAATGGAGAGAGCATCATGAGATTCTAGCAAAAATAGTGAAGCACACTGAGCCTCATTTTATATTAAGGCTAAGCATTTTTCATTTTGGGATTTGTACAACCTGTAGCATGCCAGGGTAGATGTTAATGTTTTGAAATTGAAGTTTTGAAATGCCAATGAATTTTCTAAGCACATTATATGAGTACCCAAAGTCATGCTGTAAATTAAGAAAATTAATAAGGATAATTACCTCTTGTGAGCAGTGTGGTGTTTCACTGCAATTTTACACACTATGCAGTGGTCTAATTAGGAAACTCAAGCTCTCTGTCATCCTCATCCTTTATTTCTTCCTGGGATGACAATGTTCAAATCCTCTGTTCCAGCTATTTCATTGATTTTCATGGGAGCTCTAGTGATTACATGTAGGCCTCCACACAAGTGCTTCCAGAGATCCAATTGCCTCTGTTTTCTCCAGGGATGAGGTTAAAGTCTTTTTTCACAGTACCCTGTTTTTCTCCAAATTTGTATTTAAACAATTCAGAAAATAACATGAGTGTTCCTGGAATTTCCAAAGATTTGTAAGATATCCATGAAAGCATATGTAGGCTAGCACATGTCCCTGCTTTGTAAGCTCAGCTCACTAGATTCTTTTCCCAGTGCTCATAGGCTGAAGGGGAAGCTGGGATGCTCTGAGCCATTGCTGCCTAAGGTGTCATTGTGACAGTAGTTGCTTGCTAGAACCCTCGCATATTTGTACCTTGTCAACTCATGGAAAGAATTTAATACCCAACCAATCATAGGCAGGAAGCCAGAATTACCCCTTGAAGTGGCATGGGAGTCCTTGACAGATTATGGGAAACTGGAAAGTGACAACCAGGTTCTCTAGAGCTCTATACTTCTGTGGACATTGCCCTTGCTCTATCACCAAGATACCTGTGTCTGCAGAGTTGGCCCTCACCATAGGCTTGTAGTTTAGCTTTCTTACATGACATCCTGTTACTGGTGATGGAACCACTGCGATGTTTGTGTCAGTACACACCAGAATGAAGTGTGTGGAATTGAATATGTTCACCCTTTCCATGTCATGTCAGGAGGAGCTTACTGCTCTGCATTTTGGATTACTGCTTCAGAGAGCTAATCCTCTTCTTTTTCCTTTTTTCTTATTTTTTTCATATAATATATATTTTAAAGATTCCTTTATTTTATGCATATGAGTGATTTGATTTCAGGCCCACCAGGAGAGGGAATTAGATTGCAATACAGACAGCTGGGAGCCACCATGTGGTTGCTGGGAATTGTACTCTGGAGGAGCAGCCAGTGCTCTTAACTACTGAGCCTTCTCTACAGCCACATGCAATATATTGTGTTCATGTTTTCCTGTTCCCTTAACTCCTCCCTGATCCTCCCCCCTTTCTTCCCCACATAACATTATGTTTTTTCTCTCTTAAATAAATAGACACACAAATGAAAATCAAAACAAACAAAAAGGCAGTAAGACCAAAAAATAAAGAGAAAAAAAAATCTCACAAAACCTGAGATACAACCATGGGATTCGTTTTGCGCTGACCATAAACTTCCAGTCATGAGACCAGCCCTAGAGTATGGTCAATATACACAGTGACACTCCATTGGATAAAAGTAATTTTCCCTTTTGTAATAGCAAGTCTCAGTGAGCTCCATACTCTCCATGGAACAAGCCACAAGGCACATGCACAAGGAAAACAGGAAGAAGTAACTGAAATCTCAGGAATATCAGTTCCTGGGATGGAGCCCTGAACTCCACCAAAGGTGGAAAGCTAGCCAAGCACCCTCCCTTTTAAGCTCTCCTAACTGTGGGCAATGTGAGCATCTACTTTCCCCTCTTGCCATGGTAACTTCCCCTTTATTTTAAACAGTTTCCTCAAACTCTGAGCCAGAATAAACCCTTAAGTTGCTTTTGTCAGACACTTGGTTAATTTCATGGGCAATAAATTAATGAATACATTGGTGTAGCCTAGTTTTTTCTGGTTGTTGTTGTCATTGTTTTCTTCTCTTTCTATTTCTTCTCTTAAATATGTGTATATGTGTGATCATTGTTGTAACTGGGAGATGTTCACACAGGCATCTATTCTCTCTGTGTACATAAATGGAAATTTGCATCACACTTCAGAAAGGTACCACTCCCCAAAGATGACAGTGCTCTTACCCCATCTGTCTTGTCCAGGTGAAGGAAGATTCCCAGCAATGATGTTGCTAGCATGTGCAAGGATGACAGGGTCTGCAGATCCACCACTTTGTAAGTGCCTGGGAGTATGTGGTATCTAAAGCACCTAGTCATAAGGGTCACAATAAAAAAATAAATCCATGTCCCAGGGAGAAATACAACAGGACAATCAGCTCTGAAGTCAAATTATGACATTCAAATTTTATGTTCTCCCGTATGCAAACTTCACACGCACAGTGTGAAGTGATGACCCTTAGCTGGAGTTAATCTTTAACCATTTGTGCCTCACTTTTCACATCTGTCAAGTGTAACAACCATCTCAAAGGTGTTTGGAGCGTTAACTGAGCTTTATAGAAAGCACATTGCTTGGTTTACCCATGGTTCTTCATGTGGGTTGCAAACCCTTTGTGGGTCACATATCAGATACCCTGCCTATCAGATTTACATGACAATTCATAACACTGGGAAATTTACAGTTATGACATGGCTATGAAAATAATTTTATGTTTTAGGTCACCACACATGAGGAACTATATTAAAGGGGTGCTACATTTGGAAGGTTGAGACCCACTGGTTGAGAGTTAGCTCTTAACAGATAAATTGTCCTGACTCAGGGAAGGGTTGCTTGTGCCATCCTGGTGAAGACTATTGTCCCTTTTCTCCATCGGATTAAGGAATGTTCACCCTGATGACAGTCATATAGCATGGAAGATAAGATAAATGACACCCAATTATCAGGGCTGGATTATTGTTCTGTGACAGACAAAAGGGTTTCCCTTTCTGTTCCATTTCCTCAATGGCTTCCTAGGTTGGCAGAAGGACAGTGAGATTTGAGGTGGTAGTCAGCTTGGACTGCAAGGAAAAATTCTGAGTCACAGGAGGAGAGAAAGTGGCCTGAGTAATGTTAGCTACTCTCTGGGCAGAATTACATGATATAAGAGATGATGACATCCCATGAGATGTAACTACAGTAACACTAGGAAGATCCGAGAATTTCCTTTAGCACTCCACCCAGAACTTGGCTTGATGACTCAATTACTCTTTTAAGAATTTTTTTTTTTCCTCTTTAATGTGTGGATCTTTATGAAAGTGAAGATTTTCCTGATTGGGTCATACATGTAAATTGTAATGAAAAGGCAGATAAACAGTCTTGTCTGTGTGTATATGTGTTTGTGATTGCAATGTGTAGAAAGGACTATGTGACTTCTACTATGTCTTTAGTGTAAAATGGTTGCAGAGAATGAAGCCTGTCTCAAACTCAACAATGTCTCATTCATGCCCAGAAAGGTTATTGTTATGTTCAACAATTGGATAGAAAAATATTCAACCAAAAATACATAAAAAACAACCCAAATCCCCTAAATCTTTGTTTATCGTACTTACTGAAGCCAGATATGTTGGTGTGTACCTGTATTCCCATCACTCAGGGAGTCATAGGAAGGTGCATCTCTGTGAATTAGGGACCAGACTTGTCTACAAATTGGTTTCAGGACAGCCAAGGCCAGACAGAAAATCCCTGCCTCAAAACAAAACAAAACAAAACAAAACAAAACAACAACAACAACAACAACAACAACAAAACCCAACAAAGAACTTACTGATTTCTGGTGAATATTCTCCTGGGAATGATGTTCAAGTTTGAAGACAAAAGCATGTAAAGAAGGTTGTGGGGAAATGTGCCCTCTCTAACCTGCTACTGGGCTGGCATTGCAAGGGGTGAGACTGGGCATAGCCACAGGGAAGCCAGCATGCCAAGAGAGGAAGTAGTTCCCTGCCTTGCTTTATGGAGATAGTTGTACTGAGCCTCCAATGTAGAACAAGTGGTTCTTCAGCATACAGGGAGCTGTTCTCTGAGTGACTGCTGTCTGAGGAAGACCTATTTTGGCACATACTTACATAGAAGGACAATCTGTTATGATGTCTGGCTAGGGCAGACATCCCAATCCATTCAGCCCAAGAGGACAGAGATCTAGACAATTGGACAGGGTGAGACAAGATTCTTTTAGCTTTGCTTTTGATACAGTGTTTCTGGGTGTAACAGCCCTGGCTATCCTGGACTCTCTCTGTAGAACAGGCTGGCCTTGAATTCATAGAGAACCACCTGCCTCTGCTTCCAGAGGGCTAGGATCAAAGCCATGCCACCAAAACCTGCTTGAGATGAAATTTTTTATGTTGTCCTCTACTGGGTTGGAAAGTAAGCTCTACAAATATGTTAAGCAGAGAGATAAACACATATGCAGTTCCCAGGTCACAACTGTAAGTCCAAATTGTAGTGAATTATGAGGTAAGTCACATTAAACTTTCTGACAAAGCTATGTGATTTCTTTAAAATCCATGTGGTGGCTAGTGCTATTCTTATGTATTTGAATTGCTTGGAATTCAGCTACCTGGCCTTTTACCTGCAGTTTCCAGCTTGGCTCTCCATGTTAACACTGGTGACCAGACCAAGCCCCACTGACTTTAAAACAAGGTCTCCAGGGGTGGGATAGAATGTAAAGAGCAGAAAAAGAGGAGAAGCAGCTCCTCAGGTTCCACCCAATCCACCCCCAAGATACATTGCCAGTTTTCTTTTGCACAAACTCCTTATCTTAAAATAATTTATGTTGTCAGGGCTAGTGTACTATGGAAGGGACTCACATTTATCTACTGGCAAAAGACAGCTGCTTCTGGGAAAAATGACAATTCCTTATTCATTCATTCCAAGGAGGGTGGGAGAGCAGAAAGAGAACATAGAAACTTTATCTCAGTCTCTTTCTGGATAGCCCACTTGACCTGTGCTGTCTACAGAGCAGGCCTCTCTAGGCTGATGTGAACCAGTGCCCCACCTATGTGAGCCTATAAGCAAAAACAGCAGGTGGCCTCCATAGTCAGGGGCCTGAATCTCCTCTAGAGCAGAGGTCCTCAACCTTCCTAGTGCCATGACACTTTAATACAGTTCTTCCAGTTGTCCTTCCCACAACAAAAAATTATTTTATTTGCTACTTCATAACAGTAATTTTCCTATGGTAAATAACTGTGCTTTTTGATGGTCTTTGGAGAGTCCCATGAAAGGGTCATTCTACCTCAAAGGTGTTGAGACCCACAGGTTGAGAACTGCTCCTTTACAGGTAGGCATATGCAACCTATTGCCACTACAAAACCATATTGTTGTCTACAAAGTTGACACTTGGCAACCATAGAACAAAGAACAGTTACAAAGAAAATTGCAAAACAGGCTTCATAATGTTTTAAATAAAACAATTTTGGACCATAGTAATCTGGGGGTGTACAGACCTATGGGCTACAGCTAAGACATTCCTGTCCCATTGAGGTGAAGTCTACTTTACTAGACACCTGAGAAATGGGACCATCCCATATTAGAAAGAAAAACAACTGGACCTTGAATAAGGGCTAGCTAAAAAGAAAGAAGAACAAGTCAGGCAATTTAGGGGAGGACTGTCCTTGGAGCTTTGAGCTCCCTGCTACAGCTGCCAGCCCACATTACTGCTATCTTTTCTGCTGACTAATCAATGTAAAGTTCTGATTTTTTTTAGGAATAAAAACTCTGTGCTTAGTATGCTCAGTCTCCTGCTTTGAAGGGACGACCCCCATTGCAATCGGAATAAACTGCCTCTTGCTTTTGCATTGAAATGCAAGCTGTGAGTCTCTTTGGGGGAGGGAGCGGTACGGACCCTGCACCGGGAGTGCAGATTTTGCACACCTAGGCCTTAATGAGGGTCCTAAAGCAAACAGTCAGGGTCCATTTGGAAGAAGCCCCATACTGAGGCATGTGGCTAACATGCCAAGACTTGTACTGTGGTTTTGCCATAGCCTATAGAAAACATCTTTGGATTGAAATGAGTAAGCCTGGTGGAAGTCTCATCAGGGATGGGCAGAGGCATTGAAAGTTAGTTTATTTACATGGGAAGACAGGAACATGGGAGTTGGTGGTGCTGGAGGTTTTGGGGTCATAAACTACAGTTGGAAGAGTCCAACCTCCAGGGTGGGGTCAGTTACAATGAGTGCCAATGAGAAGCAAATCATGGGACCTCCAGGCACACAGCAAGGGTGTGTGTGTTTGGGCTTCGGGGGGGGGGGGAGTCACAGCATCCTGGGGACAAGCACTGGAGTGGCTTTTGGTTGCCAGGATTAGGGTCCTAGGCAATTTCTAGATTTAAAGTTATGTAGGAGAAGATGCATAAGAACTGGACTGTGTTAAAAAAAAAAAAAGGTGTTGAAAGAAATCATCACAGTGTCAGGTGTCAAACCCTGGACAAAATACTAAGTGTTGTACTTGTTAATACATCAAAGCTGAGGCTGGCTAGCCAAGTGCTCCAAGCATCCCTCCATTTCTAGCTGTTGCAGGGTACTCCTGGCTTGCATATCCTGCCCATACCCTGAAACCTAAAGCCCAGGAACTAGCCTGCCATTCTGCCAGCTGCTTATCCCTATATAATCCAGTTATTTTGGCTAGGGTGGTTGTTCTGGCCCTTTTATCTCTTGGTCAGTCTCCTGGCCCAGGCAGCTGCTCTTGGTTTATGACTGTCTCCTCTCTTGTTCTCCCTTCTCCTCCCCCCTCAAATGACCCTGCTCAGCTTGGCCTTGTTCACTGTGGACTCTCCCAGATGTCTCAGCCTCTGGCTCTATTTAACCTTTTATCTACAATAAAACTTCTTCTCTACTATACTTAGAAGCAGTCTTGTCCTTCTTCTTGTTCTACCATACTTAGTAGTAGTCTTGTCCTTCTTGTTTCTTTTTTCTTTCCTCTCAGTCATCTGGTGTTGAAACCCAGAATTTCTGTAGGCTTACATGTGACAAAGGAGTAAGGTGAAGATGCTCCTTCTTGAGATTAGAGAACTATTCTGTGGGAGAAAGAGATGGAGAGGTAGTGACAGCTGGGCATGACCCATACCACACAGATAAAACACTCTATGTTGGTGATTAATTGTTGGGCCTAGCACATGGAGAGACACCAACACTGAGGGGAGTAAGTGTTCATAGCCTCTGGTTACTGACCTGTGGAATGGGGATCATAATAGCACTAAACCCAGACAACTGTGGTGAGTTTTAAATGTGATGCTACTTCATAAAGGACCTAGAAAGTACCTGCTATACAGTAGGCATTTGCATGTGAGCACACATGTACACATGCATGGGAACACACCTCAATCAAGATGAGCACATACACACACACACACTCACACACACACATTCACACACACACACACACATACACAAAAACACACAACTCAATCAACATGAGTAAATCCAGGATGTTCTGGGTACCCCATAGGAGTCCATGGAACCCAAAGGGGAGCTCTGACAGCTATCCCATACAGCCCTGCATAGGGAGATCAGTTGCTCACTTGGGAAGTCTAAGACAAGTTGGGAAACAAAAGTTTTTCAGAACTGATCTGTGTATAGAAATTGCCCAATAAATTCTGCTGCACCCTGGGAAAAGGAGGAACCCACCAAACATGTAAGGACCTGCAAATGCCAGCTGTGTTCATATAAAATATGACAAATGGGCTACTGTTCCAAAGGGGTGGAGTGGGCTTAGAATGTTCTGAGAATGTGCTTTATGAAATGGGACACTGTGTGCCTTGAGGGAGGACTAGACAGCTGGGGAAGGCATTCAAACTAAGGAAAAATATCACAAGAGAAACACAGAGGTAAAGAAGAAGAATGTCTAGTTGGAGAAACAATGTTGAGGATGGATTCTGAAGGTCTAACACACCCCAGTTGGGTCTGATATCATACTATTCAGGTGAGGTAAGAAGAGTAAGACCATCCATTGTATTAATTTTCACTGTAACAGTGACACCTGCTATGTGAGCTTTGTAAGGCAAGTGTGTATATTTTATATAACAGTGTATAATATTTTATAACCATGTGAAACCTAAGCACACCCTTTGCATAGCAGAATACAAGCTTATAGGCTAGAGCTAATTTCCTCTGGTTGTTGGCACAGAACCTCTATGGCCCAATCTTAACTCTTTTAACATTTGATCCAAACATGGCTTGTCTCTATATTCACAGAATTTGAAGTCAGTATTCATTGGACTTGCCAACAAACTTCCAAATCAACTGTGGCTGATTGAAGGCAATCATAGATGGGGCTTATTTGATTTCATAAATATTTCATAGAGACACTGTCTTCTGTATCCCTTCAGGTCATTCAACATTTGTTTGCAGGAGAGGATCTTGACCTTGGCTGTACATATTGAAACTTTTTTTTTTAATATTTTAGTTTCTCTCTTTGTTTTCACAGTAGCTGTGACATGGGAAGTTTTCTGACATGCTTGGGTCTTTCTATTCAGTAGGCAGCACTGAATGAAGAGGTTTTGACAAAAATTTAAATGGCATATGACTGAAAAATTGAAATGTAGATGAATCTTGACAGCTGGCTCACTGGTTAAAGATTGGTATTTGAGGGAATGAGGATGCTAGTTCAGTTCCTGGTATGAATATTGGAACTCTTGGGAGGTATAACACTTTTGGATTTTATACCTCTGGCTTCTGTGACCATCTGTACTCATATACACACACAAACTCATGCAGGCATGCACACACACATGCACACCCAAGCACCACCAAAAATAAAATTAAAGGGTTATATGCCTATGAGTGGTATAGCTGGATCTTGAGGAAGGACTAGTCCTAATGGCCCAAGAAAGCACCTGATTGATTTCCCAAGTGGTTGTGCAAGTTTACATTACCCCCAGCAATGGGGGAGGGTTCCTCTTTCTCCATGTCTTCTCCAGCATGTGTTGTCACAGGAGATTTTTATTTTGTAGCCATTCTGATGGGGGTAATGTAAAATCTCAGGTTTTTTTTAATTTGCATCTCCCTCATTAGTAAGGATGTTGAAGATTTCTCTAAGTGTTTTTGTGCAATTTGATTTTCCTCTATTGAAAATTCTGTGTTTAGCTCTGAACCCCACTTTTAAATTGGATGACTTGATTTGTTGGTGATTAACATCTTATGTTCTTCATGTATTCTGGATAGTAACCCTCCCTCTTTCAGATAAAAGTTTGGGGAAGTTCCTTTTCCTACCTCAGAAGGCCCATGAACGAAGAAGACCTAACCCCCCTGCTCAGATGTAGCCAATAGACTCAGTCTCCAAGGGTGTTCACTAGTATGCAATACAGGGACTCTCTCTGATGTGAACTCATGGGCTGACTCTCTGATCACTCCCCCTGAGGGGGGTGGGGGTGAGTGCAGCCTTGCCAGGCCACAGAGGAAGACAATGCATCCACTCCTAATGACAACTGCTAGGCTAGGATCAGATAGAAGTGGGGGAGGATCTCCCCTAACAGTAGACTAGGAGAGGGGCATAGGGTGAGAAGACGAAAGGCAAGAGAGAGATTGGGAGGAGATGATGGAGGGGCCCTCAACTGGGATACAAAGTGAAAGAAAATGTAACAAATAATTAATAAAAAAATTTAAAAGCACACAAAAATTAAAAATCTTTTTAGTTTGGATTTTGAAAGAGAGTGTTTCTGGTTGTCCTGGACTCACTTTGTAGACCAGGCTGTCCTGGAACACACAGAGATCCTCATGCCATTTCCTTCATAAGTGCTGGCATTACAGGTGTGCACCATTGCATCTGACTCTAATAAGAAATCTTAAAGACAAAATGTTGAATATTGCTGTTGACACTTACTAGAGTTGTGGCTTTCTTCTCCCTGACATACTTCTTGATGGCCTCATTGTTTGGAGCAAACACTGGGTAAGCACCTGCAGCCTCAATTGCATTTGCCTAATTGTATTGCTGCAAAGACAGGCTAGACAATGAGGGGACCCTCCTTCCTAGATAGCTTGTCAAAATGATTTTTCAGAGATCATATTACTTACAATGATGCCGCCTTGGAAGATGGAATAGGAAAGCAACTGGTCCAGTCACATGAGTAGAATTGGTAAGGAGCCACTTAGACCTCTTTGAGAAAGCAGCACTGGGAAAAGAAGCCCCAGATTTCTAGTTAGCAAATTTTGGTACCATTTGCTGTTCACTATTGGAAGTCTGTCTGGCTTCTTTGTCCAGTTAAAAGAATTGAGGGAAAACGTTTTATTTACCAAGGAAGTTATTCCAGGATGCAAACTGACAAGGCTAGAAGGAACTTTGAAATGTTAGTTCAATCTTAATTCTTTCTCTTAATTTTATTTTCCATTTAGAGAAAATTTTATCTTTTAAAAAATACGTCATGGATCCAGCCACGAAATCCCTTAAAAATTCCATTAACTTTTGTTATTTCTATGTTTATCCTGAGAACCTTAAGTCTACTATACTCCAGTGACCTGAATTTGCCTGCAAAATGCTTTGCTTGATAAAACTACAACGACAGGCAATTTTACATAAATAGTTTTCTCTCTCTCTTTCTGTGTGTGTGTGAGAGGGGGTGTAGAGTGAGAAGGAGAAAGAGAGGAAAGTAGAAAGAGGAGGGGCTGGTGGAGGTGAGAGTCTTGTGCAGATGGGGCAAGTAGCTATTACTGAGACATTTCCCTTGATAGTTTACCACCCGACCACCATAATTCTTACCATTTTTGAAACAGAATCCTGCCATCAAGTCCAGGCTGTTCTCAAGCTTTCTGTGATCCTCCTGCTGTAGCTTCCTGAGGGTGGGAACTACAGGCATGCCTGGACACAAAGCTATTTACTGAAGCCAAAGCCAATTAGTGAGCCAAAGCCATTTAATGGAGCCAATGCCAATTAGTGGAAAAGTTACCAAAATCCGCACTAGGACCCTAGGTTATGGATGATAGATTTAGGAGAGAACATCTGCTCCTCAGTCTTGGATCATCTTTGAGATATCTTAAGGAAACATTCTTGAGATATCTTGCAGGAGGTATCTCAAACCATAAAACAGTTTGCAATCTTCTGCAGCAGTGAATTAGTAAGAGGCAAGTCAGAATGATGAATTATAAGAGTAAGTATGACTTATTTTTACAGGGTCTCAAGGAGTTCTTCAGGATGGGAGGAGTAAGGGGAAGGAGTCTGGTAACTGGATTACTGCCTTTTGGCATTGGCAGATGCTCGTCTTATCTATAGTTCCATTTCTCAGATATTTTCCTTGGCACTCAGTCTCTGCAGGTGGACTTTTCTGAGCCTGAGAAGTAGATAGCAAGCTCCCTGCACCCTTTGGAACCAGACAGCAAACTTTGTATAACCTTGAGTTAATTCTGCATGCCTTGCCAGGTGGCACAGATATGTTACTACTGTGAAAAAAATTTCTTGAACCCTATGCTTTATAAGTGTTGTTTGCACATTCAGTAAATTGAAACTTGATCAGGAATCTGTCTTGCCTCTATTCTTTACATCTCTGTCTCTCAATTTTCCCCTTTCATGTGGAATCTGTTCAGCTAGCCTGTGGGATGGGTCAGTTGGTGGCCAAAAAAGGGACCTTGAAAAAAGGGGGCAAAAGTGAGAAACATTGGTTTTTGGAGCTACAGATGCCTAAGTAAAAACAGTGCTTTTTGATACTGCCCATCATACAGAGGAAGATATGGTAGGTAGGCAGCTCAATTGTTGGGCAGAACAGTAGCAGGGAGTTATTTATGGGACTTTAAAGTCAGTGTTAAAATAAACAGGATGAGTTGGGAGAAATTCCCTTATACCCTTTAGTTTGTAAATGAAGTATGTCCCTCCTTCCCAGTGTAAGGTATGTAAATATGGAAACATGGAGACTGTAGGGAAATGATTGCAAGAGTATTACAAAAATAATGGTCCTGAAAAGGTACATGTTATATCTTTTCCTCTGTGGAATCTAATTAGAGATGTGTTGGATCCTAGGCATGAGAATGATAAAATGAAAAATTTTGATCTCACAAGCTAAAGAATGACTTAAAGAAAATGGAGCAGCCAAACAGGCAGGAAAAAAAAAAAAAAGTACTTCTAATGTGATTTCAAATGTTCATAAAGGAGCTCAAACAGATCTGTGTAATTTGAGAGCAGAAAATAATTTAAGAGCTAGATAGTGAGGATGAAAGGGAGTAAGAGGAAGAAACTTCCTAGTCTCATAATTCAGACTGGCTGTCCCCTCCCCCCATGGCTTTCCCTGCCATCTCTGCAGGAGATACATGACCACTGCAGGAAGACATTACTGTTCTTCAAGAGAAAGTGCAATTGGAAAGGAAACAAGTACAGGTATTAAGAGAATTAGAAAAATTAAAATAAAAACAATAGTAATAATTATAATAATAAAAGTAATAGTAATAGTAATAATAAATAATAATAACAAGAAAATTGGATTGTTTGTACTGGTAAATTTTAAAGTTGGTTTACTTTTAAAATTATAAATGTGCTTTATGATTTCACTCCTAAAGGGCATGCTTTCTTTTAATATTACAAAAACAGGTTTTAAAAAATAGGTAAATATTTAAAAAGCAAGGACCACCATTGTTCTTTCTCTTGTCTCTGTTTTTTTGTGCTGGCTGTCTGCTTTGATTTCTGGTTTTGATTTGCTCTCCAAGTCTGGGGAAACTGGGAGAGTTTGCAATCTGGTCAAGGGAATATGAAGGACTCTCCAATTCCCTGGGAAGAGGTTTATACATCTCTACATTTTTTGGCACCAGGAGAAAGGGTTGCTGAGAATGTATTTTGTGTGATAATAGGGCTGCTGGAGCCCACTCTCCATTTGGAAGCTGTGGAGATGGCCCTGGGTGCTCTGCTCCTTCTGGTATCTATGTGTGTGGAGGGGACTCGTGAGAAGGTCCACTCCTTCTGGAATTTGTGGTACTTGTGTCCAGTAAATGCTAGTCAAGCCCTGGTATTTGAGTATTCTGGTTACTCCAAGGTGACAATGGAGGATTTCTATGTTCCTTAGCTATGTCTTAATGTGTGCTTATGCTTATTTGTGGACAAACAGATGATATTTTGAAATCTGGCTGATGATATTAATATTTTTACACATGAGACAGTTTGACTCAACACCTCTGAGTTTGGTCCTGGACCATCAGAGTTAAATTTTACAATACATTTTAAAATTTATCAGGTATTTTAAAACAATAACCTTTGGTCAGTCTAAAAAGAAGCTTAAATAAGTTTCTCAAACATTTAGGTAAGGTCAAAAGACCTTGGTATTTATTTTATGAACTTTGAGAAGTAAAAATCAATCCATGCTGTTTGAGCCAAGTAAATAAAAACCGCAGTTATAACAATATATCATGTAAAAAAACAAACAAACAAAAACTATGAAATACATTCTTCATTTAAAAAGGCTGGATGTCACCTGCCAACAGTGACAGCTAAATACCACCTGAGATAAAGCTGGACAGAGAGAGAGACAGGGCGACACAGAGAAGGACACCTAGTCTACATGCTGATTTAATGAGTGTAAGTTTAACACTTAACATAGGCAAATTGTGTAGGCAGTTTCTCACGCAGGCAATTTTACTTAGCCAAAACATGAGAGGTCTCACTTGAGGTTGCACAAAGTTTACAGTCTGTTTCTTAAGGTTGCAGGGAGCTCGCTATGTACTTCTCAGACTCAGAGCACCCAGCCTGCAGAGACTGACCACCAAGGACAGTGATGGATAAGACCAGAATCTGCCAAGGACAAGAGGCAGAATTCCAATTACCAGACTCCTTCACTAAGGGTTAAGAAAAAGGATTTCAGGATTTCGTTACCTTCATTCATTCAATTACTAATATTTGCCCCTGGTTTCCACAAGAAGTCAGTATTGATGTAAGACATTGGCAGAAAGTTGGAAATTGTCTTAAAAAAATTGATTCTTCTGATCCACAAAAGGTGCCTGTCCAGACATTTTATTACTGGAATTTGATTAATGATATTCTTCAGGTCAGACAGTCCCAACCTGACTTGTCTGAGGTAGTTTCTCAAAATGGAAAGTTCCTCAAATAGGATTCTAGAGGCAGTCCCAATTATGTTGAAGTAGGTAGGAAAAAGGCTGCAATACCCCAACCTTCCCGAGCTCCCTCCCTATCGCCATACCTATGCCAGAACCAGAGGCTGCAGTCCTAGTTCAGCCTGCAGCCCATTTTCTTTACCCTTCCTTTACAACTCTTCACTTGCAGAAACAGGACAGTCCTTTTCCCTGAAAAGGCCACTTTCCTTGAGGAAAAAGCTGTCAGATACTGTAATGTAGACTGGCAACGCCTCCCATCTTTCCTGGCTCTGGCAGCTGCCCCCTTTTTATTGACTCCATATATTAAAGTTCCTCCTTTCTGTGCACCAGCCTTACCTTTTGATTCTGACATAGAGGATGCAGCTCAGTACACTAAAACTGAACTCAGTCAGAAGGTCAAATCCCTCAGGGAATCTACGTCAAAAGAAAGGAGAGCATTTAACACGACTTAAAGAACTGCAGAAAGTTGTCTCCTATACCAATGTGTTTTATGGCCTCCCCCACTCTTTTTTCTAAGTGATTTAATGTGTCTGGTTTTATTTTTAGGTCTTTGATCCAATGGAGGTTTTGTTTTGTGCAGTCTAATAAATATGGACCTATTTGCATTTTTCTACATGTAGACATCCAGGTTGACCAGCACCATTTCTTGAAGATGCTATCTTATTCCAGTGTATGGTTTTGGCATCTTTGTCAAACATCTGGTGTCCATAAGTGTGTATGTGGGTTTATTTCTGCTTTTTCTGTTCGGTCCATTTGATCCACCATCCTGTTTCTATGCCAGTACCATGCAGTTTTTATTACTGTTGCTCTATAGTACAGCTTCAGATCAGGGAAGGAGATACCTCCAGAAGAGCTGTTATTGTAGAGGATTGTTTTAGTAATTCTGGGTTTTTTGTTATTCCATAGGACATTGAGAATTTATCTTTCCAGGTCTGTAAAGAATTGTGTTGGTAACTTGATGGGAATTGCATTGAATCTGTACATTGCTTTTGGTAAGATGGCCATTTTTACTATGTTAATCCTGCCAAGCATGAGCATGGGAGATCTTTCCATCTTCTGATCTCTTCTAATATTTTCTTCAGAGACTTGAATTTTTTTCAAACAAGTCTTTGACTTGCTTGGTTATGTCACTTGTGGCTATTGTGAAGGGTGTTGTTTTCCTAATTTCTTTCTCAGCCATTTTATCTTTTGTGTACAGGAGGGCTACTGAATGGTTTGATATATTTGTTATCAGGCCACTTTGGTACAGGTGTTTATCAGCTGTAGGAGTTCCCTGGAAGGATTTTTGGGGTCACTCATGTAAACTATCATATCATCTGCAAATAGTGATAATTTGAGTTCTTACTTTCTAATTTGCATTCCCTTGATCTCCTTCAACTCTGTTATTATTCTAGCAAGGAATTTCAGAACTATGTTGAAGAGATATAGAGAGAGTGGGCAGCCTTGACTTGTCTCTGATATCAGTGGGAATGCTTTAAGTTTCTCCCTGTTCAGTTTGATGTATATTGCCTATACTATGTTTATATATATGCCTTTTATCCCTAATCTCTCCAAGACTTTAAACATGAATGGATGTTTGATTTTCTCAAATGCTTTTTAAGCATCTAAGGAGATTATCATGTTTTGTTTTGTTTTGTTTTTTTCATTCAATTTGTTATTATGGATGGTCACATTGATGGATTTCCACATATTGAACCACCCCTGCATATCTGGGATGAAGCCTACTTGGTCATAGGGAATGACATCTTTGGTGTGATCTTGTATTCAGTTTGAAAGGATTTTGTTGAGTATTTTCACAGCAATGTTCATAAGGGAGATTGGCCTGAAATTCTCTTTCTTTGTCAGGTCTTTGACAGGTTTAAATTCTGAAGTGGCTTCATAGAATGAGTTTGGTAGTGCTCCTTCTGTTATAGTTTTGTAGAATATTTTGTAGAGAACTGGAGTTAGGTCTTCTTTGAAATTCTGGTAGAATTCTGCACTGAAAATATGTGACCCTGGTCTTCTTTTGGATGGGAGATTTTGATGAGAGCTTTTATTTTCATGGGGGATATAGCACTATTTAATAGATTTACCTGGGTTGATTCAGTTTTCCCTAAGTGGAATCGATCATGAAAATTGTCCATTTCATTTAGATTTTCAAATTTTGTGGCTTATAGAGATTTGAACTACCTGAAAAGAACACCAACAGCATAGGCTCTAAGAACAACAATCAATAAAGTGGACATCATGAAACTGAAAAAAGCTTTTCTAAATCAAAGAACACTGTCATCAAAACAAAATGACTGCCTCCAGATTCGAAAAAAATCTTCACCAAACTTTATTTCTGACAGACCGCTAATATACTGTATATATAAAGAAATAAAGAAGCTGAAAAGAAGCAAACCACATAATCCAATTGAAAACTAGGGAACAGAGCTCAACAGAGAATTCTCTGCAGGGAAATAGAGAATGGCAGAGAACATTTAAAGAAATGCTATGCCTTAAAGATGGAGCTGGTTTCTGCCTTCCACCTTCCCGATAGTGAGTGCTCTTTGTCACGAACAATTCCACATTTGGCTAAGGCTGAGGATCTGGCTTCCTTCCATGTCTGTGGACCTATCTGCATTGCCCACATGGCATGCTGGGGTTGGCTACCCAGAGGCTATTTAAGCTGTGGGCTGGCTTTCCCCAGGGTCAGATGATTTTTCAAGATCCTGAATAAACTGCATTGATAAAAAAAAAAAAAAAAAAAAAAAGCTCAATATCATTAGCCATTAGGGAAATGCAAATTATAAAGGCCCTGAGATTTCAACTTACACTTATCAAAATGGCTAAGATGGAAAACTCAAGCAACAGCATATGCTGGAGAGGTTGTGGCAAAAGGGAGAAAGGGAAACCATCCTTCACTGCTGATTCCAATGTAAACTTGTAAAACCACTCTGGTAATGAATCTGTCTTTTTCTCAGACAACTAGGAATAGCGCTTCCTCAAGATCCAGCCATACCACACCTAGGCATATATCCAAAAGAGGCTCAATTACACATAAGGGCATTTGCTCAACCATGTTTTTAGCAACTTTCAGTGTAATAGCCAGAAGTTGGAAACAGGCCAGTTGCCCCTCAACTGAAGAATGGATGCAGAATGTGTGGTACAACTACACAATGGAGTACTCAGCAATGAAAAACAAGGAAATAATGAAACTTGCAGGTAAATTGGGGGATCTGGAATCATCTTGAGTGAGCTTTTCCAGAAGCAGAAAGACACACACAGTCTATACTCATGCAATCAGACATGTAATGTAGGAAGAATCTTTTAAAATCTGTACATCTAAAGAACCTACACAAGAGAGAGGCCCCTAATGAAAATGCTAACTCCCCATCCCAAAAAGCAAAGAGGAAGGACATCAGAAGAAGAAGAAAACGGGAAACAAACTAGAAAGCAGCCACAGAGGGCTTCTGAAAGACTCTTCGCTACAGACTATCAGAGCAGATGCTGAGATATATGGCCGAACTTTGGGCAGTGTTCATGAAAACTTATGTAAGAAGTGGGAAATAGTAAGATATGGAAAGGACAATAACTCCATAAGGAGAGCAACAGAACCAGAAATTTGAACACAGGGGTCTTCCCAGAGACTGATACTCCAATCAAGTACCATGCATGGAGCTAAACTACAAACACTGCTCAGGTGTAGCCCATGGCAGTTTTGTGTCCAATTGGGTTACATAGTCACTGGAAGAGGGATTGGCCTGCTCTTGACTCACTACCCCACAAGCAGAGAGAAGTCTTACCAGGCCTCAAAAGATGACCATCCTTTCACTCCTGATGAGCTCTGATAGACTAAAATCAGCAGGATAGAGAGGAGGAACTTCCTTCTCAGTGGACATGGGGAAGGGCATGTGTGAAGAAGGGGGTGAGAGTGTAGGATACGGAGGGGAGGAGCAGGTGCTTATGAGGGGATTAAAAGTGAATAAAGTGTAATTAATTAAAAGAAATATAAAAATAAAAAAGAACTGAGGGAATTGAATCTTGAATTGACCCAACCCCTAAATGAAGCTGCCACCCTCCCTCCCAAGAAAAAGAACAAGGTTCCTAATACCCTGCAGGATTTCCTGTAACTCCTAGCAGAGCAGAGGCTCCTGCCCTACCCCCTGCCAATGAGGTCCAGTCCACCTCAGGCCCTGTAGTTGAAGGAGAGGATGAGGAGAAGAATCTTACCTCCAGTGAAGGGGCCACTGCAGATGAAAATGAAATTTCTGCCACCTCACCTGGGTAGAGGGATGGAAAATATGAACAACAGTATTGCCGCAATGGCTTAGATATATGAAAGAACTAAAAAATGCAGTTTCATAATATGACCCAGTTGTTCCCTTCACACTGTCCATAAATGAAACTCTGAGTGAAAAGGGGCTCCCAATGATGGGTAATTTTTTATTCCAGCTGTATTGTCAGGGGGCGATTTTGTCCTCTAGAAGTCAGATTTTAAAGAATTTTGCAAGGAAACCACATGGTGTAACACGGTGGCTTGGCAGAGATTCCAACACTGGACCTTGCAAAAATTATGAGCTAATAGCCCCTATGACACCAAAAAGCAACAAGTCAAGTATCTTCCTGGTCTTCTTTATCAAATACAAACTGCAGGACTCAAGGCTTGGGAACAGCTTCCTCCTAAGGAAGCCCTAACAAACTGCCTAGCTAAAATCCTTCAAGGACCATTGGGGCCCTAATGTAATTTCATCAGCCATCTTACTGACATTTCAGAATGGATTCTGGGCTCACATGAAAATGAGAGTGAATTCAAAAAACCTCTTCTTTCCAAAATACTAACCCTCCCTGCCAAGCTGCCTTATGGCCATACCCTGAAGGCAAAGACATTTCTGTTTATATCAAGTACTATGCAGGCATCAGCTCAGCTCATACTATTGGCATAGCTGTTGGAGCTGCATTCCAGGGCCTAATTCAGGGCACCCTCCCTAAAGCTTGCTTTATTTGCAAACAACCAAGACATTTTGCCAAGGAATGCAAGGGCAATAAAACTAAGCACCAGCTGGCTTCTACTTGAGGTCCCCAAAACACTGGGCCTCAGATTATCACTCTAAAAAGGATACTCAAGGCAATCCCCTACCAAAGCAGGGAAACTTCTTAAAGGGCCTGTCTCTGGCCCCGAACATGAAACAAACCTCTGGGACTACAGGGTTTGTCTCCCAAACATCAACCCCTCAAGCTCAGTTATCTCAAACATTTCCCCCATTCCCAAACAATCAGGCCATCCCTCCCTACCCATAGAAATAGGCAGGAAGAACAGGGTTGGACTCATGTGTTGCAACCAGCACAATCCTAACACCTGGGAATTCAGGTCTTGCATAGGGGAGTTTATGGCCCCTTGCCTCCTGGCACCTTTGTACTACTCCTTGGTCTCTCTAGTTCAATTCTCCAGGGTCTGCATATCTCTGCCAGAGTTATTGACAATGATTATATAGGAGAGATAAACATTCTAGCTTCTTCCACTTTTGGTCTCTTAACTAGTAACTATGGACAAAGAAATGCTCAGCTTTTACTGCTTCCCCTCATCCATTTAACCAGAAAAAATTTTGGTTCCTTCCATGCTTACCGGATTCAGACTATTACTCAGGATCAAACCTTCCTCAATTTAAAATTGGATGGAAAAAGCTTTGATGCCACCATAATTACACACACACACACACACACACACACACACACACACACACACCCCACATAAATGGCCTTCCTCCTGGCCCCTTTCAGCTTCCTAACCAACATCAGGATCATGGGATGAAAGTCCAATCCCCAGCAAAGTTCTAAACTCTTCACATGGACAGATGAGGAAAGAAATATAGTGTGTGTCTGGCCTACCAGCTAAATCTCTGAGGTTGGGTTATTCTTTCAGAGTTAAATGTCATTATGTGTAGTCCAAATGAAATTTTTACCCACCAAATGCTAAAAAGAAAACAGACCTTCCTTCCCAGACAAGGTTCTTGAAAATTTAGCAGGGAATAAAAGAACCTATCCAGGTAAGTGAAAACATGATCATGCAGGATTAGGCATGACAAAATTAGCCTAATGGTGGTTGGCATCCCTCAACTCCATGCAGAAAAAATCACTTGGAAATCTGATGAAGCTGTTTGGGTTGACCAATGGCCTTTAGCCTCAGAAAAGTTATCAGCATGTATGGCATTAGTACAGGAACAGGTTGCCACTGTTCACATTGAACCTACTCCTCCTCCTTGGAACAAACCTATTTTTTGTTGTTAAGTAAAAGTCTGGCAAATGGCGGTTAGTGCAAGACCTTAGAAAAGTTAATGAAACTCTGCTTACCATGGTGCTTTACAACCAGGACTTCCTACCCCTGTAGACATCCCTACTGACTTTTATAAGACAGGTATGGATCTTAAAGACTGCTTTTTTACCATCCCCCTGCATCCACAGGGTAAAAAGTGCTTTCCTTTAAGGCTGCCAGTAACAAACTTCAAAGGGCCTATGCCTTGCTTCCAATGGAAAGTTTTACCCCAAGGCATGGCTAATAGTCCTACTCTGTATCCAGTGTGTAGCCCAGATTATTCATCCTTTTAGAACATTTTGGCCTTCTATTTATATAGTATGTTATATGGATGATATCCTTTTAGTTATACCTGATGGCTCACTGCTGCTTCATTCTTGTCAAAAATTCACAAAAATTAATAGATTATGATTTACAACTTGCACTAGATAAAATTCAATTAAAAGACACATTTTTTTATTTAGGAGTTGAGCTCCATTGTCAAAAAATTACTACACAAAATATCCAATTAAAAACTAGCCATTTAAGACTTCAATGATTTTCAAAAGCTCCTAGGCAATATCATTCAGATAAGGCCTTTTCTTAAACTCACTACAGGGAGCTTAAACTTCTATTTTATATTCTCAAGAAAGACTCTAACCCTTCTTCTCATCACTCTTTAACCCCAGCAGGGACAGAGGTCCTTCAGGATGTGGTAACAACTATCCAAAACAAGCTGGGTACATTTTATTTCCTCTAAGGAATACCTTCTCTTTGTCCTCTGTACCTCATCCCATAAGCACACTGGGTGTTTTGGCAACATAATCCTCTGTTGTGGACTCATCTCTCCACCTCTCCCACTAAGGTTCTTTCCCCTAATACTCCTTTGGTTGGGGGCCTGGGGCCAGGGGAGGACTGTAGAGGGCTGTGGTGGCTCTGGGGATTCTAGAGGACAGGGAATGACTGTGGAGGGCGGTGATGGCAGGCCTTTCTGTGATTGAGGACAGGGGAGGACTGTGTCTCTAGGCCCAGGTGTGACCGGAGGCCTGGGAAGGACTGTGGCTGGAGGCTCTGGTGTGAAGTGAAGCAACAGGAGAAGACTGTGATGCAAGGCCTGTGTGTGACTAAAAGCTCGGGAAGGACTGCAGCAGGGGTGGCAGTGTGTGACTGAGCTGGGGGAGGGGAGTGGAATGGAGGGCTGACGACATGGCCAGCTGAGGTTGAAGGAGGCAGGTAAGGGCTGAGTTCCCATGCCCAAAGGTGTGTCTTATGCAAATGCTCTCTTATTGCAGGGCAGAACATTTTAAGAATGTTTCAAGTGCCTGTGAAAAATCTGGACAAGGTCAGAAGTATGTGGCCCAGTTCCACATGGCTTATAGCCCTCTACCTGTGGGCCAGACCAACCTCACACTGAGACCTTCATCTCCCTCAACTGACCTTTTCTCAGGCAAGGCTTCACCTAAGTAGCTTGTAGACCCTTCTGTACTATCTGTGAGCCAACTACTTGGGCCTGTGAATAAGTCTGTTGGAGTGAGCAATCACTCAGTGAGTCAAGCCATCCAGCCTGGGATTTTACCACCCACACAGCCCATGGGGTCTACAATTGGACCAGCAGGACCTACAGTCAGATCAGTGGGGCTTACAAGTAGGCCAGTGGAGCCCACAAATGGACTGGTCAGGACTGGTACTCTGACTTCTGGCTATTCAAACAACCCTGGGGTTCTCCAGAACACACCACCAGGAACAATTTCTGTGGGTGAGCTGGTCTCATTGGCAGGCCTTCCTGAGGGTCAGATGACCTCTGCTTCTGTGATTCCTGCACAGAGTGTAGCTTCTGGGGTTCTCCCCACTGGTCAAGCAGTCCAGTCCACAGTTCCCCATATAGGTCAGACAGTCTCCTCACCAGTTCTTACTTCTTCTCAGACAAGGTCTGATAGGGTTTTCCCTACAGGTCAAGTGCTATCATCTTTGTTCTACCCGCGCAAACTGTGGTGGTCTCATTTGTCCTTGTGAACCAGATTGTGAGCACTGGTATTCCTCTGCTTGGTCAGCCTTTTAACTCAGGTCCATTTGTTGGGTTCGGTATGCTTCAGCTCAGTCAGTCTGTTGGCACCAGCATCCTGCTGGAGAGTCAGTTAGTAAGAGCTGACACTTCACAGAACACCCTGTTCCTCAAGTCAGGCTCTTTTTTCAGGAAGCTGCTTCCAACAGGCTTACAGGTCAATGGGAAGCCTGTTTACATGCTGGACCGCATGCCTATCACTCTGCCTATTCCTCAGGGCTCTACCATCATGACTGTTTCATCCCAGGTGTCCACCCAATTCCTACCCCCCAATGTGGGTATGCCAATGTCCAGTGCTCCAGCCAGCTTTTCTTCCTCCCCGGGGCTGGTAAGCAATGCAGACCAGATCATATTTGTTCAGGTCTCCTCACCTGAGGTGGATATGAATCTGGTTGCCACCCAAACCAAGGATTGGAAAATCTGCCCTGTTTGCAATGTGTTCTCCCCATCCAGTGTCTACAAGGCTCACAGGGAAGGGGCTCACAGACAAAGTGAGTTCAACTCCAGTGAGAAACTTGAACCAGTAAAGCTGGCTGTGCGTGCACTGTTTCTGAAGTGGACAAGAGAGAGGCTCATGCATTGCCTCTCCTGCAAATGCCTAGTCTCAGAGGAGGAGCTAATGTACCACTTACTCACACATGGCTTGGGGTGCCTGTTTTCCCCATGTACTTTCCACAGCATTCAGGGTCTCTTGGAGCACAGCAAAATTAAACACCTGGGGAGGAAGAAGCTGTTGTTGGATTATCTTAACAGGGGCTTCCAGTTGAGCCTAGATGCTGATGGCAACCTGTTGTTCCCCCATCTTATTTCATCATCACTCTGCCAAAAGAGGAGATTGGAGAACAGGAGGTCCACCTGGCTATCCTCTCAGGTACATATTCCACATCGCTGGTGCCCTTGTATGTTAAGATGTGGTCTCACGTTAATGTTGTAACTCAGCTCAGCAATGGATAGCTGACCTGCCCCCTCTGCTTGACAACATTTATTTTAGCCAATGCCTACATGTTACACTTGAAGGATGGACACCATATTATTCCCATGGCCTGTACAGTCCTCATTTCTCCCAACTTTAGGTGTTTCCACTGTGGTGGGATCTACCCTGGAAGCTGGACTGTGGAGGCTATCACTCTTCATTTGTTGCATATGCACCCAAAGACAGCTCAGACCTGCCAGTTGGGTCCAGGTTTGTGAAGAACAGTGAACTGCAGTTTGCCCATTTGGAAAATGTTACTCATTCTACCTGTCCCTTCAAAAGAAAATGGACATATGTCAATCTTGTTCCCGAAGACCAGAAGAGAGATGGAAAAGTTCCATTGTGTGTACTGGGTAATGAATCATCAGATCCAAAAGAAGGGAATAGTGCTGTGACTTTGAAGAGACAGAGGAATGAAAGCACAACTAAGGAACTTGAGGCCTCTAATGATTTACTCCAGATCCTAGCATTAGATCCTATTGAATGGAAAGACTACTCCTCAGAGGAAAAAAAAGCAGTTTCTTAGAGATTATTTCCAAAAGAAACCATATCCTAGCAGAAAAGAAGTTGAATTGTCTTTATTCTTGAAGATGGAAAAAATTATTGTGGCTTTGTTTTTTGGAAGAAGAAGATTTATTTGCTTGAAGGCAATGGAAGACCATAGACCCTCAATACTTCTAGGTTTTGATGTGTTTGAACTTAAAAATGTTAAACACATGTTGAACTTTGAGCATGAACCAAAAAAGTCCTAAGCAATAGTTTGTGCTGATTTTGGTGCCACCTTTGCTCTCTTGTGTTGGTTTCTGCAGCTTTTCTGGATTTTGCAAGGTCTTAGGAATACTTAGGTTAAGAAGTAAATGCTACTCCAGTGCACTGATTGATGTAGTTGTGTCTTTTAGCAGTTACTTCTAAGGTTTCTGTTTGTTTTTGTGTTTGTTATTTCCCAGCCATGAGAATGAAGTTTGGTATTTCATATATCCCTTATTCTTAGTAGCGTCCATGTTAAATGATAAGAACAGAAATCTAGAAATACTTGTCTTTTAACTTAGGAAATTTCTGATTGTTTGTAAATGATTAGGTGAAAGTAACAGCATCTTCTGGAGGGTAAGAGCCATCAGCCTAGGACAGAGCAGTGATGAGAGATGGGAGCACTATCATGTGTATGGCTTTCTATGAATACATTTTTGAAATTAACTTCCATTGATATTTGCTTACCATATTATGAATTGGCTTTATGTTTTCAGGGTTGTTTTGAAAGCTGTGTCTGAAAAACAACTCTCATGCCTATGGCCTATACAGTACTAAATGTTTTTTATATTACTATTATTAAAAGATTCCCATCTCAGGAACTGGTATATAACTCATAATAAGTTCTTTTATAAGTAAAGTATTTGTAAGGATTGGAATGCATTCCTTTGTGAACTTCATAGGACATGTAAGTTGCTGGACTCTCGTATGACTTACTTACACATGGCTTGTGCCTGCTTTGCAGAGGAATAGGCAGAGTAACAGCCATGGGTTCCCACATATAAATGGGCTTCCCATTGCATGCAGATCTTTAATCTCCAGTAAAGACAAGACAATTTTTTAGGATAGATATTGAGAAGACACAGAACTCTATGTTACTTGAACTACCAATAAGCAGGTTGGAGGAAAGCACTATGGTCACATCTATGGCATTTCTGCCCTTGTGTGTGGACACTATTGTAATGGAGTACAAGTTTCAATCTTAATGGTTGAATGGGTTGGACAGGGAAGTCTCTCTTCCTAATTTGAGTATCTTACCATATGTGTTAGAATTGAAAAGTGGTATTTCCTCTTGCCCAGGTGTCCATTTGAGGGACTGCTAAGGAACCTGTTTATTACTTGTCTGTGGATGCCAAGTGCTGTGTTTTCCACAGGCTATAATGCACCAGCAGATTGCACAGCAATGCAGATCAGCCAGCTTATTTCTGGAATAATTTTTTTTTCCAGCAGAACAAACAACATCTGATCAAGAGGTTGTGCCCAAGAAGAAGGACTACCCAGAGGAAAGTATACATTGATTTTTATTCTGAATAAAATCTTTTCCCTGTGTCTTTTCCCTGTTGGCTGTGGTCTGAACTCCATCTTACACATTTTGCTAATTTGAATTGAATTGGTGCATAGGAAAATGGAGGGAGGAGAAAGGAATCACTGCCTCAGGATAAAAGTTCCTAGAACAGGAATAGGACCTTTTGAATAAAGGAACATTTGACTTGAAATAGGTTAGGGATTATAGTATTTGCAAATCTTATAAGATGAGGAAGACAATATAATTCCTAAGTACCAGTTTTATAGTATTTGATAGAAAAGAATCATGTTTTATATTTCTCTCTTTCTTTAAAGTAATCTTCAAACTCATTATGTTTGGTTTTTCTTTACATCTTGGAAAAAGAAATTGCAATTGGGGCTATCAAGGGTTGACTCAACTATCCTGTGTTAGGCTCCTAGTACAAAGAATTAATTGTTACATTTATTTCATTAGCATGGTTCAAAATGAGCCCCTTCTTCCTAAGGATATTTATTTTACCAGGAGATTTAATTACCTCCATTGGAATTATTTTCCTTTGATGTGTAAAGGAGTAACTTGTTTCCTTCAGGTAAAGCACCCACAGAATGGGCTCCAGAAAGCAGTACAGTGTTGCTAGATAGATATTTCTTTGTTTGTATTTGTTTTTCAGAGATAGGGCTTTTCTGTATAGCCTTGGCTAGTTCTGGAACACACTTCGTAGACCAGGCTGACCTCCCACCCAGAGATCCATCTCTAACTCCAGAGTGCTGGGATTACAAGCCTGTGCCACCATAGATCAGCTGCTATATGGATTTTTTTTTAACTGTAACATTAGCATGTAATTTCTGTAACAAGCCTTCAGGCAGTTTTAAATCTGTTTTGATTCTTGGTAAACTCTTGTAAATTCTGAGACCTTGTCTGGCTTTTTTGTTGTTACTGTTGTTACCTCTCTTCAGAGTATCTGCTGTGAATTAAAATTGGTTTTACCACTGCCAAAAAATAAAAATAAAGTTTTTTTGGAACACAGTATCAGAAATTTTTTTTACATGGTGTCTGAGGTCAATTTTGTATTAAAAGGCAGAGTCGAATAGTGATAGAGATCATTGGACCTGGAAATTTAATATTTGCTTTCTGGTTTTTGTATAGGTTTTTTTCCCAGAATCTAGATTAGAGGAAGGCAGAAACATTTCTGAGCTTTTGGAAACTTTCTCCCCTGGATCACTTTTTCATCCTTACTAGCCTCATACTTATATTATTCTCCTATCTTCTAAATATTTTACTTACTGAACTTCACCCTGTACTCAGATGTTCCATATAATCTCTCCCAATATCTCTTACCTCACAACAGCTCCATTTGTTCCTGATACATCTGCAAGTGACCTTGTAGATGCTGTGAAGAAAGTGCCTAAAGGAGTCTTTTATACCTTTCTACCCCAGGCTGGATATACTTCTTTACAATAGTCCTTCTACTTTCTCCTGTTCCCTTCTCTTGATGCTCTGTAGTCCCCTGCTGCTACCTCTAGTTCATTTTGTTGCAACAAGCCTGGCAATGGGACTAGTCATGGTCATCCTAAATAAACTCTATGCCCACTTTCTCTCACTGACCCAGTTTTTTTCTCCCTATATCTCAACCTTCCCAGAAAAATCACATGGTTTTATGCTGTTACCAAATGATCTTGGAACTCTATATTTTCCAAGTCCCTTCAAGAATGCAGACAGCAGTCAGGGGTGGTGGCACATACCTTATTCCCAGTACTCAGGAGACATGGCCAGCCTAGTTTACAAAGTGAGTTCCAGGACAGCCAAAGGCTGTTACACAGAAAAACACTTTTGTGTGGAGGTTTGGAGGATGGAGAAAGACAGACAGCAATTGCATGATTGAATGCAGCCCATCAATTTAAGACTCCCATTATCCATGACTTAGCCGTCCCTTTTCATTGAGCCCAGAGTTTCCCCCATGACAAAGACTCTCTTCAGCTACAAAACAGCTACAGTGTCCCTATTGTACATTTTTATATCCTCTTAGGGTTAGGAAAGATGGTTTCCTGCTAAAAGATTACACTTCCTTCTTTCCCTTGTGGCCAGACCAAGCAGCTCCAGAAGCAAGGGACTATGATGTGCTAATAGTTTCCATCCACATAAAAGTCTGCAGTTTCTCATATGTACCATTTAGGCATCCATACAAGTGGCTGATAAGGTAGCCCTGTGCTGTGAATGAACCTTGTCCTATCTGTGGTAGCTATTTTATCTCAACTTGACAAGCTAAAGTCATGTGAGGAGATGCCTCCTCTCAATTAAGGAAATGCCTCCATAAGATCAGGGTGTAGTACTGCCTTTAGGGCATTTTCTTATTTAGTGATGGATGGGGCAGGGCTCAGTCCATCTGTGATTGTGCCATATCTGAGCTGTTGGTTATTGGTTCTATAAGGTAGCAGACTGAGGAAGCCATATGAAGCAAGACAGAAAGCAGCAACCCTCCATGGCCTCTGCATCAGCACCTGTGATTTTTCAGGTTCTCACTCTGTTTCAGAGATCCTGTAATGACTTCCTTTGATAGGATGAACAGGTATATGGAAGCTTATGCCAAGTAAGCGCTTTCCTCCCCAAGTGGCACTTTGATTATGGTGTTTCATCACAGCAATAGAAAGTGTAGTTATGATACAACCTAAAACTAGACCTACAGTTTCCTTAATAGTAAAACATAAGTGAAGGGGTGTGGGGTGGGAAACTTCAGGTTCCATATGCATCACAGATAGGAGAGCTGTGAGGAGATGGTCTGCTAGACCTTGAAGGCTTACTATTCATGTCAACAAAATACACATTTATGTAGGCCTGAACTTTGAAAAAGCTACCTCTTCTTTTCAAGTTTTTAACTCTTAATGGGTACAAAGCAAGCCAAGTACTGTGGGCTGGACTTCACCTCTACTCACCCTTTGACCAAGTGCCTTTATGCAACACACAGCCCACATACCTGTACGTAATGATCCTAACCATGGAGGCATGTTGCCAGTTGATAGAATCCAGGGGCTAAGAAAGGAATAATCATGAACTTAGTCCACTGACTTTTTTTTGAGTGTTGCCTCATCTGTGACAAGAGGATGATATAGCACTCACTCACATTTTACTATTATAAGAAACACAAGGAACACCAGGTGGGGGTGTGATATGTGGAATCTAATGGACCTTCAGAAGTTCCAGTTATCATACCTAGGGCAAGGAGTTTGTTCTGCAGCCTCCAGGACAGAGTCTAAAGTATAGCAGGAAACAGGCATCATGTATAGGATGGATAGTGGTCCTGCCAAGTACATTATAAACAGAATTTCCCATGGGATTTCAAAGCAAGAAGGGAATCAAGCCAGCATTTATTGAAGGCTCTTTACTGGTAAGCCTTGAAATAGAGGATGTTATTTAATCTTCACAAAGAAAGATAAATGAAGCTTGGAGTTATTAGATGACTTCCAGAAGATTATTCAGCTAGTGAAGAACTCAGACTCTATCATTTTAACATACTTTGTAGGTATGGACTGTGTGGGAAGGACACTGAAGTTTTGGGACTCACTATTCCGTGGTGATAAGCTCAGAGTAAGAGGTGGGTTGAAGTGCCATCTTACTAAGGAAGCCCTGTCTATTCAAAAGATGAAAGAAGGGAGAAGATGTGAGTGTGTGTATTTTGTGTTCACTGAGCCTGGAGTTCAGTATTTCATCTAGACTGACTGGCTAAAGATCATTTTGTTTCTTCTCTCCTGTGCTGGGGTTACAGATCCATGAAACTGTACCCAGCTTTTTATGTGGACACTAACAGTCTGAATTCAGCTCTGAATTCAGTCTGAATTCAGTGAGACAAGCAATATACCTACTGAGCCATCTCCACAGTCCAATTTTATGTTCTTTTAATCATATTTTATAGGCATTTTAGTACTCTGGAAAGCAAGACTAGAGAGAAAACTGTGGTAAGCAGTGTCACTTGGCAGTATATGGAATCATAATTTCCCATAAAAGCTAAATCTCTTGCTTAACACTGCTGTGAGAAAAGTGTCTGGATAATGCAGGGGGATTGGAAGGACTGTCAAAATCATGGAGACCTCCAAACATCCACTCTTTTGAACAGAAATTGTCCTGTTAAGGTTTTTAAAAATGGAGGATATAAATGCCAAATGAGAACAATTTATTGAAAATATAAGGAAATAATTCTCTCCCTAGACTTACACCTCCTGAATATTTCCTGTGTGCTGGAAATTTCTTCTAAAACGAAGATCCTAACATAGTAACTGGAACTCATGAGTTAGCTGACAACCCATTTTCCACGTTTTTCTTCTTTTGCATGCCTATGAGTACTTTTGAATTGGGACTTAGGGGAAAAGTGAAAATTTTTTGGATGTTTTCCTAGTTTTCTTTCCATTAGATTCTTCTATTCCTCTTCTTTCTTAGGATACCTTATCACAGGGAGGGGAGTGAATAATGATAACCAATGTCTTTCTCCCTTATTCTTGATTTTAGACTTGTGCCTCTTAATATGTTTCAATGTATGTGAGAGAGAATATGCATGAGGTAAAATGAAACTGAGGCCCTGCTGCCAGAGAGGAGAGGTGTGGTGAATTAGAGAGCAGTGTCTGATTGAAGGGAGAGAGCATCATGAGATTCTAGCAAAGATAGTGAAGCACAGGCAGACTCATTTGACAAACTGCACTATAAAGGATGACATCACCGAGGGGAAGCAACTCTGCCAGGTGGGAGGGGGCATCTTTAACTTGTTGATGATGTATGTCACTCCATTTGTTGCTGCATTGTCACAGTTCACAATGGATGCCCCCCAATTGTGATATTTTGCAAGTGCAAATTCAATGGGAAAGTGATTGCACTTTATTTGATATTACCTCTGGGTTTTCTACCTTTTGAGCATCAGTATACATGTAGTTTTGGGCCATTGATTATTTTAAATTGTGACCCATTAGAGATCACAACCTGATAGACAATCCTATTCTACACGTGGGGTATTCTCTGACTGTCTATTTCACTCTTGAAGAAAAATTTCATTCAAAACATGGCTTCTCTGTCAAGAGAAGCTCCTTAGAGAAAAGACAGAGAGAAAGAGAAATAAAAGAGAGATATGAGAGAGAAAACCGGAGCCAGTTTTACTGGGACAGTGATAGGTAGGTTTCAGAGAGAGAACAAGATAGACTGAGGTGAAGAACAAATGAGCCAGAGAATGAGAAGATTAAGCACATTGCTGGAGTTAGTCTAAGGTCAAGCAGAGCAATTCAGGAGCTGAGAGAAAAGCCAGATTGAATCAGTCAGCTGGAAGAGGAGTTTGAACCAGAACAGCTGAGTTGAACCACCCAGCTCAGATCTCAGAAAGAACAAGAAAGGGGGAGCTTATTAAGCAGTAAGTCTCAGAGGTTGACAGCCTTCCATGTCTAGGTTAGCAGAGAGTGGCAGTAAGCCTTCTAGTCAACAATTGAAACAATTGAATGAAGTTTCTGTTTACACACTCTCTTTGAGTTCATAAAAAAAATGTAGAAGGAATTTAAACAAAGAACTATTCAGAGTAGATTTCTTTAGATCAGTACCATGGAAATCAATAAGCCAAGGATGCAGCCTGGAACATCTCCTTTCTTCAGTTCCCTCCCAGGGAATCAATTCTTGCCAATACCTATTTTCGCCTGCCAGAGGCCTTCAGCACTATGAGGATTTCAACTCTTGTTAGAGCCCCCTCATTTGTTGTACCTTTTACAGAGATCTCTGCAAACTAATAGAGACAGTGATTATCTACCGTTCAAAAGAAACTGAGCTCCATTTTTCTTTTTTTGGTTTCCTTTTTTTCCCTTACTGGGACCTCTGTTTGCAATTTCTTTGTGATCTTACAGAGGAGGGACATTTGCTTAAACCTGCACATGAGTTCCATGTACAAAGGCTGTGGTATCACATGTCATCTGTCACATCTTCTTTTGTTAAAATGGGATAATTTTATTGTATTAGACACAGGAATGAACTAGAGAAACACTTGTGTTTGATGGTTATCTTCTGTAGGCCAGGATCTTAATGGATTTATTTTGGGACTTGTACAACTTGTAGCATGCCAGTGTAGATGTTAATGTTTTGAAGAAAATTGAAGTTTTGAAATGCCAATGAATTTACTAAGCACATTATATGAGTACACAAAGTCATGCTGTAAATTAAGAAAATTAATAAGGATAATTACCTCTTGTGTGCAGTGTGGTGTTTCAGTGCAATTTTATACACTAGGCAGTGGTCTAATTAGGAAACTTAGGCTCTCTGTCATCCTCATCATTTATTCCTGGGATGACCATGTTCAAATTCGCTGTTCCAGCTATTTGGTTGATTTACGTGGGAGCTCTGGAGATTACATGTGGGACTCCACACAAATGCTCACAGAGATCCACTTGACTCTGTTTTCTCTGGGGCTGAGGTTAAAGTCTTTTTTCACAGTGCCCTATTGTACTCCAAATTTGTATTTAAACAATTCAGAAAATAACATGAGTGTCCCGGTAATTTCTAAAGATTTGTAAGATATCCATGAACACACATGTAGGCTATCACATGTACATATTCTGTAGGCTCAGCTCACTAGATTCTTTTGCCAGTGCTCATAGGCTGCCAGGGAAGTTCGGATTCTTTGAGCCATTGCTGTTTAAGGAGTCATTGTGACAGTAGTTGCTTGCTAGAACCCTCGCATATTTGTACCTTGTCAACTCATGGAAAGACTCTAACACCCAACCCCTCATAGGCATCAAGTCAGACTTACCCCTTGAAGTGGCATGGGAGTCCAAACTATAGGAAACTGGAAAGAGAAAACAGGTTTTCTGGAGCTCTACACTTCTGTGGACATCGCCCTTGCTCTATCACCAAGATACCTGTGTCTGCAGAGTTGGCCCTCACCATAGGCTTGCAGTTTAGCTAACTTACATGACATCCTGTTACTGGTGATGGAACCACTGGGAGGTTTGTGTCAGTACACACCAGAATGAAGTGTGTGGAATTGAATATGTTGACCCTTTCCAGGTCATCTCAGGAGGAGCTTGCTGCTCTGCATTTTGGATTACTGCTTCAGAGAGCTAATCCTTTTCTTTTTCCTTTTTTCTTATTCTTTTTCATATAATATATATTTTAAAGATTCCTTTATTTTATACATATGAGTGATTTGCTTTCAGGTCTACCAGGAGAGGGAGTTAGAATGCACTACAGACAGCTGGGAGCCACCATGTGTTTGCTGGGAATTGAACTCTGGAAGAGCAGCCAGTGCTCTTAACTACTGAGCCTTCTCTACAGCAACATACAATATATTTTGTTCATGTTTTCCTGTTCCCTTAACTACAGGCAGATCCTCACCCCTTTCTTCCCCACATAACATTATGTTCTTTTTCTCTTAAATACACAGACACACACAAATGAAAATCAAAACAAACAAAAAGGCAGTAAGACAAAAAAAATAAAGAGCAAAAAAAAAAAAAAAAAAAATCCCACAAAACCTGAAATACAACCATCAGATTCGTTTTCTGCTAACCATGAAATCCCAGTCATGAGTCCAGCCCTGGAATATGGTTAATACACACCATGACACTCCATTGGATAAAAATAATTTTCCCTTTTGTAATAGCAAGTCTCAATGATCTCTGGACTCTCCATGGAACAAGTCCCCCAGCTCATGAATAAGGGAATAGGAAGAAGTACCTAAATCTCAGGAATGTCAGTTCTTGGGCTGGAACCCTGAAGTTCACAGAAGGTAGAAAGGTAGCCAAGCACCCTCCCATTAAGCTCTCCTGATTGTGGGCAATGTGAGCATCTACTTTCTGCTCTTGCCATGGTAATTTCCCCTTGATTTGAGACTGTTCCCTCAAACTCTGAGTCAGAATAAACACTAAAGTTGCTTTTCTCAGACACTTAGTTAAATTCCTGGGCAGAAAATTAATGAATATATTGCTGTAGCCTAGTTGTTTTTTGTTGTTGTTGTCATTGTTTTCCTCTCTATTTATTCTCTTTAATATGTGGATATGTGTGATCATTGTTGTTACTGGGTGATGCTCACACAGGCATCTATTCTCTCAGTGTCCATACCTAGAAATTTCCATCACAACAATTCAGAAAGGTACCACTCCCCAAAGAGCCAGATGACAGTGCTCTTACCCCATCTGCCTTGTCCAGGTAAAGGAAGTTACCCAGCAATGATGTTGGGAGCATATGCAAGGAAGACAGTGTCTACAGATCCCCCACTCTGTAAGTGCCTGGGACTGTGTGGTATCTAAAGTGCCTAGTCATAAGGGTCACAATAAAAAATAAATCCATGAACCAGGGATAAATGCAACAGGAAAATCAGCCCTGAGGTCCAATTATGACATTCAAATTTCATGTTCTCCTGTATGCAAACTTCACAATCACTTTTGCAGTGATGAGCCTTAGCTGGAATTAGTCTTTAACCACTTGTGCCTCACTTTTCACATCTGTAAAAAGTGTAATAACCATCTCAAAAGTGTTCGATGGGTTAACTTAGCTTTATAAAAAGCACATTGCTTGGTTTACCAGTGGTTCCTCAAATGTGGGTTGCAAACCATTTGGTGTTCCCATATCAGATACCCTGCCTATCAGATTTACATGACAATTCACAACACTGGGAAATTTACAGTTATGACATGGCTATGAAAATAATTTTATGGCTCAGGTCAACACAACATGAGGAACTATATTAAAGGGGTGCTACGTTTGGAAGGTTGAGAACCACTGGTTGAGAGTCAGCTGTTAACAGATAAATTGTCCTGACTCAGAGAAGGGTTGCTTGTGCCATGCTGGTGAAGGATCTTGTCTCTTTTCTGCGTCAGATTAAGGAATGTTCATCCAGACTACAGTCATATAACAAGGAAGATAAGGTAAAGGACACCCACCTTATCAGGGCTGCATTATTGTTCTTTGACAACCAGGAGGTTTTCTCATTCTTGTCCATGTCCTCAATGGCTTGCTTGGTTGGCACAAGGACAGTGAGATTTGAGGTGGTAGTCAGCATGGACTGCAAGGAAATATTCTGAGTCACAGGAGGAGAGAAAGTGGCCTGAGTACTGTTAGCTACTAGCTGAGCAGACTTATATGATAACAGAGATGATGGCATCCCATGTGATGTAACTCCAGGCACACTGGGAAGATCCTAGTCTTTCCTTCCCCACTCCACCCACAACATGGCATGATGACTCACTTTCTCTTTTGAGACTCAATCTGTTTTTCCTCCTTCATATGTGGATCTTTATAACAGTGAAGATTTTCCTGATTTGGTCATACTTGTAAATTGGAATGAAAAGGCAGATAAAGAGCCTTGTGTGTGTGTGCATATGGGTTTTTGAGTTGAAATGTGTACAAAGGTTTATTTGACTTCTACTATGTCTTACAGTAAGAAGATTGCAGAGAATGAAGGCCTGTCTCAAACTCAACAAAGTCTCATTCATTCCCTGAAAGGTTACTGTTATGTTCAACAATTGAATAGAAAAATATTCAACCAAAAATAGATAAAAAACAACCCATACCCCCTAAATCTTAATTTATAGAACTTAGATATGTTGTTTTTTAGCTATATTCCCATCACTCAGGGAGTCAGAGTAAGGTGCATCTATGTGAAATAGAGTCCAGACTGGTCTACAAATTGGGTTCAGGACAGCCAAGGCCACACAGAACATCCCTGCCTCAAAACAAACAAAACAAAACAAAACAACAACAACAAAACCCAACAAAGAACTTACTGATTTCTGGTGAATATTATCCTTGGAAAGATTTTCAAGTTTGAACACAAAACCATTTAAAGCAATTCGTGGGGAAATGTGCCCTATCTAACCTGCTACTGGGCTGGCATTGCCAGGGGTGAGACTGGGCATAGCCACAGGGAAGCCAGCATGCCCAGAGAGGAAGCAGTTTCCTGCCTTGCTTTATGGAGAGGGTTGTACTGAGCCTCCACTGTAGAAACAAGTGATTCTTCAGGATACAGGGAGCTGTTCTCTGAGTGACTGCTGCTGAGGAAGACCTATTTTGGCCCATACTTACATAGAAGGACAATGTTTTATGATGTCTGGCTAGGTCAGACATCCCAATCCATTTAGCCCAAGAAGACAGAGATCTAGAAAACTGGGCAGGGGAGACTGGATTCTTTTAGCTTTGCTTTTGATACAGTGTTTCTGGGTGTAACAGCCCTGGCTATCCTGGACTCTCTCTGTAGAACAGGCTGGCCTTGAACTCAGAGAACCACCTGCCTCTGCTTCCAGAGGCCTAGGATCAAAGGCATGCCACCAAAACCTGCTTGAGATGAAATTTTTTATGTGATCCTCCATGGGGTTGGAAAGTAAGCTCTACAAATATGTTAGGCAGAGAGCTAAACATATATGCAGTTCCCAGGTGACAACTGTAAGTCCAAATTGTAGTGAATTATTATTTAAGTTATATTAAACTTTCTGAGAAAGCTAAGTGATTTCTTTAAAATCCATGTGGTGGCTAGTGCTATTCTTATGCATTTGAATTGCTTGGAAATCAGCTACATGGCCTTTACCTGCAGTTTCCAGCTTGGCTATCCATGTTAACACTGGTGACCACACCAAGCTCCACTGACTTTTAAATAAAGGTCTCCAGGGGTGGGATTGATTGAGCAGAAAAAGAGGAGGAGCAGATCCTCAGGTACCTCCCATCTCCACCCCCAAGATACATTGCCAGTTTTCTATTACACAAACTCCTTATCTGTAAACTAATTTATGTTGTTAGGGCTAGTGTGCTAAGGCTGATACTCACATTTATCCACTGGTAAAATACAGCTGCTTCTGAGAGAATTGACAATTCCTTATTCATTCATTCCAAGGAGGGTGGGAGAGCAGAAAGAGAACATAGAAACCTCATCTCAGTCTCTTTCTGGATAGCCAACACCTGCCTCCTTGGCCTGTGCTGTCTACAGAGCCGGCCTCCCTAGGCTGATGTGAACCAGTGCCCCACCTATGTGAGCCTATAAGCAAAACTGCAGGTGGCCTCCACAGTCAGGGAATAGACTCTCCTCTAGAGCAGAGGTCCTCAACATTCCTAGTGCCATGACACTTTAATACAGTTCATCAAGTTGTCCTCCCCACAACCAAAAATTATTTTCTTTTCTACTTCATAACCGTAATTTTCCTATGGTAAATAACTGTGCTTTTTGATGGTCTTTGGAGAGTCCCATGAAAGGGTCATTCTACATCAAAGGGGTTGAGACCACAGGTTGAGAACTGCTCCTTTACAGGTAGCCATGTGCAACCTATTGCCACTACAAAACCGTGTTGTTGTCTACAAAGTTGACACTTGGAAACCATAGAACAAAGAAGAATTACAAAGAAAAATGCAAGAGCAGGCTTGATAAAGTTTTAAATAAAACAATTTTGGACCATAGTAATCTGGGGGTTTAGAGACCTATGGGCTACAGTTAAGACATGCCTGTCCCATTGAGGTTAATTCTAGCTTACTAGACACCTAGGCCTTAAGGAGGGTCCTAAAGCAAACAGCCTCCAGTCAGAGCCCATGTCGAGGAAGCCCCACACTGGGGCATGGGGCTAACATGCCTGGACTTATACTGTAGTTTTGCCACAGCCTACAGAAAACAAGTTTGGACAGAAATGAGTAAGCTTGGGTGAAGTCTCATCAGGGAAGGGCAGAGGAAGTTATTCCAGGATGCAAACTGGCTAGGCTGGAAGGATGTTTGAAATGTTAGTTCATTCTTAATTCTTTCTCTTAATTTTGTTTTCCATTTAGAGAAAATTTCATCATATACAAAAGGCTTTATTGATCCAGCTACAAAATCCCTTCTAACTTCCATTAACTGATCCTAACATTTTAGCTTATTATGTTAGCCAACCATGCTTGGGGAGACTGTCCTGCTTCAATGGCTGTAAAGACCTGAATGGTCATGGCTGCATTCCACTGTTGTGAGACTCTAATCTTGCATATATACCACAGGGAAACCAAGGAGACCAACACCAGAAGGCCTGCTAACGCTCCCATGCCTGCCCATTCCTTCTGATGATTCATGACTGCAGCCATCCATGATGATAATCCTGTGGCTAGTCCTGTATCCACTCTGGTATAATTTGCTGTAACAATGGCCTCTCTCAGCTGCTCCATCATATTATAGAATTCTTCAATCTGATTACCTAAAATATAGCTAGACAATTGTTTAGACAGATTTGCAGCTCAGGATAAATTCTAATATTTTGTGCTAGTGACACAAAGTCCTGGAAACTTCCATTGACAGCCAAGTTGAGCGATTTGCCATAGGGTATCAATTTGCTCCTGCACAAGGTCAATCCTCTGATTGAACACCATCAAGTCTCCATTTAGTTGAGCATTAATTCCTTTTTGTACATCTAAAGCATGACCTACATTGGCTAAAGATTATTTAGGGTCTGAGCAGTCTGCATAGTATGACTCATGGCTAATGCCGCAGTGGTAGCTCCAAAAACTGCCAATGACATGGCAGTAACAATGGTGGCTGTAATTCCAAGATTCCTTTTCTGTCTGAAGAGAGTTATAGCGTGAGGGGCATCAATGGGCACAGGCACCCAGCGAGGCATGTAAGTAACCAGGGCATACTTAAATTCACTAGCATCCTGGCATTGGGCAAAAAAGCAAGTAACGTTACCACAATTACCTGGCTCTATCTGGCTAACAATGAATAAAAATGGGGGTTATAAACAAACAGATGTGGACTTATAGAAAATATTATGAGAAGCCTTAACCCCCTCATTGGAACATCCTGCATCAGTTCTAGAGCTAGCAGTGGTGGTGTCAGCGGTCTGAGTAGGTTCAGGAGACCATTGCCCCCAGGGGCGAGACATGCTCCATGTAAATTGACTAACTCCATGTTTTCCTACACTTTTGAAAGTCATTTAAGTTTCTTAAATAATCTTTTCTTTTTTTTCCTTTTTTTAAAAATTTCATCAATTACACTTTATTCATTCTGCATCCCCCCATAAGCCCATCCCTCTTCCCCTCCCGATCCCACCCTCCCTCTCCTTTCTGCATGCATGCCACTCCCCAAGTCCACTAATAAGGGAGGTACCTTTCGCAGTGATCTCTGCACACTAATAAGACGGTGACTATCTACCATTCAAGGGAAACTGACCTCCATTTTTCTTTTTTTCATTTCCTTTTTTCACTTACTGGAGCCTCTGTTTGCAATTTCTTTGTGATCTTACAAAGGAGGGATACTTGCTTAAACCTGCACATGAGTTCCATGTAGAGTGGCATCACGTGTCATCTGTCACATCCTCTTTTGTTAAAATGGGATATTTTTATTTTATTAGACACAGGAATGAACTTGAGATACATTTGTGTTTGATGGTTATCTTCTGTAGGCAGGACCTTGATGCATTTATTTTGGTACTTGTAGAACTGTTAGCATGCTAGTGTAGATGTTATTGTTTTGAAAAAAAAATTGAATGTTTGAAATGCCAATGAATTTACTAAGCACATTATATGAGTACACAAAGTCATGCTGTAAATTAAATAAATTAATAAGGATAATTACCTCTTGTGAGCAGTGTGGTGTTTTAGTGCAATTTTATACACTATACAGTGGAATAATTAGGAAACTTAAGCTCTCTGTCATTCTCATCATTTATTTCTTCCTGTGTTGACAATGTTCAAATCCTCTGTTCCAGCTATTTCTTGATTTACATGGGAGCTCTTGAGATTACATGTGGGACTCCACACAAGTGCTCCCAGAGATCCACTTGACTCTGTTTTCTCCAGGGCTGAGGTTAAAGTCTTTTTTCACAGTGTCGTATTGTACTCCAAATTTGTATTTAAACAATTCAGAAAATAACATGAGTGTCCCTGGAATTTCTAAAGATTTGTAAGATATCCATGAAAGCACATGTAGGCTATCACATGTACATACTCTGTAGGCTCAGCTCACTAGATTCTTTTCCCAGTGCTCATAGGCTGAGAGGAAGGTGGGATGCTCTGAGTCATTGCTGCCTAAGGAGTCATTGTGACAGTAGTTGCTTGCTAGAACCCTCGCATATTTGTACCTTGTCAACTCATGGAAAGACTCTAACACCCAACCCCTCATAGGCATCAAGTCAGACTTACCCCTTGAAGTGGCATGGGAGTCCAGACTATAGGAAACTGGAAAGAGAAAACAGGTTTTCTGGAGCTCTACACTTCTGTGGACATCGCCCTTGCTCTATCACCAAGATACCTGTGTCTGCAGAGTTGGCCCTCACCATAGGCTTGCAGTTTAGCTAACTTGCATGACATCCTGTTACTGGTGATGGAACCACTGGGAGGTTTGTGTCAGTACACACCAGAATGAAGTGTGTGGAATTGAATATGTTGACCCTTTCCAGGTCATCTCAGGAGGAGCTTGCTGCTCTGCATTTTGGATTACTTCTTCAGAGAGCTAATCCTTTTCTTTTTTCTTTTCTCTTATTTTTTTTTCATATAATATATATTTTAAAGATTCCCTTATTTTATGCATATGAGTGATTTGCTTTCAGGCCCACCAGGAGAGGGAGTTAGATTGCACTACAACGAGCTGGGAGCCACCATGTGGTTGCTGGGAATTGAACTCTGGAAGGGCAGCCAGTGCTTTTAACTACTGAGCCTTCTCTACAGCCACATGCAATATATTGTGTTCACGTTTTCCTGTTTCCTTAAATCCCCGGAGATCCTCCCTCCTTTCTTCCCCAAATAACATTATGTTCTTTCTCTCTTCAATACACAGACACATACAAATGAAAATCAAAACAAACTAAAAGACAGTAACACAAAAAAAATAAAGAGAAAAAAAATTCCCACAAAACCTGAAATACAACCATAGAATTTGTTTTGAGCTGACCATAAACTCCCAGTCATGACTCCAGCCCTGGAGTATGGTCAATATACATAGTGACACTCCATTGGATAAAAGTGATTTTCCCATTTGTAATAGCAAATCTCAATGAGCTCTGTACTCCCCATGGAACAAGCCCCAAGGCACATGCACAAGGAAATAGGAAGAAGTACCTTAAATCTCAGGAATATCAGTTCCTGGGCTGTAGCCCTGAACTTCACAGAAGGTAGAAAGCTAGCCAAACACCCTCCCTTTCAGCTACCTGGCCTTTACCTGAAGTTTCCAGCTTGGCTATCCATGTTAACACTGGTGACCAGAGCAGTCTCCACTGACTTTTAAGTCAGGGTCTCCAGGGATGGGATAGATTATAAAGAGCAGAAAAAGAGAAGAAGCAGCTGCTAAGGTTCCTCCCAACTCCACCCCCAAGATACATTGCCAGTTTTCTTTTGCACAAACTCATTTTCTGTAAAATAATTTATGTTGTCAGGGCTAGCATACTAAGGATGGGACTCACATTTATCCACTGGTAAAATAAAGCTGCTTCTGAGAGAATTGACAATTCCTTATCCATTCATTCCAAGGAGGGTGGGAGAGCAGAAAGAGAACATAGAAACCTCATCTCAGTTTCTTTCTGGATAGCCAACACCTGCCCACTTGGTCTGTGCTGTATACAGAGCCGGCCTCCCTAGGCTGATGTGAACCAGTGCCCCACCTATGTGAGCCTATAAGCAAAAACTGCAGGTGGCCTCCACATTCAGGGGCCTGAATCTCCTCTAGACCAGAGGTTCTCAACCTTCCTAGTGCAATGACACTTTAATACAGTTCCTCAAGTTGTCCTTCCCACAACCAAATTTTTTTTCTTTGCTACGTCATAACAGTAATTTTCCTATGATAAATAACTGTGCTTTTTGATGGTCTTTGGAGAGTCCCATGAAAGGGTCATTCTTCCTCTAAGAGGTTGGGACCCACAGTTTGAAAACTGATCCTTTACAGGTAGGCATGTGCAACCTATTGCCACTACAAAACCGTGTTGTTGTCTACAAAGTTGACACTTGGAAACCATAGATCGAAGAACAATTACAAAGAAAAATGCAAAAGCAGGCTTTATAATGTTTTAAATAAAACAATTTTGGACCATAGTAATCTGGGGGTGTAAAGACCTATGGGCTACAGTTAAGACATACCTGTCTGATTGAGGTTAAGTCTAGCTTACTAGATACCTAGGCCTTAAGGAGGGTCCTAAAGCAAACAGCCCCCAGTCATAACCCATGTGGAAGAAGCTCCACACTGGGGCATGTGGCTAACATGTCTGGACTTGTACTGTGCTTTTGCCATAGCCTATAGAAAATATCTTTGGATAGAAATGAGTAAGCCTGGGTGAAGTCTCATCAGGTATGGGCAGAGGCATTGAAAGTTAGTTTGTTTACTTGGGAAGACAGGAACATGGGAGTTGGAGTTACTGGAGGTATTCGGATCATAAACTACAGTTCGAAGAGTCCAACCTCCAGGGTGTGGTCAGGTACAATGAGTGCCAATGAGAAGCAAACAATGGGACCTGGAGGCACACAACAGGGGTGTGTGTGTTGGGTCTTCTGGTGGGGGCGTCACAGCATCCAAGGGACAAGCACTGGAGTGGTTTTTGGTTTCCAGGCTTAGGGTCCTAGGCAATTTCTGGAGTTAAATTATGTAGGAGAAGAGGCAAAAGAATTGGATTGTGTTAAAAAAAAAAAAGGTGAGGAAAGAAATCATCACAATGTCACATCTCAAACCCTGGACAAGTTGCTAAGTTTTGTACTTGTTAATACATCAAAGCTGAGGCTGGCTAGCCAAGTTCTCCAAGCATCCCTCCATTTCTATCTGGTTCAGGGTCCTCCTGGCTTCCATATCCTGCCCATACACTGAAACCTTTAGCTCCAGGCCTAGCCTGCCATTCTGCCAGCTGCTTATCCCTATATAATCCAGTTATTATGGGTAGGCTGGTTGTTCTGGCCCTTTTACCTCTTGTTCACTCTCCTGGCCCAGGCAGCTGCTCTTGGTTTATGACTGTCTCCTCTCTTGCTCTCCCTTCTCCTCTCCCCACAAATGACCCTGCTCAGCCTAGCCATATTCACTGTGGACTCTCCCAGATATCTCAGCCTCTGCCTCTATTTAACCTTTTATCTACAATAAAAACTTTTTCTCTACTATACTTAGAAGAAGTCTTTTCCTTCTTCTTGTTTTTTATTTATTTCTTCTCAGTCATTTGGTGTCAAAACCCAGAATTTCTGTAGGCTTACATTTGGCAAAGGAGTAAGGTGAAGATGCTCCATCTTGAGATTAGAGAACTATTCTGTGGGAGAAAGAGATGGAGAGATAGTGACAGTTGGGCATGACCCATACTACACAGATAAAATACTCTATGTTTGTGATTAAGTGTTGTGCCTTTCACATGGACAGACACCAATTCTGAGGCAAGTAAGTGTTTTTAGCCTCTGGTTACTGACCTGTGGAGTGGGGTGCATAATAGCACTAAACCCAGACAACTGTGGTGAGTTTTGAATGTGATGCTACTATATAAAGGACCTAGAAAGAACCTCCTATACAGAAGGCATTTGCATGTGCATATGAGCACACATGTACACATGCATGTGAACACACCTCAATCAGGATGAGCACACACACACACACACACACACACACACACACACACACACACCTCATTCAACATGAGTAAATCCAGGATGTTCTGTGTTCCCCATAGGAGTCCATGGAACCCGAAGGGGAGCTCTGACAGCTATCCCATAGAGCCCAGCATAGGGAGATCAGTTGCTCACTTGGGAAGTCTGAGACAACCTGTCAAACAAAAGCTTTTCAGAACTGATCTGTGTGTAGAAATTGCCCAATAAATTCTGCTGCACCCTGGGAAAAGGAGGAACCCACCAAACATGTAAGGACCTGCAAATGCCAGCTGCCTTCATATAAAATCTGACAAATGGGCTACTGTTCTGAAGGCGTGGAGTGGGCTTAGAATGTTCTGACAAAGTTCTTTATTATATGGGACACTGTGTGCCTTGAGAGAGGGCTAGAGAGCTGGGGAAGGCATTCAAACTGAGGAAAAATATCACAAGAGAAAAACAGACGTAAAGAAGAAGCCTGTCTAGTTGGAGAAACAATGTTGAGGATGGATTCTGAAAGTCTAACACAGCCCTGTTGGGGCTGATATAAAACTATTCAGGTGAGGGAAGAAGTGAGTAAGACCATCCATTGTATGAATTTTCACTGTAAAAGTGTCACCCGCTATGTGAGCTTTATAAGACAAGTGTGTATATTTTATATAAGAGTGTACAATATTATATAACCATGTGAAACCCAAGCTCACCCTGTGCATAGAAGAATACAAGCTTATAGGGTAGAGGTGATTTCCTCTTGTTGTTGGCACAGCACATCTATGTCCCCATCCTTAACACTTCTAACATTAGATCCAAACATGGCTTGTCTCTATTTCACAGAAGTTAAAGTCAGTATTCATTTGACTTGCCAACAATCTTCCAAACCAATTGTGGCTGATTGAAGGCAATCATAGATGGGGCTTATTTGATTTCATAAATATGTCATAGAGACCCTGTCTTTTTATCCCTTCATTTCATTCAACATTTGTTTGCAGGAGAAAATGTAGACTCTGGCTGTACATATTGAACATTTTTTTTTGTTACATATTTTAGTTTCTCTGTTTGTTTGTTTTCACAGTAGCTGTGACATGGGAAGGTTTGTGACATGCTTGGGTCTTTCTATTCAATAGGCAGCGTTGAATTCAACAGGTTTTGATAAAAAATTAAATGGCATATGACTGATGAATGGAAATGTAGATGACTCTTGACAGCTGGGTCACTGGTTAAAGATTGGTATTAGAGTGAATGAGGACCCTAGTTCAGTTCCTAATATGAATATTGGAAATCTTGGGAGTCATAACACATTTGGATTTTATACCTCTGGCTTCTGTGTACTCATTTACACACACAAACTCGTGCAGGCCTGCAAACACACATGCACACCCAAGCAGCACTAAAAATTAAAATAAATGGTTATATGCCTAGGAGTGGTATAGCTGGATCTTGAGGAAATATTAGTCCTAATTGCCTGAGAAAGCACCAGATTGATTTCCCAAGTAGTTGTACAAGTTTACATTCCCACCAGCAATGGAGGAGGGTTCCTCTTTCTCCATGTCTTCTCCAGCACGTGTTGTCACATGACATTTTCATTTTTTAGCCATTCTGATGGGGGTAAGGTAAAATCTCAGGGTTTTTAATTTGCATCTCCCTCATTAGTAAGGATGTTGAAGGTTTCTCTAAGTGTTTCTGTGCCATTTGATATTCCTTTATTGAGAATTCTCTGCTTAGCTCTGAACCCCAATTTTAAATTGGATGACTTGGTTTGTTGGTGATTAACTTGTTAAGCTCTTCATATATTCTGGATATAAGCCTTCCCTCTGTCAGATAAAGGTTTCGTGAAGATCGTTTCTCTACCTGTGGGCTCTGAGGGCCCATGCATGAAGAGGACCTAAACCCCCTGCTCAGATGTAGCCCGTAGACTCAGTCTCCAAGTGTGTTCACTAGTATGCAATATAGGGACTCTCTATGATGTGAACTCATGGGCAGGCCCTCTGATCACTGACCCTGAGGTGGGTAGGGGTGAGTGTAGCCTTGACAGGCCACAGAGGAAGACAATGCATCCACTCCTAATGAGAACTGCTAGGCTAGGATCAGATAGAAGGGGAGGAGGATCTCCCCTAACAGTAGACAAGGAGAGGGGCATGAGGAGAGAAGAGGAAGAGTGAGAGAGAGAGATTGGGAGGAGATGATGGAGGGGCCCACAGCTGGGATACAAAGTAAAAAAAAAAAATGTAATAAATAATTAATAAAAAAATTAAAAGCACACAAAAAATAAAAATCTTTTTTGTTTGTCTTTTGAAAGAGAGTGTCTCTGGTTGTCCTGGACTCACTTTGTAGATCAGGCTGTCCTGGAACACACAGAGATCCTCATGCCCCTTGCCTTATAAGTGCTGGCATTACAGGTGTGCAACATTGCATCTGGCTCTAAAAAGAAAATGTTGACTACTGCTGTTGACACTTACTAGAGTTGTGGCTTTCTTCTCCCTGACATACTTCTTGATAGCCTCATTGTTTGGAGCAAACACTGGGTAAGCACCTGCAGCCTTGATTGCATTTTTCACATTGTATTGTTGCGAAGACAGGCTAGACAATGAGGGGACCCTCGTTCCTAGACAGCTTGAAAAATGGTTTTGCAGAGAACATGTTTCTTACAATGATGTCTCCTTGGAAGATGGAATAGGCAAGCATCTGGTCCAGTCATATGAGTAGGGTTGGTGAGGAGCCACTTAGACCTCTTTGTGGATCAGCACCTGGGAAAAGAAGCCCCACATTTCTAGTTAGCCAATTTTGGTACCATATGCGGTTCACTGATGACTATGGAAGTCCTGCTGGCTTCTTTGGCCTGTTAAAAGAATTGACTGAAAACATTTTATTTACCAAGGAAGTTATTCCAGGATGCAAACTGACTGGGCTGGAAGGAACTTCGAAATGTTAGTTCAATCTTAATTCTTTCTCTTAATTTAGTTTTCCATTTAGAGAAAATTTCATCCCATATAAAAGACTTTATGTATCCAGCTACAAAATCCTTTCTAAATTCCATTAACATTTGTTACTTCTTTGCTTATCCTGAGAACCTTAAGTCTACTATACTCCAGTGACATGAATTTGGCTGCAAAATGCTTTGCTTGATAAAACTACAAAGACAGGCAACTTTACATAAATAGTTATATTTCTCTCTCTATTTCTGTGTGTGTGTGAGAGAGTGTTCAGAGCCTTTTTCAGATGGGGCAAGTAGCTATTGCTGAGACATTTCCCTGGATAGTTGACAACCCGCCCCCCTTAATTCTTCCCATTTTTGAAACAGAATCCTGCCATGAAGTCCAGGCTGTTCTCAAGCTTTCTGTGATCCTCCTGTTGTAGCTTCCTGAGGTTGGGAACTACAGGCATGCCTGGATACAAAGCTATTTACTGAAGCAAAAGCCAACTAGTGAGCCAACGCCTTTTAGTGGAGCCAATGCCAATTAGTGGAAAAATTACCAAAAACCACACTAGGACCCTAGGTCATGGATGATAGATTTAGGTGAGAACATGTGTTTGTCATTCTTGGAGCATCCTTGAGATATCTTAAGGAAACATTCTTGAGATATCTTGCAGGAGGTATCTCAAACCATAAAACTGTTTTGCAATCTTCTGCAGCAGTAAATTATTAAGAGGTAAGTCAGAATGATTATTTATGGGAGTAAGCATGACTTATTTTTACAGGGTCTCAAGGAGTTCATCAGGATGGGAGGAGTAAGGTGAAGGAGTCTGGTGATTGGAATTCTCCCTCCTGGCCTTGGCAGATGAGGATCTTATCAATAGTTCCATTTTTTTCAGAGATTGTCCTTGGTGGTCAGTCTCTGCAGGTGGGTATCTCTGAGACTGAGAGGTAGATAGCAATCTCCTTGCACCCTTGGGAACCAGACAGCAAACTTTGTGTAACCTTGAGTTAATTCCTGCAAGCCTTGCCAGGTGGCTCAGATGTGTTGCTACTGTGAAAAATATTTGCTGTACCCTTTGCTTTATAAGTGTTGTGTGCACATTCAGTAAATTGAGACTTGATCAGGAATCTGTCTTGCCTCCATTATTCACATCTCTGTCTCCCAATTTCCGTCTTTCAGGTGGATCCTGTTCATCTAGCCTGTGGGATGGGTCGGTTGGTGCCCAAAAATGGGACCTTGAAAAAGAGGGGCAAAAGTGAGAAATATTGGTTTTTGGAGCTCCAGATGCCTAAGTAAAAACAGTGCTTCATGATACTACCCATTGCACAGAGGAAGACAAGGTAGGCAAGGCAGGCAGCTCAATCATTGGGCAGAGCAGTAGCAGGGAGTTATTTACGGGACTTTAACGTCAATGTTAAAATAAACAGGACTAATAGGGAGAAATGCCCTTATACCCTTTAGTTTGTAAATTAATTATGTCCCTCCTTCCCAGTTGAAGTTATGTAAATATGGAAAAGTGGGAGAGTGTAGGGAAAATATTCCAAGAATATTACAATAATAATGGTCCTGAAAAGGTATCTGTTATATCTGTTCCTCTGTGGAATCTAATTACAGATGTGCTGGATCCTAGGCATGAGACTGATAAAATGAAAAATTTTGATCTCACAAGCTAAAGAATTGCTTGAAGAAAATGGAGCAGCCAAAGAGGTAAGTAAAAAAAAAAAAAAAAAAAAAAAGTATTTCTAAGGTTATTTCAAAGGTTTATATAGGAGCCCAAACAGATTTGTGTAATTTGAGAGCCAAAAATAATTTAAGAGCTAGATAGTGAGGATGAAAGAGAGTCAGAGGAAGAAACTGCCAAGTCTCATAATTCAGATTGGCTGCCTTGCCCTCTGCCCACCCCCTCTCCCCCATGGATTTCCCTGCCACATGTGCAGGAGATACAGGATCACTGCAGGAAGATATTACTGTTTTTAAGAGAAAATCCAATTAGAAAGGAAACAAATACAGTTATTAAGAGAATTACAAAAATTAAATAAAATCAATAGTAATAATAATAACAGTAATACTAAATAATAATAACGAAAGTAAAATCGGATTGTTTGCACTGGTGAATTTTAAAGTCAGGTTTACTTTTAAAATTATAAATGTGCTCTATGATTTCACTCTTAAAGAGCATGCTTTGTTTAATATTACAAAAACAGGTTTTAAAAAAATATGAGAGATGGAAGAAAGAATCTCAGGTGTAGAAGATACAATGGAAGAAATCGATGTATCTGTAAAAGAAAATGTTAAATCCGAAAAATTCCTGACAAAGACCGTCCAACAAATGCAAGACAATATGAAAAGACAAAACCTAAGAATAATAGGTATAGAGGAAAAAGAAGACTCCCTTCTCCAAGGCCCAGAAAATATTTTCAACAAAATCATTGAAGAAAATTTCCCCAAGCTAAAGGAGAGGCCAATTAGAATACATGAGGCCTACAGAACACCCAACAAATTTGACCAGAAAAGAAAATCCTCCCTCCACATAATAATCAAAACAGTAAGTATACAGAACAAAGAAAAAATACTAAAAGCTGCAAGGGAAAAAGGCCAAGTAACATATAATGGCAAACCCATTAGAATCACACCTGACCTTTCAACAGAGACTATGAAAGCCAGAAGGGCCTGGACAGATATCATGCAGACCCTAAGAGAACACAGATGTCAGCCAAGGCTACTATACCCCGCAAAGCTCTCAGTCCTCATAGATGGAGAAAACAAGATATTCAATGACAAAAACAAATTTCAACAATACCTACAAACAAATCCTTTTTGTGTCCTTTTTTGTGTACTTGAACCCTTTTGGATATATGTCCAGGAGTGGTATGGCTGGATCTTAAGGAAGCATTATTCCTAGTTGTCTGAGAAAGCACCAGATTGATTTCCACAGTGGTTATACAAGTTTACATTCCCACCAACAGTGGAGAAGGATTCCCCTTTCTCCACAATCTCTCCAGCATGTGTTGTCACTTGAGTTTTTGATCTTAGCCATTCTTATGGGTATAAGGTAAAATCTCAGGGTTGTTTTGATTTGCATTTCCCTAATGGCTAGTGAGGTTGAGCATTTCTTTAAGTGCTTCTCTGCCATTCGGTATTCCTCTACAGAGAATTCTCTGTTTAGCTCTGTTCCCCATTTTTTAAGTGGATTACTTGGTTTGCTGCTTTTCAGCTTCTTTAGTTCTTTATATATACTGCATATGAGTCCTCTGTCAGATAAAGGGTTGGTGAAGATTCTTTCCCAATCTGTAGGCGGTCGCTTTGTTTAATGATGGTGTCCTTTGTTTTGCAGAAGCTTTTCAGTTTCATGAGGTCCCATTTATTGATTGTTGCTCTTAGAGCCTGTGCTGTTGGTGTTCTGTTCAGGAAGTTGCCTCCTGTACCAATGAGTTCTAGGGTATTTACCACTTTTCATTCTTGTAAAAATTTTCACAAAAAATAATAGATTATGGTTTACAAATTGCACTAAATAAAATTCAATTAAAACACATATATTTTTATTTAGGAGTTGAGCTCCATTGTCAAAAAATTACTACACAAATGATCCAACTAAAAACTAGCCATTTAAGACTTTCAATGATTTCCAAAAGCTCCTAGGAAATATCAATCAGATAAGACCTTTTCTTAAACTCACTACAGGGAGCTTAAACTTCTTTTTTATATTCTCAAGAAAGATTCTAACCCTTATTCTCTTCGCTCCTTAACCCCAGTGGCAACAGAAGCCCTTCAGGCTGTGGAAACAACTATCAAAAACAAGCTAGGTACATTTTATTTCCTCTAAGGAACCCCTTCTCTTTGTCTTATGTTCCTCATCCCATAAGTACACTGGGGTGTTTTGGCAACATAAATTTCTGTTGTGGACTCATCTCTCCACCTTTCCCACTAAGGTTCTTGCCCCTAATACTCCTTTGGTTGTAGAACTCATCCTTGTGCGACACAGACAAAGCTGTCAATTTTTTGGCAAAGTTCATGATAAAATAATACTGCCCTATTCTAAAGGTCAGTTAGATTGGCTGATGCAAACTACCGATATTTGGCCAATTGTCTGTTCTGACTTTTCTGGGATAATTGATAACCATTATCCTACTAATGAGTTACTTCAATTATTAAAAGCCACACTCTCATCTTCTCCAAAATTACTTCCCCTTAACCATTATCAGAGGCACATTTAGTGTTTACAGATGGCTCCTATAATGGGGTCCCTGCCTATAATATTAATGAAAAAAAAATTAATTCTATTCAATCTCCTTTTAAATCAACACCAATTATAGAGAATTTTGCAGGAGTTAAAATTTTTCAGATTTTAGTAAATTTCCCTTTTCATCTATATACAGACAGTGCCTGCATATATTGGCCACTCTGTTCCTCAAGACACACATGCAAACACACACACACTCACACACACACAGACACCCACACGTGCACGCCACACACGCTTGCATTTGCCCTTTTGTACCTGCGTACTTTCCTCCCACAGGTACAGCTAGTCCTCAGCACACGCTGAGAGTTCTCAGCTTCCTGAAGAACTCTCCAGATGCCAGAGAGAGACAGCACCAGTCTGATCTGCAGAATCCAAAAACAAACAGGGAAGGTTTCATATAAGCCAATGGCCAGGGGTAGGCGAAAGAACACTTCCAACATAAATCAGGACATCATGACTTCACCAGCAAACCCCAAAATTGATGTATACTCCAATTCAGCAGAAGCACAGGAAAATGATTTTAAAGACATGGTTGCCCAATTATTTGAGGCTCATAAGGAGGAAATGAACAAGTCTTTCAAAGAGATGGCTAGTCAATTGGAGGCAAAGAAAGAAGAAATAGACAATATCCTTAAAGAAATACAGGCAAACATAGACAAAAAAATAGATACTCAAGTAGAGGAAAAAGTACTGGCATATAAAAAGGAATTGAAAAAAGAAATAGAGGCCATCGTAGAGAGACAGGAATCCAAATTCAAACACATGAAAAAAATGGTGCAAGGCATGAAAACAGAATTAGAATCAATAAAGAAAACACAAAATGAGAAAACCCTTGAGCTGGAGAACTTGGAGAAAAGATCAGGAACCACAAAAGTAAGCATCACCAACAGAATACAAGAGATGGAAGAGAGAATCTCTGGAGCTGAAGACACACTTGCACAAATGGATACTTCTCTCAAAGAAAAAGTAAAATCAGAAAAGTTCCAATCACAAAATATCCAAGAAATCAAGGATGCTATGAAAAGACAAAATCTAAGAATAATAGGAATTCATGAAAAAGAAGACTCCAGGCTCGAAGGTCCAGAAAATATTTTCAAGAAAATCATAGAAGAAAATTTTCCCAACTGAATGAAAGAGATGTCCATAAATATACAAGAGGCCTACAGAACTCCAAGTAGACTAGACCAGAAAAGAAACACATCACGTCACATCATAGTCAAAACACTAAATCTCAGAACAAAAAACAGATATTAAAAGCAGCAAGGGAAAAAGGTCAAGTAACATATAAAGGTAGACCTATCAGAACCACACCGGACTTCTCATCAGAAACTATGAAAACCAGAAGGGCCTGGGCAAGTATCATGGAGACTCTAAGAGATCACAAATGTCAACCCAGACTACTATACCCTGCAAAGTTTTCAATCAACATAGATGGAGAAAACAAAATATTCCATGACAAAACTAAATTTACACAATATCTACACAGCAAACCAACCCTACAGAAGATACTAGAAGGAAAACTCCAATCGGATGAAAACAAATTCACCCAAGAAAACAGGGCATACAGATAATATCCCAACAAAAATGAAAAGAAAACAAGCAATGAAACAGGGTTAGATCACCGACTCCATTACAAAAGGAACTAACATGTATTGGTCACTATTATCTATCAATATCAATGGACTCAACTCACCAATAAAAAGACACAGGCTAACAGAATGGTTAAGGAAACAGGATCCAACATTCTGTTGCATCCAAGAAATACACCTATGCAACAAAGATAAACACTACCTCAGAGTAAAGGGCTGGAAAACTGTTTTGCAAGCAAATGGTTCCAGAAAACAAGCTGGAGTAGCCATCCTAATATCTAATAAAATAGACTTTCAACCCAAGTTAATCAAAAAAGATAAGGAGGGTGACTATATTCTCATCAAAGGAAAAATTGACCAAGAGGACATCACAATCTTGAATATCTATGCCCCAAATTCAAGAGCACCGACATTCGTAAATGAAACATTATTAAAGCTTAAATCATACATTGATCCTAATACCTTAATAGTGGAAGACTTCAACACTTCACTCTCACCAAGGGACAGATCAACTAGACAGACACCAAATAGGGAAATAAAAGCACTCACAGAATCCCTAAATCAAATGGACCTAATAGATGTCTACAGATCATTTCACCCAAACTCAAAAGAGTACACCTTCTTTTCAGCACTGCATGGAACCTTTTCCAAAATAGACCATATAGTGGGTCATAAAGCAAGCCTCAACAGATACAAAAGAATTGAAATATTCCGTTGTATACTATCTGATAACCATGGACTAAAGCTAGACATCAACAACATCAGAAACAACAAAAAGAAACATGGAAACTGAACAACTTACTACTCAATGACAGCTGGGTTAAGGAAGAAATAAAAAAAGAAATAAAAGACTTCCTAGAATTCAATGAAAAGTAAGGCACAACATACCCAAATTTATGGGAAACATTGAAAGCAGTGCTCAGAGGAAAATTTATAGCACTAAGTGCCTGCAAGAAGAAATTCGTAACATCACATACAAACAACTTAATGGCCCAAATGAAAAACCTAGAAAAAAAAGAAGCAGATACACCCAAGAGGAGCAGATGGCTGGAAATAATCCAACTAAGGGCTGAAATCAATCAATTAGAAACAAATATAACTATCCAAAGAATCAATGAAACAAAAAGCTGGTTCTTTGAGAAAATCAACAAGATAGACAAGCCCTTAGCCAAACTAACTAAAAAGCAGAGAAAAACTATCCAGATCAGCAAAATCAGAAATGAAAATGGGGACATATCCACAGATACTGAGGAAATCCAAACAATTATTAGGTCATACTACAAAAGCCTATATGCCACAAAATTTGAGAATCTAAATGAAATGGATAATTTTCTTGAAAGATTCCATCTACCAAAACTAAGTCAAGATCAGGTAGAAAGACTGAATAGCCCTATGTCTCCCAAGGAAATCGAAGCAGTCCTTAAGAGTCTCCCCTCCAAAAAAAGCCCTGGACGAGATGGCTTCAGCACAGAATTCTACAAGACCTTCAAAGAAGTGCTACCTCCAATTCTCCTCAAGATATTCCACAAAATAGAAACAGAAGGAACACTACCAAATTCATTCTATGAAGCTACCATCACCTTGATACCTAAACCACACAAAGACCCAACAAAAAAAGAGAACTTCAGGCCTATCTCTCTTATGAACATTGACGCAAAAATACTCAATAAAATACTTACAAACGGAATCCAAGAACATATCAAAGATATCATCCACCATGACCAAGTAGGCTTCATCCCAGGCATGCAAGGGTGGTTCAACATACGGAAATCCATCAACGTAATCCACTACATAAACAAACTGAAGGAGAAAAGCCACATGATCATCTCCTTAGATGCCTAAAAAGCATTTCACAAAGTCCAACACAAAGTCCAACACCCATTCATGTTTAAAGTCTTGGAGAGATCAGGGATACAAGGCACATATCTAAAGATAGTAAAGGCAATATACAGCAAGCTTATAGCTAACATCAAACTCAATGGAGAGAAACTTAAATCAATCCCACTGAAATCAGGGACAAGACAAGGCTGCCCATTGTCCCCATATCTCTTCGACATAGTACTTGAAGTCCTAGCCACAGCAATAAGACAACTAAAGGAGATCAAGGGGATACAAATCGGAAAGGAAGAGGTCAAAGTGTCACTATTTGCAGATGATATGATAGTATACATGAACAACCCAAAAAAGTAAACTAGAGAACTCCTTCAGCTGATAAACACCTTCATCAAATTGGCAGGATACAAAATCAACTCAAAAAAATCAGAAGCCCTCCTATATACCAAAGACAAAAAGGCTAAGAAAGAAATTAGGGAAACAACACCCTTCACAATAGCCACTAATAACATAAAGTACCTTGGTATGACTCTAACCAAGCAAGTGAAAGACCTGTTTGAGAAAAACTTCAAGTCTCTGAAGAAAGAAATCGAAGAAGATATCAGAAGATGGAAAGATCTCCCATGCTCATGGATTGGTAGGATTAACATTGTGAAAATGGCCATACTGCCAAAAGCAATCTACAGATTCAATGAAATTCCCATCAAAATACCAACTCAATTCTTTATAGACCTTGAAAAAAAGATTCTCAGCTTCATATGGAGAAACAAAAAACCCAGAATCTCCAAAACAATCCTGTACAACAACAGATCATCGGGAGGTATCTCCATCCCTGATCTCAAGCTGTACTACAGGGCAACAGTAATAACAACTGCATGGTATTGGCATAGAAACAGAAAGGAGGATCAATGGAACCGCACAGAAGACCCAGAAATAAACCTACACACCTATGAATACTCGATATTTGACAAAGAATCCAAATCCATTCAATGGAAAAAAGACAGCATCTTCAACAAATGGTGCTGGACCAACTGGATGTCTACATGCAGAAAAATGAAAATAGATCCATATTTATCACCCTGCACAAAACTAAAGTCAAAGTGGATCAAGGACCTCAACATAAAACCAGACACCTTAAATCGGCTTGAAATAAAGTGGGAAATACCCTAGAACTCATTGGTACAGGGGAAAACTTCCTGAACAGAACACCAACAGCACAGGCTCTAAGAGCAACAATCAATAAATGGAACCTCATGAAACTGAAAAGCTTCTGTAAAGCAAAGGACACCATCATCAAAACAAAACGACTGCCTACAGATTGGGAAAGAATCTTCACTAACCCTTTATGTGACAGAGGACTAATATCCAGTATATACAAAGAACTAAAGAAGCTGAAAAGCAGCAAACCAAGTAATCCAATTAAAAAATGGGGAACAGAGCTAAACACAGAATTCTCAAAGAAGGGATATCGAATGACAGAGAAACACTTGAAGAAATGCTCATCCTCATTAGCCAGCAGGGAAATGCAAATCAAAACAACCCTGAGATATCAACTTACACCCATCAGAATGGCCAAGATGAAAAACTCAAGCAAAAACATATGCTGGAGAGGTTGTGGAGAAAGGGGAACCTTCCTCCACTGCTGGTGGGAATGTAAACTGGTACAACCACTCTGGAAAGCTATGTGACCCTTTCTAAGACAATTAGGAATACTGCTTCCTCAAGACCCAGCTATACTACTGCTAGGTATATACCCAAAGTTCGTTCAAATACACAAAAGGGATACTTGCTCAACTATGTGTATAGCAGCTATATTTGTAATAGCCAGAACCTGGAAACAACCCAGATGGCCATCAATGGAGGAATGGGTACAGAAATTGTGGTATTTTTACACAAAGGAATACTACTCAGCAATCAAAAAAAGGAGGAAATCATGAAATTTGCAGGCAAATGGTGGGATCTAGAAAAGATCATTCTGATTGAAATATCCCAGAAGGAGAAAGACAAACATGGGATATACTCACTTATATAGACCTATAAGATATGATAAACATAATGAAATCTATACACCTAAAAAAATAATCAATTGAACAGACATGGGGTAAGATGATCAATCCTCATTTAGAAAGACAGATGGGATGTGCATTGAACATATGACAGGAGTCTACTGAGCGCATCTGAAAGACTCTATGTAGCAGTGTTTTCAAAGCAAAGATTCATGACCAAAACTGTGGCAGAGTACAGGGAATCATAAGAAAGAAGGGGAGTTAGTCTGATGGGGAAAGGATAGGAGCTCCACAAAGACCAAATATATCTGGGCACAGGGTGTTTTCTGAGACTGACATTCAACCAAGGACCATGTATGGATATAACCTAGAACCTCCACTCAGATGTAGCCTGTGGTAGCTCAGTAACCAATTGGTTTCCCAAAGTGAGGGGAACAAGGACTATTTCTAACAGGAACTCAATGACTGGCTCTTTGGTCTCCCCACCCCGAAGGGAGGAGCAGTCCTGTTAGGCCACAGAGGACAGCTTTGCAGCCAGTCCTGAAGATACCTGATAAAATAGGATCAGATGAATAGGGAGGAGGTCCCCCCATCAGTGGACTTGGAAAGGGGCATTGTGGAGATGAGGTAGGGAGGGAGGGACTAGGAGGGAATTTAGGGATTGGGACAGGGCTGGGATACAGAGTTAATAAAATGTAACAGATAAAAAAATGAAATAAATTAAAAGAAAAATACAATTCAAATCAATTTTTTTTTCATATTTTAGTAAATTTCCCTTTTCAACTACATACTGACAGTGCCTGCCTATATTGGAAATTCTGTTCCACTTATTGAAAGGGTTCCCTATATTAGACCTTCTAAAATGTTGTTCATCTTTTTGTCAAGTTCCAGGAGTTAATGAACTCTAGAAGTCAACCCTTTTATCTTGGTCAACTCCTCGAGTATTAAGACCTTCCAGGTCTTCTGTCTTTCAGAAATTCATATGCCTATGCTGCCACACGTTTGGCATTCTCCATTTCAGTATACCCTGTTGAGCAGGCCAGAAAAAAAAATTGTGCCCTGCATCATTTAAATTCCCATTTGTTTTGACTGCTTTTTAAAACCACCAGGGAGCATGCCTGCCAAATTGTCAAACAATGTCCCCCCAGTGTCACTCTTTTGCCCACTCCCCATTTGGGAGTTAATCCCAGAGGCCTCTTCCCAAATGACATGTGGCAGATGGATGTTACTCACTTACCTGAATTTGGCAATCTTAAATATCTTAAATTATGTCACAGTCATGTGGAAAGACCCCCTCACATACAAACTGAATGGTACAGACACATCTGGGGTTAAGGATCAGTGTGCCTGTTTGACACCAAGGAAGGAGCAGCCAGATGGCTGCCAGAAGGGCTAATAAAACAAATAGAAGGCCCTCCTCTAAACAGCAGAAAAAATAAAACTAACCTGAGAACAACCATGGACTCCAGACATCCAGGGAGGCGAGCCCTACTGATATCCTACTTCTTTTTTTTTTTTTTTTTTTGTACAGATGGAACCACTTTGGATACTATTCCTGGGAGTGATAATGCAAGGCCAGAAGGTGATTAAAGACCAGAAGAACAATGTCCACCAACCCTATAAATATACTTGGAAAGTTTCTTGAAGAACTGGTGATGTATATTATGTAAAATCATAAGTCACTTTGGATACTGAGTGGTACCCTAACATGTCCTTTCTTGCCCTTGAGTCACTCTTCACCTGTTACCAATGGGAACATGTAAATGGGATTTATGCCTGCCCAGATTATAAGAGGATTAGGGGAAGTGGATGTGCAGGACCCTTTTACTGTACCTCCTGGGAATATGAACCCTAAGCTATTACAGGAAGCTGGGGACACCTTAATAGTGATGATTACATTTTGATAACTAATACATCTAAGATTGCTATTGCCTCCTGGAAATCACATTATGATTTGACAAATTCCTGTGACAGGCTAAGATGGTGCTGGAGCTGGCAACAGCTCCAGGTCCCCATCTTAGATCTGTCTTTCACTTCTAAAGGAAAAAAAAATCATTTCTTTGGCATAGGGGCCTGACTTGGGGCCTACACCTATAGTACTGGTGTGCCAAGAATGCTCCAGGAGTTATCATTTACCTCACCCTAAGGAAAGAATCAGGTATTCCACCTGTAGCTATTGGACCCAATCCTGTCCTCTCCCCACCCACATAGATAGAACCCAGAAAAAATTATTTTCCCACACAGACAGAGCCTAAAGAAACTGTCCCTGCCTCCCCAACTCCTGATTCCTTCCTTTGCTGAGAAGCCTATCCCCCCCTTATAGGAAGATGGGATTGATACATACTATATAATTTTAGACCTTGTTAATCATAACTTTTTAGCCCTGATTCATACATTCATGAGCTTACTGAGTCCTGTTGGCTTTTATGAAGCATTTCCTCCCTTTTATGAAGGCATTGCTGTCACTGAGGAAAACTACTCCTCTGACCATTCTAAATGCAGATGGTCACAATAAGCTGAGGCTAGATTGACACTGCCTTCTGTTTCTGGCCTTGGGTTATGCATAGGGAATTGTATTCCTCAGATACAGACATCATTGTAATGGAACCATTACATAGTCAAGCCACTTTCCCAATTATATCCTTCCAGGTGACAATAGCTGATGGAAATGCAGTGATGGCATTACTCCCTGTGTGTGTGTGTGTATATATATATATATATATATATATATATATATATATATATATATATACCCCTCACCTCAAAAGCAATACTATGACATTCTGTGCCATTGTCCCATTAATTCTCCACATAACTTATTATTCTTGGGATGTTTTTGCCAGTTTTGTGACACCTTTAATGACCATGCACTGCTCAGAACAAAATAGAGGCCATAATTGCTGTTACACTAACTGTGCTCATTGGACTCTGAGCTGCTGGTGCTGGGACAGGTATCACCTCTTTGATTCTCTCCAATAAGCATTACTCTGACCTTTCCCTGAAAAGTAAGAAGGATGTTGAGAGATTGGAGATTGGCATTACCAATTGGAGAAATCCCTCCTCTCATTGTCTGAAGTTGTCCTACTAATTGAAGAGGACTAGACTTGCTTGTCTTCCAGCAAGGGAGTTGCTATACTGCCCTGAAGGGGAAAATGGTGCTTTATACTGGGATTGTAAGGCACAGCATGGCTAAGGTTAGGGAAGGCTTAGAAGAGAGAAAGAGATAGAGAGAACAAGCGGAAAGTTGGTTTCATAATTTGTTTTCAATGTCTCCCTGGATCACCAATATCCTTCTTTCAATTGTGGGACCCATTGGGGGTTTCCTTCTCCTGATATCTATTGGCCCATGGGACATTAAAAGACTTAACTAGCTGTATAAAACAGCAAATTGATTCCCTGGCATCTAAACCCTTACAAGTTCCTTATCACAGACTTGGTTTGGCTGACAGAGGCTTAGATGAGCCCCAGTGAAACTGCTGAGTGTCTCTCTCAAGGGTCTTGATTGCCTGCACTTGGCTCTCATGAGAACATCATAATACCCAGATAAATGCTTGCCTGATATAGCTTTAGTACCTGTAAGGGTACTAAAGAGTCCCCACTGCTCAGCGGCAACAATCTGCAAAAGACATTATGAGGTTAAAGCCTACCTATTAGACTCTTAAACTGTTTAAAAGGGAGGAGATGCTGGAATCCAAAGCTATTTACTAAAGCCAAAGCCAATTAGTGAGCCAAAGCCATTTAGTGGAGTCAATGCCTATTAGTGGAAAGTTACCAACAGCTGCACTAGGACCCCAGGTCATGGGTGATAGAAAGACAGATGGGATGTGCATTGAACGTATGACAGGAGTCTACTGAGGGCATCTGAAAGACTCTAACTAGCAGTGTTTTCAAAGCAAAGACTCATGACCAAACCTTTGGCAGAGTACAGGGAATTATAAGAAAGAAGGGGAGTTAGTCTGATGGGGAAAGGATAGGAGCTCCACAAGACCAAATATATCTGGGCACAGGGTCTTTTCTGAGACTGACATTCAACCAAAAACCATGTATGGTTATAACCTAGAACCTCCACTCAGATGTAGTCTGTGGTAGCTCAGTAACCAATTGGTTTCCCAAAGTGAGGGGAACAAGGACTATTTCTAACAGGAACTCAATGACTGGCTCTTTGGTCTCCCTACCCCCAAAGGGAGGAGCAGTCCTGTTAGACCACAGAGGAGGGCTTTGCAGCCAGTCCGGAAGATACCTGATAAAACAGGATCAGATGAATGGGGAGGAGGTCCCCCCTATCAGTGGACTTGGAAAGGGGCATGGTGGAAATGAGGGAGGGAGGGAGGGACTGGGAGGGAATGAGGGATTGGGACACGGCTGGGACACAGAGTTAATAAAATGTAACTGATAAAAAAAATAAAATAAAAATAAAAAAAGAAAGAAACAGAGTTGAAGGAACTAAAAGAAAAACTGGAAAGTACAATCAGACAGGTGAAGGAAGTAAACAAAACAACATAAGACCGGAAAGATAGAATTGGAAAAATTAAAGAAAACACAAATGGAAGAAATAATGGAAAGGAAGAATCTCGGGAAGGAAACAGGCACTACAGAGGTAAGCATAACCAACAGACTACAAGAACTGGAAGAAAGAATCTCAGGTGTAGAAGATACAATGGAAGAAATCGAAGTATCTGTCAAAGAAAATGTTAAATCCGAAAAATTCCTGACACAGACCGTCCAAGAAATCGAAGAAAATATGAAAAGATAACTGAGCTTTATTGAAAGCACATTGCTTGGTTACCAGTGGTTCTTCAAATGTGGGTTGCAAAACCTGTGGGTGTCCCATATGAGTTACCTTGCCTATCAGACTTACATGACAATTCATAACACTGGGAAACTTACAGTTATGACATGGCTATGGAAATAATTTTATGCTTCAGGTCACCAGAACATGAGGAACTATATTAAAGTGGTGCTACATTTGGAAGGTTGAGAACCACTGGTTGAGAGTCAGCTGTTAACATATAAATTGTCCTGACTCAGGGAAGGGTTACTTGTGCCATCCTGGTGAAGTATCTTGTCCCTTTTCTGCATCGGATTAAGGAATGATCACCATGACAATAGTCATATAGCATGGAAGATAAGATAAAGGACACCACCTTATCAGGGCTGGATTATTGTTCTGTGACAACCAGAAGGGTTTCTCTTTCTGGTCCATGTCCTCAATGGCTTGCTGGGTTGGCACAAGGAAAGTGAGATTTGAGGTGGTAGTCAGCATGGACTGCAAGGAAACATTCTGAGTCACAGGAGGAGAGAAAGTGGCCTGAGTAATGTTAGCTACTATCTGGGCAGACTTACAGGATATCAGAGATAATGGCATCCCATGCAATGTAACTCCAGGCACACTGGGAAGATCCTAGGCTTTCTTTCCCCACTAAAAAACAGACCTTGGCTTGATGAATCACTTTCACTTTTGAGACTCAATCTTTATTTCCTCTTTAATGTGTGGATCTTTATGACAGTGAAGATTTTCCTGATTGGGTCATACTTGTAAATTATCTGTAAAAAGGCAGATGAAGAGTCTTGTGTGTGTGCATATGTGTTTGTGAGTGCAAATGTGTACAAAGGACTATGTGACTTCTACTATGTCTTTAGAGTAAGAAGGTAGCAGAGAATGAAGCCTGTCTCAAACTCAACAATGTCTCATTCATGCCCAGAAAGTTTATTGTTATGTTCAACAATTGGATAGAAAAATATTCAACCAAAAAAAATAAAAAACAACCCAAATCCCCTAAATCTTGGTTTATAGAACTTACTGAAGCCATATATGTTGGTGTGTACCTGTATTCCCATCACTCAGGGAGTCAGCGGCAGGTGCATCTCTGTGAATTAGGGACCAGACTGGTCTACAAATTGGGTTCAGGATGGCCTAGGCCACACAGAAAATCCCTGCCTCAAAACAAAACAAAACAAAACAACTACAACAAAACCCAACAATGAACTTACTGATTTCTGGTGAATATTCTCCTTGGAAAGATTTTCAAGTTTGAACATAAAAGCATTTAAAGAACGTTGTGGGGAAATGTGACCTATCTAACCTGCTACTGGCCTGGCATTGCAAAAGGTGAGACTGGGCATAGCCACAGGGAAGCCAGCATGCCCAGAGAGGAAGCAGTTCCCTGCCTTGCTTTATGGAGAGGGTTGTATTGAGCCTCCACTGTATGCCCCAAGTCCTGCCTCTGAGAAAAAGGTATCGGACAGGTCTGATGCTCTTTGGGTGGATGACACCTAAATGAACATCGGTACAAAGTCCCAATTTATTTCTAATATCAGAGATCAGACCTCTACTCTTGCCTGATGCGTCTAAAACAAAAAGGGGGAACTGTAGAGAGTTGCGGAATGCTATGCCTTAAAGATGGAGCTGGTTTCCGCCTTCCACCTTCCCGATGGTGAGTGCTCTCTGTCAGGAACAATTCCACATTTGGCTAAGACTGAGGATCTGACTTGCTTCCATGTATGTGGACCTATCTGCATTGCCCACGTGGCACGCCTGGGTTGGCTACCCAGAGGCTATGTAACCTGTGGGCTGGCTTTCCCCAGGGTCCGAGGATTGTTCAAGGTTTGTGAATAAACTGCATTGAAAAAAAAAAAAAAAAAAGAACTTTGTGGGGAAATGTGACCTATCTAACCTGCTACTGGCCTGGCATTGCAAAAGGTGAGACTGGGCATAGCCACAGGGAAGCCAGCATGCCCAGAGAGGAAGGAGTTCCCTGCCTTGCTTTATGGAGAGGGTTGTACTGAGCCTCCACTGTAGAAACAAGTGGTTCCTCAGGATACAGGGAGCTGTTCTCTGAGTGACTGCTGCTGAGGAAGACCAATTTTGGCCCATACTTACATAGAAGGACAATCTGTTATGATGTCTGGCTAGGTCAGACATCCCAATCCATTCAGCCCAAAATGACAGAGATCTAGACAGTTGGGCAGGGTGAGACTGGTTTCTTTTAGCTTTGCTTTTGATACAGTGTTTCTGGGTGTAACAGTCCTGACTATCCTGGACTCTCTCTATAGAACAGGCTGGCTTGAACTCTTAGAGAACAACCTGCAGCTGCCTCCAGAGGGCTAGGATCAAAGGCATGCCACCAAAACCTGCTTGAGATGAAATTTTTTATTTGATTCTATTTATGGAAGCCAAAGCCAATTAGTGAGCCGAAGTCATTTAGTGGAGCCAATGCCAATTAGTGGAAAAGTTACCAAAAGCCTCACTAGGACCCTAGTTCATGGGTGATTGATTCAGGTGAGAACATCTGCTTGTCAGTCTTGGAGCATCTTTGAGACATCTTAAAGAAACATTCTTGAGATATCTTGCAGGAGGTATCTCAAACCATAGAACAGTTTTGCAATCTTCTGCAGCAGTAAATTAGTAAGAGGTAAGTCAGAATGATGAATAATGGGTGTAATCATGACTTATTTTTACAGGGGCTCAAGGACTACCTCAAGATGTGAGGAGTAAGGTGAAGGAGTCTGGTAATTGGAATTCTTCTTCTTGGCCTTGGCAGATACTTGTGTTATCAATACTCCCATTGCTCAGAGATTGTCCTTGACACTCAGTCTCTGCAGGTGGGCTTCTCTGAGACTGAGAAGTAGATAGCAAGCTCCCTGCACCCTTGGGAACCACAAGCAAACAATGTATAGCCTTGAGTTAATTCTGCATGCCTTGCCAGGTGGCACAGATGTGTTGATACTGTTAAAAAACAATGCTTGTACCCTTTGCTTTATAAGTTTTGTTTGCACGTTCAGTAAATTGAGACTTGATCAGGAATCTGTCTTGCCTCCATTCTTCACATCTCTGTCTCCCAATTTCCCCCTTTCATGTGGATCCTCTTCATCTAGCCTGTGGGATGGGTCAGTTGGTGCCCAAAAAAAGGGAAAAAGAGGGGCAAAAGTGAGAAACACTGGTTTTTGGAGCTCCAGATTCCTAGATAAAAACAGTGCTTCATGATACCGCCCATCACACAGAGGAAGATGAGGTAGGCAGGCAGCTTAATCATTGGGCAGAGCAGTAGCAGGGAGTTATTTATGGAACTTTAAAAAATCTTATGCATGAAACTTTAGAGTTGAAAATAAGAAACAGTAAGCCTAAAAATTTTGTCATGAAAATTAACATGAAAATACCAGTAAGTACATTCAGAAATCCAAGAAACTGATCACCACAACTGCATTTTCTAATTCTAATCTTAGGATTCTAGTATAATATTATCATTAGAATCATTAATAACAATTTAAAATTTTGAAGGTTAAAAAGGGTTATTCTATTCTTTTTAATATCTGCTCATGAATTGCAATCTACTAATGAACAATCTCATTTTAATGTAATATTGGATATATATATGCTAAATTATGCTAAATATACTGGTTGTACTTATTTGACCATTAAAAAAATAAATAAATAAATCAATGTTAAAATAAACAGGACAAATTGGGAGAAATGCCCTTATACCCTTTAGATTGTAATTGAAGTATATCCCTCCTTCCCTGAGTAAAGTATGTAAATATGGAAACACGGAAAGTGTAGGGAAAGGATTGCAAGAGTATTACACTAATAATGGTCCTGAGGTGGTAGCTGTTATATATGTTCCTCTGTGGAATCTAATTAGAGATGTGTTGGATCCTAGGCATGAACCTGATAAAATGAAAAATTTTGATCTCACAAGCTAAAGAATGGCTTAAAGAAATTGGAGCAGCCAAACACTGAGGAAAAAAAAATACTTCTAATGTTCTTTCAAATGTTCATAAAGGAGCTCAAACAGATTTGTGTTATTTTAGAGCAGAAAATAATTTAAGAGCTAGATAGTGAGGATGAAAGGGAGTCAGCCTAAGAAACTACCAAGTCTCTTAATTCAGACTGGCTGCCTGTGTCCTCTGCCTGCCCCCTTCCCCCCATTGCTTTCCCTGCCATATGTGCAGGAGATACAGAACCTCTGCAGGAAATATTACTGTTCATCAAGAGAAAGTCCAGTTTGAAAGAAAACAAATTCAGTTAACAGAATTAGAAAAATTAAAATAAAAATGTAATAATAATAATAATAATAGTAAATAATAATAACAATAATAAAATTGGATTGTTTGCACTGGTAAATTTTAAAGTTGGTTTCCTTTTAAAATTATAAATGTGCTGTATGATTTCACTCCAAAAGAGCATGCTTTGTTTTAATATTACAAAAACAGGTTTAAAAAATATGTAAATGTTTAAAAAGCAGGTACAGCCATTATTCTTTCTCTTTGTCTCTGTTTTTTTGTTTTTGTGTGCTGGCTGTGTACTTTGGTTTCTGGTTTTGGTTTGCTCTTGAAGTCTGGGGAAACTGGGAAAGTTTGCAATCTGGTCAAGGGAATATGAAGGATCCTTCAATTCCCTGGGAAGGGGCTTATAAAAGCTCTACTTTTTTATTGGCCCCAGAAGAAAGGGTCTCTGAGACCATATTTTGTGTGATAAAAGGGCTCCTGGAGCCTGCTCTCTATTTGGAAGCTGTGGAGAAGGCCATGGGTGCAGTGCTCCTTCTGGTATCTATGTGTGTGGAAGGGACCCATGAGGGGGTCCAGTCCTTCTGGAATTTATGGTACTTGTGTCCAGTACAAGCTGGTCAAGCCCTGGTATTTGAGTATTCTTGTTACTCCAAGGTGACAATGGAGGATTTCTACGTTCCTTTGCTATGCCTCTATGTGTGTATATGTTTATTTGTGGACAAACATGATATTTTCAAATCTGGCTGATGAAATTAATATTGTTAGACATATATTAATATTTTTACACATGAGGCAATTTGACTCAACACCTCTGAGTTTGGTCCTGGACCATCAGAATTAAATTTTACAATACATTTTAAAATTTATCAGGTATTTTAAAACAATAACCCTTGGTCAGTCTAACAAGAAACTTAAATCAGTTTCTCAAACCTTTGGGCGAGGTCAAAAGATCTTGGTATTTATTTTATTAATTTTGAGAAGTAAAAATCAAGCCTTGCTCTTTGAGCCAACTAAACAAAAACTTCAGTTATTACAATACATCATGTAAAAAAAAAAAAAATGAAATACATTCTTCATTTAAAAAGCCTGGATGGAACCTGCCAGCAGTGTCAGCTAAATACCACCTGAGATAAAGCTGGACACAAAGAGAGACATTGGGACACAAAGAGAGACAGGGCGACCCAAAAAAGGACACCTAGTCTACATGCTGATTTAATGGGTGTCGGGTTAACACTTAACATAGGCAAAAGTGTGCAAGCAGTTTCTCACGCAGGCAATTTTACTTAGTCAAAACATGAGAGGTCTCACTCGAGGTTGCACAAAGTTTGCAGTCTGTTTCTCAAGGTTGCAGGGAGTTTGCTATCTACTTCTCAGGCTCAGGGCACCCCGCCTGCGGAGACTGACCACCAAGGACAATCTCTGAGAAATGGAATGATGGATAAGACCCACATCTGCCAAGGCCAAGAGGCAGAAATTCCAATTACTAGACTATTTCAGTAAGGGTTAAGGAAAAGGATTTAGTTAGCTTCTTTCTTTCAATTACTAGTATTTTCCCCTGGTTTCCACAAGAAGGCACTATTGATGTAAGACTTTTGGAGAAAGTTGGAAATTGTCTTTAAAAAATTTATGATTATTCTGGTCCACAAAAGGTGCCTGTCCAGACATTTTATTACTGGAATTTGATTAATGATATTCTTCAGGTCAGACATTCCCACGCTGACTTGACTGAGGTAGTTATTCAAACTGAAAAGTTCCTCAAAAATGATTCTAGAGGCAGTCCCAAATCCCTTGAAATAGGTAGGGACAAGACTGCAATTCCCCAACATTCCCAAGTTTCCTCCCTCTCTCTATAGCTATGCGAGAACAAGAGGCTCCAGTCCTAGTTCAGCCTGCAGCCCATTTCCTTTACCCCTCCTGTACAACTCTTCACTTGTAGACACAGGACAGTCCTAATGACCTAACTTTCCCTGAAAAGGTCACTTCCCTTGTGGAAAATGTTGCCAGATACTGTAATATAGACTGGCATCACCTTCTGTCTTTCCTGGCGCTGGCAACTGCCCCCTTTTTATTGACTCCATATATTAAAGTTCCTCCTTTCTGTGCACCAGCCTTACCTTTTGATTCTGACATAGAGGATGCAGCTCAGTACACTAAAACTAAACTCAGTCAGGAGGTCGAATCCCTCAGGGGAACTGCTTCAAAAGAAAAGAGAGCATTTAACATGTCATAAAGAACTGCAGGAAGTTGTCTCCTGTACCAATGAGTTCTATGGCCTCCAAAACTCTTTTAGCAAATTGGTTTAATGTGTCTGGTTTTATGTTGAGGTCTTTGATCCACTGGAAGTTTAGTTTTGTGCAGTCTGATAAGTATGGATCTATTTGCATTTTTCTACATGTAGATATCCAGTTTCACCGGCACCTTTTCTTGAAGATGCTATATTTTTCCATTGTATGGTTTTGGCATCTTTGTCAAAGATCAGGGATCCATAAGTTTGTATGTGTGGATTTATTTCTACTTCTTCTGTTCAGTCCATATGATCCACCATTCTGTTTTTATGCCAGTACCATGCAGTTGTTATTATTGTTGCTCTATAGTACAGCTTAAGATCAGGGAAGGAGATAGGTCCAGAAGAGCTGTTATTGTAGAGGATTGTTTTAGCAATTCTGGGTTTTTTGTTATTCCATAGGACATTGAGAATTTATCTTTCCAGTTCTGTAAACAATTGTTTTGGTAATTTGATGGGAATTGCATTGAATCTGTACATTGCTTTTGGTAAGATGGCCATTTTTACTATGTTAATCCTGCCAAGCCATGAGCATGGGAGATCTTTCCATCTTCTGATCTCTTCTTCTAATTCTGAAGAGACTTGATTTTTTTTTTTCAAACAAGTCTTTGACTTGCTTGGTTATGTCATTTGTGGCTATTGTGCAGGGTGTTGTTTTCCTAATTTCTTTCTCAGCCATTTTATCTTTTGTATACAGGAGGGCTACTGAATTTTTTGATATATTTGTTATCAGGCCACTTTGGTACAGGTGTTTATCAGCTGTAGGATGTTCTGGGGTAGGATTTTTGGGGTCAGTCATGTAACCTATCATATCATCTGCACATAGTGATAATTTGAGTTCTTCCTTCCTAATTTGCATCCTCTTGAACTCTCGTCAACTCTGTTATTGCTTGAGCAAGGAATTCCACAACTATGTTGAAGAGAGAGTGGGCAGCCTTGCCTTGTCTCTGATTTCAGTGGGATTGCTTTAAGTTTCTCTCTCTGTTCAGTTTGATGTTTAGTTATGTGCCTTTTATCCCTGATCTCTCCAAGACTTTAAACATGAATGGATGTTTGATTTTGTCACATACATTTTAAACATCTAAGGGGATTATCATGTGTATTACTATTTTTTTTTTCATTCAGTTTGTTATTATGGTGGATCACATTGATGGATTTCTTTATATTGAACCACACTTGCATGCCTGGGGTGTAGCCTACTGGGTCATAGTGGATCATATATTTGGTGTGATCTTGTATTCAGTTTGCAAGGATTTTGCTGAGTATTTTCCAATCAATGTTCATAAGGGAGATTGGCCTGAAATACTCTTTCTTTGTTGGGTCTTTGAGAAGTTTACTTTCTGAAGTGACTGTGGCTTCATAGAATGAGTTTGGTAGTGCTCCTTCTATTTCTGTTTTGTAAAATCTTTTGTAGAGAACTGGTGTTAGGTCTTCTTTGAAATTCTGGTAGAATTCTCTGCTGATAACATTTGGCCATGGCCTTCTTTGGGATGGGATACTTTGGATGAGAACTTCTGTTTTTGGGGGATATAGCATTATTTAATTGATTTACCTGGTCTTGCTTCAGTTTTGTTTATGTGAAATCAATCAAGAAAATTGTCCATTTCATTTAGATTTTCAAAATTTCTGGCATATAGAGATTTGAACTTCCTGAACAGAACACCAACAGCATAGGCTCTAAGAACAACAATCAATAAAGTGGATGTCATGAAACTGCAAAGCTTTTGTAAATCAGAGGACACTGTCATCAAAACAAAATGACTGCCTCCAGATTTGAAAAGAATCTTCACCAACCTTTTTTTTTTCTGACAGAGTGTTAATATACAGTATATATAAAGAAATAAAGAAGCTGAAAAGAAGCAAACCATGTAATCCAATTGAAAACTAGGGAACAGAGCTCAACAGAGAATTCTCTGCAGACAAATATAGAATGGCAGAGAAACACTTAAAGAAATGCTCAGTGTCATTAGCCATCAGGGAAATGCAAATCAAAAAGACTCTGAGATTTCACCTTACACTTACCAGAATGGCCAAGATGAAAAATTGAAACAATAGACAACACATGCTGGAGAGGTTGTGGAGAAAGGGGAACCATCCTCCACTGGTAATTGGAATGTAATCTTGTTCAACCACTCTGGTAATGAATCTATCTTTTTGTCAGACAACTAGGAATTGTGCTTCCTCAAGATCCAGCCATACCACTCCTAGGCATATATCCAAAAGAGGCTCAATTACACCTAAGGACATTTGCAAAACCCTGTATTTAGCAGCTTTCATTGTAATAGCCAGAATCTGGAAACAGGCCAGTTGCCCCACAACTGAAGAATGGATGCAGAATGTGTGATACAACTACACAATAAACTTTTACTCAGCAATGAAACATAAGGAAATCATGAAATTTACAGGTAAATGGTGGGATCTGCAATCATCCCGAGTGAGCTGTTCCTGAAGCAGAAAGACACACACAGTCTATACTCATGCATTCAGACATGTAATATAGGAAGAACCTTTTAAAATCTGTACATCTAAAGAAACTACACAAGAGAGAGGACCCTGACTAAAATGCTAACTCCCTATCCTGAAAAGCAAAAGTGGAAGGACATCCAAAGAAGAAAAAAAAAATTGGAAACAAAATAGAAAGCAGCCACAGATGGCCTCTGAAAGGCTCTTCTCTACAGACTATCAGAGCAGATACTGAGACTTATGGCCAAACTTTGGGCAGTGTTCATGAAATCTTATATAAGAAGTTGGAAATAGTAAGATCTGGAGAGGACAATAACTCCACAAGGAGAGCAACAGAACCAGAAATTTGAACACAGGGGTCTCCAGAGACTCATACTCCAATCAAGTACCTGCATGGAGATACCCTAGAACCCCTGCATAGATGTAGCTCCTGACAGTTTAATGTCCAAGTGGATTACATAGTCATGGGAAGAGGGACTGATTTTACATAATCTGATTGTCCTGCTCTTTGATCACTTCCACCTGAGCAGAGAGAAGTCTTACCAGGCCTCAAAAAATGACAATGCAGTCACTCCTGATGAGCTCTGTTAGACTAAGGTCATAAGGATAGAGAAGAGGAACTTCCCTCTCAGTGGACTTGGAAAGGGTCATGTGTGAAGAAGGAGGTGAGAGTGTAGGATAGGGAGGGGAGGAGAGAGGGGCTTATGAGGAGATACAAAGTGAATAAAGTGTAATTAATTAAAAGAAATATAAAAATAAAAAAGAAGAACTGATGGAATTGGACATTGAAGTGACCCAACCCCTAACTGAAGCTGACTTTCTCACTCCCAAGACAAGAACAAGGTTCCTAGTACCCTGCAAGATTTTCCTGTAACTCCTATCAGAGCACAGGCTCCTGCCCTACCCCCTGCCAAAGAGGTCCAGTCCACCTCAGGCCCTGTAGTTGAAGGAGAGGATGAGGAGGAGAATCTTACCTCCAGTGAAGGGGCCCCTGCAGATGAAAATGAAATTTCTGCCACCTCAGCTGGGTACTGGGATGGAACATATGAACAACAGTATTGCCTCATTGGGCTTAGATATATAAAAGAACTAAAAAATGCAGTTTCACAATATGGGCCAGTTTTTCCCTTCACACTGTCAGTAAATGAAACTCTGCGTGAAAAGTGGCTGAAACCCAATGATGGGTAATTTTTGATTCCTGCTGTATTATCAGGGGGTGATTTTGTCTTCTAGAAGTCAGATTTTAATGAATTTTGCAAAGAAACCACATGGTGTAACTTGGTGGCTTGGCAGCAATTCTAAACACTGGACCTTGCAAAAATTATGAGCTAATAGCCCCTATGACACCAAAACAAAACAAGTCAAGTATCTTCCTGGTCTTCTTTATCAAATACAAACTGCAGGACTCAAGGCTTGGGAACAGCTTCCCTCTAAGGAAGCCCTAACAAACTCCCTAGCTAAAATCCAGCAAGGACCAGAGGAGCCCTATAATAATTTCATCAGCCATCTTACTGACATTTCAGAATGGATTCTGGGCTCACATGAAAATTTGAGTGAATTCATAAAACCTCTTCTTTCCAAAATACTAACCCTCCCTGCCAAGCTGCCTTATGGCCATACCCTGAAGGCAAAGACATTTCTGTTTATATCAAGTACTGTGCAGGCATCAGCTCAGCTCATTCTATTGGCATAGCTGTTAGAGCTGCATTCCAGGGACTAACTCAGGGCACCAGCCCTAAAGCTTGCTTTAAGAGCAAACAACCAGGACATTTTGCCAAGGAATACAAGGCCAAATCCAGAGGCAGCAATAATTTTGGTTCCTTCCATGCTTACTGGATTCAGACTATTACTCAGGAATGACCCTTCCTCAATTTAAAATTGGATGGAAAAAGCTCTGATGCCACCATAATTACACAAACACACACACACACACACACACAAACACATAAATGGCTAATATTTAATCTCTGGTGTCTGGATATTCTTTCTGAGTTAAATGTCATTATGTGTAGTCCAAATGAAATTTTTACCCACCAAATGCTGAAATAAAACAGACCTTCCTTCCCAGACAAGGCTTATGAAAACATTCACAGGGAATAAAACAACCTATCCGGGTAATTTAAAACAAGACCATGTGGGATTAGGCACGACAAATTTAGCCTAAGGGTTCTTGGAATCCCTCAGTTTCATGCAGACAATATCACTTGGAAATGTGTTGAAGCTGTTTGGGTTGACCAATGGCCTTTAGCCTCAGAAAAGTTATCAGCAAGTATGGCATTAGTACAGGAACAGGTTGCCACTGATCACATTGAACCTACTCCTCCTCCTTGGAAAAAAAAAACAAACAAACAAACAAACAAACTATTTTTTGTTGTTAAGAAAATTCTGGCAAATGGAGGTTAGTGCAAGACCTTAGAGAAGTTAATGAAACTATTCTTACCATGGGTGCTTTACAACTAGGAGTGCCTACTCCTGTAGACATCCCTGCTGACTTTTATAAGACAGTTATGGATCTTAAAGACTGCTTTTTTACCATCCCCCTGCATCCCCAGGGTAAAAAGTGCTTTCCTTTAAGGCTTCAAGTAACAGACTTCAAAGGGCCTATGCCTTGCTTCCAATGGAAAGTTTTGCCCCAAGGCATGGCTAATAGTCCCACTCTGTGTTACATGTGTGTAGCCCAAATTATTCATTCTTTTAGAAAGTTTTGCCCTTCTATTTTTAAAGTATGTTATATGGATTATATCCTTTTAGCTGTACCTGATATCTCACTGTTGCTTCGTTCTTGTCAAAAACTTTCAAAAAAAAATAATAGATTAGGGTTTAAAACTTGCACTAGATAAAATTGAATTAAAAACCCATATTTTTATTTTAGGAGTTGTGCTCCATTGTCAAAAAGTACTACAGGAAAGATCCAGTTAAAAACTAGCCAGTTAAGACTTTAAATGATTTTCACAATCTCCAAGGAAATATCAATCAGATAAGACCTTTTCTTAAACTCACTACAGGGAGCTTAAAGGGACAGAGGCCCTTCAGGTTCTGGAAACAACTATCCAAAATCTGGGAGGTACATTTTATTTCTTCTAAGGAACCCCTTCTATTTGTCCTGTGTACCTCATCCCATAAGCACACTGGGGTGTTTTGGCAACATAATCCCCTGTTTTGGACTCATCTCTCCACTTCTCCCACTAAGGTTCCTGCCCCTAATACTCCTTTGCTTGCAGAAATCATCTTTGTGGGAAACAGACAAAGCTGTCAATTTTTTGGCAAAGTTTTTGATAAAATAATACTGCCCTATTCTAAAGGTCAGTTAGAATGGCTGATGCAAACTACTGATATTTGGCCCATTGTCTGTTCTTCCTTTTCTGGGATAATTGATAACCATTATCCTGCTAATGAGTTACTTCAATTACAAAAAACTCACACTCTCATCTTCTCCAAAATTACTTCCCCTCAACCATTATCAGAGTCACATTTAGTGTTTACAGATGGCTCCTATAATGGGGTCCCTACCTATGCTATTAATGAAAAAACTAATTCTATCCATTCTCCTTTTAAATCAGCACCACTTATAGAGCATTTTGTAGTATTTAACATTTTTCAAATTTTAGTAAATTTCCCTTTTCATCTATATACAGACAGTGCCTGCCTATATTGGCCACTCTGTTCCACTTCTTGAAAGGGTTCCCTATATTAGACCTTCTATAAATGTTGCTCCTCTTTTTTTCAATTTCCAGGAGTTAATGAACTCTAGAAGTCAACCCTTTTATCTTGGTCACCTTCCAGTTGGTCTCTTCCAGTTCTCTCTTTGGGAAATTCATGTGCCTATGCTTCCACATGTTTGGCATTCCCTATTTCAGTAAACCCTCTTGAGCAGGCCAGAAAAAAAAAATGTGTCCTGCATCATTTAAATTCTCATAAATTTTGACTGCTTTTTAAAATCACCTGAGAGCAGGCATGCCAAAGTGTCAACATTGTTTCCCCAGTGTCACTCTCTTGCCCACTCCCCATTTGGGAGTTAATCCCAGAGGCTTCTTCCCAAATTACATGTGGCAGATGGATGTTACTCACTTACCTGAATTTGGCAATCTTAAATATCTTAGTGAAACAATAGATAACTTCAGTGGATTCTTTTTTGCCAGTTTAATTACAGGAGAAGCCTCAAAAAATGTTATAGCTCATGTTTTAAAATGCCTCTCAGTTATGGGCAAAACTAAGGTTTTAAGAACACATAAAGGTCCTGCTTACTCTGGAAAAACTTTTCAGTAATTTTGCCATCAATTACATACTAAACACATCTCCAAGAAATATTCTTTATCATGCACTGTTTGTTCTTAATTTCATAAGCTTGCATGCCTATGGCAAGTGACCTGCTTATCACGTTTGGAGTCCTGAAACAAAAATTATGCCACAGTCACATGGAAAGATCCCCTAACAACCAAATGGAATGATCCAGACACATCCAGTGTTGAGGATCAGTTTGCCTGATTGACACCAAGGAGGGAACAGGCAGATGGCTGCCAGAAAGGCTAATATTACAAATAGAGAGCACTCTTCTAAACACCAGAAAAAAAATAAAACTAGCCTGAGACAAACCATGGACTCCAGACATCCAGGGTGGCTAGCTGTTTTGTGATCTTCTATTTTTTTTTTTTTTTTTTTTTTTTTTGTAAACATGAAACCACTTTGGATAATATTCCTGGGAGTGATAACGCAAGGCCAGAAGGTGATTATGGACCAGAAGAACAATGTCCAACAACCGTATGAATATACTTAAAAAGTTTCTGGAGAAAATGGTGAAGTATATTATGCGCAATCACAAGTCACTTTGGATACCGAGTGGTACCCTGACATGTCTTTTCTTGCCCCTGAGTCACTCTTCACCTGTTAGCAATGGGAACAGGCAAAAGGGCTTTATACCTGCCCAGACTGTATAAAAGGATTAAGGGATGTGGAGGTGCTGGAGCCTTTTACTGTGTCTTCTGGGGATGTGAACCCTCAGTTGTAATTGCCACAGGAAGCTGGGCACACCTTAATAGTGATGATTACATTGTGATAACTAATACATCTAAGATTGATATTAACTCCTGGAAATCACATTATTATTTGACAAATACCTGTGACAGGCTAAGATGGTGCTGGAGTGGCAACAGCTCCAGGTCACCATCTTAGAGCTGTCTTTCACTTCTAAAGGAAAATAAAAATCACTTCTCTGGCATAGGGACCTGACTTGGGGCCTACACCTACCTCACCCTAAGGAAAGAATCAGGTATTCCACCTGTAGCTATTGGACCCAATCCTGTCCTCTCCCCACCCACATAGATAGAACCCAGGAAAAATGATTTTCCCACACAAACAGAGCCTAAAGAAACTGTCCCTGCCTCCCCGACTCCTTCCTTTGCTGGTAAGCCTATCCCCTCTTTATTTGAAGATGGGATGGATACATGCTATATTATTTTAGACATTGTTAATCATAACTTTTTATCCCTGAATAATACATTCCTAAGCTTACATAGTCCTCTAGGTTTTGTTATGATGCTGCCCCTCCCTTTTATGAAGGCATTGCTGTCACTGAGGAAATCTACTCCTCTGACCATTCTAAATGCAGATGGTCACAATAAGCTGAGGCTAGATTGACACTGCCTTCTCTTTCTGGCCTTGGGTTATGCATAGGTAATAGTTTTCCTCAGATACAGACATCTTTGTAATGGAAACATTTACACAGTCAAGCCACCATCCCAATTATATCATCCTAGGAGACTATAGCTGATGGAATTGGAGTGATGGCCTTACTTCCTATAAATACACACCCCTCACCTCAAAAGCAATTCTACCACATTCTGTGGCATTGTCCCTTTAGTTCCCCACATAACTTATTAATTATTCTTGGGAAGATTTTTCCAGTTTTGGGGAAACCATTAATGACCATGCTTTGCTCAGAACAAAAATAGAGGCCATAATTGCTGTAACACTAACTGTGTTCCTTGGAATCTGAGTGGAGCTGCTGGTGATGGGACAGGTATCACCTCTTTCATTCTCTCCAATAAGCATTACTCTGACCCTCATCTGAAAATTAAGAAGGATGTTGAGAGATTGGAGATTGGCATTACCAATTGGAGAAATCTCTCCTCTCACAGTCTGAAGTTGTCCTACAAATTGAAGAGGACTAGACTTGCTTGTCTTCCAGCAAGGGAGTTGCTGTGCTGCCCTGAAGGGAAGAGTGCTGCTTTATACTGGGATTGTAAGGCACAGCATGGCTAAGGGTAGGGAAGGCTTAGAAGAGAGAAAGAGATAGAGAGAACAAGAGGAAAGTTGGTTTCATAATTGGTTTTCAATGTCTCCCTGGATCACCAATCTCCTTCCTTCAGTTGTGGGACCCATTGGAGGTTTCCTTCTCCTCATATCTATTGGCCCATGGGACATTAAAAGACTTAACTAATTTTATACAACAGCAAATTAATTCTTTGGCATCTAAACCCTTACACATTCATTATCACAGACTTGGTTTGGCTGACAGAATCTTAGATGAGCCCCAGGGCAACTGCTGAGAGTCTATCTCAAGGGTTTTGACTGCCTGCATTTGGCTCTCATGAGAAAATCATAAAACTCAGATAAATGCTTGCCTGATGTAGCTTGTGTATCTGTAAGGGGTACAAGATGATGTAGGGCAGAGGGAAGGTCCAATTGCCAGTTTCTGAGTCCCCTGAAAATCAAACCTAATTGCATTGAGGTGGGTGTCTGATTAATCCCTAAACACAACCTGCTGGGGATGCCCTCAGGTGTTGTTGGGGTCTATTTCTCCTCCCCAAAAAGATACCCAAAGAGGCTATAAAATGCCTTTGGAGGATCAGGTCAATACTTCCCCCTCTGGTTAATGCCCACCATCTATTGGGGGCTGTATGAAGGCCCCAAGGAAAGTCTGCTCTTGCAAAGTGCATAAGGAACTTTTCCACAGAATTATGACCCCTCAGGACAGGGTCCTGAGTAGAGTTACAATGTGTTCCTGTGACAGGCTTATTGCAACTGCCAAGAGGCTTATCTGATCTACTTCCCCTCTCCTCTGAAGCCTCTGGTATTTTCCCACCAGTTGTGGTGGTCTCTCCACCGCTGCTACCCTCTGTCCTCCAAACCTATAAAAAGCCTAAACTGATTCAATACAGTTGAGACCTCGACAACAATCATTACTACTTGGTCTCCATTTCTTCCCCTGCCCATTCTTATTTTACACGTAGGTGTCCTCCTCGATCACTCCACCACAGAGTCCCCAATGGTCAGGAGCAACCATCTGCAAAAGACCTTATGAGGTCAAAGCCTACCTACTAGACTCTTAAATTGTTTAAGAAGGGAGGAGATGCTGGCATCCAAAGCTATTTACTGAAGCAAAAGCCAATTAGTGAGCCAAAGCCATTTATTGGAGCCAATGCCCATTAGTGGAAAGTTACCAACAGCTGCACTAGGACCCCAGGTCATGGGTGATAGATTTATGTGAGAACATCTGCTAGTCAGTCTTGGAACATCCTTGAGAAACCTTACGGAAACATTCTTGAGGTAACTTGCAGGAGGTTCCTCAAATCATAAAACATTTTTGCTATCTTTTGCAGCAGTAAATTAGCCTTCCCCCTTTTCCCCCTTTTCCCGCCTTATCTTATATAGTTGTGTAAAAATTTCAAATAAACGAGACTTTGATCAGAAAACAGACTTAGGCTCCCTCCTTGTGTCTCTGCATCCTATCCATTCTTTCCCGACATATATACCCGGACCACATTTTAGAAACCATGTGAATTCTCGAGGGTCCAGACACAGGCATGTATTACCACACTCAGTCTGAGCTCTTTGAGTCTCCTTTGTCATTAAGGTCATTCTTCTGTAAAGTGTAGCAGCAGCAGTTATATGTTGCTGCTCCTCCCCCATCTCAACCAGACCCTATTGGTTCCTCAGGGACACTACCATTTCCTATCCTAGCATGGAACATCCTTATGCAAAGTAACTAATGCAATCTTCTCCTTCTAGAACCTTATCAAACAAAAAACATCTATGCTGTAGCCTTTTGTTTCCTACTTCCTCCAGTCTTAAACTTACATTTAGTGGGTGCCTACTATGCCTCAGGATGTGGAGCCATGAATGTGGATGAGGTATTTATCTCACCCTTGAAGAGATATGACAGGAGACAGGACAACACTGACAGGCAGCATGAGATCAGTCCCTGGAGGAAGGGTGGGCAGAACAGGAAAAGGAGAGGCCATGGAGGACCCTCATGCACTCTTCATGCCTGGTGCGAATATGAAAATGAGGAAACCTCACTTCCTATATATGCTGTTTGGAAGGAGTCTTCAGGCGCTGTCTTCTAGAGCCCTTGCAGGAAGGCTTGTGGGTGATGAGCTGTGCCAAGTAGCAGGCAGAGGAGAGGCCTGAGGGCCTCCCAGTGTAAGTGATTTCTTAGGGTCTCAGGTGCTAGAAGGTTGGTGTGAGACTGGAGGATGTGGGGAAGGAGGAGGACCTACTGTGACTGGAGGCCACAGAGGAAGGCTGAGATGTCAGGCCAATGTATGACCAGATGACAGGAGAGGACTGTGGAGGGCTTTGTGTGATGTGAAGCCATGGAATGACTATGGAGGGCTGTGGAGGGCTGTGTGAGAATGGAGGTCTGGGGAAGACTATGGAGGGCTTTTTGTGACTGGAGGCTGGGGGAGGCCTATGCAGGGCTGTGTGCAAACTGAGGCCAGAGGAGGACTGTGGAGGACTGTGGCATCCAGTGTGTGACTAAAGGACGGGGGGAGGGCTGCAGAGGGTTATGGTGGCTCTAGGGTGACAGGAGGACAAGGAACGACTGTGGAGGGCTGTGATGGCAGGGCTGTGTGTGATGGAGGACAGGGGAGGACTGTGTCTCTAGGCCCAGGTATGACCCAAGACCTGGAAAGGACTGTGGCTGGAGGCTCTGGTGTGAAGTGAAGCCACAGGGGAAGACTGTGATGCAAGGCCTGTTTGTGACTAAAAGTCCTAGAAGAACTGCAGCAGGATGGCAGGGTGTAACTGAGCTGGGGGTGGGTAGAGGGCTGAAGACATGGCCAGCTGAGGTTGAAGGAAGCAGGTAAGTGCTGGGTTCTCATGCCTGAGAGGTGTGTACTATGCAAATGCTCTCTTATTGCAGGGCAGAACATTTTAAGAATGTTTCAAGTGCCTCTGGAAAATATGGACAAGGTCAGAAGTATGTGGCCCAGTTCCATGTGGCTTTTAGCCCTCTACCTGTGGGCCACATGAACCTCACACTGAGGCCTTCATCTCCCTCAACTGACCTTTTCTCAGGCAAGGCTTCACCTAAGAAACATGTGGACCCTCCTGCACTATCTGTGAGCCAGCCACTTGGGCCTGTGAATAAGTCTGTTGGAGTGAGCAATCACTCAGTGAGTCAAGCCATCCAGCCTGGGATTTTGCCACTCAAACAGTCCATGGAATCTACAAGTCCACCAGCAAGACCTGCAGTCAGATCAGTGGGTCTTACAAGTAGGCCAGTTGAGCCTAAAAGTGAACTGGTCAAGCCTGGTTCTCTGACTTCTGGCTATTCAAACAACCCTGGGGTTCTTCAAAACTGCCACCAGGAACAATTTCTGTGGGTGATCTGGTCTAATTGGCAAGCCTTCCTGAGGGTCAGATGACCTCTGCTTCTGTGATTCCTTCCCAGAGTGCAGCTTCTGGGGTTCTCCCCACTGGTCAAGCCGTCTAGTCCACAGTTCCCCATATAGGTCAGAGAGTCTCCTCACAGGTTCTCACCTCTTGTCAGACAATGTCTGATATGGTTTTTCTTATAGGTTAAGTGGTATCTGGGTTGCTATCTCCCCAAATTGTGGTGTTCTCAGATGTCCTTGTGAACCAGGGTGTGAGCACTGGTATTCCTCTGCTTGGTCAGCCTGTTAACTCAGGACCATCTGTTTTGTCAGGCATGTTTCAGCTTAGTCAGTCTGTTGGGACCAGCATCCTGCCAGAGAGCCAGTTAGTAAGAACTGACACTTCCCAGAACACCCTGTTCCTCAAGTCAGGCTCTGTTTTCAGGAAGCTCTCCCAACAAGCTCACAGTTCAAGGGGAAGCCCCTTTACATGCTGGACCCCATGCCTGTCACTCTGCCTATTCCTCAGGGCTCTACTGTCATGACTGTATGATCACAGGTGTCCACGCAATTCCTATTCCCCAGGGTGGGTATGCCGATTTCCAGTGCTCCAGCCAGCTTGTCTTCCTCCCTAGGGCTGGTAAGCAATACAGACCAGAACATATTTGTTGAGGTCTCCTCACGTGAGGTGGATATGAATCTGGTTGCCACACAGACCAAGCAGTGGAAAATCTGCCCAGTATACAATGTGTTCTTCCAATAGTGTCTACCAGTCTCACATGGATGGGGGTCACAGACAAAGTGAGTTCAACTCCAGTGAGAAACTTGAACCTGTAGAGCTGGCCATGTGTGCACCATTTCTGAAGTGGACAAGAGAGAGGGAGATGCATTTTCTGTCCTGCAAATGCCTAGTCTCAGAGGAGGAGCTAATGTACCACTTACTCACACATGGCTTGGGGTGCCTGTTTTGCCCATGTACTTTCCACAGCATTCAGTTTCTCTTGGAGCACAGCAAAATTAAACACCTGAGGAGGAAGAAGCTGTTGTTGGATTATCTTAACAGGGGCTTCCAGTTGAGCCTAGATGCTGATGGCAACCTGTTGTTCCCCCATCTTGATTTCATCATCACTCTGCCAAGAGAGGAGATTGGAGAACAGGAGGTCCACCTGGCTATCCTCTCAGGCACATATTCCACATCGCTGGTGCCGTTGTATGTTAAGATGTGGTCTCACGTTAATGTTCTAACTCAGCTTAGAAAAGGAGAGCTGACCTGCCCCCTCTGTTTGACAACATTTATGTTAGCCAATGCCTACATGTTACACTTGAATTAAGGACACCATATTATTCCCATCGCCTGTACAGTCCTCAGTTCGCCCACCTTTAGGTGTGTCCACTGTGGTGGAATCTACCCTGGAAGCTTGACTGTGGAGGCTATCACTCTTCATTTGTGGCATTGTGCACATGCACCCAAAGACAGCTCAGACCTGCAAGTTCGGTCCAGTTTTGTGGAGAACAGTGAACTGCAGTTTTTCAGTGAGGAAAAGGTTACTCATTCTACCTGTCCCTTCAAAAGAAAATGGCCAGATGGCCTTCAGGGTGCAGAAGATGAACAGGGATAGGGTAGCTTATGCCAAAGAAGCCATTTCCTCCCCATGTGGCTCTTTGATTATGGTGTTTCATCACAGCAATAGGAAGTGTAGTTATGATACAACCTAAATGCTAGATCTACAGTTTCCTTAACAGTAAAACATAGGTGAAGTGGGGTGGGGTGTGAAACTTCAGGTACCATACGCATCACAGATAGTGCTGTGAGGAAATATTCTGCTAGACCTTGAAGGCTTAATATTCATGTCACAACAAAATACACCTTTATGTAGGCCTGAACTTTGAAAAAGCTACCTCTTCTTTTCAAGTTTTTAACTCCTGATGGGTACAAAGCAAGCCAAGTAATGTGGGCTGGACTTCACCTCCACTTACCCTTTGACCAAGTGCCTTTATGCAGCACACAGCCCACATACCTCTACATAATGATCCTAACCATGGAGGCATGATACCGTTGACATAAGATTTCATGCAGGAGCAGTACACTCCAGTGGCTAAGAAAACAACAATCATGAACTTAGTCCACTGACTTATTTTTGAGTGTTGCCTCATGTGTGACAGGAAGATGATATAGCACTCACCCACATTTTTGCATTATAGGAAACACAAGGAACACAGGTGGGGGTGTGATATGTGGAATCTAATGGATGTTCAGAAGTTCCAATTATCATACATAGGGCAAGGAATTTGTTCTGAAGCCTCCAGGACAGAGTCACTAAAGAATAGCAGGAAACAGGCATCACATGTATAGAATGGATATTGGTCAGGCCTAGTACATTCTAAACAGAATTACCCATGGGATTTCAAAGCAAGAAGGGAATCAAGCCAGCATTTATTGAAGGCCCTTTACTGGCAAGCCTTGAAGTAGAGGGTTTTATTTAATCTTCACAAAGAAAGATAAATGAAGCTTGGCTGGATTAGATGACTTCCACGAGATTATTCAGCTAGTGAAGAACTCAGACTCTATCATTTTAACATACTTTGTAGATATGGACTGTGTGGGAAGGACACTGAAGTGTTGGGACTCACTATTCCATGGTGATAAGCTCAGAGTAAGAGATGGGTTGAGGTGCCATCTTACTAAAGAAGCCCTGTCTATCCAAAGTATGTAAGAAGGGAGAAGAGGTGAGTGTGTATATTTTGTGTTCACTGAGCCTGGAGTTCAGTATTTCATCTAGACTGACTGGCTAAAGATCATTTTGTTTCTTCTCCCCTGTGCTGGGGTTACAGATCCAGGAAACTGTAACCAGCTTTTTATGTGGACACTAACAGTCTGAATTCAACTCTGAATGCAGTCTGAATTCAATGTGACAAGCAATTTACCTACTGAGCCATTTCCACATTCCAGTTTTATGTTCTTTTAATCATATTTTATAGGCATTTTAGTACTCTTGAAAGCAAGGCTAGAGAGAAAACTGTGGTAAGCAGTGTCACTTGGCATTATATGGAATCATAATTTCCCATAAAAGCTAAATCTCTTGCTTAACACTGCTGTGAGAAAAGTGTCTGGATAATGCAGGAGGATTGGAAGGACTGTCAATATCATGGAGACCTCCAAACATCCACAATTTTGAACAGAAATTGTCCAGTTATGGTTTTTAAAAATTGAGTATTTAAATGCCAAATGATCACAATTTATTGGAAATACAAGGAAATAATTCTCTCCCTAGACTTACACCTTCTGAATGTTTCTTGTGTTCTGGAAATTTCTTCTAAAATGAAGATCCTAACATAGTAACTGGAACTCATGAGTTAGCTGACAATCCATTTTCCATGTTTTTCTTCTTTTTCATGCCTGTGAGTATTTTTGAATTGGGACTTAGGTTGAAAAGTGAAAATATTTGGATATTTTCCTAGTATTCTTTCCATTAGATTCTCCTGTTACTCTTCTTTCTTAGGATAACTTATCACAGGGAGGGGAGTGAATAATGATAACCAATGTCTTTCTCCCTTATTCTTGATTTTAGACTTGTGCCTCTTAAGATGTTTCCATGTACAAGAGAGAGAATATGCAGGAGGCAACATGAAACAGAGGCCCTGCTGCCAGAGAGGTGTGGTGAATTAGACAGCAGTGTCTGATTGAATGGAGAGAGCATCATGAGATACTAGCAAAGATAGTGAAGCACAGTGAGCCTCATTTGATATTAAGGATAAGCATTATGTATTTGACAAACTGCACTCTAAAGGAAGATATCACAGAGCAGAAGCAACTGTGCCAGGTGGGAGGGGCATCTTTACCTTGTCAATGATGTGTATCACTCCATTTGTTGCTGCATTGTCACAGTCCACAATGGATGCCCCCCAATTGTGATATTTTGCAAGTGCAAATTCAATGGGAAAGTGAGTGCACTTGACTTTTTATTTTCTCTGGGTTTTCTGCCTTTTGAGCATCTGTATCCATGTAGCTTTGAGCCATTAAATACTTTAAATTGTGACCCATTAGACATCACAAAATGATTGACAATCATATTCTCCATGAGGGGTATTCTCTGACTGTCAGTCTTTTCCACTCTTGCAGAGGAATTTTCATTTAAAACATGGCATCTCTGGCATGAGATCACATCCAAACACCACCTAAGCGGGAATACAAACAGCATCTTTAATGCAGGAGACAGAGGCAAGCAGATCTGAGTTGAAGGCCAAGTAGCAAATAAAGAAAAGCTTAGGTCCAGGTGCGGTGATACATTCATTGTTTAATCCCAAACAATGAAAGGAACTGTAGTTTGTAGAAAAAAAGCACCCACTTTTGAAAATGATGTCTAATTGAGTGACAGAAACTTTGATGATTAGAGAAAGATTTGACAGAAGAGGATACACCCACCTCTCATGAGAAGAGAGAAAAGGGAAGTTCCTTAGAGAAAAGAGAGAGAGAGAAATAGAAGAGAGGGGAGAGAGAGAGATGACAGGAGACAGTTTTCCTGGGACAGTGATAGATTGGTTTCAGAGAGAGAACAAGTTAGACTGAGGTGAAGAAGGAATGAGGCAGATAATGTGAAGAAAAAGCAGAATGCTAGAGTTAGACTGAGGTCAAGCAGAGCAATTCATGGGCTGAGAGAGAAGGGAGATTGAATCAGTCAGCTGCCAGAGGAGTTTGAGCCAGAACAGTTGAGTTAAACCACCCAGCCCAGATCTCAGAAAGAACAAGAAAGGGGGAGCTTATTAAGCAGTAAGTCTCAGAGGTTGACAGCCTTCAATGTCTAGGTTAGCAGAAGGAGGCAGTGAGCCTTCTAGTCAACATTTGAAAAAATTGAATAAATTTTCTGTTTACACAGTCTCTTTGATTTTATTAAAAAAATGTAGAAGGAATTCACACAAAGCACTATTCAGAGAAGATTCCTTTAGATCAGTAACATGGAAATCAATATGCCAAGGTGGCATTCTGGAACATCGCTGTCCTTCACTATCCACCCAGGGAATCATTTCTTGCCAATACCTATCTTCGCCTGCCAGAGGCCTTGCTTACCATGAGGATATAAACTCTTGTTAGAGCCCTCTCATTTGTGGTACCTTTTACAGAGATCTCTGCAAACTAATAGAGACAGGGACTCTCTACCATTCAAGAGTAATTGAGCTCCATTTTTCTTTTTTTTTTTTTTTTGGTTTCCTTTTTTTGCTTACTGGGACCTCTGTTTGCCATTTTTTGTGATCTAACAGAAGAAGGACATTTGCTTAAACCTGCACAATGTACGAAAGGCCTTGGTATCAAATGTCATCTGTCACATCTTTTGTTAAAATGGGATATTTTATTGTATTAGACACAGGAATGACCTTGAGAAACAGTTGTGTTTGATGGTTAACTTCTGTAGGCCAGGATCTTGATGGATTTATTTTGGGACTTGTACAACATGTAGCATGCCAGGGTAGATGTTAATGTTTCAAAGAAAATTGAATGTTTGAAATGCCAATGAATTTACAAAGCACATTATATGAGTACACAAAGTCATGCTGTAAATTAAATAAATTAATAATTATAATTACCTCTTGTGAGCAGTGTGGTGTTTCAGTGCTATTCTATATACTATGCAGTGTAATAATTAGGAAACTTAAGCTCTCTGTCATCCTCATCATTTATTTCTTCCTGGAATGACAATGTTCAAATCCTCTGTTCCAGCTATTTGATTGCTTTACATGGGAGCTCTAGAGATTACATGTGTGACTCCACACAAGTGCTCACAGAGATCCACTTGTCTCTGTTTTCTCTGGGGCTGAGGTTAAAGTCTTTTTTCACAGTGCCCTACTGTACTCCAAATTTGTATTTAAACAATTCAGAAAATAACATGAGTGTCCCTGGAATTTCCAAAGATTTGTAAGATATCCATGAAAGCACATGTAGGCTATCACAGGTACCTGCTGTGTAGGCTCAGCTCACTAGATTCTTTTCCCAGTGCTCATAGGCTGACAGGGAAGTTGGGATGCTCTGAGCCATTGCTGCCTAAGGAGTCATTGTGACAGTAGTTGCTTGCTAGAACCCTCGCATATTTGTACCTTGTCAACTCATGGAAAGATTTTAACACCCAACCAATCATAGGCATGAAGCCAGACTTACCATTTGAAGTGGCATGGGAGTCCTTGACAGACTATGGGAAACTGGAAAGAGACAACCAGGTTCTCTGGAGCTCTATACTTCTTGGACATTGCCTTTGCTCTTTCACCATGATACCTTTGTCTGCAGAGTTGGCCCTCACCATAGGCTTGTGGTTTAGCTAACTTACATGACATCCTGTTACTGGTGATGGATCCACTGGGAGGTTTGTGTCACTACACACCAGAATGAAGTGTGTGGAATTGAATATGTTCACCCTTTCCAGGTCATGTCAGGAGGAGCTTGCTGGTCTGCATTTTGGATTACTGCTTCAGAGAGCTAATCCTTTTCTTTTTTCTTTTTTCTTTATTCTTTTTCATATAATATATATTTTAAAGATACCTTTATTTTATGCACATGAGTGATTTGCTTTCAGGCCCACCAGGAGAGGGAGTTAGAATGCACTACAGACAGCTGGGAGCCACCATGTGGTTGCTGGATTTAAACTTTGGAAGAGCAGCCAGTGCTCTTAACTACTGAGCCTTCTCTAATGCCCAATACAATATATTTTGTTCATTTTTTCTGTTCCCTTAACTCCTCCCAGATCCTCCCCCCTTTCTTTTCCACATAACATTATGTTCTTTCATTCTTAAATACATAGACACACACAAATGAAAATCAAAACAAACAAAAAGGCAGTAAGACAAAAAAATAAAGAGAAAAAAATCACACAAAACCTGAAATAAAACCATCCGATTAGTTTTGTGCTTACCATGAACTCCCAGCCATGAGGCCAGCCCTGGAATATGGTTAATATACACAGTGACACTCCATTGGATAAAAGTGATTTTCCATTTTGTAATAGCAAGTCTCAATGAGCTCTATACTCACCGTGGAACAAGCCCCAAGGCACATGCACAAGGATATAGGAAGAAGTACCTTAAAACTCAGGAATATCAGTTCCTGGGCTGGAGCCCTGAACTTCACAGAAGGTAGAAAGCTAGCCAAGCACCCTCCGTTTTAAGCTCTCTAACTGTGAGCATCTACTTTCTGCTCTTGCCATGGTAACTTCCCCTTGATTTGAGACTGTTTCCTCAAACTCTGAGCCAGAATAAACCCTTCAGTTGCTTTTGTCAGACACTTGGTTAATTTCCTGGGCAAAAAATGAATAAATATATTGGTGTAGGCTATTTGTTTTTTGTTGTTGTTGTCATTGTTTTCCTGTCTTTCTATTTCTTCTCTTAAATATGTGTGTATGTGTGACCATTGTTGTAACTGGGTGATGCTCACACAGGCATCTATTCTCTCTGTGAACGTACCTGGAAATTTCCATCACAATAATTCAGAAAGGTACCACTTCCCAAAGAGCTAGATGACAGTGCTCTTATCCCATCTGCCTTGTCCAGGTGAAGGAAGATTCCCAGCAATGATGTTGCTAGCATGTGCAAGGATGACAGGTTCTGCAGATCCACCACTCTATAAGTGCTTGGGACTGTGTGATATCTAAAGAGTCTAGCCATAAGTGTCACAATAAAAAATAAATAAATTCATGTCCAGGGATAAATGCAACAGGAAAATCAGCTCTGAAGTCAAACTATGACATTCCAATTTCATGTTCTCCCGTATGCAAACTTCACACTCACATTTGCAGTGGGGTTCCTTAGCTGGAATTAATCTTTAACCACCTGTGCCTCACTTTTCACATCTGTCAAAATTGTAACAACCATCTCAAAGGTGTTCAAAGGGTTAACTGAGCATTATAGAAAGCACATTGTTTGGTTTACCAGTGGTTCTTCAAATGTGGGTTGCAAACCCTTTGGGGGTCCCATATCAGATACCTTGCCTATCAGACTTACATGACAATTCATAACACTGGGAAATTTAGTGTTATGACATGGCTATGAAAATAATTTTATGGTTTAGGTCACCGCAAAATGTGGAACTATATTAAAGGGTGCTATATTTGGAAAGTTGAGAACCAGTGGTTGAGAGTCAGCTGTTAACAAATTGTCCTGACTCAGAGAAGGGTTGCTTGTGCCATCCTGGTGAAGGATCTTGTCCCTTTTCTGCATCGGATTAAGGAATGTTCACCCTGACAACAGTCATATACTATGGAAGACAAGATGAATGACACCCACCTTATCAGGGCTGGATTATTGTTCTGTGACAAACAGAAGGGTTTCTCTTTCTGGCCCATGTCTTCAATGGCTTGCTGGGTTGGCAAAAGGACAGTGAGATTTGAGGTGGTAGTTGGCATAGACTGCAAGGAAACATTCTGAGTCACAGGAGGAGAGAAAGTGGCCTGAGTACTGTTAGCTACAATCTGGGCAAACTGATATGATATCAGAGATCATGGTGTCCCATGTGATGTAACTCCAGGCACACTGGCAAGATCCTAGGCTTCCCTTACCCACTTTACCCAGAATTTGGCTTGATGACTCACATTTTCTTTTGAGACTCAATCTGTTTTTCCTTTTAATGTGTGGATCTTTATAACAGTGAAGATTTTCCTGATTGGGTCATACATGTAAATTGGAATTAAAAGGCATATAGAGCCTTGTGTGTGTGCATACGTGTTTGTGAGTGCAAATGTGTACAAAGGAGTATGTGACTTCTACTATGTCTTTAGAGCAAGAAGGTTGCATAGAATGAAGCCTGTCTCAAACTCAACAATGTCTCATTCATGCCCAGAAAGTTTATTGTTATGTTCAACAATAGGATAGAAAAATATTCAACCAAAAATAAATAAAAAACAACCCATATCCCCTAAAATCTTGGTTTATAGAACTTACTGAAGCCAGATATGTTGGCATGTACCTTTATTCCCATCACTCAGGGAGTCAGAGGCAGGTGCATCTCTGAATTAGGGACCAGACTGGTCTACAAATTTGGTTAAGGACAGCCAAGGCCACACAGAAAATCCCTGCCTCAAAAGAAAACAACAACAACAACAACAACAAAACCCAACAAAGAACTTACTGATTTCTGGTGAATATTCTCCTGGGAATGATGTTCAAGTTTAAAGACAAAAGCATTTAAAGAATGTTGTGGGGAAATGTGCCCTATATAACCTGCTACTGGGCTCGCATTGCCAGGGGTGAGACTGGGCATAGCCACACTAAGCCAGCATGCCCAGGGAGGAAGGAGTTCCCTGCCTTGCTTTATGGAGAGGGTTGTACTGAGCCTCCACTGTAGAAACAGGGATACAGGGAGCTGTGTTCTGAGTGAATGCTGCCCGTGGAAGACCTATTTTGGCCCATACTTACATAGAAGGACAATCTGTTATGATGTCTGGCTAGGTCAGACATCCCAATCCATTCAGCCCAGAAGGACAGAGATCAAGACAATTGGAAAGGGTGAGACTGGATTCTTTTAGTTTTGCTTTTGATGCAGTGTTTCTGGGTGTAACAGCCCTGGCTATCCTGGACTCTCTCTTTAGAACAGGCTGGCCTTTAACTCATAGAGAACCACCTCCTTCTGCCTCCAGAGGCCAAGGATCAAAGGCATGCCACCAAAACCTGCTTGAGATGAAATAATTTATGTGTTCCTCCACGGGGTGGAAAGTAAGCTCTACATATATGTTAGGCAGAGAGCTAAACATATATGCAGTTCCCAGGTCACAATTGTAAGTCCAAATTGTAGTGAATTATGAGGTAAGTCACATTAAACTTTCTGACAAAGCTATGTGCTTGCTTTAAAATCCATGTGGTTGCTAGGGCTATTCTTATGTATTTGAATTGCCTGGAAATCAGCTACCTGGCCTTTACCTGCATTTCCCAGCTTGGTTCTCCATGTTAACACTGGTGACCAGACCAAGCCCCACTGACTTTAAAATAAGGGTCTCCTGGGGTGGGATAGATTGTAAAGAGCAGAAAAAGAGGTGAAGCAGCTCCTCAGGTTCCTTCCATCTCCACCCCCAAGATACATTGCCAGTTTTCTATTGTACAAACTCTTTATCTTAAAATAGTTTATGTTGCCAGGGCTAGCGTACTAAGGATGCGACTCACATTTATCCACTGGTAAAATACAGCTGCTTCTGAGAGAAATGACAATTCCTTATTCATTCATTCCAAGGAGGTTGGGAGAGCAGAAAGAGAACCTAGAAACCTTATCTCAGTCTCTTTCTGGATAGCCAACACCTGCCCCCTTGGTCTGTGCTGTCTACAGAGCCGGCCTCCACAGGCTGATGTGAACCAGCACTCCACCTATGTGAGCCTATAAGCAAAAACTGCAGGTGGCCTCCACAGTCAGGGGCCTGACTCTCCTCTAGAGCAGAGGTCCTCATCCTTCCTACTGCCATGATACTTTAATACAGTTGCTCAAGTTGTGGTGTCCTCCCTACAACCAAAAATTATTTTCTTTGCTACTTCATGACTGTAATTTTCCTATGGCAAATAACTGTGCTTTTTGATTGTCTTAGGAGAGTCCTATGAAAGGGTCATTCTAGGTCAAAGGGGTTGAGACCCACAGGTTGAGAACAGCTCCTTTACAGGTAGGCATGTGCAACCTATTACCACTGCAAAACCGTGTTGTTGTCTACAAAATTGACACTTGGAAACCATAGAACAAAGAAGAATTACAAAGAAAAATGCAAAAGCAGGCTTGATAATGTTTTAAATAAAACAATTTGGACCATAGTAATCTTGGGGTGTACAGACCTATGGGCTATAGTTAAGATATGCTTGTCCGATTGAGGTGAAGTCTCGCTTACTAGACACGTAGGCCTTAAGGAGGGTCCTAAAGCAAACAGCCCCCAGTCAGGGCCCATTTTGAAGAAGCCCTACACTGGGGCACGGGTCTAACATGCCTACACTTGTACTGTGGTTTTGTCATAGCCTACAGAAAACATCTTGATCATCACAGTGTCAGGTCTCAAACCCTGGACAAACTGCTAACTGTTGTAGTTGTTAATACATCAAAGCTGAGGTTGGCTAGCCAAGTGCTCCAAGCATCCCTACATTTCTAGCTGTTGCAAGGTCCTCCTGGTTTGCATATCCTGCCCTTACCCTGAAACCTTCAGCCCAGGGACTAGCCTGCCATTCTGCCAGCTGCTCATCCCTATATAATCCAGTTATTTTTTCTAGGCTGGTTGTTCTGGCCCTTTTATCTCTTGGTAAGTCTCCTGGCCCAGCGAGCTGCTCTTGGTTTATGACTGTCTCCTCTCTTGCTCTCCCTTTTCCTCCCCCCTCAAATGACCCTGCTCAGCTTGGCCATGTTCACTCTGGACTCTCCCAGATGTCTCAGTCTCTGGCTCTATTTAACCTTTTATCTACAATAAATCTTCTTCTCTACTATACTTAGAAGCAGTCTTGTTCTTCTTCTTGTTCTACTATACTTAGTAGCAGTCATGTCCTTCTTCTTGTTTCTTTTTTCTTTCCTCTCAGTCATCTGGTGTTGAAACCCAGAATTTCTGTAGGCTTACATGTGACAAAGGATTAAGGTGAAGATGCTCCCTCTTGAGATTAGAGAACTATTCTGTGGGAGAAAGAGATGGAGAGTTAGTGACAGTTGGGCATGACCCACACTACACAGATAAGATACTCTATGTTTGTGATTAAGTGTTGTGCCTGGCACATGGACAGACACCAACTCTGAGACAAGTAAGTATTCATGGCCTCTGGTTACTGACCTATGGAATGGGGATCATAATAGCACTAAACCCAGACAACTGTGGTGAGTTTTAAATGAGATGCTACTTCATAAAGGACCTAGAAAGAACCTACTATACAGAAGGCATTTGCATGTGCATATGAGCACACATGCATGTGAACACACCTCAATCAGAATGAGCACATACACACACGCACACAAGCACACATACAAACACACACACACACACACACACACACACACACACATACACACACACACACACACACACACACACACACACACACATACATCTCATTCAACATGAGTAAATCCAGGATGTTCTTGGTACCCCATAGGAGTCCATGGAACCCGAAGGGGAGCTCTGACAGCTATTCCATAGAGCCCAGCATAGGGAGATTAGTTGCTCCCTTGAGAAGTCTGAGACAACTTGGGAAACAAAAGCTTTTCAGGACTGCTCTGTGTGTAGAAATTGCCCAATAAATTCTGCTGCACCCTGGAAAAGGAGGAACCCACCAAACATGTAAGGCCTTCAAACGCCAGCTGTGTTCATATAAAATCTGAAAAATGGGCTACTATTCCAAAGGGGTGGAGTGGGCTTAGCGTGTTCTGAGAATGTTCTTTATGAAATGGGACACTGTGGTCCTTGAGGGAGAGCAACAGAGCTGGGGAAGGCATTCAAACTAAGGAAAATAGCAGAAGAGAAAAAGAGAGGTAAAGAAAAAGCATGTCTAGTTGGAGAAACAATGTTGAGGATGGATTCTGAAAGTCTAACACACCCCAGTTGGGGCTGATATAACATGATTCAGGTGAGGGAAGAAGAGTAAGACCATCCATTGTATGAATTTTCACTGTAACAGTGACAACTGCTATGTGAGCTTTATAAGGCAAGTGTGTATATTTATATCTTCTGTATCCCTTCAGGTCATTCAACATTTGTTTGCAGGAGAGGATCTAGACATTGGCTCTACATATTGATCAATTTATTTTTTGTTAAATATTTTAGTTTCTCTCTTTCTTTGTTTTCACAGTAGCTGTGACATGGGAAGTTTTGTGACATGCTTCCGTCTTTCTATTCAGTAGGCAGCACTGAATGAACAGGTTTTGACAAAACAATTAAATAAAATATGACTAACAAATTGAAATGTAGATGATGCTTGACAGCTGGCTCGCTGGTTAAATATTGGTATTAGAGTGAAGGAGAACCATAGTTCAGTTCCTGGTATGAATATTGGAAATCCTGGGAGTTATAACAATTTTGGATTTTATACCTCTGGCTTCTGTGACCATCTGTACTCATATACACACACAAACTCATGCAGGCATGCAAACCCAAGCACCACTAACAATAAAAATAAAGCGTTATATGCCTAGGAGTGGTATAGCTGGATCTTGAAGAATGACTAGTCCTAATTTCCTGAGAAAGCACCAGATTGATTTCCCAAGTGGTTGTACAAGTTTACATTCCCACCAGCAATGGGGGAGGGTTCCTCTTTCTCCATGTCTTCTCCAGCATGTGTTGTCACATGAGATTTTTATTTTTTAGCCATTCTCATGGGGGTAAGGTAAAATCTCAGGGTCTTTCAATTTGCATCTCCCTCTTGAGTAAGGATGTTGAAGATTTCTCTAAGTGTTTCTGAGCCATTTGATATTCCTCTATTGAGAATTCTCTGTTTAGCTCTGAACCCCACTTTTAAATTGGATGACATGGTTTGTTGGTGATTAACTTCTTAGGTTCTTCATATATTCTGGATATAAGCCCTCCCTCTGTCAGATACAGGTTTGGTGAAGATCCTTTCCCTACCTGTGGGCTCTGCAGGCCCATGCATGGAGGGGACCTAAACCCCCTGCTCAGATGTAGCCCATTGACTCAGTCTCTAAGTGTGTTCACTAGTATGTGATACAGGGACTCTCCCAGATGTGAACTCACTGGCAGGCTCTCTGATCACTGCCCCTGAGGGGGGTAGGGGTGAGTGCACCCTTGCAAGGCTACAGAGGAAGACAATGCATGCACTCCTAATTAGGACTGCTAGGCTAGGATCAGATAGAAGCAGGGGAGGATCTGCCCTAACAGTAGACTAGGAGAGGGGCATAGGGTGAGAAGAGGAAAGGAGAGAGAGATTTGGAAGAGATGATGGAGGGGCCCTCAGCTGGGATACAAAGTGAAAGAAAATTTAACAAATAATTAATAAAAATATATAAAAACACACACACACAAAAAATCTATATTGTTTGTCTTTTGAAACAGAGTGTCTCTGGTTGTCCTGGACTCACTTTGTAGACCAGACTGTCCTTGAACACACAGAGATCCTCATGTCATGCCCTTCATAAGTGCTGGCATTACAGGTGTGCACCATTGCATCTGGCTCTAATAAGAATTCTTAAAGACAAAATGTTGACTGCTGTGGTTGACAGTTACTAGAGTTTCGGCTTTCTTCTCCCTGACATACTTCTTGATGGCTTCATTGTTTGGAGCAAACACTGAGTAAGCTCCTGCAGCCTTGTTTGCATTTGCCAGATTGTATTCCTGCAAAGACAGGCTAGACAATAAGGGGACCCTCCTTCCTAGACAGCGTGACAAATGGTTTTGCAGAGAACATGTAACTTACAATGATGTTGCCTTGGAAGATGGAATAGGCAAGCATCTGGTCCAGTCACATGAGTAGGGTTGGTGAGGAGCCACTTAGACCTCTTTGTGGATCAGCACCTGGGAAAAGAAGCCCCAGATTTCTGGTTAGCCAATTTTGATACCATATGTGGTTCACTGATGACTATGGAAGTCCTACTGGCTTCTTTGGCCAGTTAAAAGAATTGACTGAAAACATTTTATTTACCAAGGAAGTTATTCCAGGATCCAAACTGACTAGGCTGGAAGGAACTTTGAAATGTTAGTTCAATCTTAATTATTTCTCTTTATTTTATTTTCCATTTAGAGAAAATTTCATCTTATAAAAAATACTTCATGGATCCAGCTACGAAATCCCTTCTAAATTCCTTTAACTTTTGTTACTTCTTTGTTTATCCTGAGAACCTTAAGTCTACTATACTCCAGTGACATTAATTTGCCTGCAAAATGCTTTGCTTGATAAAACTACAAAGACAGCCAATTTTACATAAATAGTTAGAAATCTCTCTCTCTTTCTGTGTGTGTGTGAGAGAGGGGGTAAAGAGGGAGAAGGAGAAAGAGAGGAAAGTAGAAAGAAGAGGGGCTGTTGGAGTTCAGAGCCTTGTTCAGATGGGGCAAGTAGCTATTGCTGGGACATTTCCGTGACTCATTGACCACCTGCCTCCTTTAATTCTTCCCATTTTTGAAACAGAATCCTGTCATGAAGTCCAGGCTCTTCTCAAGGTTTCTGTGATCCTCCTGTTGTAGCTTCCTGAGCTTGGGAACTACTGGCATGCCTGGATTCAAAGCTATTTACGGAAGCCAAAGCCAATTAGTGAGCCAAAGCCATTTAGGGGAGCCAATGCCAATTAGTGGAAGAGTTACCAAAAACCACACTAGGACCCTAGGTCATGGATCATAGATATAGGTGAGAACATCTGCTCATCAGTCTTGGATCATCCTTGAGACATCTTAAGGAAACATTCTTGAGATATCTTGCAGGAGATATCTCAAACCATAAAACTGTTTTGCAATCCTCTGCAGCAGTAAATTAGTAAGAGTTAAGTCAGAATGACAAATTATGGGAGTAAGCATGACTTATTTTTACAGGGTCTCAAGGACTTCCTCAAGATGGGAGGAGTAAGGTGAAGGAGTCTGGTAATTAGAATTCTGTCTGCTGGCCTTGGCAGATGCTGGTCCTATTAAAAGTTCCATTTCTCAGAGATTGTCCTTGGCAGTCAGTCTCTGCAGGTGGACTTCTCTGAGCATGAGAAGTAGATAGCACGCTCCCTGCACCCTTGGGAACCAGACAGCAAACTGTATAACCTTGAGTTAATTCTGCATGTGGCATTAATTAACCTTGAGTTAATTCTGCCTTGCCATGTGGCACAGATGTGTTGCTACTGTGAAAAAAAATTGCTTGTACCCTTTGCTTTATAAGTGTTGTTTGCACATTCAGTAAATTGAGACTTGATCAGAAATCTGTCTTGCCTCCATTCTTCACATCTCTGTCTCTCAATTTCCCTCTTTCATGTGGATCCTGTTTATCTAGCCTGTGGGATGGGTCAGTTGGTGCCCAAAAAAGGGAGCTTGGAAAAGAGGGGCAAAAGTGAGAAACACTTTTTTTGGTTTTTGGAGCTCCAGATGCCTAAGTAAAAACAATGCTTTATGATACTGTCCAGCGCACAGAGGAAGACAAGTTAGGCAGGCAGCTCAATCATTGGGCTGAGCAGTAGCAGGGAGTTATTTATGGGACTTCAATGTCAGTGTTTAAATAAACAGGGTGAATTGGGAGAAATGCCCTTATACACTTTAGTTTGTAAATGATTTATGTCCCTTCTTCCCAGTTGAAGGTATGTAAGTAAAAGGAAAAAGTACTTCTAAGGTTATTTCAAATGTTCATAAAGGAGCCCAAACAGATTTGTGTAATTTGAGAGCCAAAAATAATTTAAGAGCTAGATAGTGAGGATGAAAGTGTGTCAGAGGAAGAAACTGCCAAGTCTCAAAATTCAGATTGGCAACCTGTGCCCTCTGCCCACCCCCTGTCTCCCATGGCTTTCCCTGCCATATGTGCAGGAGATACAGGACCACTGCAGGAAGATATTACTGTTCTTTAAGAGAAAGTCCAATTAGAAAGGAAACAAGTTAAGTTATTAAGAGAATTAGGAAAATTAAAATAAAATCAATAGTAATAGTAATAATAATAATAATAATAGTAATACAAAATAATAATAACCAAAAAAAATTGGATTGTTTGCACTGGTAAATTTTAAAGTTGGTTTTACTTTTAAAATTATAAATGTGATTTATGATTTCACTCCTAAATATCATGCTTTGTTTTAATATTACAAAAACAGGTTTTACAATAATATGTAAATGTTTAAAAAGCAGGTACTGATATTGTTCTTTTCTTTGTCTCTGTTTTTTTTTTTATATGTGTGTGTGTGTGTGTGTATGTGTGTGTGTGTGCTGGCTTTCTGCTTTCATTTCCGGTTTTGGTTTGCTCTCGAAGTCTGGGGAACTTTGGAGAGTTTGCAGTCTGTTCAAGGGAATATGAAGGATGCTCCAATTCCCTGGGAGGGGGCTTATAAAAGCTCTACTTTTTTTGGCACCAGGAGAAAGGGTCCAGGAGACCTTATTTTGTGTGATAATAGGGCTGCTGGAGTCTTCTCTCCATGTTGAAGCTGAGGAGAAGGCCATGGGTGCTCTGCTCCTTCTGTCATCTGTGTGTGTGGAGGGGACCCATGAAGGGGTCCACTCCTTCTGGAATTTGTGGTACTCGTGTCCAGTAGAGGCTGGTCAAGCCCTGGTATTTGAGTCTACTGGTTACTCCAAGGTGACTATGTCAGATTTTATGTTCCTTAGCTATGTCTCTATGTGTGTATATGTTTATTTGTGGACAAGCAGATAGTATTTTCAAATCTGGCTGATTATATTAATATTTTTAGACATATATTAATATTTTTAGACATGAGGCAGTTTGACTCAACACCTCTGAGATTGGTCCTGGACCATCACATTTAAATTTTATAATACATTTTAAATTTTTCAGGTATTTGAAAAAAAATAACCCTTGGTCAGTCTAACAACAAATTTAAATTAGTTGCTCAAACCTTTGGGTGAGGTCAAAAGACCTTGGTATTCATTTAATAATTTTGAAAAGTAAAATCAAGCCATGATGTTTGAGCCAACTAAACAAAAACCGCAGTTATTACAATACATCATTTAAAACAAAACTATGAATATATCATGTATAAAATACATTCTTCATTTAAAGAGGCTGGATGTCACCTACCAGCAGGGACGGCTAAATACCACCTGAGATACAGCTGGAAAGAGAGAGAGACAGGGTGACACAGGGAAGGACACCTAGTCTACATGCTGATTTAATGGGTGTCAGGTTAACATTTACATAGGCAAAAGTGTGCAAGTAGTTTCTTAGGCAGGCAATTTTACTTAGCCAAAACATGAGATATCTCATTCCAGGTTGCACAAAGTTTGCAGTCTGATTCCCAAGGTTGCAGGGAGCTTGCTATCTACTTTTCAGGCTCAGAGCACCCTGCCTGCAGAGACTGACTGCCAAGGATAGTCTCTAAGAAATGGAATGATGGATAAGACCCGCATCTGCCAAGGACAGGAGGCAGAATTCCAATTACCAGACTCCTTCAGTAAGGGTTAAGGATTTCGTTAGCTTCTTTGTTTCAATTACTCATATTTGCCCCTGGTTTCCACAAGAAGGCACTATTGATGTAATACACTGGCAGAAAGTTGGAAATTGTCTTAAAAATATTTATGATTATTCTGGTCCACAAAAGGTGCCTGTTCAGACATTTTATTACTGGAATTTGATTAATGATATTCTTCAGGTCAGACATTCCCAACCTGACTTGGCTGAGGTAGATTCTCAAACTGAAAAGTTTTTCAAAAGGTATTCTAGAGGCAGTCCTAAATCCCTTGAAGTAGGTATGGACAAGGCTGCACTACCCCAACATTCCCAAGTTCCCTCCCTCGACTCCATTTCTATACCTATGCAAGAATCACAGGCTCCAGTCCTAGTTCAGCCTGCAGCCCGTTTCCTTTACCCCTCTCTTTCAACTGTTCACTTCCAAACACTAGACGGTCCTTATGGCCTAACTTTCCCTGAAAAGGCCAATTCCCTTGAGTAATAAGCTGCCAGATACCTTAATCTAGACTGGCAACCCCTCCTGTCTTTTCTGGCTCTGGCAGCTGTCCCTTTTTTATGGACTCCATATATTAAAGTTCCTCCTTTCTGTGCACCAGCCTTACCTTTTGATTCTGACATAGAGGATGCAGCTCAGTACACTAAAACTAAATTCAGTCAGGAGGTCAAATCCCTCAGGGAAACAGCTTCAAAAGAAAAGAGAGCATTTAACACATCTTAAAAAACTGCAAGAAGTTGTCTCCTGTACCAATGAGTTCTATAGCTTCCCCACTCTTTTTTCTAATTGATTTAATGTGTCTGGTTTTATGTTGAGGTCTTTGATCCACTGGATGTTTAGTTTTGTGCAGTCTGATAAGTATGGATCTATGTGCATTTTTCTATATGCAAATAGATCATGAATGTAGACCAGCATTTTAGACCAGCACCATTTCTTGAAGATGCTATCATATTCCATTGTATGATTTTGGCATCTTTGTCAAAGATCAGGTGTCCATAATTGTGTGTGTGTGTGGGTTTATTTCTGCTTCTTCTGTTCAGTCCATTTGATCCACCATCCTGTTTATATGCCAGTACTATGCGGTTTTTATTACTTTTGTTCTATAATACAGCTTAAGATCTGGGAAGGAGATATCTCAAGATGAGCTGTTAATGTAGAGAATTGTTTTAGCAATTCTGGCTTTTTTGTTATTCCATAGGACATTGAGAATTTATCTTTCCAGGTCTGCAAAAAATTCTGTTGGTAATTTGATGGGAATTGCATTGAATCTGTACATTGCTTTTGGTAAGATGGCCATTTTTACTATGTTAATCCTGCCAAACCCTGAGCATGGGAGATCTTTCCATTTTCTTTCTTTCTTTCTTTTTTTTTTTTCAATGCAGTTTCTTCAGGAACCTTGAACAATCATCTGACCCTGGGGAAAGCCAGCCCACAGCTTAAATAGCCTCTGGGTAGCCAACTCCAGCATGCCACGTGGGCAATGCAGATAGGTCCACATACACGGAAGCAAGCCAGATCCTCAGCCGGAGTTGTTTCTGACAGAGAGCACTCACCATTGGGAAGGTGGAAGGTGGAATGTGGAAACCAGCTCCATCTTTAAGTCGTAGCATTACGCAGGTCTCTACAGTTCTCCCTTTTTGTTTTAGACACATCAGGCAAGAGTCGAGGTCTGATCTCTGATATTAGAAATAAATTTGGACTTTGTACTGATGTTCATTTAGGTGTCATCCACCCAAAGAGCATCAGAGCCGTCCGATACCTTTTTCTGAACAGCCGTTTTTTTAAGTGGATTACTTGGTTTGTTGCTTTTCAGCTTCTTTAGTTCTTTATATATACTGGATATGAGTCCTCTGTCAGATAAAGGGTTGGTGAAGATTCTTTCCAATCTGTAGGTGGTCACTTTGTTTTGATGACTGTGTCCTTTGTTTTGCAGAAGCTTTTCAGTTTCATGAGGTCCCATTTATTGATTGTTGCTCTTAGAGCCTGTGCTGCTGGTGTTCTGTTCAGGAGGTTTTTTCCTGTACCAATGAGTTCTAGGGTATTTCCCACTTTTTTTTTTTTCAAGCCAATTTAATGTGTCTGGTTTTATGTTGAGGTCTTTGATCCACTTGGACTTCAGTTTTGTGCAGGGTGATAAGTATGGATCTATTTTCATTTTTCTACATGTAGACATCCAGTTGGACCAGCACCATTTGTTGAAGATGCTATCTTTTTTCCATTGTATGGTTTTGGCATCTTTGTCAAAGATCAGGTGTCCATAAGTGTGTGGGTACTTCCAGGTGCTTGGCTGCTGGCCGCCAGCCCCAGCCCCAACCCAGAGCCACAAACCAGTGTCTCTGGTCACGCTCCCAGACTGAACCGTGTGCTCCACACTATCAGAGACTGAAATTTTCAGTCTAGAGATAACCCCAGCATACAAGAAACGATTAGGACCAGCCTAGGTCACCCAGACATCCCCTGAAAAAGACTTGGGCTCCACGGGCACCCCAGGAGCCAGCCCGGAGCCAGAGCCAGGGAACCAGGCTTCAGCACAAAGCCCTGCCTGCCTGCGTGCCTGATTCACCACCTGAGATAGAACTGTGGGCACCAGGGCACCAGCTAATGAGTTTCACTGTCCGGTGTAAACACACAAGGAAGAAAACGGCTGGTCTGATCTCAGAGCACTCAGCCGACACCCCCAAGCTGAAAAGGTCCAAGGAAATTTACCCAGCTTAGGGAGGCACCCAGGCTCCCAAAGGCCACAAAGGCAGACACAGGCAGTTTCTGCGCATCAGACAGCTGGCAGAAACTGAGCCGCCATTACTCAGCTGTGCTCCAGGCACAGGCAGATTCTGTGGCCAGCCAGCTGGTGACACTAAGCACTGTGCACAGGGCACAAAACAAAAAGACACTGAGAGTCCGTGTCTCCAGAGAATCCACAGGGAAGGAAGGAAACTGTACTGACTTAAATCAGCCAATCCTTCCCTAGAAAAAGTCTAGCAGACCAGTGGTGCCGAGGCGCCAACACTCAGCTATGCTCCAGACACAGGCACAAACAGTTGCTGCATGCCTGATGTCTAACTGGGTCACAGCAGCTGATCATTAAATTTACCACAAGAAACCCAGAAACAGGGTAGCTGCCCTCAGGACTTCCCTGGGTGAGAGGAGAACCCTCTCGACTAACAAAGACCACAGTTACCACTCAGGTCTATATGCCTGAGGTGAGCAACTCCTGAGAAAACACCAGCCGTCCAGGGAATATACCCAAAAAGCTGAAAAGACATCCTTCAGGAAAAACCAGCTTTCTGCAAAGGGGATTCTCTTCACCACAGGATCCCCAGGAACCACCAGAAAATAACCCCAAACACCTAAGATAGCACAATGGGTAGAGGCCAGCATAAAAGCTCAAGCAACAAAAGACAGAGAGATATGGCATCTCCAGAACCCAGTTACCCAGGGGCAAGTAGCCCTGGACACCCCAGCATCACTTAAATCCAAGTAGATGACCTAACAACTATGGTCATGAAGATGATAACAGAGGAAACAAATAAGAAATGTAAAGACATAGAGGAAGTTAAACTCAAACAGAATATTGCCATCCGTAAATAAATAGAGGAAGCTGCAGCCAAACAGTTTATGGCCTTTAGAAAGGAAATGCTTAAAGCACTGAATGAAATAAAAGAAACAGGGTTGAAGGAACTAAAAGAAAAACAGGAAAGTACAATCAGACAGGTGAAGGAAGTAAACAAAACAACTCAAGACCTGAAGATAGAATTGGAAAAATTAAAGAAAACACAAATGGAAGAAATAATGGAAAGGAAGAATCTAGGGAAGAAAACAGGAACTACAAAGGCAAGTATAACCAACAGACTACAAGAGATGGAAGAAAGAATCTCAGGTGTAGAAGATACAATGGAAGAAATGGATGTATCTGTCAAAGAAAATGTTAAATCTGAAAAATTCCTGACACAGACCGTCCAAGAAACCCAAGACTATATGAAAAGATAACTGAGCTTCATTGAAAGCACATTGCTTGGTTTACCAGTGGTTCTTCAAATGTGGGTTGCAAACCCTTTGGGGGTCCCATATGAGAAACCTTGCCTATCAGACTTACATGACAATTCATAACACTGGGAAATTTACTGTTATGAGATGGCTATGAAAATAATTTTGTGGTTCAGGTCACCACAACATGAGGAACTATATTAAAGGGATGCTACATTTGGAAGGTTGAGAACCACTGGTTGAGAGTCAGCTGTTAACAGATAAATTGTCCTGACTCAGAAGGGTTACTTGTGTCATCCTGGTGAAGGATCTTGTCCCTTTTCTGCATCAGATTAAGGAATGTTTACCCAGACTACAGTCATATAGCATGGAAGATAAGATAAACGACACCCACCTTATCAGGGCTGGATTATTGTTCTGTGACAACCAGAAGGGTTTCTCTTTCTGGTCCATGTCCTCAATGGCTTCCTTGTGTGGCACTAGGACAGTGAGATTTGAGGTGGTAGTCAGCATGGACTGCAAGGAAACATTCTGAGTCACAGGAGGAGAGAAAGTGGCCTGAATACTGTTAGCTACTATCTGGGCAGACTGATATGATATCAGTGATGATGGCATCCCAGGCAATGTAACTCCAGGCACACTGGGAAGATCCTAGGCTTTCATTCCACACTCAAAACGGAACTTGGCTTGATGACTCACTTTCACTTTTGAGACTCAATCTGTTTTTCCTCTTTAATGTGTGGATCTTTATAACAGTGAAGATTTTCCTGATTGGGTCATACTTGTAAATTGGAATGAAAAGGCAGATAAAGAGTCTTGTGTGTGTGCATATGTGTTTGTGTGTGCAAATGTGTACAAAGGACTATGTGACTTCTACTATGTCTTTAGAGTAAGAAAGTTGCAGAGAATGAAGCCTGTCTCAAACTCAGCAATGTCTCATCCATGCTCAGAAAAGTCATTGCTATGTTCAACAATTTGATAAAAAAATATTCAACCAAAAATAAATAAAAAACAACCCAAATCCCCTAAATCTTGGTTTATAGAACTTACTGAAGCCACATATGTTGGCCTATACCTCTATTCCCATCACTCAGGGAGTCAGACACAGGTGAATCTCTTTGAATCAGGGACCAGACTGGTCTACAAATTGACTTCAGGACAGCCAAGGCCACACAGAAAATCCCTGCCTCAAAACAAAACAAAACAAAACAACAACAACAACAACAAAACCCAACAAAGAACTTACTGATTTCTGGTGAATATTCTCCTTGGAATGATTTTCAAGTTTGAACACAAAACCATTTAAATCAGGTTGTGGGTAAATGTGCCCTATCTAACCTGCTACTGGGATGGCATTGCAAAAGGTGAGACTGAGCATAGCCACAGGGAAGCCAGCATGCCCAGAGAGGAAGGAGTTCCCTGCCTTGCTTTATGGAGAGGGTTGTACTAAGCCTCCACTGTAGAAACAAGTGGTTCTTCAGAATGCAGGGAGCTGTTCTATGAGTGACTGCTGCCTGAGGAAGACCTATTTTGGTCCATACTTACATAGAAGGACAATATGTTATGATGTCTGGCTAGGACAGACATCCCAATCCTTTCAGCCCAAGAGGACAGAGATCAAGACAATTGGACAGGGTGAGACTGGATTCTTTTAGCTTTGCTTTTGATACAGTGTTTCTGGGTGTGCCAGCCCTAACTATCCTGGACTCTCTATGTAGAACAGGCTGGCTTGAACTCATAGAGAACCACCTGCTTCTGCCTACAGAGGGCTAGGATCAAAGGCATGCCACCAAAACCTGCTTGAGATGAATTTTTTTATTTGATCCTCCATGGGTTTGGAAAGTAAGCTGTACAAATTTGTTAGGCAGAGAGCTAAACATATATGCAGTTCCCAGGTCACAACTGTAAGTCCAAATTGTAGTGAATCATGAGGTAAGTCACATTAAACTTTCTGAGAAAGCTATGTGCTTTCTTTAAAATCCATGTGGTGGCTAGTGCTATTCTTATGTTTTTGAATTGCTTGGAAATCAGCTACCGGGCCTTTACCTGCAGTTTCCAGCTTGGCTATCCATGTTAACACTGGTGACCAGACCAAGCCCCACTGACTTTTAAATCAGGGTCTCCGGTGGTGGGATAGATTGTAAAGAGCAGAAAAATAAGAGGAGCAGCTCCTCACGTTCCTCCCAACTCCAGCCGCAAGATACATTGCCAGTTTTCTATTGCACAAACTCCTTATCTGTAAACTAATTTATGTTGTCAGGGGTAGCATGCTAAGGCTGGGACTCACATTTATCCACTGGTAAAATACAGCTGCTTCTGAAAGAAATGACAATTCCTTATTCATTTATTCAAAGGAGGGTAATAAAGAGCAGAAAGAGAACATAGAAAAGTTATCTCAATCTCTTTCTGGATAGCCAACAGCTGCCCGCTTGGCCTGTGCTGTCTACAGAGCCAGCCTCCCCAGACTGATGAGAACCAGCACCTTACCCATGTGAGCCTATAAGCAAAACTGCAGGTGGCCTCCATAGTCAGGGGCCTGAATCTCCTCTAGAGCAGAGGTCCTCAACCTTCCTAGTGCCATGATATTTTAATACAGATCCTCAAGTTGTGGTGTCCTCTCTACTACCAAAAATTATTTTCTTTGCTACTTCATAACCATAATTTTCCTATTGTAAATACCGGTGCTTTTTCATGGTCTCAGGAGAGTCCCACAAAAGGGTCATTCTACATCAAAGGGGTTGGGATGCACAGGTTAAGAACTGCTCCTTTACAGGTAGGCATGTGCAACCTATTGCCACTACAAAACCGTGTTGTTGTCTACAAAGTTGACACATGGAAACCATAGAATAAAGAAGAAATACAAAGAAAAATGCAAGAGCAGGCTTGATAATGTTTTAAATAAAACAATTTTGGACCATAGTAAGCTCAGGGTGTACAGACCTATGGGCTACAGTTAAGACATGCCTGTTCCATTGAGGTGAGGTCTAGCTTACTAGACACCTAGGCCTTAAGGAGGGTCCTAAAGCAAACAGCCTCCAGACACGGTCCCTGTGGAGGAAACCCCACACTCGGGCATGGGGCTAACGTGCCTGGACTTATAATGTAGTTTTGCCACAGCCTACAGAAAACAAGTTTGGATAGAAATGAGTAAGCCTGGGTGAAGTCTCAACAGGGATGGGCAGAGGAAGTTATTCCAGGATGCAAACTGACTAGTCTGGAAGGAAGTTTGAAATGTTAGTTCATTTTTAATTCTTTCTCTTAATTTTGTTTTCCATTTAGAGAAAATTTCATCATATACAAAAGGCTTTATGGATCCAGCTATGAAACCCCTTCTAACTTCCATTAACTTTTGTTACTTCTTTGCTTATCCTGAGAACCTTAAGTCTACTATACTCCAGTGACATGAATTTGCCTGCAAATTGTTTTCCTTAATAAAACTTCAACAACAGGCAATTTCACATAAATAGTTATATTTCTCTCTGTCTTTCTGTGTGTGTGTGAGAGGGGGTTGTGAGTCATGTGCAGATGGGGCAAGAAGCTATTAGTGAGACATTTCCCTGACTAGTTGACCACTCGCCCAACTTAACTCTTCCCATTTTTGAAACAGAATCCTGCCATGAAGTCCAGGCTGTTCTCAAGCTTTCTATGATGCTCCTGTTGTAGCTTCCTGAGGGTGGGAACTACAGGCATGCCTGGATTCAAAGCAATTTACTGAAGCCAAAGCCAATTAGTGAGCCAAAGCCATTTAGTGGAGCCAATGCCAATTAGTGGAAAAGTTACCAAAAGCAGCACTAGGACCATAGGTCATGGGTGATTGATTCAGGTGAGAACATCTGCTTGTCAGTCTTGGATCATCCTTGAGACATCTTAAGGAAACATTCCTGAGATATCTTGCAGGAGGTATCTCAAACCATAAAAAAGTTTCGCAATCTTCTGCAGCAGTAAATTAGTAAGAGGTAAGTCAGAATGATGAATTATGGGAGTGAGTATGACTTATTTTTACAGGGTCACAAGAAGTCCCTCAAGATGGGAGGAGTAAGGTGAAGGAGTCTGGTAATTGGATTTCTTCCTTGTGGCCTTGACAGAATACAATATATCATTATCTTATCAATACATCCATTGCTCAGAGATTGTCCTTGGCACTCAGACTCTGCAGGTGGGGTTCTCTGAGACTGAGAAGTAGATAACAAGCTCCCTGTACCCTTGGGATCCAAACAGCAAACTTTGTATGACCTTGAGTTATTTCTGCATGCCACGCAAGGTGGCACAGATGTGTTGCTACTGTGAAAAAAAAAATGCTTGTAACCTTTGCTTTATAAGTGTTGTTTGCACATTCAGTAAATTGAGACCTGATCAGGAATCTGTCTTGCCTCCATTCTTCACATCTCTGTCTCTCAATTTCCCCCTTTCAGGTGGATCCTGTTCATCTAGCCTGTGGGATGGGTCAGTTGATGCCCAAAAAAAGGACCTCGAAAAAGAGGGGCAAAAGTGAGAAACATTGGTTTTTGGAGCTCCAGATGCCTAAGTAAAAACAGTGCTTTGTGATACTGTCCATCGCACAGAGGAAGACAAGGTAGGCAGGCAGCTCAATCATTGCGCAGAGCAGTAGCAGGGAGTTATTTATGGGACTTTAAAGTCAATGTTAAAATAAACAGTTCAAATTGGGAGAAATGCCCTTATACCCTTTAGATTGTAAGTGAAGTATGTCCCTCCTTCCCAGTGCAAAGTATGTAAATATGGAAACATGGAAAGTGTAGGGAAACGATTGCAAGAGTATTACACTAATAATGGTCCTGAGATGGTACCTGTTATATATGTTCCTCTGTGGAATCTAATTAGAGATGTGTTGGATCCTAGGCATGAACCTGATAAAATGAAAAATTTTGATCTCACAAGCTAAAGAATGGCTTAAAGAAATTGGAGCAGCCGAACAGGGAAGAAAAAAAAAAAAAGTACTTCTAATGTTCTTTAATGTTCATAAAGGAGCTCAAACAGATTTGTGTAATTTGAGAGCAGAAAATAATTTAAGAGCTAGATAGTGAGGGTGAAAGGTAGTCAGCCTAAGAAACTGCCAAGTCTCATAATTCAGACTGGCTCCCTGTGCCCTCTGCCTGCCCCCTCCCCCCCATGGGTTTCCCTGCCATATGTGCAGGAGATACAGGACCTCTGCAGGAAGATATTACTATTCTTCAAGAGAAAGTCCAATTGGAAAGGAAACAAATTCAGTTATTAAGAGAATTACAAAAATTAAAAGAAAAACTATAGTAATAAATAATAATAATAATAATAATAATAATAGTCAAAAATAATAACAATAATAAAATTGTATTGTTTGCACTGGTAAATTTTAAAGTTGGTTTACTTTTAAAATTATAAATGTGCTTTATGATTTCACTCCTAAAGAGCATGCTGTGTTTTAATATTATAAAAACAGGTTTTAAAAGAATATGTAAATGTTTAAAAAGCAGGTACCGCCATTATTCTTTCTCTTGTCTCTGATTTTGTTTTTGTGTTCTGGCTGTCTACTTTGGTTTCTGGTATTGGTTTGCTCTTGAAGTCCGTAGAAACATGGAGAGTTTGCAATCTGGCCAAGGGAATATGAAGGACCCTCCAATTCCCTGGGAAGGGGCTTATAAAAGCTCTACTTTTTTTTTGGCACCAGGAGAAAGGTTCGCTGAGACCATATTTTGAGTGATAATAGGGCTGCTGGAGCCAGCTCTCCATTTGGAAGCTGTGGAGAAAACCATGGGTGCTCTGCTCCTTCTGGTATCTATGTGTTTAGAAGGGACCCATGAGGGAGTGCAGTCCTTCTGGAATTTATGGTACTTGTGTCCAGTACAAGCTGGTCAAGCCCTGGTATTTGAGTATTCTGTTTAGTCCAAGGTGACAATGGAAGGTTTCTATGTTCCTTTGCTATGCCTCTATGTGTGTATATGTTTATTTGTGGACAAACAGATGATATTTTCAAATCTGGCTGATGATATTAATATTGTTAGGCATATATTAATATTTTTAGACATGAGGCAGTTTGACTCAACACCTCTGAGTTTGGTCCTGGACCATGAGAATTTTACAATACATTTTACAATACATTTTACAATACATTTTAAAATTTATCAGGTATTTTAAAACAATAAGCCTTGGTCAGTCTAACAAGAAACTTAAATCAGTTTCTCAAACATTTGGGCAAGTTCAAAAGACCTTGGTATTTATTTTATTAATTTTGAGAAGTAAAAATGAAGCCATGCTCTTTGAGCCAACTAAACATAAACCTCAGTTATTACAATACATCATGTAAAAAAAAACAAAACTATGAAATACATTCTTCATTTAAAAAGCCTGGATGTCACCTGCCAGCAGTGACAGCTAAATACCACCTGAGATAAAGCTGGACACGGAGAGAGACAGGGCAACCCAAAGAAGGACACCTAGTCTACATGCTGATTTAATGGGTGTCAGGTTAACACTTAACATAGGCAAAAGTGTGCAAGCAGTTTCTCACACAGGCAATTTTACTTAGTCAAAACATGAGAGGTCTCACTCGAGGTTACACAAAGTTTGCAGTCTGTTTCTCAAGGTTGCAAGGAGAGTGCTATCTACTTCTCAGGCTCAGAGCATCCTGCCTGCGGAGACTGATTCCCAATGACAGTCTCTGAGAAATGGAATGATGGATAAGACCCGCATCTGCCAATGCCAAGAGGCAGAATTCCAATTACCAGACTCCTTCAGTAAGGGTTAAGGAAAAGGATTTAGTTAACTTCTTTGATTCAATTACTAATATTTGCCCCTGGTTTCCAAAAGAAGTCACCATTGATGTAAGACTCTGGCAGAAAGCTTGAAATTGTCTTAAAAAATTTATGATTATTATGGTCCACAAAAGGTGCCTGTCCAGACATTTTATTACTGGAATTTGATTAATGATATTCTTCAGGTCAGACATTCCCAACCTGACTTGGCTGAGGTAGATTGTCAAACTGAAAAGTTTTTCAAAAGGTATTCTAGAGTCAGTCCCAAATCCCTTGAAGTAGGTAGGGACAAGGCTGCAATACCCCAACATTCCCAAGCTCCCTCCCTCGACTCCATTTCTATGCCAGAATCCGAGGCTCCAGTCCTTGTTCAGCCTGCAACCCATTTCCTTTGCCCCTCCCTTACAATTCTTCACTTGTAGACAGAGTACTGTCCTAATGACCTACCTTTCCCTGAAAAGGCCACTTCCCTTGAGGAAAAAACTGCCAGATACTGTAATGTAGAATGGCATCACCTTCCGTCTTTCCTGGCTCTGGCAGCTGCCCCCTTTTTATTGACTCCATATATTAAATTTCCTACTTTCTGTGCACCAGCCTTATCTTTTGATTCTGACATAGAGGATGCAGCTCAGTACACTAAAACTAAACTCAGTCAGGATGTAAAATCCCTCAGGGGAACTGCTTCAAAAGAAAAGAGAGCATTTAACATGTCATAAAGAACTGCAGGAAGTTGTCTCCTGTACCAATGAGTTCTATGGCCTCCCAAACTCTTTTTTCAAATTGATTTAATGTCTCTGGTTTTATGTTGAGGTCTTTGATCCACTGGAAGTTTAGTTTTGTGCAGTTTGATAAGTATGGATCTACTTGCATTTTTCTACATGTAGATATCCAGTTTGACCAGCACCATTTCTTGAAGATGCTCTCTTTTTCCATTGTATGATTTTGTCATCTTTGTCAAAGATCAGGTGTCAATAAATGTGTGTGTGTGTATTTATTTCTGCTTCTTCTGTTCAGTCCATTTTATCCACCATTCTGTTTCTATGTCAGTACCATGCAGTTTTTACTACACTTGCTCTATAGTACAGGTTAAGATCAGGGAAGGTGATACCTCCAGAAGAGCTGTTATTGTAGAGGATTGTTTTAGCAATTCTGGGTTTTTTTTGTTATTCCATACGACATTGAGAATTTATCATTCCAGGTCTGTAAAGAATTGTGTTGGTAATTTGATGGGAATTGCATTGAATCTGTACATTGCTTTTGGTAAGATGGCCATTTTTACTATGTTAATCCTGCCAAGCCATGAGCATGGGAGAACTTTCCATCTTCTGATCTCTTCTTCTAATTCTGAAGAGACTTGATTTTTTTTTCAAACAAGTCTTTGACTTGCTTGGTTATGTCATTTGTGGCTATTGTGAAGGGTGTTGTTTTCCTAATTTCTTTCTCAGCCATTTTATCTTTTGTATACAGGAGGGCTACTGAATTTTTTGATATATTTGTTATCAGGCCACTTTGGTACAGGTGTTTATCAGCTGTAGGATGTTCCGGGGTAGGATTTTTGGGGTCAGTCATGTAACCTATCATATCATCTGCACATAGTGATAATTTGAGTTCTTCCTTCCTAATTTGCATCCTCTTGAACTCCTTCAACTCTGTTATTGCTTGAGCAAGGAATTCCACAACTATGTTGAAGAGAGAGTGGGCAGCCTTGCCTTGTCTCTGATTTCAGTGGGATTGCTTTAAGTTTCTCTCTTTTCAGTTTGATGTTTACTTATGTGCCTTTTATCCCTGATCTCTCCAAGACTTTAAACATGAATGGATGTTTGATTTTGTCAAATACTTTTTAATCATCTAAGGAGATTATCATGTGTATTATTTTTTTTCGTTAAGTTTGTTATTATGGCGGATTACATTGATGGATTTCCTTATATTGAACCACCCTTGCATACCTGGGATGAGGCCTACTGGGTCATAGTGGATCATATATTTGGTGTGATCTTGTATTCAGTTTGCAAGGATTTTGCTGAGTATTTTCCAATCAATGTTCATAAGGGAGATTGGCCTGAAATTCCCTTTCTTTGTTCGGTCTTTGAGAAGTTTACTTTCTGAAATGACTGTGGCTTCATAGAATGAGTATTGTAGTGCTCCTTCTGTTTCTGTTTTGTAGAATATCATGTATAGAAATGGATTTAGGTCTTCTTTAAAATTCTGGTGGAATTCTGTGCTGATACACTGATAACATTTGGTCCCTGGTCTGATAACATTGAGCCGTGAAAAGAGGCTGAAACCCAATGATGGGTAATTTTTGATTCCTGCTGTATTATCAGGGGGCAATTTTGTCCTCTACAAGTCAGATTTTAATACATTTTGCAAGGAAATCAAATGCTGTAAGGCAGTGGCTTGGTAGAGATTCAAACACTGGACCTTGCAAAAATTATGAGCTAATAACCCCTATGACACCAATAAACAACAAGTCAAGTATCCTCCTGGTCTTCTTTATCAAATACAAACTGCAAGAATCAAGACTTGGGAACAGCTTTACTCGAAGGAAGCCCTATCAAATTCCCTAGCTAAAATCCAGCAAGGACCATTGGCGCCCTATAGTAATTTCATCAGCCATCTTACTGACATTTCGGAATGGATTCTGGGCTTACGTGAAAATGAGAGAGAATTCAGAAAACCTCTGGCTTTCAAAAATGCTAACCCTCCCTGCCACGCTGCCTTATGGCCATACCCTGAAGGCAAAGACATTTCTGTTTATATCAAGTACTGTGCAGGCATCAGCTCAGCTCATTCTATTGGCATAGCTGTTGGGGCTGCATTCCAGGGACTAACTCAGGGCACCCTCCCTAAAGCTTGCTTTAAGGGCAAACAACGAGGACATTTTGCCAAGGAATGTAAGGCAAAATCCAGCGGCAACAATAATTTTGGTCCCTTCCATGCTTACTGGATTCAGACTATTACTCAGGATCGACCCTTCCTCAATTTAAAATTGGATGGAAAAAGGTTTGATGCCACCATAATTACACACACACACACACACACACACAAACACACAAATGGCCTCCCTCCTGGCCCCTTTCAACTTCCTTAATCCACCTCAGGGTCTAGAGATGAAAGTCCAATCCCCAGCAAAGTTCTAAACTCCGCAAATGGAAAGATGAGGAAGGAAATACAGTGTGTGCATGGCCTAAGAGTTAATCTTTGGTGTTTGGAGTAAAACACCAAATGTCTGGTCTTTCTGAGTTAAATGCCATTATGTGTAGTCCAAATGAAATTTTTACCCACCAAATGCTAAAAATAAAACAGACCTTCCTTCCCAGACAAGGCTTATGAAAACATTCACAGGAAATAAAACAACCTATCCAGGTAATTGAAAACAAGACCATGCAGGATTAGGCATGACAAATTTAGCCTAATGATTCTTGGCATCCCTCAGCTCCATGCAGACAATATCACTTGGAAATCTGATGAAGCTGTTTGGGTTGACCAATGGTCTTTAGCCTCAGAAAAGTTATCAGCATGTATGGCATTAGTATAGGAACAGGTTGCCACTGGTCACATTGAACCTACTTCTCCTTCAAACAAACCTATTTTTTGTTGTTAAGAAAAAGTCTGGCAAAAGGAGGTTAGTGCAAGACCTAAGAGAAGTTAATGAAACTACGTTTATCATGGGTGCTTTAAAACCAGGACTGCCTACCCATGTAGACATCCCTGCTGACTTTTATAAGACAGTAATGGATCTTAAAGACTGCTTTTTTACCATCCACCTGCAACCCCAGGTTAAAAGTGCTTTTCTTTAAGCCTGCCAGGAAAAGACTTCAAAGGGCCTATTCCTTGATTCCAATGGAAAGTTTTGCCCCAAGGCATGGCTAATAGTCCCACTCTGTGTCAAATGTGTGTAGCCCAAATTATTCATCCTTTTAGAAAATTTTACCCTTCTATTTTTAAAGTATGTTATATGGATTATATCCTTTTAGTTGTACCTGTTGGCTCACTGTTGTTTCATTTTGTCAAAAATTTTACAAAAATTAATAGATTATGGTTTACAACTTGCTCTAGATAAAATTCAATTAAAAGACACATTTTTATTTAGGAGATGAGCTCCAATGTAAAAAAATTACTACACAAAAGATCGAGTTAAAAACTAGCCATTTAAGACTTTCAATGATTTTCAAAAGCTCCTAGGAAATATCAATCACATAAGACCTTTTCTTAAACTCACTACAGGGAGCTTAAACTTCTCTTTTTATTCTCAAGGGAGACTCTAAACATTCTTCCCTTAAATTTTTAACCCCAACAGGGACAGAGGCCCTTCAGGTTGTGGAAATAACTATCCAAAATCTGGGAGCTACATTTTATTTCCTCTAAGGAACCCCTTCTCTTTGTCGTGTGTACCTCATCCCATAAGCACACTGGGTGTTTTGGCAACATAATCCCCTGTTGTGGACTCATCTCTCCATCTCTCCCACAAAGGTTCTTGCCCCTCATACTCCTTTGGTTGCAGAACTCATCCTTGGGGGACACAGACAAAGCTGTCAATTTTTTGGAAATGTTCATGATAAAATAATACTGCCCTATTCTAAAGGTCTGTTAGAATGGCTGATGCAAACTCCAGATATTTGGCCCATTGTCTGTTCTTCCATTTCTGGGATAATTGAATACCATTATCCTAATAATGAGTTACTTCAATTATTAAAACCCACACTCTTATCTTCTCCAAAATAACTTCCCCTCAACCATCATCAGAGGCACATTTAGTGTTTACACATGGCTCCTATAATAGGGTCCCTGTTTATACTGTTAATGAAAAAATTAATACTATTCAAACTCCTTTTATATCAGCACCACTTATAGAGCATTTTGCAGGAGTTAAAATTTTTCACATTTTAGTAAATTTCCCTTTTCATCTATATACAGACAGTGCCTGTCTATATTGACCACTCTGTTCATCAAGACACACTTACACACACACACACAGGCACACACACACACACACGCACACACACACAGACACCCACATGCACGCGTGCACACATGCTTGCATTTGCCCCATTTTTGCCTGCATACTTTTCTCCCATAGGTACAACTAGTCGTCAGCACACACTGAGAGTTCTCAGCTTCCTGAAGAACTCTCCAGATGCCAGAGAGAGACAGCACCAGTCTGGTCTGTAGAATCCAAACACAAACAGGGAAGGTTTCAGATAAGCCAATGGCCAGAGGTAGGCGAAAGAACACTTCCAACATAAATCAGGACATCATGACTTCACCAGGAAACCCCCAAATCGATGGATACTCCAATTCAGCAGAAGCACAGGAAAATGATTTTAAAGCCATGCTTGCCCAATTATTTGAGGCTCATAAGGAGGAAATGAACAAGTCTTTCAAAGAGATGGCCAGTCAATTGGAGGCAAAGAAAGAAGAAATAGACAATACCCTTATTGTCAAACATAGATAAACAAATAGATACACAAGTAGAGGAAAAATTAGTGGCATATAAGAAGGAAATGAAAAAAAGAAATAGAGGCCATCGTAGAGAGACAGGAATCCAAATTCAAACACATGAAAGAAATGGTGCAAGGCATGAAAACAGAATTAGAATCAATAAAGAAAACACAAAATAAGAAAACCCTTGAGCTGGAGAACTTGGAGAAAAGATCAGGAACCACAAAAGTAAGCATCACCAACAGAATACAAGAGATGGAAGAGAGAATCTCTGGAACTGAAGACACACTTGCAGAAATGGATACTTCTCTCAAAGAAAAAGTAAAATCAGAAAAGATCCAATCACAAAATATCCAAGAAATCAAGGATGCTATGAAAAGACAAAATCTAAGAATAATAGGAATTCATGAAAAAGAAGACTCCAGACTCCAAGGTCCAGAAAATATTTTCAAGAAAATCATAGAAGAAAATTTTCCCAACTTAAAGAAAGAGATGTCCATAAATATACAAGAGGCCTACAGAACTCCAAATAGACTAGACCAGAAAAGAAACACATCACGTCACATCATAGTCAAAACACTAAATCTACAGAACAAGGAAAAGATATTAAAAACAACAAGGGAAAAAGGCCAAGTAACATATGAAGGTAGACCTATCAGAATCACACTGGACTTCTCATCAGAAACTATGAAAGCCAGAAGGGCCTGGGCAAGTATCATGGAGACTCTAAGAGATCACAAATGTCAACCCAGACTACTATATCCTGCAAACCTTTCAATCAACATAGATGGAGAAAACAAAATATTCCATGACAAAACTAAATTTACAAAATATCTATACAGCAAACCAACCCTACAAAAGATACTAGAAGGAAAACTCCAATCCAATGAAAACAAATTCACCCAAGAAAACAGGGCATACAGATAATATCCCAATAAAAATGAAAAGAAAGCAAGCAATGAAACAGGGTTAGATCACCGACTCCATTACAAAAGGAACTAACATGTATTGGTCACTATTATCTATCAATATCAATGGACTCAACTCACCAATAAAAAGACACAGGCTAACAGAATGGTTAAGGAAACAGGATCCAACATTCTGTTGCATCCAAGAAATACACCTATGCAACAAAGATAAACACTACCTCAGAGTAAAGGGCTGGAAAACTGTTTTGCAAGCAAATGGTTCCAGAAAACAAGCTGGAGTAGCCATCCTAATATCTAATGAAATAGACTTTCAACCCAAGTTAATAAGAAAAAAGATAAGGAGGGTGACTATATTCTCATCAAAGGAAAAATCCACCAAGAGGACATCACAATCTTGAATATCTATTCCCCAAATAGAAGAGCACCGACATTCGTAAATGAAACATTATTAAAGCTTAAATCATACAGTGATCCTAATACCTTAAGAGTGGGAGACTTCAACACTCCACTCTCACCAAGGTACAGATCAACTAGACAGACACCAAATAGGGAAATAAAAGCACTTACAGAATCCCTAAATCAAATGGACCTAATAGACGTCTACAGATCATTTCACACAAACTCAAAAGAGTACACCTTCTTTTCAGCACTGCATGGAACCTTTTCCAAAATAGACCATATATTGGGTCACAAAGCAAGCCTCAACAGATACAAAAGAATTGAAATAATCCCTTGTATACTATCTGACCACCATGGACTAAAGCTAGACATCAACAACAACAGAAACAACAAAAAGCCGACACGCACATGGAAACTGAACAACTTACTACTCAATGACAGCTGGGTTAAGGAAGAAATAAAGAAAGAAATTAAAGACTTCCTAGAATTCAATGAAAAGGAAGGCACGACATACCCAAATTCATGGGACACATTGAAAGCAGTGCTCAGAGGAAAATTTATAGCACTAAGTGCCTGCAAGAAGAAATTGGTAACATCACATACAAACAACTTAATGGCCCAACTGAAAAACCTAGAAAAAAAAGAAGCAGATACACCCAAGAGGAGCAGACGGCTGGAAATAATCAAACTAACGGCAGAAAACAATCAATTAGAAACAAAACTATCCAAAGAATCAATGATACAAAAAAAGCTGGTTCTTTGAGAATATCAACAAGATAGACAAACCCTTAGCCAAACCAACTAAAAAGCAGAGAAAAACTATCCAGATCAACAAAATCAGAAATGAAAATGGGGACATAACTACAGACACTGAGGAAATCCAATCAATTATTAGGTCATACTACAAAAGCCTATATGACACAAAATTTGAAAATCTAAATGAAATGGATAATTTTCTTGAAAGATTCCATCTACCAAAACTTAGTCAAGATCAGGTAGAAAGACTGAAGAGCCCTATATCTCCCAAGGAAATCGAAGCAGTCCTTAACAGTCTCCCCTCCAAAAAAAAGCCCTGGACCAGATGGTTTCAGCGCAGAATTCTACAAGATCTTCAAAGAAGTGCTAACTCCAATTCTCCTCAAGCTATTCCACAAAATGGAAACAGAAGGAACACTACCAAACTCATTCTGTGAAGCCACAGTCACCTTGATACCTAAACCACACAAAGACCCAACAAAAAAAGAGATCTTCAGGCCTATCTCTCTTATGAACATTGACGCAAAAATACTCAATAAAATACTTGCAAACCGAATCCAAGAATATATCAAAGATATCATCCACCATGACCAAGTAGGCTTCATCCCTGGCATGCAAGGGTGGTTCAACATAAGGAAATCCATCAACGTAATCCACTACATAAACAAACTGAAGGAGAAAAACCACATGATCATCTCCTTAGATGCCACATAAGCATTTCACAAAGTCCAACACCCATTCATGTTTAAAGTCTTGGAGAGATCAGGGATACAAGGCACATACCTAAAGATAGTAAAGGTAATATACAGCATGCCTATAGCTAACATCAAACTCAATTGAGATAAAATTAAATCAATCCCACTGAAATCAAGGACAAGACAAGGCAGGCCATTGTCCCCATATCTCTTCAACATAGTACTTGAAGTCCTAGCCAGAGCAATAAGACAATTAAAGGAGATCAAGGGGATACAAATCAGAAAGGAAGTGGTCAAAGTGTCACTATTTGCAGATGATATGATAGTATACATGAGCTACCCCAAAAATTCAACCAGAGAACTCCTTCAGCTGATAAACACCTTCAGCAAAGTGGCAGGATACAAAAACAACTCAAAAAAATCAGAAGCCCTCCTATATACCAAAGACAAAAAGGCCAAGAAAGAAATTAGGGAAACAACACCCTTCACAATAGCCACTAATAACATAAAGTACCTTGGTGTGACTCTAACCAAGCAAGTGAAAGACCTGTTTGAGAAAAACTTCAAGTCTCTGAAGAAAGAAATCGAAGAAGATATCAGAAGATGGAAAGATCTCCCGTGCTCATGAATTGGTAGGATTAACATTTTGAAAATGGCCATACTGCCAAAAGCAATCTACAGATTCAATGCAATTCCCATCAAAATACCAACTCAATTCTTTACAGACCTTGAAAAAAAGATTCTCAGCTTTATATGGAGAAACAAAAAACCCAGAATCTCCAAAATGATCCTGTACAACAACAGATCATCTGGAGGTATCTACATCCCTGATCTCAAGCTGTACTACAGGGCAACAGTAAAAAAACTGCATGGTATTGGCATACAAACAGAAAGGAGGATCAATGGCACCGCATAGAAGACCCAGAAATAAACCCACACACCTATGAATACTTGATATTTGACAAAGAAGCCAAATCCATTCAATGGAAAAAAGACAGCATCTTCAACTAATGGTGCTGGACCAACTGGATGTCTACATGCAGAAAAATGAAAATAGATACATATTTATCACCCTGCACAAAACGAAAGTCAAAGTGGATCAAGGACCTCAACATAAAACCAGATACTCTAAATCAATTGGAAAAAAAAATAGTGGGGAACAGCCTAGAACTCATTGGCACAGGAGACAACTTCCTGAACAGACCACCAACAGCACAGGCTCTAAGAGCAACAATCAATAAATGGGACCTCATGAAACTGAAAAGTTTCTGTAAAGCAAAGGACACTGTCATCAAAACAAAACAACTGCCTACAGATTGGAAAAGAATCTTCACTAACCCTTTATGTGACAGAGGACTAATATCCAGTATATACAAAGAACTAAAGAAGCTGAAAAGCAGCAAACCAAGTAATCCAATTAAAAAATGGGGAACAGAGCTAAACACAGAATTCTCAAAGGAGGGATATCGAATGGCAGAGAAACACTTAAAGAAATTCTCATCCTCATTAGCCATCAGGGAAATGCAAATCAATACAACTCTGAGATATCAGCTTACACCCATCAGAATGGCAAAGATGAAAAACTTAAGGGACAACACATGTTGGAGAGGTTGTGGAGAAAGGGGAATCCTCCTCCACTGCTGGTGTGAATTTAAACTTGTACAACCACTCTGGAAAGCTATCTGGCGCTTTCTAAGACAATTAGGAATAGTGCTTCCTCAAGACCCAGCTATACCACTGCTAGGTATATACCCAAAGTTCGTTCAAGTACACAAAAGGGATACTTGCTCAACCATGTTTATAGCAGCTTTATTTGTAATATCCAGAACCTGGAAACAACACAGATGTACATCAACGGAGGAATGGGTACAGAAATTGTGGTATTTTTACACAATGGAATACTACTCAGCAATCAAAAAAAGGAGGAAATCATGAAATTTGCAGGCAAATGGTGGGATCTAGAAAAGATCATTCTGAGTGAAATATCTCAGAAGGAGAAAGACAACATGGGATATACTCACCTATAAGATGATAAACATAATGAAATCTATACAGCTAAAAAAGATAATCAATTGAGGGGACCTTCCAGGTCTTCTGTCTTTGGGAAATTCATGTGCATATGCTGCCACATGTTTGGCATTCCCCATTTCAGTATACCCTGTTGAGCAGGCCAGAAAAAAAAATGGGGTAAGATGATCAATCCTCATTTAGAAAGACAGATGGGATGTGCATTGAACGTATGACAGGATTCTACTGAGTGCATCTGAAAGACTCTAACTAGCAGTGTTTTCAATGCAAAAACTCATGACTAAACCTTTGGCAGAGTACAGGGAATCATAAGAAAGAAGGGGAGTTAGCCTGATGGGGAAAGGATAGGAGCTCCACAAGGACCAAATATATCTGGACACAGGGTCTTTTCTGAAACTGACATTCAACCAAGGACCATGTATGGATATAACCTAGAACCTCCACTCAGATGTAGCCTGTGGTAGTTCAGTAACCAAATGGTTTCCCAAAGTGAGAGGAACAAGGACTATTTCTAACAGGAACTCAATGACTGGCTCTTTGGTCTCCCCACCCCCAAAGGGAGGAGCAGTCCTGTTAGGCCACAGAGGAGGGCTTTGCAGCCAGTCCTGAAGATACCTGATAAAACAGGATCAGATGAATGGGGAGGAGGTCCCCCCTATCAGTGGACTTGGAAAGGGGCACTGTGGAGATGAGGGAGGGAGGGAGGAAGGGACTGGGAGGGAATGAGGGATCTGGACTAGGCTGGGATACAGAGTTAATAAAATGTAACTGATAAAAAAATAAAAGAAAAGAAAAATACAGTTCAAATAAAAAAAAATCAGATTTTAGTAAATTTCCCTTTTCATCTATATACTGACAGTGCCTGCCTATATTGGTGACTCTGTTCCACTTCTTGAAAGGGTTTCCTATATTAGACCTTCTACATATGTTGCTCCTCTTTTTTTCACATTCCAGGTGTGATTGGACTCTATAAGTCAACCCTTTTATCTTGGTCAACTCCTAGAGCATTAAGACCTTCCAGGTCTTCTGTCTTTGGGAAATTCCTGTGCCTATGCTGCCACATGTTTGGCATTCCCCATTTCAGTATACCCTGTTGAGCAGGCCAGAAAAAAAAAAGTGCCCTGCATCATTTAAATTCCCATTTGTTTTGACTGCTTTTTAAAATCACCATGGAGCAGGCATGCCAAATTGTCAAACAATGTCCCCCCAGTGTCACTCTCTTGCCCACTCCCCATTTGGGAGTTAATCCCAGAGGCCTCTACCCAAATGACATGTGGCAGGTGGATGTTACTCACTTACCTGATTTTGGCAATCTTAAATATCTTCATGTAACAATAGATATCTTATTGGATTCATTTTTGCCAGTTTACATACAGGAGAAGCCTCAAAAAATGTGTCTCATGTTTTAAAATGCCTCTCAGTTATGGGCAAAACTAAGGATTTAAAAACTGATAATGGTCCTGCTTACTCTGGAAAAACCTTTCAGGAATTTTGCCATCATTTACAAATTAAACACATCCCCAAAAAATATTCTTTATCATGCACTGTTTGTTCTTAATTTCGTAACCTTGGACACCTATGGCAAGTCTGCTACTTATCACTTTTGGAGTCCTGCAACAAAAATTATGTCACAATCATGTGGAAAGACCCCCTCACATGCAAATTGAATGGTACAGACACATCTGGGGTTGAGGATCAGTGTGCCTGTTTGACACCAAGGAAGGAGCAGCCAGATGGGTGCCAGAAGGGCTAATAAGACAAATAGAAGGCCATCCTCTAAAGAGCAGAAAAAAAATAAAACTAGCCTGAGAACAACCATGGATTCCAGACATCCATGGAGGCGAGCCTTACTTATATCCTACTTCTTCTTCTTCTTTTTTTTTTTTTTTTTTTTGTACAGATGAAACCACTTTGGATACTATTCCTGGGAATGATAATGCAAGGCCAGAAGGTGATTAAGGACCTGAAGAACAATGTCCACCAACACTATAAATATACTTGGAAAGTTTCTTGAAGAACTGGTGAGGTATATTATGCAAAATCACAAGTTACTTTGGATACTGAGTGGTACCCTAACATGTCCTTTCTTGCCCCTGAGTCACTCTTCACCTGTTAGCAATGGGAACATGCAAATGGGATTTATGCCTGCCCAGATTATAAGAGGATTACGGGAAGTGGAGGTGCAGGACCCTTTTACTGTACCTCCTGTGTATATGAACCCTATGCTGTAATTGTCACAGGAAGCTGGGGACACCTTAATAATGATGATTACATTTTGATAACTAATACATCTAAGATTGATATTACCTCCTGGAAATCACATTATGATTTGACAAATGCCTGTGACAGGCTAAGATGGTGCTGGAGCTGGCAACAGGTCCAGGTCCCCATCTTAGAGCTGTCTTTCACTTCTAAAGGAAAAAAAAATCACTTCTTTGGCATAGGGGCCTGACTTGGGGCCTACACCTATAGTACTGGTGTGCCAAGAATGCTCCAGGAGTTATCATTTACCTCTCCCTAACGAAAGAATCAGGTATTCCACTTGTAGCTATTGGACCCAATCCTGTCCTCTCCCCACCCACATAGATAGAACCCAGGAAAAATGATTTTCCCACACAGACAGAGCCTAAAGAAACTGTCCCTGCCTCCCGGACTCCTGACTCTTTCCTTTGCTGATAAGCCTATCCCCCCCCTTATTTGAAGATGGGATTGATACATGCTTTATTATTTTAGACCTTGTTAATCATAAGTTTTTAGCCCTGATTCATACATTCATGAGCTTACTGAGTTCCGTTGGCTTTTATGAAGCATCCCCTCCCTTTTATGAAGGCATTGCTGTCACTGAGGAAATCTACTCCTCTGACCATTCTAAATGCAGATGGTCACAATAAGCTGAGGCTAGATTGACACTGCCTTCTTTTTCTGGCCTTGGGTTATGCATAGGTTATTGTATTCCTCAGATACAGACATCATTGTAAAGGAACCATTACACAGTCAAGCCACTTTCCCAATTATATCCTCCCAGGTGACAGTAGGTGATGGAATAGCAGTGATGGCATTACTCCCTGTATATATACACCCTTCACCTCAAAAGTAATACTACGACATTCTGTGCCATTGTCCCATTAATTCCCCACATAACTTATTATTCTTGGGAAGTTTTTGCCATTTTGGGGAAGACATTAATGACCATGCATTGCTCAGAACAAAAATAGAGGCCATAATTGCTGTTACACTAACTGTCCTCCTTGGACTCTGAGCTGCTGGTCCTGGGACAGGTATCACCTCTTTCATTCTCTCCAATAAGCATTAGTCTGACCTTCACCTGAAAACTGAGAAGGATGTTGAGAGATTGGAGATTGGCATTACCAATTGGAGAAATACCTCCTCTCACTGTCTGAAGTTGTCCTACAAATTGAAGAGGACTAGACTTGCTTGTCTTCCAGCAAGGGAGTTGCTGTACTGCCCTGAAGGGAAGAGTGCTGCTTTATACTGGGATTGTAAGGCACAGCATGGCTAAGGTTAGGGAAGGCTTAGAAGAGAGAAAGAGATAGAGAGAACAAGAGGAAAGTTGGCTTCATAATTGGTTTTCAATGTCTCCCTGGATCACCAATCTCCTTCCTTCAATTGTGGGACCCATTGGGGGATTCCTTCTCCTGATATCTATTGGCCCATGGGACATTAAAAGACTTAACTAGTTTTATAAAACAGCAAATTGATTCCCTGGCATCTAAACCCTTACAAGTTCCTTATCACAGTCTTGGTTTGGCTGACAGAGGCTTTGATGAGCCCCAGGGCAACTGCTGCGTGTCTATCTCCAAAGTCTTGACTGCCTGTACTTGGCTCTCATGAGAACATCATAATACCCAGATAAATTCTTGCCTGATGTAGCTTTAATAGGTACCCTGTAAGGGGTACACAGTCCCCACTGGTCAGGGGCAACAATCTACAAAAGACCTTATGAGGTTAAAGCCTACCTACTACACTCTTAAATTGTTTAAAAGGGAGGAGATGCAGGGATCCAAAGCTATTTATTAAAGCCAAAGCCCATTAGTGGAAAGTTACCAACAGCTGCACTAGGACCCTAGGTCATGGTTGATAAATTTATGTGAGAACATCTGCTAGTCAGTCTTGGAACATCCTTGAGATATCTTAAGGAAACATTCTTAAGGTAACTTGCAGGAGGTTCCTCAAACCATAAAACACCTTTGCTATCTTCTGCAGCAGTAAATTAGCCTTCCCACCTTTTCCTACATTCTCTTATATAGTTGTGTAAATATTTCAAATAAACGAGGCTTTGATCAGACAAGCAGACTTTGGCTCCCTCCTTGTGTCACTTTGTCCTACCCATTCTTTCCCCACACACATACCCAGACACCATTTTAGAAACCTGGTGAATTCCCGCGGGTCCAGACACAGGCATGTATTACCACACTCAGTCTGAGCTCTTTGAGTCTCCTTTGTCATAAAGGACATTCTTCTGTAAGGGGTAGCAGCAGCAGTTATATGTTGTTGCTCCTCCCCCATCTCAACCAGGCCCTATTGGGTCCTCAGGGACACTACCATTTCCTGTGCTACCATGGAAAATCCTTGGGCAAAGTAACTGGTGCAAACTTCTTCTAAAACCGTGTCAAACAGAAATCCTCAACGCTGTAGCCTTTTGTTTCCTTCTTCATTCAGTCTTGAACTGACATTTAGTGGATGCCTAGTATGGCTCAGGATGTGGAGCCACGAATGTGGATGAGGTCTGTATCTCACCCTTGAAGAGATATGACAGGAGACCAGACAACACTGACAGGCAGCATGAGATCAGTGCCTGGAGGAAGGGTGGGCAGGACGGAAAAGGCGAGGCCAGGGATGACCCTCAAACACTCCTCATGCCATTGGCTGCCTTGTGCAAATAAGCAAATGAGGAAATGTCACTTCCTATATAGGCTGTTTGGAAGGCGTCTTTATGCACTGTCTTCTAGAGCCCCTGAAGGAAGGCCTGTGGGTGGAGAGTCGTGCCAAGTAGCAGGCAGAGGAGAGGCCTGAGGGCCTCCCAGTGTAAGTGATTTCTTGGGGTCTCGGGCCCTAAAAGGCTGGTGTGAGACTGGAGAAGGCGGGGAAGGACGAGGACCTACTGTGACTGGAGGCCACAGGGGAAGGCTGAGATGTCAGGCCACTGTGTGACCAGAGGACAGGAGAGGACTGTAGAGGGCTGTTGGACCTCATGCCTGTCACTCTGCCTATTCCTCAGGGCTCTACTGTCATGAGTGTTTCATTCCAGGTGTCCACCCAATTCCTACCCCCCCCCAGTGTGGGCATGCCGATTTTCAGTGCTCCAGCCAGCTTGTCTTCCTCCCCGGGGCTGGTAAACAATGCAGACCAGAACATATTTGTTCAGATCTCCTCACCTGAGGTGGATATGAATCTGGTTGCCACCCAGGCCAAGCAGTGGAAAATCTGCCCAGTTTGCAATGTGTACTTCCCATCCTGAGTGTCTACCAGGCTCACATGGAAGGGGCTCACAGACAAAGTGAGTTCAACTCCAGTGAGAAACTTGAACCAGTAAAGCTGGCCGTGTGTGCATCGTTTCTGAAGTGAACAAGAGAGGGGGCCATCCTTTGCCTCTCCTGCAAATGCCTAGTCTCAGAGGAGGAGCTAATGTACACTTACTCACACATGGCTTGGGGTGCTAGTATTGCCCATGTCCTTTCCAGAGCATTCAGGGTCTCTTGGAGCACAGCAAAATTAAACACCTTGGGAGGAAGAAGCTGTTGTTGGATTATCTTAACAGGGGCTTCTAGTTGAGCCTAGTTGCTGATGGCAACCTGTTGTTCCCCTATCTTGATTCCATCATCACTCTGCCAAGAGAGGAGATTGGAGAACAGGAGGTCCCCCTGGCTATTCTCTCAGGCACATATTCCACATCACTAGTGCCCTTTTATGTTAAGATGAGCTCTCAGGTTAAGGTTGTAACTCAGCTCAGAAATGGAGAGCTGATCTGCCCCCTCGGTTTGACAACATTTATGGTCGCCAATGCCTATATGTTACACTTGAAGGACAGAAACCATATTATGCCCACAGTCTCTACAGTACTCAGTTCTCCAACCTTTATGTGTGTCCACTGTAGTGGAATCTACCCTGGAAGCTTGACTCTTCATTTGCTGCATTGTGAACATGCAACCAAACATAGCTCAGACCTGCCAGTTCGGTCCAGTTTTGTTGAGAACAGTGAACAGCTATTTGCCAGTGAAGAATAGGTTACTGATTCTAACTGTCCCTTCAAAAGAAAATGTCCACTAATAGGGGAGGTTCTCCTCTCCTTTCTGATCTTAGTCTGTCAGTTCACATCAAAAGTGGCTGTATTGTCCTCTACTGTGGCCTGGTAAGGCTGCTCCCCCCCCCCCAGAGGGAGGTGATCAAAGAGGTGCCTGTGCCCATTGATGCCCCTCACGCTATGACTCTCTTCAGACAGAAAAGGGATCTTGGAACTACAGCCACCATTGTTACTACCATCTCTTTGACGGCTGTTGGAGCTACCACCAGGGCATTAGCCATGAGTCATACTGAGCAGACTGCTCAGACCCTGAATAATCATTTAGCCAATGCAGCTCATGCCTTAGTTGTACATAAAGGAATTAATGCTCAACTAAAAGGAAGCTTGATGGTGTTCAATCAGAGGATTGACCTCTTGCAGGAGCAAATTGATACCCTATGGCAAATCACTCAACCTGGCTGTCAATGAAAGTATGCTGGACTTTGTGTCACTAGCATACAACATGAGAATTTTTCCTGCGCTGCAAATCTGTCTAAACAATTGTCGAGCTATATTTTAGGTAATTGGACTGGAGAATTCGATACTACGATGGAGCAGCTGAGAGTGGCCATTGTCACAGTAAATTCTACCAGAGTGGACGCAGGACTAGCCACAGGATTATCAACATGGATTGCTGCAGCCATGAATCATCTGAAGGAATGGGCTGGCATGGGAGTGTTAGCAGGCCTTCTGGTGTTGGTCTCCTTGGTTTGCCTGTGGTATATATGCAAGATTAGAGTCTCACAACAGTGTGATGCAGCCATGATCATTCAGGCCTTTACAGCCATTGAAGCAGGACATTCTCCCCAAGCATGGTTGGATACCATAAAAAGCTAAAATGATACGCTCAGGATGCGAGGCTAAGCACTGCCCTCAGGGTCAGCCGCTTTGGACCCAGAGAAGAGCATGTCTGATTGCATGCGGGTTGATGCCCCAGGTCCCGCCTCTGAGAAAAAGGTATCGGACTGGTCTGATGCTCTTTGGGTGGATGACACCTAAATGAACATCAGTACAAAGTCCCAATTTATTTCTAATATCACAGATCAGACCTCTCCTCTTGCCTGATGCGCCTAAAACAAAAAGGGGGAACTGTAGAGAGCTGCGGAATGCTATGCCTTAAAGATGGAGCTGGTTTCCGCCTTCCACCTTCCCGATGGTGAGTGCTCTCTGTCACGAACAACTCCACATTTGGCTAAGGCTGAGGATCTGGCTTGCTTCCATGTATGTGGACCTATCTGCATTGCCCACGTGGCACGCCTGGGTTGGCTACCCAGAGGCTATTTAAGCTGTGGGCTGGCTTTCCCCGGGGTCCGAGGATTGTTCAATGTTCCTGAACAAACTGCATTGAAAAATAAAATAAATAAATAAATAAAAAAAAAAGAAATTGTCCGATGGCCATTGAGGTCCAGAAGACGAGAGAGGGGGTTGGGAAAGGTCCCTTGTGTGTACTGGGTAATGAAGCATCAGATCCAGAAGAAGGGACTAGTGCTGTGACTTTGAAGAGACAAAGGAATGAAAGCACAACGAAGGAACTTCAGGCCAGTAATGATTTTCTCCAGATGCTATCATTAGATCCTACCAAATGCAAAGACTACTACTCTCATGAAAAAAAGGCAGTTTCTTAGAGATTATTTCCAAAAGAAACCATATCCTAGAAGAAACGAAGTTGAATTGTCTTTATTCTTGAAGATGGAAAAAATTATTGTGGCTTTGTTTTTTGGAACAAGAAGATATATTTGCTTGCAGGCAATAGAAGACCACAGACCCTCAGTACTTCTAGGTTTTGATATGTCTGAACTTAAAAATGTTAAACACACACTGAACTTTGAGAATGAACCACAAAAGTCCTAGGCAGTAGTTAGTGCTGATTTTGGTGCCACCTTTGCTCTCTTGTGTTGCTTTCTGCAGCTTTTCTGGATTTTGCAAGGGCTTAGGAATAGTTAGATTAAGAAGTAAATGCTACCACAGATTCACTGATTGATGTAGTTGTGTCCTTTAGCAGTTATTTCTAAGCTTTCTGTTTGTCTGTTTGTTTGTTTTTTCCCAATCATTTGAATGAAGTTTGGTATTTCATATATCCCTTATTCTTAGTATTGTCCATGTTAAATGATAAGAGGAGAAGTCTTTAAATACTTGTCTTTTCACTTTAGGAATTTTCTGCTTGTTTGTAAATGGTTAGATGAAAGTAAGATCATCTTCTGGAGTGTTAGAGGTAGCAGCCAGGACACAGCAGTGCTGAGAGATGGGAGCACTGTCATGTGTTTTCCTTCCTAAGAAGAAATTTTTTGAAATTAACTTCTGTTAATATTTGCTTACCATATTATGAATTTGATTTATGTTTTCAGGGTTGTTTTGAAACTGTGTCTGAAAACACAATTCATATGCCTATGGCCTATACAGTCCTAAATGTTTTTTTTATTATTATCATTATAAGATTTCCATTTCATGAACTGGTATATAACACATAATAAGTTCTTTTATAAGTGAAATATTTGTAAGGACTGGAATGCATTCCTTTGTGAACTTCATAGGACATTTAAGGCGCTGGACTCTAGTATGAGTTTCTTACACATGGCTTGTGACTGTTTTGCAGAGAAATAGGCAGAGTAACAGCCATGGGGGTCCCACATATAAATGGGCTTCCCATTACATGCAGATCTTTAATCTCCAGGAAAAGATAAGAATTTTTAGAATAGACATTGAGAAGACACAGAAGTCTATCTTTCTTGAACTACCGATAAGCAGGTTGAGGAAAGCACCATGGTCACATCTATGACATTTCTGCCCTTATGTTTGGACCCTATTGAAATGGAGTACAAGTTTCAATCTTAATGGTGGAATGGGTTAGACAGGGATATCTCTCTCCTAGTTTGAGTATCTTGCTATATGTGTTAAAGTTGAAAAAGTGGGATTTCCTCTTGCCCAGGTATCCATTTGAGGGGCTGCTAAGGAACCTGTTTATTACTGGTCTGTGGATTCCAAGCCCTGTGTTTTCCACAGGCTATATGCACCATCAGATTGCACAGTAATGCAGATCTGACAGCTTAGGTCAGAATAATTTTTTTCCAGCAGAACAAACTACATCTGATCATGAGGCTGTGATAATGAAGAAGGAATACACAGAGAAAAGTATACTATTGTTTTTTTTTTTTTTTTTATTCTGAATAAGGTGGTGATTGTGTCTTTTCCCTTTTGGCTGGGGTCTGACCTCCATCTTACACATTTGGTGAATTTGAATGGAATTGAGGTACCGGAAAATGGAGGAAGGAGAAAGGAATCACTGCCTAAGGATATTAAGTTTCTAGAAAAGAAATAGGACCTTTTGAATAAATGAAAGTTTGACTTGAGATAGGGGAAAGATTATAACATTTGCAAATCTTATAAGAAGAGGAAGATAACAATATAATACCTAAGTACCAGTATTCTCATATTTGATAGAAAAGACTCATGTTTTATATTTCTCTCTTTTCTTTTAAAATACTCTTCAAACACATTATGTTTTTCTTTTTCTATCTTGGTATAAGAAATAGCAATTGGGGCTATTAATGTTTGACTCAACTATCCTGTGTTAGGCTCCTAGTACAAAGAATTAATTGTTACATTTATTTCATTAGCATGGTTCAAAATGAGCCCCTAATTCCTAAGGGTATTTCTTTGACCAGGAGATCAAATTACCTCCATTGGGAATAAAGCACCTCCATTGCCCTTTGATGTGTAAAGAAGGAACTTCTTTCCTTCAGGTAAAACACCCACAGAATGGGGCTCCAGAAAGCCATACAGTGTTGCTAGATAGATTTTTCTTTGTTTGTTTTTGTTTTTCAGAGACAGGGCTTCTCTGTATAGCTTTGGCTAGTTCTGGAACACACTTTACAAAGACCAGGCTGCCTTCCCACTCAGAGATCCACCTCTGACTCCATAGTGCTGGGATTACAAGCCTGTGCCACCATAGCTCAGCTGTTATATGGATTTTTTTTTTTTTGACTGTCACATTAGCATGTAGTTTCTGTAACAAGCCTTCAGGCAGTTTTGATTCTGTTTTGATTCTTGGTAAACTCTTGTCAATTCTGAGACCTTGTCTGGCTTTTTTGTTGTTACTGTTGTTATCTCTCTTCAGAGTGTCTGCTGTGAATTAAAATTGGTTTTACCACTGCCGAAAAATAAAAATAAAGTTTGTTTTGGAACACAGTCTCAGAAATTTATTTTACATGGTGTCTGAGGTCAATTTTGTATTACAAAGGCAGAGTCGAATAGTGATAGGGATCAGCAGACCTGGAAATTTAATATTTGCTTTCTGGTTTCTGTACAGATTTTTTCCCAGCACCTAGATTAGAGGAAGGCAGAAACATTTCTGGGTTTTCAGAAACTTTCTCCCCTGGATCACTTTCTCATCCTTACTAGCTTCATACTTATATTATTCTCCTATTTTTTAAATATTTTACTTACTGAACTTCACCCTGTATTCACATGTTCCATATAATCTCTCCCAATATCTCTTACCTCACAACAGCTCCATTTATTCCTGATACATCTGCAAGTGACCTTGTAGATGCTGTGAAGAAAGTGGCTTAAGGAGACCTTTATCCCTTTCACCCCAGACTGGATATACTTTTTTACAATATTCCTCTATTTTCTCCTCTTCCCTTTTCTTGATGCTCTGTAGTCCCCTGCTGCTACTTCTAGTTCATTTTGTTGCAAAAATGCTGGAAATGGGATTAGTCAAGGTCATCCTAAATAAACTCTATGCCCACTTTCTCTCACTGATCCAGTATTTTTTGTTTTTTGTTTTTTTTTTTTTTCTCCCTATATCTCTACGTTCCCAGAAAAAAAACAGGTGGTTTTATGCTGTTAACAAATGATCTTGTAACTCTCCATTTTCCAAGTCTCTTCAAGAATGTAGATAGCAGTCAGGGTCGTGGCACATACCTTATTCCTGGTACTCAGGAGACATGGCCAGCCTAGTTTACAAAGTGAGTTCCAGGACAGCCAAGGGCTGTTCCACAGAAAAACACTTTTGTGGGGAGGTTTAGAGGAGGGAAGAAGACAGAAATTGCATGATTGAATGCAGCCCATCAATTCAAGACTCTCCCATTGCCCTATGGCCTTTTCATTGGGCCCAGAATTTCACCCATGACCAAGACTCTCTTCAGCTTCAAAACAGCTACAGTTTCCCTATCCTACATTTTTATATCCTCTCAGAGTTAGGAAACATGTTTTCCTGCTAAAAGATTACACTTCCCTCTTTCCCTTGTGGCCAGACCAAGCAGCTGCAGAAGCCAGGGACTATGATGTGCTAATTGTTTCCATCCACATAAAGGTCTGCATTTGTTCATATGTACCATTTGGGCATCCATTTAAGTGGCTGATTAGATGGCCCTGTGCCATGAAGAAATCTTGTCCTATCTGTGCTAGATATTTTATCTCAACATGACAAGCTAAAGTCATATGAGGAGGTGCCTCCTCTCAATTAAGAAAATGCCTCCATAAGATCAGTTTGTAGTACTGCCTTTAGGGCATTTTCTTATTTAGTGAAGGATGGGGCAGGGCTCAGTCCATCTGTGGTTGTGCCATCCCTGGGCTAGTGGTTCTTGGTTCTATATGGCAGCAGACTGAGCAAGCCATATGAAGCAAGACAGAAAGCAGCAACCCTCCATGGCCTCTGCATCAGCTCCTGTGTTTTTTCATGTTCTCACTCTGTTTCAGAGTTCCTGTTATGACTTCCTTTGATAAGATGAACAGGGATTTGGAAGCTTATGCGAAATAAGCCCTTTCCTCCCCAAGTGGCTGTTTGATTATGGTGTTTCATCACAGCAATAGAAAATGTAGTTATGATACAACCTAAAAGCTAGACCTACAGTTCCCTTACCAGTAAAACATAGGTCAACGGGGGTGGAGTGGGAAACTTCAGGTTCCATATCCATCACAGATAGGAGAACTGTGAGGACATGGTCTGCTATACCTTGAAGGCTTAATATTCATGTCACAACAAAATACACATTTATGTAGGCCTGAAATTTGAAAAAGCAACCTCTTCTTTTCAAGTTTTTAACTCCTGATGAATACAAAACCAGCCAAGTAATGTGGGCTGGGCTTCACCTCTACTCACCATTTGACCAAGTGCCTTTATGCAGCACACAGCCCACATACCTGTACATGATCCTAACCATGGAGCCATGTTGCCAGTTGACAGAATTCATGAGGGAACAGTACATTCCAGGGGCTAAGAAAAGAACAATCATGAACTTAGTCTACGGACTTATTTTTGAGTGTTGCCTCATCTGTGACAGGAGGATGATATAGCACTCACTCACATTTTAGTATTATAAGAAACACAAGGAACACCAGGTGGGGGTGTGATATGTGGAATCTAATGGATGTTCAGAAGTTCCAATTATCATACACAGGGCAAGGAGTTTGTTCTGAAGCCTCCAGGACATAGTCACTAAAGGATAGCAGGAAACAGGCATTATGTATAGGATGGATAGTGGTCATGCCAAGTACATTGTAAACAGAATTTCCAATGGGATTTCAAAGCAAGAAGGGAATCAAGCCGGCATTTACTGAAGGCCCTTTACTGGTAAGCCTTGAAGTAGACGGTGTTATTTAATGTTGACCAAGAAAGGTAAATGAAGCTTGGAGGGATTAGATGACTTCCAGGAGATTATTCATCTAGTGAAGAACTCAGACTCTATCTTTTTAACATACTTTGTAGATATGGACTGTGTGGGAAGGACACGGAAGTGTTTGGGCTCTCTATTCCATGGAGATAAGCTCAGAGTAAGAGGTGGGTTGAGGTGCCATCTTACTAAGGAAGCCCTGTCTATTCAAAAGATGTGAGAAGGGAGAAGAGGTGAGTGTGTGTATTTTGTGTTCACTGAGCCTGGAGTTCAGTATTTCATCTAGACTGCCTGGCTAAAGATCATTTTGTTTCTTCTCCCCTGTGCTGGGGTTACAGATCCAGGAAACTGTAACCAGCTTTTTATGTGGACACCAACAGTATGAATTCAGCTCTGAATTCAGTCTGAATTCAGTGTGACAAGCAACTTACCTATAGAGCCATCCCCACAGTCCAATTTTATGTTCTTTTAATCATATTTTATAGGCATTTTATTACTCTTGAAAGCAAAACTAGAGAGAAAACTGTGGTAAGCAATGTCACTTGGCAGTATATGGAATCAATTTCCCATAAAAGCTAAATCTCTTGCTTAACACTGCTGTGAGAAAAGTGTCTGGATAATGCAGGAGGATTGGAAGGACTGTCAAAATCATGGAGATCTCCAAACATCCACTCTTTTGAACAGAAATTGTCCAGTTATAGTTTTTAAAAATTGAGGATATAACTGCCTAATGAAAACAATGTATTGAAAATACAAGGAAATAATTCTCTCCCTAGACTTACACCTCCTGAATGTTTCCTGTGTGCTGGAAATTTCTTCTAAAAAGAAGATCCTAACATAGTAAATGGAACTCATGGGTTAGCTGACAACCCATTTTCCACGTTTTTCTTCTTTTTCATGCCTATGAGTATTTTTGAATTGGGACCTAGGTTGAAAAGTGAAAATCTTTTGGATATTTTCCTAGTATTCTTTCCATTAGATTCTCCTTTACCTCTTCTTTCTTAGGATACCTTATCACAGGGAGGGGAGTGAATAATGATAACCAATGTCTTTCTCCCTTTCTTGATTTTAGACTTGTGCCTCTTAAGATGTTTCCATGTACAAGAGAGAGAATATGAAAGAGGACACATGAATCCGAGGCCCTGCTGCCAGAGAGGTGGGGTGAATTAGAGAGCAGTGTCTGATTGAATGGAGAGAGCATCATGAGATTCTAGCAAAGATAGTGAAACACAGTGAGCCTCATTTGATATTAAGGCTAAGCATTATGTATTTGACCAAAATGCACTCTAAAGGAAGACATCACAGAGGGGAAGCAACTCTGCCAGATGGGAGGGAGCATCTTTACCTTGCTGATGATGTGTATCACTCCATTTGTTGCTGCATTGTCACAGTCCACAATGGATACCCCCAATTGTGATATTTTGCAAGTGCAAACTCAAAGGGAAAGTGAGTGCACTTGATTTTTTATTACCTCTGGGTTTTCTGCCTTTTGAGCATCTGTATCCATGTAGTTTTGAGCCATTAAATACTTTAAATTGTGACCCATTAGACATCCAAACCGATAAACAATCATATTCTACATGAGGGGTATTCTCTGACTCTCAGTCTTTTCCACTCTGGGAGAGGAATTTTCATTCAAAATATGGCTTCTCTGGCAAGAGATCACATTCAAACACCACCTAGGCTGGAATACAAACAGCATCTTTATTCCAGGAGACAGAGGCAAGCAGATATGTGTTTAAAGACAAGTAGCAAATAAAGAAAAGCTTATGTCCAGGTGTGGTGATACATTCATTGTTTAATCCCAAACAATGAAAGGAAAGGTAGTTTGTAGAAAAAAGCACCCACTTTTGAAAATGATGTCTAATTGAGTGACAGAAACATTGATGATTAGAGAAAGATGTGACAGAAGAGGAAATGCCCAACTCTCATGTGAAGAGAGGAAAGGGAAGTTCCTTAGAGAAAAGAGAGAGAGAGAGAGAAATAGAAGAGAGAGGAGCGAGAGAGATGACAGGATACAGTTTTACTGGGACAGTGATAGGTAGGTTTCAGAGAGAGAACAAGCTAGACTGAGGTGAAGAAAGAACGAGCCAGAGAATGAGAAGATTAAGCAGATTGCTGTAGTTTGAGGTCAAACAGAGCAATTCAGGGGCTGAGAGAGAAGGCAGATTGAATCAGACAGCTGGGAGAGTAGATTGAGCCAGAACAGTTGAGTTGAACCACCCAGCCCAAAGATCAGAAAGAACAACAAAGGGGGAGCTTATTAATCAGTAAGTCTCAGAGGTTGACAGCCTTCCAAGTCTAGGTTAGCAGAAGGAGGCAATGAGCCTTCTCATCAACAATTGAAACAATTGAATAAATTTTCTGTTTACACAGTCTCTTTGTGTTTTTAAAAAGAAATGTAGAGGGAATTCACACAAAGCACTATACAGAGGAGATTCGTTTAGATCAGTAACATGGAAATCAATAAGCCAACTAGGCAGCCTGGAACATCTTGGTCCTTCACTACCCTCCCAGGGAATTAATTCTTGCCAATACCTATCTTGGCCTGCCAGAGGCCTTCAGCACTATGAGGATATCAACTCTTTTTAGAGCCCCCTCATTTGTGGTACCTTTTACAGAGATCACTGCAAATTAATAGAGACGGTGACTATCTACTGTTCAAGAGAAACAGAGCTCCATTTTTCTTTTTTTGGTTTCCTTCTTTCCCTCACTGGGAACTCTGTTTGCAATTTCTTTGTGATCTTACAGAGGAAGGACATTTGCTGAAAGGTGCATGAGTTCCATGTACAAAGGCTGTGGTATCAGATATCATCTGTCACATCTTCTTTTGTTAAAATGGGATATTTGTATTGTATTAGACACAGGAATGAACTTGAGAAACACTTGTCTTTGATGGTTATCTTCTCTAGGCCAGGATATTGATGGATTTATTTTGGGACTTGTACAACTTGTAGCATGCCAGGGTAGATGTTAATGTTTCAAAGAAAATTGAAGGTTTGAAATGCCAATGAATTTACTAAGCACATTGTATGAGTGCACAAAGTCATGCTGTAAATTAAGAAAATTAATAAGGATAATTACCTCTTGTGAGCAGTGTGGTGTTTCACTGCAATTTTATACACTATGCAGTGGTCTAACTAGGATACTTGGGCTCTCTGTAAAGCTCATCCTTTATTTCTTCCTGGGATGACAATGTTCAAATCCTCTGTTCCAGCTATTTGTTTGATTTACATAGGAGTTCTGGAGATTACATGTGGGACTTCACACAAGTCCTCACAGAGATCCACTTGCCTCTGTTTTCTCTGTGGCTGAGGTTAAAATCTTTTTTAACAGTGCCCTATTGTACTCCAAATTTGTATTTAAACAATTCAGAAAATAACATGAGCGTCCCTGGAATTTCCAAAGATTTGTATGATATCCATGAAAGAACATGTAGGCTATCACATGTCCCTGCTGTGTAGGCTCAGCTCACTAGATTCTTTTCCCAGTGCTCATAGGCTGACAGGGAAGCTAGGATGCTCTGAGCCATTGCTGCCTAAGGAGTCATTGTGACAGTAGTTGCTGGCTAGAACCCTCGCACATTTGGACCTTGTCAACTCATGGAAAGATTTTAACACCCAACCAATCATAGGCATGAAGCCAGACTTACCCCTTGAAGTGGCATGGGATTCCTTGACAGACTATAGGAAATTGGAAAGTGACAACCAGGTTTTCTAGAGCTCTACAATTCTGTGGACATTGCCCTTGCTCTATCACCAAGATACCTGTGTCTGCAGAGTTGGCACTCACCATAGGCACTCACCATAAACTCACTTGTAGTTTAGCTAACTTACATGACATCCTGTTACTGGTGATGGAACCACTGGGAGGTTTGTGTTACTACACACCAGATTGAAGTGTGTGGAATTGAATATGTTCACACTTTCTAGGTCATGTCAGGAGGAGCTTGCTGGTCTGCATTTTGTGTTACTGCTTCAGAGAGCTAAACCTTTTCTTTTTCCTTTTTTCTTTATTCTTTTTCATATAATATATATTTTAAAGATTCCTTTATTTTATACATATGAGTGATTTGCTTTCAGGCCCACCAAGAGAGGGAGTTAGATTGCACTACAGACAGCTGGGAGCCACCATGTGGTTGCTGGGAATTGAACTCCTGAAGAGCAGCCAGTGCTCTTAACTACTGCCACATACAATATATTTTGTTCATGTTTTCCTGTTCACTTAACAACTCCCAGATCCTCCCCCCTTTCTTCCCCACATAACATTATAATGTTTCTCTCTTAAATACAAAGACATCCACAAATGAAAATCAAACCCAATTTATTGAAAGATGAAATGTCTATATTTTTATGTATATTAAAGCTTCGGCTATATAACATAAACATTAAGATTGAATACATAGAAGTAAATTTAAAAATATCAACTCTTTCATCTCTACCCATTTTTTTTTATTTGGAACTAATTTTTCATTGCATTCTTCCTTATATACACAGGGTACATAGAAGCATAAATAAATGGTATTGTAAATCTATGAAAACAATTTATACTTCCTTAACTCTTTTTTTTCCTAAAATATGAATATTTTTCCATCACCCTATGTACAATAACTTCATCATTACTTAAAGTTAATACTTTCTGTAATCACATATCATTTTTATCCATTTCTTGTTCCCTAAAATCATTTAGATGTCTGCTATTTGTTGTAATAGGAATATTCTAGCAAGCATTCATTTGAACATATTTGTTTATGGGAAACTCATATCTGAAAATGCACTTTTAAGAAAACTCTTGTATCTTTATTGGATATGGAACACGTTAAGAAACTCCTTTAGAAGTAAAAAATATTCCACATTTTCATCTACCATAGCAATTCCTGTTGTTGTAAGTTTTCTTAGCTATCAACCTATTAAAAGAAAATGATGCTCTGCCAAAAAAATAAAAAATAAAAATAAAAATAAAAAAGAAAATCAAACCCAACAAAAAGCCTGCAAGACAAAAAAATAAAGAGAAAAAAAAAAAAACCCACAGAACCTGAAATACAACCATGGGATTCGTTTTCTGCTGACTATAAACTCCCAGTCATGAGGCCAGCCCTGGAGTATGGTTAATATACACAGTGACATTCCATTGGATAAAAGTGATAAAAGTGATTTTCCCTTTTGTAATAGCAAATCTCAATGAGCTCTGTACTTGCCATGGAACAAGCCCATGCACAAGGAAATAGGAAGAAGTACCTTAAATGTCAGGAATATCAGTTCCTGGGCTGGAGCCCTGAACTTCACAGAAGGTAGAAAGCTAGCCAAGCACCCTCCCTTTTAAGCCCTCTAACTGTGGGCAATGTGAGCATCTACTTTCTGCTCTTGCACATCTACTTTCTGCTCTTGCCATGGTAACTTCCCCTTGATTTGAGACTGTTTCCTCAAACTCTGAGCAAGAATATACACTTAAGTTGCTTTTGTCAGACACTTGATTAAATTCCTGGGCAGAAAATTAATGAATATATTGCTGTAGCCTAGTTGTTTTTGCTGTTGTTGTCATTATTTTCCTCTCTATTTCTCCTCTTTAAAATGTGTATATGTGTGATCATTGTTGTAACTGGGTGATGTTCACACAGGAATCTATTCTCTCTGTGTACATAAATGGAAATTTGCATCACAATACTTCAGAAAGGTACCACTCCCCAAAGAGCCAGATGGCAGTGCTCTTACCCCATCTGCCTTGTCCAGGTGAAGGAAGTTTCCCAGCAATGATGTTGCTAGCATATGCAAGGATGACAGTGTTTGCAGATCAACCACTTTGTAAGTGCCTGGGAGTGTGTGGTATCTAAAGCACCTGGTCATAGGGGTCATAATAAAAAATAAATCCATGCACCAGGGATAAATGCAACAGAAAAATCAACTCTGAAGTCAAATTATGGCATTCAAATTTCATGTTCTCCCATATGCAAACATCACACTCACTTTTGCAGTAATGAGCCTTAGCTGGAATTATTCTTTAACCACTTGTGCCTCACTTTTCACATCTGTCAAAAGTGTAACAATGTATGCTCAGGATGCGAGGATAAACATTGCACTCAGGGACAGCTGCTTTCGACCCAGAGAAGAGCATGTCTGATTGCATGCAGGTTGATGCCCCAGGTCCTGCCTCTAAGAAAAAGGTATCAGAAGGGTCTGATGTTCTTTGTGTGCATGACACCTAAATGAACATTGGTACAAAGTCTCAATTTATTTCTGATATCAGAGATCAGACCTCTACTCTTGCCTGATGCACCTAAAACAAAAAGGGGGAACTGTAGAGAGCTGCATAATGCTGCGCCTTAAAGATGGAGCTGGCTTCTGCCTTCCACCTTCCTGATGGTGAGTGCTCTCTGTCACAAACAACTCAATATTTGGCTAAGGCTGAGGATCTGGCTTGCTTTCATGTATGTGGACCTATCTGCATTGCCCACGTGGCACGCTGGTGTTGGCTACCCAGAGGCTATTTTAAGCTGTGGGCTGGCTTTCCCCAGGGTCAGAAGATTGTTCAAGGTTCCTGAATAAACTGCATTGAGAAGAAAAAAAAAAAAAGAATAAAAAAGTGTAACTACCATCCAAAAGGTGTTCGATGGGTTAAGTTAGCTTTATAGAAAGCACATTGCTTGGTTTACTAGTGGTTCTTCAAATGTGGGTTGTAAACACTTTGGGGGTCCCATATCAGATACCCTGCCTATCAGATTTACATGACAATTCATAACACTTGGAAATTTACAGTTATGACATGGCTATGAAAATAATTTTATGGTTCAGGTCACCACAACATGAGGATCTATATTAAAGGGGTGTTACATTTGGAAGGTTGAGAACCACTGGTTGAGAGTCAACTGTTAACAGATAAATTGTCCTGACTCAAGGAAGGGTTGCTTGTGCCATCCTGGTGAAGGATCTTGTCCCTTTTCTGCATCAGATTAAGGAATGTTCACCCTGACAACAGTCATATAGCATGGAAGATAAGATAAATGACACCCACCTTATCAGGGCTGGATTATTGCTTTGTGACAAACAGAAGGGTTTCTCATTCTGGTCCATGTCCTCAATGGCTTGCTGGGTTGGCACAAGGACAGTGAGATTTGAGGTGGACTGCAGGGAAACATTCTGAGTCACAGGAGGAGAGAAAGTGGCCTGAATACTGTTAGCTACTTGCTGGACAGACATATATGATATCAGAGATGATGGCATCCTGTGTGATGTAACTCCAGGCACACTGGGAAGATCCTAGGCTTTCCTTCCCCACTCCACCCAGACCTTGGCTTGATGACTCACTTTCTCTTTTGAGACTCAATCTTTATTTCCTTTTCAATGTGTGGATCTTTATAACAGTGAAGATTTTCCTGATTGGGTCATAGTTGTAAATTATCTGTAAAAAGGAAGATAAAGAGTCTTGTGTGTGTGCATATGTGTTTGTGAGTGCAAATGTGTACAAAGGACTATGTGACTTCTACTATGTCTTTAGAGTAAGAAGGTTGCAGAGAATGAAGCCTGTCTCAAACTCAACAATGTTTCATTCATGCCCAGAAAGTTTATTGTTATGTTCAACAATTGGATAGAAAAATATTCAACCAAAAATAAATAAAAAACAACCCAAATCCCCTAAATTTTGCTATATAGAACTTACTGAAGCCAGAGATGTTGGCATGTACCAACATACATGACTCCCTGTATTCCCATCACTCAGGGAGTCAGAGGCAGGTATATCTCTGTTAATTAGGGACCAGACTGATCTACAAATTGAGTTCAGGACAGCCTAGGCCACACAGAAATTCCCTGACTCAAAACAAAACAAAAAAACAATGACAAAACCGAAAAAATAACTTACAGATTTCTGGTGAATATTCTTCTTGGAATGACTTTCAAGTTTGAACACAAAACCATTTAAAGCAGGTTGTGCAGAAATGTGCGCTATCAAACCTGCTACTGGGCTGGCATTGCAAGGGGTGAGACTGGGCATAGCCACAGGGAAGTCAGCATGCCCAGAGAGGAAGGACTTCCCTGCCTTGCTTTATGGAGAGGGTTGTACTGAGCCTCCACTGTAGAAACAAGTGGTTCTTCAGGATACAGGAAGCTGTTCTCTGAGTGACTGCTGCCTGAGGAAGACCTATTTTAGCCCATACATACATAGAATGACAATCTGTTATGATGTCTGGCTAGGTCAGACTTCCCAATCCATTCAGCCCAAGAGGACAGAGTTCTAGACAATTGGACAGGGTGAGAATGGATTCTTTTAGCTTTGCTTTTGATACAGTGTTTCTGGGTGTAACAGCCCTGGCTATCCTGGACACTCTCTGTAGAACAGGCTGGCCTTGAACTCATAGAGAACCACCTGCCTCAGCCTCCAGAAGGCTAGGATCAAAGGCATGCCACCAAAACCTGCTTGAGATGAATTTTTTTTATGTGATCCTCCAAGGGGTTGGAAAGTAAGCTCTACAAATATTTTAGGCAGAGAGCTAAACATATATGCAGTTCCCAGGTCACAATTGTAAGTCCAAATTGTAGTGAATCATGAGGTAAGTCACATTAAACTTTCTGAGAAAGCTATGTGATTTCTTTAAAATCCATGTGATGGCTAGTGCTATTATTATGTTGTTGAATTTCTTGGAAATCAGCTACCTGGCCTTTACCTGCAGTTTCCAGCTTGGTTATTCATGTTAACACTGGTGACCAGACCAAGCCTCACTGACTTTTAAATCAGGGTCTCCAGGAGAGAGATAGATTATAAAGAGCAGAAAAAGAGGAGAAGCATCTTTGCAGATTCCTCCCAACTCCACCCCCAAGATACATTGACAATTACTTATTCATTTATTCGAAAGATGGTGGGAGAGCATAAAGAGAATATAGAAACATTATCTCAGTCTCTTTCTGGATAGCCAACACCTACCCCCTTGGCCTGTGCTGTCTACAGAGCCTGCCTCCCCAGGCTGATGTGAACCTGTGCCCCACCTATGTGAGCCTATAAGCAAAAACTGCAGGTGGCCTCCATAGTCAGGGGCCTGACTCTCCTCTAGAGCAGAGGTCCTCAACCTTCCTAGTGCCATGACACTTTAATACAGTCCCTCAATTTGTGGAATCCTCCCCACAACAAAAAATATTTTCTTTGCTACTTCATAACTATAATTTTCCAATGGTAAATACCTGTGCTTTTTGATGATTTTAGGAGAGTCCCATGAAAGGGTCATTCTACTCAAAGTGGTTGAGACCCAACATCAAACTGAATGGAGAGAAACTTAAAGCAATCCCACTGAAATCAGGGACAAGACAAGGCTGCCCACTCTCTCCATATCTCTTCAACATAGTGCTGGAAGTCCTTGCTAGAGCAATAAGACAGTTGAAGGAGATCAAGGGGATACAAATTGGAAAGGAAGAAGTCAAATTATCACTATTTGCAGATGATATGATAGTATACATGAGTGACCCCAAAAACTCTACCAGGGAAATCCTACAGCTGATAAACAACTTCAGCAAAGTGGCAGGATACAAAATTAACTCAAAAAAATCAGTAGCCCTCCTGTATACAAAAGACAAAAGGGCTGAGAAAGAAATTAAGGAAACAACACCCTTCACAATAGCCACAAATGACATAAGGTACCTCGGAGTAACCCTAACCAAGGAAGTCAAAGACTTGTATGAAAAAAAATTCAAATCTCTGAAGAAAGAATTAGAAGAAGATATGAGAAGATGGAAAGATCTCCCATGCTCATGGCTTGGTAGGATTAACATAGTAAAAATGGCCATCTTACCAAAAGCAATCTACAGATTCAATGCAATGCCCATCAAATTACCAACACAATTCTTTACAGACCTGGAAAGGAAAATTCTCAACTTCATATGGAATAACAAGAAACCCAGAATTGCTAAACCAATCCTCTACAATAAAAGATCTCCTGGAGGTATCTCCATCCCTGATCTTAAGTTGTACTATAGAGCAACAGTTTTAAAAACTGCATGGTACTGGCATAGAAACAGAATGGTGGATCAATGGAACTGAACAGAGGACCCAGAAATAAACCCACACACTTATGGACACCTGATCTTTGACAAAGACGCCAAAACCATACAATGGAAAAAAGATAGCATCTTCAACAAATGGTGCTGGTCTAACTGGATGTCTACATGTAGAAAAATGAAAATAGATCCATACTTGTCACCCTGCACAAAACTGAAGTCCAAGTGGATCAAAGACCTCAACATAAAACCAGACACATTAAATCGGCTTGAAAAAAAAGTGGGAAATACCCTAGAACTCATTGGTACAGGGGGAAACTTCCTGAACAGAACACCAACAGCACAGGCTCTAAGAGCAACAACCAATAAATGGGACCTCATGAAACTGAAAAGCTTCTGTAAAGCAAAGGACACCGTCATCAAAACAAAGCGACCACCTACAGATTGGGAAAGAATCTTCACCAACCCTTTATCTGACAGAGGACTCATATCCAGTATATATAAAGAACTAAAGAAGCTGAAAAGCAGCAAACCAAGTAATCCACTTAAAAAATGGGGAACAGAGCTAAACAGAGAATTCTCTGTAGAGGAATACCGAATGGCAGAGAAGCACTTAAAGAAATGCTCAACCTCATTAGCCATTAGGGAAATGCAAATCAAAACAACCCTGAGATTTCACCTTACACCCATGAGAATGGCCAAAATCAAAAACTCAAGTGACAACACATGCTGGAGAGGTTGTGGAGAAAGGGGAACCCTTCTCCACTGCTGGTGGGAATGTCAACTTGTACAACCACTCTGGAAATCAATCTGGCACTTTCTCAGACAACTAGGAATAGCGCTTCCTCAAGATCCAGCCATACCACTACTGGGCATATATCCAAAAGAGGCTCAAGTACACAAAAAGGACATTTGCTCAACCATGTTTGTAGCAGCTTTATTTGTAATAGCCAGAAGCTGGAAACAACACAGATGCCCCTCAACTGAAGAATGGATGCAGAAATTGTGGTACATCTACACAATGGAATATTACTCAGCAATGAAAAATAAGGAAATCATGAAATTTGCAGGTAAATGGTGGGATCTGGAAAGGATCATCCTGAGTGAGTTGTCTCAGAAGCAAAAAGACACACATGGTATATACTCACTCATATAGACATACAACATAGGACAAACCCACTAAAACCTGTGCATCTAAAGAAACTAAGCAAGAGAGAGGACCCTAACTAAAACGTCCAAACCTCATCCAGAAAGGCAAAGAGGATGGACATCAGAAGAAGAAGAAAACAGGAAACAACCTAGGAACCTACCACAGAGGGCCTATGAAAGCCTCTGCCCTTCAGACTATCAAAGCAGATGCTGAGCCTGATGGGCAACTGTTGGGCAGAGTGAATGGAATTTTAGGTAAGAACTGGGAAATAGTAAGAGCTGGAGAGGACAGGGTCTCCACAAGGAGAGCAACAGAACAAGAAAATTTGAACATAGGGAACTTCCCAGAGACTCATACTCCAACCAAGGACTATTCATGGAGATAACCTAGAACCCCTGCACAGATGTAGCCCAGGGCAGTTCAGAGTCCAATTGGGTTACATAGTAATGTGAAGAGGGACTGCCTCTGACATAATCTGATTGGCCTGCTCTTTGTTCACCTCCCTCTGGGGGGGGGGGGAGCAGCCTTACCAGGCCACAGTAGAGGACAATACAGCCACATTTGATGTGAACTGACAGACTAAGATCAGAAAGGAGAGGAGAACCTCCCCTATTAGTGGACTTGGGGAGTGGCATGCAAGCAGAGGGAGGAGGGAGGGTTGGATTGGGATGGGAGGAGGGAGGGGCTTATGAGGGGATGCAGAATGAATAATGTGTAATTGATGAAAAATTTAAGAAAAAAAATTGAAAACATGGGTTATTAAATATGATTTAAATGTAAAAAAAAAAAAACAAAAAAAAAAACAAAAAAAATGCAAAAGCAGGCTTGATAATGTTTTAAATAAAACAATTTTGGACCATAGTAATTTTGGGGTGTATAGACCTATGGGCTACAATTAACACATGCCTGTCCCATTGAGGTGAGATCTAGCTTACTAGACACCTAGGCCTTAAGGAGGGTCCTAAAGGAAACAGCCCCCAGTCAGGGACCATGTAGAAGAAGCCCCAAACTGGGGCTATTGGCTAACATGCCTGGACTTATACTGTGGTTTTGCCACAGCCTACAGAAAACATCTTTGGATAGAAATGAGTAAGCATAGGGTGAATTCTCATCAAGGATGGGCAGAGGCATTGAAAGTTATGTTTACATGGGAAGACAGGAACATGGGAGTTGAAGGTGCTGGAGGTTTTGGGGTCATAAACTACAGTTGGAAGAATCCAAGCTCCAGGGTGGGGTCAGGTACAATGAGTGCCAATGAGAAGCAAACTATGGGACCTCGAGGCACACAGCAGGGGTGTGTATGTTGGGTCTTCTGGTGGAGGCGTCACAGCATTCTGGGGACAAGCACTGGAGTGGTTTTTGGTTTTCAGGCTTAGGGTCCTAGGCAATTTCTAGAGTTAAAGTTATGTAGGAGAAGAGGCACAAGAAATGGACTGTGTTAAAAAAAAAAAAAAAAAAAGCAAAAGGTGAGGAAAGAAATCATCACAGTGTCAGGTCTCAAACCCTGGACAAACTGCTAAGTGTTGTACTTGTAAACACATCAAAGCTGAGGCTGGCTAGCCAAGTGCTCCAAGCATCTCTCCATTTAAGGATGTTGCAGGGTCCTCCTGGCTTGCATATCCTGCCCCTACCCTGAAACCTTCAGCCCAGGGACTAGCCTGCCATTCTGCCAGCTGCTCATCCCTATATAATCCAGTTATTTTTTCTAGGCTGGTTGTTCTGGCCCTTTTACATCTTGGTCAGTCTCCTGGCCCAGGCAGCTGCTATTGGTTTATGACTGTCTCCTCTCTTGCTCTCCATTCTCTTCCCCCCTCAAATGACCCTACTCAGCTTGGCCTTGTTCATTCTTGACTCTCCCAGATGTCTCATCCTCTGGCTGTATTTAACCTTTTATCTACTATAAAACTTCTTCTCTACTGTCTTGTCCTTCTTCTTGTTCTACTATACTTAGTAGCAGTCATGTCCTTCTTCTTGTTTCTTTTTTCTTTCCTCTCAGTCATCTGGTGTCAAAACCCAGAATTTCTGTAGGCTTACATGTGACAAAGGAGTAAGGTGAAGATCCTCCCTCTTGAGATTAGAGAACTATTCTGTGAGAGAAAGAAATGGAGAGTTAGTGACCATTGAGCACGACCCATACTACACAGATAAAAAACTCTATGTTGGTGATTAAGTGTTGTGCCTGACACATGGACAGACACCAACTCGGAAGCAAGTAATTGTTCATAGCCTCTTGTTACTGACCTGTGGAATGGGGATCATAATAGCACTAAATCCAGACAACTGTGGTGAGTTTTAAATGAGATGCTACTTCATAAAGGACCTAGAAAGAACCTGGTATACAGAAGGCATTTGCATGTGCATATGAGCACACATGTACACATGCATGTGAACACACCTCAATCAGGATGAGCACATACATGCACACACATACACACACACAAACACACACACAAACACCTCATTCAACATGAGTAAATGCAGGATGTTCTGGGTACCCCATAGGAGTCCATGGAATCCTAAGGGGAGCACTGACAGCTATCCCATAGAGCCCAGCATAGGGAGATCAGTTGCTCACTTGGGAAATCTGAGACAATTTGGCAAACAAAAGGTTTTTAGGACTGCTCTGTGTGTAGAAATTGCCCAATAAATTCTGCTGCACCTTGGGAAAGGAGGAACCCACCAAACCTGTAAGGACCTGCAAATGCCATCTGTGTTCATTTAAAATCTGACAAATGGGCTACTGTTCCAAAGGGTGGAGTGGGCTTACAATGTTCTGACAGTGTTTTTTTTAAGAAATGGGACACTGTGTGCCTTGAGGGAGGGCAAGAGAGCTGGGGAAGGCATTCAAACTGAGGAAAAATATCACAAGAGAAAAACAGAGGTTAAGAAGCATTTCTAGTGGGAGAAAAGATGTTTAGGATGGATTCTGAAAGTCTAACATACCCCAGTTGGGGCTGATATAACACTATTCACATGTGGGAATAAGTCAGTAAGACAATCCATTGTATGAAATTTCACTGTAACAGTGTCACCTGCTATGTGAGCTTTACAAGACAAGTGTGTATATATTATAGAACAGTGTACAATATTTTATAACCATGTGAAACCCAAGCACAGCCTGTGCATAGCAGAATACAAGCTTATAGGCTAGAGGTAATACCTTCTGGTTATCGGCACAGCACCTCTCTGGCCCCACTCTTAACACTTCTAACATTTAATCCAAACATGGCTTGTCTCTATATTCACAGAATTTAAAGTAAGTATTCATTTGACTTGCCAACAATCTTCCAAAACAACTGTGGCTGATTGAAGGCAATCTTAGATGGGGCTTATTTGATTTCTTAAGTATGTCATAGAGACCCTGTCTTCTGTATCCCTTCAGGTCATTCAACATTTGTTTGCAGGAGAAAATGTAGACTCTGGCTGTACATATTGAACATTTTTTTTTGTTAAATATTTTAGTTTCTCTCTTTGTTTGTTTTCACAGTAGCTGTGACATGGGAAATTTTATGACATGCTTGGGTCTTTCTATTCAATATGCAGTGCTGAATTGAACAGGTTTTGATAAAAAAAAATAAATGGCATATGACTGATGAATGGAAATGTAGATGACTCTTGACAGCTGGGTCACTGGTTAAAGATTGGTATTAGAGTGAAGGAGGACCGTAACTCAGTTCCTAATATGAATATTGGAAATCCTCGGAGTCATAACACTTTTGGATTTTATACCCCTGGCTTCTGTGTACTCATTTACACACACAAACTCGTGCAGTCATGCACACACACATGCACACCCAAGCAGCACTATAAATAAAAATAAAAGGTTATATGCCTAGGAGTGGTATAGCTGGATCTTGAGGAAGGATTAGTCCTAATTGCCTGAGAAAGCACCAGATTGATTTCCCAAGTAGGTGTACAAGTTTACATTCCCACCAGCAATGGAGGAGGGTTCCTCTTTCTCCATGTCTTCTCCAGCATGTGTTGTCACATGTGATTTTCATTTTTTAGCCATTCTGATGGGGGTAAGGTAAAATCTCAGGGTTTTTTAATTTGCATCTCACTCATTAGTTGAGGATGGTGAAGATTTCTCTAAGTGTTTCTATGCCATTTGATATTCCTCTATTGAGAATTCTCTGTTTAGCTCTGAACCCCACTTTTAAATTGGATGACTTGGTTTGTTGGTGATTAACTTCTTAAACTCTTCATATATTCTGGATATAAGCCCTCCCTCTGTCAGATACAGGTTTGGTGAAGATCCTTTCCCTACCTGTGGGCTCTGAAGGCCCATGCATGGAGGGGACCTAAACCCCCTGCTCAGATGTAGCCTGTAGACTCAGTCTCCAAGTGTGTTCACTAGTATGCAATCCAGGGATTCTATGATGTGAACTCATGGGCAGGCCCTCTGATCACTGACCCTGAGGGGGGGTAGGGGTGAGTGTAGCCTTGCCAGGCCACAGAGGAAGACAATGCATCCATTCCTAATGAGAACTGCTAGGTTAGGATCAGATAGAAGTGGAGTAGCATCTCCCCTAACAGTAGACTAGGAGAAGGGCATGAGGAGAGAAGAGGAAGAGAGAGAGAGAGAGAGAGAGATTGGGAGGAGATGATGGAGGGGCCCACAGTGGGATACAAAGTTAAAAAATGTAATAATTAATAAAAATTTTAAAAGCACACAAAAAATAAAAATCTTTTTTGTTTGTCTTTTGAAAGGGAGTGTCTCTGGTTGTCCTGGACCTACTTTGTAGACCAGGCTGTCCTGGAACACACAGAGATCCTCATTCCCCTTCCTTTATAAGTGCTGGCATTATAGGTGTGCACCATTGCATCTGGCTCTAAAAAGAAATCTTAAAACAAAATTTTGACTACTGCTGTTGACACTTAATACAGTTGTGGCTTTCTTCTCCCTGACATACTTCTTCATGGCTTCCTTGTTTGGAGCAAACACTGGGTAAGCACCTGCATCCTTGATTGCATTTGCCAGATTGTATTCCTACAAAGACAGGCTAGACAATGAGGGGATCCTAGATCCTAGACAGCTTGACAAAAATGGTTTTGCAGAGAACATATTACTTACAATGATGTCGCCTTGGAAGATGGAATAGGCAAGCATCTGGTCCAGTCACATGAGTAGGTTTGGTAAGGAGCCACTTAGACCTCTTTGAGGATCAGCACCTGGGAAAAGAAGCCCCAGATTTCTAGTTAGCCAATTTTGATACCATATGTGGTTCACTGATGACTATGGAAGTCCTGCTGGCTTCTTTGGCCTGTTAAAAGAATTGACTGAAAACTTTTTTTTTTTTTTTTTTTTTTTTTTTTTTTTACCAAGGAAGTTATTCCAGGATGCAAACCGACTAGGCTGGAAGGAACTTTGAAATGTTAGTTCAATCTTAATTCTTTCTCTTAATTTAGTTTTCCATTTAGAGAAAATTTCATCCTATAAAAAAGACTTTATTGATCCAGCTAGGAAATCCTTTCTAAATTCCATTAACATTTGTTACTTCTTTGCTTATCCTGAGAACCTTAAGTCTACTATACTCCAGTGACATGAATTTGGCTGCAAAATTCTTTGCTTGATAAAACTACAAAGACATGCAACTTTACATAAATAGATTTCTCTCTCTCTTTCTGTGTGTTTGTGAGAGAGTGTTCAGAGCCTTGTGCAGATGGGGCAAGTAGCTATTGCTGAGGCATTTCCCTGACTAGTTGACCACCCAACCCCCTTAATTCTTCCCATTTTTGAAACAGAATCCTTCCATGAAGTGCAGGCTGTTCTCAAGCTTTCTGTGATCCTCCTGTTGTAGCTTCGTGAGGGTGGGTACTACAGGCATGCCTGGATACAAAGCTATTGACTGAAGCAAAAGCCAAATAGTGAGCCAAAGCCATTTATTGGAGCCAATGCCAATTAGTGGAAAAGTTACCAAAAACCACACTAGGACCCTAGGTCATGGATGATAGACTTAGGTGAGAACATCTGCTTGTCATTCTTGGAGCATCCTTGAGATATCTTAAGGAAACATTCTTGAGATATCTTGCAGGAGGTATGTCAAAACATAAAACAGTTTTGCAATCTTCTGCAGCAGTAAATTAGTAAGAGGTTAGTCAGAATGATTATTTATGGGAGTAAGCATGACTTATTTTTACAGGGTCTCAAGGAGTTCATCAGGATGGGAGGAGTAAGGTGAAGGAGTCTGGTAACTGGAATTCTGCCTCCGAGGCTTGGCAGATGCTGGTCTTATCAATAGTTCCATTTTTTCAGAGATTGTCCTTGGTGGTTAGTCTCTGCAGGTGGATTTCTCTGAGACTGAGATGTAGATAGCAAGCTCCCTGCACCCTTGGGAACCAGACAGCAAACTTTGTATAACCTTGCGTTAATTCCTGCAAGCCTTGCCAGGTGGCTCAGATGTGTTGCTACTGTGAGAAAATTTTGCTTGTACCCTTTGCTTTATTAGAGTTGTGTGCACATTCAGTAAATTGAGACTTGATCAGGATTCTGTCTTGCCTCCATTATTCACATCTCTGTCTCCCAATTTCCTTCTTTCAGGTGGTTCCTGTTCATCTAGCCTGTGGAATGGGTCAGTTGGTGCCCAAAAAAGGGACCTTGAAAAAGTGGGGCAAAAGTGAGAAACACTGGTTTTTGGAGCTCCAGATGCCTAAGTAAAAACAGTGCTTTGTGATACCACCCATTGCACAGAGGAAGATAAGGTAGGCAGGCAGCTCAATCATTGGGCAGAGCAGTAGCAGGGAGTTATTTATGGGACGTTAAGGTCAATATTAAAATAAACAGGACTAATAGGGAGAAATGCCCTCATGCCCTTTAGTTTGTAAATGAATTATGTCCCTCTTTCCCAGTTGAAGGTATGTAAATATGGAAAAGTGGGATAGTGTAGGGAAAAGATTGCAAGAATATTACAATAATAATGGTCCTGAAAAGGTACCTGTTATATCTGTTCCTCTGTAGAATCTAATTACAGATGTGCTGGCTCCTAGGCATGAGAATGAGAAAATGAAAAATTTTGATCTCACAAGCTAAAAAATTGCTTGAAGAAAATGGAGCACCGAAACAGGCAGGAAAAAAAAAGTACTTCTAAGAGTATTTCAAATGTTTATAAAGGAGCCCAAACAGATTTGTGTAATTTGAGAGCCAAAAATAATTTAAGAGCTAGATAGGGAGGATGAAAGGAAGTCAGAGGAAGAAACTGCCAAGTCTCATAAATAAGATTGGCTGCCTTGCCCTCTGCCCACATCCTCTCACCCATGGATTTCCCTGCCACATGTGCAGGAGATACAGGACCTCTGCAGGAAAATATTACTGTTCTTTAAGAGAAAGTCCAATTAGAAAGGAAACAAATTCAGTTATTAAGAGAATTCCAAAAATTAAATAAAATCAATAGTAATAATAATAATAATAACAGTAATACTAAATAATAATAACCAAAGTAAAATTGGATTGTTTGCACTGGTAAATTTTAAAGTCTGTTTTACTTTTAAAATTATAAATGTGCTCTATGATTTCACTCCTAAAGAGCATGTTTGTTTTAATATTACAGAAACAGGTTTTAAAAAAATATGTAAATGTTTAAAATGCAGGTACTGCCATTGTTCTTTCGCTTTGTCTCTGTTTTTTTGTTTGTGTGTGTGTGTGCTGTGTGTGTGTGAGTGTGTGTTGGCTTTCTGCTTTGGTTTCTGGTTTTGAATTGCTCTTGATGTCTGGGTAAACTAGTACAGTTTTCAATCTGGTCAAGGGAATATGAAGCACCCTCCAATTCCCTGGGAGGGGGCTTATAAAGCCCTACTTTTTTGGCACCCAGAGAATAGGTTGAGGAGACCATATTTTGTGTGATAATAGGGCTCCTGGAGCCCGCTCTCCATTTGGAAGCTGTGGAGAAGGCCATGGGTGCTCTGCTCCTTCTGGTATCTGTGTGTGTGGAAGGGACCCATGAGAGGGTCCACTCCTGGAATTTGTGGTACTTGTGTCCAATAGAGGCTGGTTTAGCCCTAGTATTTGAGTATTCTGTTTACTCCAAGGTGACAATAGAGGATTTCTATGTTCCTTAGCTATCTCTCTATATGTGTACATGTTTATATGTGGACAAACAGATGATATTTTCAAATCTGGCTGATGATATTAATATTTTAGACATATATTAATATATTTAGACATGAGGCGGTTTGACTCAACACCTCTGAGTTTACTCCTGGAATATCAAAGTTAAATTTTATAATACATTTTAATTTTTTCAGGTATATGAAAGAAATAACCTTTGGTCAGTCTAACAAGAAATTTAAATCAGTTTCAGAACCTTTGGGCGAGATCAAAAGAACTTGGTATTTATTTCATTAATTTTGAGAAGTAAAAATCAAGCCATAATGTTTGAGCCAACTAAAAAAAACCATAATTATTACAGTACATCATTTAATACAAAACTGTGAATATATCATGTATAAAATACATTCTTCATTTAAAGAGGCTGGATGTCACCAACCAGCAGGGACATCTAAATACCATCTGAGATACAGCGGACAGGGAGAGAGACAGGGCAACACAGAGAAGTAAACCTATTCTACATGCTGATTTAATGTGTGTAAGGTTAACATTTACATAGGCAAATGATTGCAAGCAGTTTCTCACACAGACAATTTTACTTAGCTATATCATGAGAGGTCTCATGCAAAGTTGCACAAAGTTTGCAGTCTGTTTCTCAAGGTTGCAGGGAGCTTGCTATCTACTTCTCAGGCTCAGAGTACCCCATATGCAGAGACTGACTGCCAAGGACAATCTCTGAGAAATGGAATAATGGATAAGACCCGCATCTGCCAAGGCAAAGAGGCAGAATTCCAATTACCAGACCCCTTCAGTAAGGATGAAGGAAAAGGATTTAATTAGCTTCTTTGTTTCAATTACTAGTATTTGCCCCTGGTTTCCACAAGAAGTCACTATTGATGTAAACTCTGGCAGAAAGATGGAAATTGTCTTAAAAAATTATGAATCTTCTGGACCACAAACGGTGCCTGTCCAGACATTTTATTACTGGAATTTGATTAATGATATTCTTCAGGTCAGATATTCCCAACTTGACTTGGCTGAGGTAGTTTCTCAAACTGAAAAGTTCCTCAAAAAGGATTCTAGAGGCAGTCCCAATCCCTTGAAGTAGGTAGGGACAAGGCTGCACTACCCCAACATTACTGAGTTCCCTCCCTATCTCCATAGCTATGCCAGAACCAGAGGCTCCAGTCCTAGTTCAGCCTGCAGCCTATTTCCTTTACCCCTCCCTTGCAACTGTTCACTTGCAGACACAGGATGGTCTTAATGACCTAACTTTCCCTGAAAAGGCCACTTACCTTGAGGAAAACCTGCCAGATACCTTAATCTAGACTGGCAACCCCTCCTGTCTTTCCTGGCTCTGGCAGCTGCCCCATTTTTATGGACTCCATATATTAAAGTTCCTCCTTTCTGTGCACCAGCCTTACCTTTTGATTCTGACATAGAGGATGCAGCTCAGTACACTAAAACTAAACTCAGTCAGGAGGTCAAATTCCTCAGGGAAAGTACTTCAAAAGAAAAGAGAGCATTTAACACAACTTAAAGAACTGCAGGAAGTTGTCTCCTGTACCAATGAGTTCTATGGCCTCCCCCAGTCTTTTTTTTTTTTAATTGATTTAATGTGTCTGGTTTTATGTTGAGGTCTTTGATCCACTGGAAGTTTAGTTTTGTGCAGTCTGATAAGTATGGATCTATTTGCCTTTTTCTACATGTAGACATCCATTTAGACCAGCACCATTTCTTGAAGATGCTATCTTTTTCCATTGTATTGTTTTGGCATCTTTGTCAAAGATCAGGTGTCCATAACCCAAAGGTGTGTGGGTTAATTTCTGCTTCTTCTCTTAAGTTCATTTGATCCACCATCCTATTTCTATGCCAGTACCATGCAGTTTTTATTACTTTTATTCTATAATACAGCATAAGGTCAGGGATGGAGATACCTCCAGAAGAGCTGTTGTTGTAGAGGATTGTTTTAGGAATTCTGGGTCTTTTGTTATTCCATATGACATTGAGAACTTATCTTCCCAGGTCTGTAAAAAACTGTGTTGGTAATTTGATTGCATTGAATCTGTACATTGCTTTTGGTAAAATGGCCATTTTTCTATGTTAATCCTGCCATGCCATGAGCATGGGAGATCTTTCCATCTTCTGATCTATTCTTCTAATTCTTTCTTCAGAGACTTGATTTTTTTTTTTTCAAACAAGTCTTTGACTTGCTTGGTTATGTCATTTGTGGCTATTGTGAAGGGTGTTGTTTTCCTAATATCTTTCTCAGCCATTTTATCTTTTGTATACAGGATGGCTACTGAATTTTGTGATATATTTGTTATCCAGCCACTTTGGTAAAGCAGTTTACCAGCTGTAGGAGTTCCCTGGGAGGATTTTTGGGGTCACTCATGTAAACTATCATATCATCTGCACATAGTGATAATTTGAGTTCTTCCTTTCTAATTTGCATCCCCTTGAACTCCTTCAACTCTGTTATTGCTCTAGCAAGGACTTCCGGAACTATGTTGAAGAGATATGAAGAAAGTGGGCAGCCTTAGCTTGTCTATGATTTCAGTGGTATTGCTTTAAGTTTCTCTCTGTTCAGTTTGATGTTTATTTATGTGCCTTTTATCCCTGATTTCTCCAAGACTTTAAACATGAATGGATGTTTGATTTTGCCAAATAATTTTTAATCATCTAAGGAGAATATGTTGTGTATTTTTTTTCATTAATTTTGATATTATGGTGGATTACATTGATGGATTTCCTTATATTGAACCAGCCTTGTATGCCTGGGATGAGGCCTACTTGGTCATAGTGGATGATATCTTTGGTGTGATCTTTTATTCAGTTTGCAAGGATTTTGTTGAGTATTTTCACATCAATGTTCATAAGGGAGATTGGCCTGAAATTCTCTTTCTTTGTTGTGTCTTTGAGAAGTTTACTTTCTGAAATAACTGTGGCTTCATGGAATGAGTATTGTAGTGCTCCTTCTGTTTCTGTTTTTTAGAATATCTTGTAGAGAACTGGAGTTAGGTCTTCTTTGAAATTCTGATAGAATTCTATGCTGACAACATTTGGCCCTGGTCTTCTTTGGGATGGGATACTTTTGATGAGAACTTCTATTTCCCTGGGGGATATAGCACTATTTAATTAATTTACCTGGTCTTGCTTCAGTTTTGGTTAAATGAAATCGACCAAGAAAATTATCCATTTCATTTAGATTTTCAAATTTTGTGGCATATAGAGATTTGAACTTCCTGAATAGAACACGAACAGCATAGGCTCTAAGAACAACAATCAATAAAGTGGACTTCATGAAACTGCAAAGCTTTTGTAAATCAAAGGACATTGTCACCAAAACAAAATGACTGCCTACAGATTTGAAAAGAATCTTCACAAACCTTTTTTTCCAACAGAGCGGTAATATACAGTATATATAAAGAAATAAAGAAGCTTAAAAGAAGCAAACCATGTAATCCAATTGAAAATTGGGGAACAAAGCTCAACAGAGAATTCTCCGCAGAGGAATATAGAATGGCAGAGAAACACTTAGAGAAATGCTCAATGTCATTAGCCATAAGGGAAATGCAAATAAAAAGACCCTGAGATTTCACCTTATACTTATCAGAATTGCCAGGATAAAAAACTCAAGAGACAACACATGGTGGAGAGGTTGTGGAGAAAGGAGGACCATCCTCCACTGCTGATTGGAATGTAAACTTGATCAACCACTCTGGCAATGAATCTGTCTTTTTCTCAGAAAACTAGGGATAGTGCTTCCTCAAGATCCAGCCATACCACTCCTAGGTATATATCCAAAGAGGCTCAGTTACACATAAGGACATTTGCTCAACCATGTTCTTAGCAGTTTTCATTGTAATAGCCAGAAGCTGGAAACAGGCCAGTTGCCCCTCAACTGAGGAATGGATGCAGAATGTGTGGTACAACTACACAATGGAGTATTACTCAGCAATGAAAAATGAAGAAATCATGAAACTTGCAGGTAAATGGTGGGATCTGGAATCATCCTGAGTGAGCTGTTCAAGAAGCATAAAGACACACACAGTCTATACTCATGCATTCAGACATGTAATATAGGAAGAACCTTTTAAAATCTGTACATCTAAAGAAACTACACAAGAGAGAACCCCGACTAAAATGCTAACTCCTCATCTGAAAAAGCAAAGAGGAAAGACATCAGAAGAAGGAGAAAACAGGAAACAAATGAGAAAACAGCCACAGAGGGCCTTTGAAAGGCTCTTCTCTACAGACTATCAGAGCAGATGCTAAGATTTATGGCCAAACTTTGGCAGTGTTCATGGAATCTTATGTAAGAAGTGGGAAATAGTAAGATCTGGAGAGGACAATAACTCTATAAGGAGAGCAAAAGAACCAGAAATTTGAACACAGGTGTCTTCCCAGATACTCATACTCCAATCAAGTACCTGCATGGAGATACCATAGAACCCCTGCATAGATGTAGCACCTGGCAGTTTTGTTTCCAATTGGGTTACATACTCATGGGAAGAGGGACTGCCATTTACATAATCTGATTGGCCTGATCTTTGAACACCTCCCCCAGATGGGAGAGAAGTCTTACCAGGCCTCAAAAATGACAATGCAGTCACTCCTGATGAGCTCTTCTGATAGACTAAGATCAGAAGGATAGAGAGGAATAACTTCCCTATCAGTGGACTTGGGGAGGGTCATGTGTGAACAAGGGGGTGAGAGGGTAAGATAGGTAGGGGAGAAGTGAGGGGCTTATGAGGGGATACAAAGTGAATAAAGTGTATTAATTAAAAGAAATATAAAAATAAAAAAAGAAGAATTGAGGGAATTGGATCTTGAATTGACCCAACCCCTAACTGAAGATGCCTTTCTCACTCCCAAGACAAGAACAAGGTTCCTAATACCCTGCAGGATTTTCCTGTAACTCCTAGCAGAGCACAGGCTCCTGCCTACCCCCTGCCAAAGAAGTCCAGTCCACCTCAGGCCCTGTAGTTGAAGTAGAGGATGAGGAGGAGAATCTTACCTCCAGTGAAGGGGCCCATGCAGATGAAAATGAAATTTCTGCCACCTCAGCTGGGTAGTGGGATGGAACATATGAACAACAGTATTGCCCCATTGGGCTTAGATATATAAAAGAATTTTAAAAAATGCAGTTTTACAATATGGCCCAGTTGTTCACTTCACACTGTCCATGAATGAAACTCTGTGTGAAAAGTGGCTGAAACTCAATGATGGGTAATTTTTGATTCCTGCTGTTTTATCAGGGGTTATTTTGTCCTCTACAAGTCAGATTTTAATGAATTTTGCAAGGAAATCAAATGCTGTAAGGAAGTGGCTTGGTAGAGATTCAAACACTGGACCTTGCAAAAATTATGAGCTAATAACCCCTATGACACCAATAAGCAACACGTCAAGTATCCTCCTGGTCTTCTTTATCAAATACAAACTTCAGGACTCAAGGCTGGGGAACAGCTTCCCTCTAAGGAAGCACTAACAAACTCCCTAGCTAAAATCCAGCAAGGACCATTGGAGCCCTATAGTAATTTCATCAGCCATCTTACTGATATTTCGGGATGGATTCTGGGCTTACATGAAAATGAGAGTGAATTCAGAAAACCTCTGGCTTTCCCAAATGCTACCCCTCCATGCCAAGCTGCCTTATGACAATACCCTGAATGCAAAGACATTTCTGCTTATATCAAGTACTCTGCAGGCATCAGGTCAGCTCATTCTATTTGCATAGCTGTTGGAGCTGCATTCCAAGGACTAACTCAGGGCACCCTCCCTAAAGCTTGCTTTAAGGGCAAACAACCAGGACATTTTGCCAAGGAATGCAAGGCCAAATCCAGAGGCAGCAATAATTTTGTTTCCTTCCATGCTTACTGGATTCTGACTATTACTCAGGATCGACCCTTCCTCAATTTAAAATTGGATGGAAAAAGAATTCATGCCACCATAATTACACACACATACACACAAACACACAAATGGCCTCCTTCCTGGCCCCTTTCAGCTTCCTTAACCCACCTCAAGGTCTAGAGATGAAAGTCCAATACCCAGGAAAGTTCTAAACTCCGCAAATGGACAGAAGAGGAAGGAAATACAGTGTGTGCATGGCCTATCAGTTAATCTCTGGTGTTTGGATATTCTTTCAGAGTTAAATGTCATTATGTGTAGTCCAAATGAAATTTTTACCCACCAAATGCTAAAAATAAAACAGACCTTCCTTCCCAGACAAGGCTTATGAAAACATTCACAGGGAATAAAACAACCTATCCAGGTAATTGAAAACAAGACCATGCAGGATTAGGCATGACAAATTTAGCCTAATGATTCTTGGCATCCCTCAGCTCCATGCAGACAAAATCACTTGGAAATCTGATGAAGCTGTTTGGGTTGACCAATGGTCTTTAGCCCCAGAAAAGTTATCAGCATGTATGGCATTAGTATAGGAACACGTTGCCACTGGTCACATTGAACCTACTACTTCTCCTTGGAACAAACCTATTTTTTGTTGTTAAGAAAAGTCTGGCAAATGGAGGTTATTGCAAGACCTACGAGAAGTTAATGAAACTATGCTTACCATGCATGCTTTAAAACCAGGACTGCCTACCCCTGTAGACATCCCTGCTGACTCTTATAAGACAGTTATGTATCTTAAAAATTGCTTTTTTACCATCCCCCTGCATCCCCAGGTTAAAAGTGCTTTTCTTTAAGCCTGCCAGGAAAAGACTTCAAAGGGCCTATGCCTTGCTTCCAATGGAAAGTTTTGCCCCAAGGCATGGCTAATAGTCCCACTCTGTGTCAAAAGTGTGTAGCACAAATTATTCATCCTTTCTGAAAATTTTACCCTTCTATTTTTAAAGTATGTTATATGGATTATATCCTTTTAGTTGTACCTGTTGGCTCACTGTTGCTTCATTCTTGTCAAAAAATTTCACAAAAATTAATAGATTATGGTTTACAACTTGCACTAGATAATATTCAATTAAAAGACACATTTTTATTTAGGAGAGAGCTCCACTGTCAAAAAATTACTACAGAAAAGATCCAGTTAAAAACTAGCCATTTAAGACTTTCAATGATTTTCAAAAGCTCCTAGGAAATATCAATCAGATAAGACCTTTTATTAAACTCACTACAGGGAGCTTAAACTTCTCTTTTATATTCTCAAGGGAGACCCTTTTTTCTTGGTCAACTCCTATAGCATTAAGTCCTTCCAGGTCTTCTTTCCTTTAATTTTTAACCATAGCAGGGACAGAGGCCCTTCAGGTTGTAGAAACAACTATCCAAAATCTGGGAGGTACATTTTATTTCCTCTAAGGAACCCCTTCACTTTCTCGTGTGTACCTCATCCCATAAGCACACTGGGTGTTTTGGCAACATAATCCCCTGTTGTGGACTCATCTCTCCACCTCTCCCACTAAGGTTCTTGCCACTAATACTCCTTTGCTTGCAGAAATCATCTTTGTGGGAAACAGACAAAGCTGTCAATTTTTTTGCAAAGTTCATGATAAAATAATACTGCCCTATTCTAAAGGTCAGTTAGAATGGCTGATGCAAACTACAGATATTTGGCCCATTGTCTGTTCTTCCTTTTCTGGAATAATTGATAACCATTATCCTGCTAATGAGTTACTTCAAATATTAAAACCCACACACTCATCTTCTCCAAAATAACTTCCCCTCAACCATTATGAGAGGCACATTTAGTGTTTACAGATGGGTCCTACAATGGGGTCCCTGCCTATATTATTAATGAAAAAAAATAATTCTATTCAATCTCCTTTAAAATCAGCACCACTCATTTTGCAGTATTTTTCAGATTTTAGTAAATTTCCCTTTTCGTCTATACTGACCGTGCCTGCGTATATTGGCCACTCTGTTCCACTTCTTGAAAGGGTTTCTTATATTAGACCTTGTACAAATGTTGCTCCTCCTTTTTTCACATTCCAGGTGTGAAAGGACTCTAGAAGTCAACCCTTTTCTCTTGGTCAACTCCTATAGCATTAAGACCTTCCAGGTCTTCTGTCTTTGGGAAATTCCTGTGCCTATGCTGCCACATGTTTGGCATTCCCCATTTCAGTATACCCTGTTGAGCAGGCCAGAAGAAAAATTGTGCCCTGCATCATTTAAATTCGAATACTTTTCGACTGCTTTTTAAAATCACCATGGAGCAGGCATGCCAAATTGTCAAACAATGTCCCCCCCGGTGTCACTCTCTTGCCCACTCCCCATTTGGGAGTTAATCCCAGAGGCCTCTTCCCAAATGACTTGTGGCAGATGGATGTTACACACCTGAATTTGACAATCTTAAATATCTTCATTTAACAATAGATATCTTTAGTGGATTCATTTTTGCCAATTTATATACAGGAGAAGCCTCAAAATATCTTGTATCTCATGTATTAAAATGCCTGTCAGTTATGGGCAAAACTAAGCTTTTAAAAACTGATAATGGTCCTGCTTACTCTGGAAAAACCTTTCAGGAATTTTGCCATCAATTATAAATTAAACACATCCCCAAGAAATATTCTTTATCATGCACTGTTTGTTCTTAATTTCATAACCTTGGACACTTATGGCAAGTCTGCTGCTCTTGACCTTTGGAGTCCTGAAACAAAAAATATGCCAGAGTCATGTGGAAAGACCTCCTCATATCCAAATGGAATGGTACAGACACATCTGGGGTTGAAGATCAGTCTGCCTGTTTGACACCAAGGAAGGAGCAGACAGATGGGTGCCAGAAGGGCTAATAAAACAAATAGAAGGCCCTCCTCTAAACAGCAGAAAAAAATAAAACTAGCCTGAGAACAACCATGGACTCCAGACATCCAGGGAGGCGAGCCCTACTGATATCATACTCCTTTTTTTTTTTTTTTTTTTTTTTTTTACTATTCTTGGGAGTGATAATGCAAGGCCAGAAGGTGATTAAGGACCAGAAGAAAAATGTCCACCAACCTTATAAATATACTTGGAAAGTTTCTCAAAAACTGATGAGGTATATTATGCAAAATCACAAGTTACTTTGGATACTGAGTGGTACCCTGACATGTCCTTTCTTGCCCCTGAGTCACTCTTCACCTGTTAGCAATGGGAACATGCAAATGGGATTTATGCCTGCCCAGATTATAAGAGGATTACGGGAAGTGGAGGTGCAGGACCCTTTTACTGTACCTCCTGGGGATATGAACCCTAAGCTGTAATTGCCACAGGAAGCTGGGGACACCTTAATAATGATGATTACATTTTGATAACTAATACATCTAAGATTGATATTACCTCCTGGAAATCACATTATGATTTGACAAATATCTGTGACAGGCTAAGATGGTGCTGGAGCTGGCAAGAGCTCCAGGTCCCCATCTTAGATCTGTCTTTCACTTCTAAAGGAAAAAAAAAAAAAAAAAGCACTTCTCTACTTCTCTGGCATAGGGGCCTGACTTGGGGCCTACACCTATACTATGGATGGGCCAAGAATGGTCCAGGAGTTATCATTTACCTCACCCTAAGGAAAGAATCAGGTATTCCACCTGTAGCTATTGGACCCAATCCTGTCCTCTCCCCACGCCACATAGATAGAACCCAGGAAAAATGATTTTCCCACACAGACAGAGCCTAAAGAAACTGTCCCTGCCTCCCGGACTCCCGACTCCTTCCTTTGCTGATAAGCCTATACCCCCCTTATTTGAAGATGGGATTGATACATGCTATATTATTTTAGACCTTGTTAATCATAACTTTTTAACCCTGATTCATACATTCATGAGCTTACTGAATCCTGTTGGCTTTTATGAAGCAGCCCCTCCCTTTTATGAAGGTATTGCTGTCACTGAGGAAATCTACTCCTCTGACCATTCTAAATGCAGATGGTCACAATAAGCTGAGGCTAGATTGACACTGCCTTCTGTTTCTGGCCTTGGGTTATGCATAGGAAATTGTGTACCTCAGATACAGACATCATTGTAATGGAACCATTACACAGTCAAGCCACTTTATCAATTATATACTCCCAGGTGACAATAGCTGATGGAATAGCAGTGATGGCCTTACTCCCTGTATATACACACCCCTCACCTCAAAAGCAATACTATGACATTCTGTGCCATTGTCCCAATAATTCCCCACATAACTTATTTTCTTGGGAAGTTTTTGCCAGTTTTGGGACCCCATTAATGACCATGCATTGCTCAGAACAAAAATAGAGGCCATAATTGCTGTTACACTAACTGTGCTACTTGGAATCTGAGCTGAGCTGCTGGTGCTGGGACAGGTATCACCTCTTTCACTCAATCCAATAAGCATTAGTCTGACCTTCACCTGAAAACTGAGAAGGATGTTGAGAGATTGGAGATTGGCATTACCAATTGGAGAAATACCTCCTCTCACTGTCTGAAGTTGTCCTACAAATTGAAGAGGACTAGACTTGCTTGTCTTCCAGCAAGGGGGATGCTTTGCTGCCCTGAAGGGCAGAGTGCTGCTTTATACTGGGATTGTAAGGCACAGCATGGCTAAGATTACGGAAGGCTTAGAAGAGAGAAAGAGATAGAGAGAACAAGAGGAAAGTTGGTTTCATAATTGGTTTTCAATGTCTCCCTGGATCACCAATCTCCTTCCTTCAATTGTGGGACCCATTGGGGGTTTCCTTCTCCTCATAGCTATTGGCCCATGGGACATTAAAAGACTTAAGTAGCTGTATAAAACAGCAAACTGATTCCCTGGCATCTAAACCCTTACAAGTTCATTATCACAGACTTGGTTTGGCTGACAGAGGCTTAGATGAGCCCCAGGGCAACTGCTGAGTGTCTATCTCAAGGGTCTTGACTGCCTGCACTTAGCTCTCATGAGAACATCGTGATACACAGATAAATGCTTGTCTGATGTATCTTTAGTACCTGTAAGGGGTATAGAGTCCCCATTGGTCAGGGGCAACTATCTGCAAAAGACCTTATGAGGTTAAAGCCTACCTACTAGACTCTTAAATTGTTTAAAAGGGAGGAGATGCTGGGATCCAAAGCTATTTACTAAAGCCAAAGCCAATTAGTGAGCCAAAGCCATTTAGTGGAGCCAATGCCCATTAGTGGAAAGTTACCAACAGCTGCACTAGGACCCTAGGTCATGAAGATAGATTTATGTGAGAACATCTGCTCATCATTCTTGGAACATCCTTGAGATATCTTTTTTTTTTACACTTACAATAATTTGTAATTGAATATATAATACATAAAAGATGTAAGTTGTGACATTAATAATATAAAAATACGAGGAGTTAAAGTAGCATTTTTGGAGTGGTCAGAGTTTTTAATGTTTCTCAGGTGTTGTTTCTCAGTTGCTGTCTGCCTTGATTTGACACTTGGTTTGTCACTGGCCTGGGATGACCAAGAAGCCTAGTCCAGCTGGAAGTGAGCTCCAAGAGCTTTGTCTGCTTCCATCTCTCCAGTGCTGAAGTTACAAACGTGTACCAACACAACCACCCTTGAATGTGCAGTCTGGGGCTGGAACTCAGTTCTTTACCTTTTTGTAGCATGAACTCTATTGACTGAGCTGACGTCCGAGCCCTGTTCCATGATGTTTTATAGAAGCCCCTGATTAACCTGCAGCAAAGACACATAGGACAGAAACAAGAATCCCAGCATACTACTGCAGAAGAAATCCAGTCAAAGAATGGCAGCAAGAGAGGAAGAAGGAAACTAGAAAACAACCCCACAGCAATTATTATATGTCATTAGCAGTCAGGCATGATGACTCATGCCTGTAAATCCCATCTTTGAAAAGGAGAAGCAGAGTGTTTTCATACCCTGCAGGAAGACTGAGGCTAGCCTGCAGGATAAAGTCAGTTCCAGGCCACCCTGTTTAAGAGATATCTTAAGGAAACATTCTTGAGGTAACTTGCAGGAGGTTCCTCAAACCATAAAACACCTTTGCTATCTTCTGCAGCAGTAAATTAGCCTTCCCCCCTTTCCTACATTCTCTTATATAGTTGTGTAAAAATTTCCAATAAATGAGGCTTTGATCAGACAAACAGACTTAGGCTCCCTCCTTGTGTCTCGTTGTCTTACCCATTCTTTCATGCGGTTCCGGACACAGGCATGTATTATCACACTCAGTCTGAGCTCTTTGAGTCTCCTTTGTCATAAAGGACATTCTTCTGTAAGGGGTAGCAGCAGCAGTTACATGTTGCTGCTCCTCCCCAATCTCAAAGAGACCCTATTGGGTCCTCAGGGGCACTACCATTTCCTACCCTAGTATGGAACGTCCTTGGGCAAAGTATCTAGTGCAATCTTCTACTTCTAGAACCTTGTCAAACAGAAACCCTCAACGCTGTAGCCTTTTGTTTCCTTCTCCATTCAGTCTTGAACTGACATTTAGTGGGTGCCTAGTATGGCTCAGGATATGGAGCCACGAATGTGGTCTGTATCTCACCCTTGAAGAGATATGACAGGAGACTAGACAACACTGACAGGCAGCATGAGATCAGTGCCTGGAGGAAGGTTGGGCGGGACGGAAAAGGTGAGGCGGGGGATGAACCTCAAGCACTCTTCATGCCATTGGCTGCCTGGTGCGAATATGCAAATGAGGAAACGTCACTTCCTATATGTGCTGTTTGGAAGGTATCTTCATGCACTGTCTTCTAGGGCCCCTGCAGAAAGGGGTGTGGGTGGAGAGCCACGCCAAGTAGCAGGCAGAGGAGAGGCCTGAGGGCCTCCCAGTATAAGTGATTTCTTGAGGTCTCTGGCACTAGAAGGCTGGTGTGAGACTGGAGAAGGCGGGGAAGGACGAGGACCTACTGTGACTGGAGGCCACAGGGAAGGCTGAGATGTCAGGCCACTGTGTGACCAGAGGACAGGAGAGGACTATGGAGGGCTGTGTGTGACAGCAGGCCAGGGGAAGACTGTGCAGGGCTGTGTGCGACCTGAGGCAGGGGGAGGACTATGGAGAACAATGGTGTCCAATTTGTGACTGAAGGACAAGGGAGGAATGAGGGGGTCTGTGTGGGATCAGGAGCAGGGGGCCTGGAGAAGCCTGCGGAGGGCTATGGTGGCTCTAGGTAACAGGAGGATAGGGAACGACTGTGGTGGGCTGTGTGGGAAGGCCTGTGTGTTATGGAGGACAGGGGAGGACTGTTTCTCTAGGACCAGGTGTGACATGATGCCTGGGAAGGACTATGGCTGCAGGCTCTGGTGTGAAGTGAAGCCACAGGGGAAGAATGTGATGCAAGGCCTGTGTGTGACTAAAAGCCTGGGAAGGACTGCAGCAGAGGTGGCAGTGTGTGACTGTGCTGGGGGAGGGGAGTGGAATGGAGGGCTGAAGACATGGCCAGCTGAGGTTGAAGGAGGCAGGTAAGGGCTGGGTTCTCATGCCCAAGAGGTGTGTGTCTTAAGCAAATGCTGTCTTATTGCAGGGCAGAACATTTTAAGAATGTTTCAAGTGCCTGTGGAAAATCTGGACAAGGTCAGAAGTATGAGGCCCAGTCCCATGTGGCTTTTAGCCCTTTACCTGTGGGCCAGACCATCCACACACTGAGGCCTTGATCTCCATCAACTTAACTTTTCTCAGGCAAGGCTTCACTTAATAAGCCTGTAGCCCCTCCTGCACTCTCTGTGAGCCAGCCACTTGGGCCTGTGAATAAGTCTGTTGGAGTGAGCAATCACTCAGTGAGTCATGCCATCCAGCCTGAGATTTTACCACCCACACAGCCCATGGGGTCTATAAGTTGACCAGTGGGATCTGCAGTCAGATCAGTGGGGCTTACAAGTAGGCCACTGGAGCCCACAAATGGACTGGTCAGGCCTGGTTCTCTGACCTCTGGCTTTTCACAAACCCTGGGTTTCTCCAGACCATGCCACAAGAAAAATTTTCTGTGGGTGAGTTGGTCTCATTGGCAGGCTTTCCTGAGGGTCAGATGACCTCTGCTTCTGTGATTCCTGCACAGAGTGCAACTTCCAGGGTTCTCCCCACTGGTCAAGCAGTCCAGTTCACAGTTCCCCATATAGGTCAGACAGTCTCCTCATAGGTTCTTACCTCTTGCCAGACAATGTCAGATAGGGTTTTACTTACAGGTCAAGTGGTATCATCTGGGTTGCTATCCCCCCAAACTATGGGGGTCTCAGAAGTCCTTGTGTACCAGGGTGTGAGCACTGGTATTCCTCTGCTTGGTCAGCCTGTTAACTCAGGTCCATCTGTTGGGCCCGGTATGCTTCAGCTCAGTCAATCTGTTGGCATCAGCATCCTGCTAAAGAGCCTTTTTGTAAGAGCTGACACTTCACAGAACACCCTGTTCCTCAAGTCAGGCTCTGTTTTCAGGAAGCTGCTTCAAACAGGCTCACAGGTCAATGGGAAGCCCATTTACATGCCGTAACCCCATGCCTGTCCCTCTGCCTATTCCTCAGGTCTCTACCCTCATGAGTGTTTCATCCCAGGTGTCCACCCAATTCCTACCCCCCAGTGTGGATATGCCGATTTCCAGTGCTCCAGCCAGCTTGTCTTCCTCCCTGGGGCTGGTAAGCAATGCAGACCAGAACATATTTGTTCAGGTCTCCTCACCTGAGGTAGATATGAATCTGGTTGCTACCCAGGCCAAGCAGTGGAAAATCTGCCCAGTTTGCAATGTGTTCTTCCCATCCAGTGTCTACCTGGCTCACATGGAAGGGGGTAACAGACAATTGATTTCATCTCCAGAGAAAAACTTGAACCAGTTAAGCTGGCTGTGTGTGCATTGTTTCTGAAGTGGACAAGAGAGAGGGCCATCCTTTGCCTCTCCTGCAAATGCCTAGTCTCAGAGGAGGAGCTAATGTACACTTACTCACACATGGCTTGGGGTGCTGGTATTGCCCATGTCCTTTCCACAGCATTCAGGGTTTCTTCGAGCACAGCAAAATTAAACACCTGGGGAGGAAGAAGCTGTTGTTGGATTATATTAACTGGGGTTTCCAGTTGAGCCTAGATGCTGATGGCAACCTGTTGTTCCCCCATCTTGATTCCATCATCACTCTGCCAAGAGAGGAGATTGGAGAAGAGGGGGTCCACCTGGCTATTCTCTCAGGCACATATTCCACATCACTGGTGCCCTTGTATGTTAAGATGAGTTCTCAGGTTAAGGTTGTAACTCAGCTCAGAAAAGGAGAGCTGACCTGCCCCCCCTCTGTTGGACAACATTTATGTTAGCCAATGCCTACATGTTACACTTGAAGGACAGACACCATTTTATGCCCACAGTCTCTACAGTACTCAGTTCTCCCACCTTTATGTGTGTCCACTGTGGTGTAATCTACCTTGGAAGCTTGACTCTTCATTTGCTGCATTGTGAATATGCAACCAAACATAGCTCAGACCTGACAGTTCGGGCCAGTTTTGTTGAGAAGAGTGAACTGCAGTTTGCCAGTGAGGAAAAGGTTACTGATTCTACCTGTCCCTTCAAAAAAAAAATGCCTGATGGCCATTGGGGTCCAGAAGACCAGAGGAGGCATGGGAAAGGGCCCTTGTGTGTACTGGGTAATGAAGCATCAGATCTGGAAGAAGGACTAGTGCTGTGACTTTGCAGAGACAGAGGAATGAAAGCATAACTAAGGAACTTGAGGCCAGTAATGATTTACTCCAGGTCCTAGCATTAGATCCTACTGAATGCAAAGACTACTACTCTCATGAAAAAAAGGCAGTTTCTTAGAGATTATTTCCAAAAGAAACCATATCCTGGTAGAAAAGAAGTTGAATTGTTGTCTTTATTCTTGAAGATGGAAAAAATTATTGTGGCTTTGTTTTTTGGAACAAGAAGATATATTTGCTTGACAATAGAAGACCACAGACCCTCAATACTTGTAGCTTTTGATATGTCTGAACTTAAAAATGTTAAACACAGACTGACTTTGAGAATGAACCAGAAAAGTCCTAGGCAGTAGTTTGTGCTGATTTTGGTGCCACCTTTGCTCTCTTTTGTTGGTTTCTGCAGCTTTTCTGGATTTTGCAAGGGCTTAGGAATGCTTAGGTTAAGAAGTAAATGCTACCCCAGATGCACTGATTGATGTAGTTGTGTCTTTTAGCAGTTACTTATAAGCTTTCTGTTTCTTTTATTTTTTGTTTTCCCTATTATGAGAATGAAGTTTGGTATTTCATATATCCTTTATTCTTAGTATTGTCCATGTTAAATGATAATAAGAGAAGTCTATAAATATTTGTCTTTTCACTTTAGGAAATTTCTGCTTGTTTGTAAATGGTTAGGTCAAAGTAATAGCATCTTCTGGAGTCTGTTAGTATTTGATTACCATATTAAGAATTTGATTTATGTTTTCAGGGTGGTTTTGAAAGCTGTGTCTGAAAAACAACTCTCATGCCTATGGCCTATACAGTACTAAATGTTTTTTTTTTTTGTTGTTGTTTTTTTTTGTTATTAAAAGATTCCCATCTCAGGAACTTGTATATAACTCATAATAAGTTCTTTTATAAGTGAAGTATTTGTAAGGATTCGAATGCATTCCTTTGTGAACTTCATAGGACATGCAATGTGCTGGACTCTAGTATGAGTTACTTACACATGGCTTGTGCCTATTTTGCAGAGAAATAGGCAGAGTAACATCCATGGGGTCCCTCATATAAATGGGCTTCCCATTACATGCAGATCTTTAATCTCCAGGAAAAGATAAGACAATTTTTAGAATAGACATTGAGAAGACACAGAACTCTATCTTTCTTGAACTACGAATAAGCAGGTTGGAGGAAAGCACCATGGTCACATCTTTGGCATTTCTGCCCTTGTGTGTGGAACCCATTGAAATGGAGTACAAGTTTCAATCTTAATGGTGAAATGGGTCTGACAGGGAAATCTCTCTTCTAGTTTGAGTATCTTACTATATGTGTTAGAGTCGAGAAGGTGGGATTAACTGTGGCCCAGGTATCCATTTGAGGTACTTCTAAGGATCCTGTTTATTACTGGTCTGTGGATTCCAAGCCATGTGTTTTCCACACGCTATAAGCAACAGCAGATTGCACAGTAATGCAGATCAGCCAATGTAGGTCTGGAATAAATTTTTTTTCCAGCAGAACAAACAACATCTTATAATGAGGCTCTGCTCATGAAGAAGGAATACACAGAGGAATGTATACTATTGTTTTTTATTCTGAATTAGGTGGTGATTGTGTCTTTTCCCTGTTGGCTGGGGTCTGACCTCCATCTTACACATTTGGCTAATTTGAATGGAATTGGTACACAGGAAAATGGAGGAAGGAGAAAGGAATCACTTTTATTAACTTTATTAATATTAAGTTTCTAGGACAGGAATAGGACCTTTTGATTAAACGAAAGTTTGACTTGAGATCAGGGAGGGATTATAACATTTGCAAATCTTATAAGATGATGAAGACAACAATATAATTCCTAAGTACCAGTTTTATTGTATTTGATAGAAAAGACTCATGTTATATATTTTTATCTTTTCTTTTAAAATACTCTTCAAACACATTATGTTTGCTTTTTCTTTTTCTATCTTGGAATAATAATTAGCAATTGTGGCTATTAATGGTTGACTCAACTATCCTGTGTAAGGCTCCTAGTACAAAGAATTAATTGTTACATTTATTTCATTAGCATGGTTCAAAATGAGCACCTTCTTCCTAAGGGTATTCCTTTGACCAGCAGATTAATTTACCTCCATTGGGAATATTGTCCTTTGATGTGTAAAGGAGGAAGTTGTTTCCTTCACGTAAAGCATCCACATATGGGGCTCCTGAAAGCAGTACAGTGTTGCTAGATGGATTTTTCTTTTTCTTTTCTTTCTTTCTTTCTTATTTTTTTTTTTTTCAGACACAGGGCTTCTCTGTATATCCTTGGCTAGTTCTGGAACACACTTAGTAGACCAGTGTGTTCTCTGGCCTCTCACTCAGAGATCCACTTCTGCCTCCAGAGTCCTGGCATTACAAGCCTGTGCCACCTTAGCTCAGCTGCTATATGGATTTTTTTTTAAACTGTAACATTAGCATGTAGTTTCTGTAACATGCATTAAGACAGTTTGGTATCTGTTTTGACTCTTGGTAAACTCTTGTATATTCTGAGACCTTGTCTGGCTTTTTTGTTGTTACTGTTGTTATCTCTCTTCAGAGTGTCTGCTGTGAATTAAAATTGGTTTTACCACTGCCGAAAAATAAAAATAAAGTTTGTTTTGGAACACAGTCTCAGAAATTTATTTTACATGGTGTCTGAGGTTAATTTTATATTACAGAGGCAGAGTAGAATATTGATAGAGTTCAGCAGACTTGGAAATTTAATATTCGCTTTCTGGTTTCTGTACAGATTTTATCCCAGCACCTAGATTAGAGGAAGGCAGAAACATTTCTGAGTTTTTGGAAACTTTCTCCCCTGGATCACTTTCTCATCCTTACTAGCCTCATACTTGTATTATTCTCCTATCTTTTAAATATTTTACTTACTGAACCTCACCCTTTACTTAGATGTTCCATATAATCTCTCCCAAAAAAACTTACCTCACAACAGCTCCATTTGTTCCTGATACCTCTGCAAGTGACCTTGGAGATGCTGTGAAGAATGTGGCTAAAGGAGACCTTTATCCCTTTCACCCCAGGCTGGATATAGTTCTTTACAATAGTCCTCTATTTTCTCCTCTTCCCTTCTCTTGATGATCTGTAGTACCCTGCTGCTACTTCTAGTTCATTTTGTTGCAACAACCCTGGCAATGGGACTAGTCACAGTCATACTAAATAAACTCTATGCCCACTTTCTCTCACTGACCCAGTTTTTTTTCTTTTTTTCTCCTTATATCTCAACCTTCTTAGTAAAACCACATGGCTTTATGCTGTTACCAAATTATCTAATAACTCTCTATTTTCCTAGTCTCTTGAAGAATGCACACAGCAGTCAGGGGTGGTGGCACATACCTTATTCAGGAGACATGGCCAGCCTAATTTACAAAGTGAGTTCCAGGACAGCCAAGGGCTATCCCACAAAAAAAAAAAAAAAAAAAAAAAAAAGAAAAAGAAAAACACTTTCATGGGGAGATTTGGAGGATGGAGGAAGATAGACAGCAATTGCATGTTTGGATGCAGCCCATCAATTCAAGACTCCCACATTGCCCTATGACCTTTTCATTGGTCCCAGAATTTCTGCCATGACAAAGACTCTCTTCAGCTACAAAACAACTAAAGTGTCCCTACCCTACATTTTTATATCCTCTCAGAGTTAGGAAACATGTTTTCCTGTCTTTAGGGCATTTTCTCATTTAGATGAACAGGGATTTGCAAGCTTATGCCAAATAAGCCCTTTTCCCCCAAGTGGCTCTTTGATTATGGTGTTTCATCACAGTAAAAGAAAGTGTAGTTATGATACAGCCTAAAAGCTAGATCTACAGTTTGCTTAACAGTAAAACATAGGTGAAGGTGTGTGGGGTGGGAAACTTCAGATTCGATAGGCATCACAGATAGGAGGGAAGTGAGGAGATGGATATTGGTCATGCCAAGTACATTGTAAACAGAATTTCCCATGGGATTTCAAAGCAAGAAGGGAATCAAGCCAACATTTATTGAAGGCCCTTTACTGGCAAGCCTTGAAGTAGAGGGTGTTAATCTTTACCAAGAAAGATAAATGAAGCTTGGAGGGATTAGATAACTTCCACAAGATTATTCAGCTACTGAAGAACTCAGACTCTATCATTTTAACATACTTTGTAGATATGGACTGTGTGGGAAGGACACTGAAGTGTTGGGACTCACTATTCTGTGGTGATGAGATCAGAGTAAGAGGTGAGTTGAGGTGCCATCTTACTAAGGAAGCCCTGTCTATCCAAAGTATGTAAGAAGGGAGAAGAGGTGAGTGTGTATATTTTGTGTTCACTGAGCCTGGAGTTCAGTATTTCATCTAGACTGGCTGGCTAAAGATCATTTTTATTCTTCTCCCCCATGCTGGAGTTACAGCTCCAGGAAACTGTCAGCACTTTTTATGTGGACCCTAACAGTCTGAATTAAGCTCTGAATTCAGTGTGACAAACAATTTACCTACTGAGCCTACTCCAGAGTCCAATTTATGTTCTTTTAATCATATTTTATAGGCATTTTAGTACTGTTGAAAGCAAGACGACAGAGAAAACTGTGGTCAGCAGTGCTTGGCATTATATGGAATCATAATTTCCCATAAAATCTAAATCTCTAGCTTAACACTGCTGTGAGAAAAGTGTCTGGATAATGTAGGAGGATTGGAAGGACTGTCTAAATCATGGAGATCTCCAAACATCCATAATTTGAAACAGAAATTGTCCAGTTATGGTTTGTAAAAATTGAGGATATAAATGCCAAATGAGAACAATGTATTGGAAATACAAGGAAATAATTCTCTCCCTAGTCTTACACCTCCTGAATGTTTCCTGTGTGCTGGAAATTTCTTCTAAAACGAAGATCCTAACATAGTAACTGGAAGTCATGAGTTAGCTGACAACCCATTTTCCATGTTTTTCTTCTTTTTCATGCACATGAGTACTTTTGAATTGGGACTCAGGTGAAAAGTGAAAATCTTTTGGATATTTTCCTAGATTTCTTTCCATTATATTCTTCTATTCCTATTCTTTCATAGAATACCTTATCACAGGGAGGGGAGTGAATAATGATAACCAATGTCTTTCTCCCTTATTCTTGATTTCAGACTTGTGCCTCTTAAGATGTTTCCATGTACAAGAGACAGAATATGCAGGAGGACACATGAATGAGAGTCCCTGCTGCCAGAGAGGTGGGGTGAATTAGAGAGCAGTGTCTGATTGAATGGAGAGAGCAACATGAGATTCTAGCAAAGATAGTGAAGCACAGACAGCCTCATTTGACAAACTGCACTCTAAAGGAAGACATCACAGAGGGGAAGAAACTCTGTCAGGTGGGAGGGAGCATCTTTATCTTGTTGATGATGTGTATCACTCCATTTGTTGCTGCACTGTCACCGTCAACAACTGATGCCCCCCAATTGTGATATTTTACAAGTACAAACTCAATGGGAAAGTGAGTGCACTTGATTTTGTATTACCTCTGGGTTTTCTACCTTTTGAGCATCAATATCCATGTAGTTTTGGGCCATTAAATACTTTAATTGTGACCCTTTGTACATCACAAACCAATAGACAATCATATTCTAATTGAGGGGTATTCTCTGACTGTCAATCTATTCCACTCTGTCAGAGGAATTTTCATTCAAAACATGGCTTCTCTGGCAAGAGATCACATCCAAACACCACCTAGGCTGGACTACAAACAGCATCTTTATTCCAGGAGACAGAGGCAAGCAGATCTGAGTTGAAGGCCAAGTAGCAAATAAAGAAAAGCTTAGGTCCAGGTGTGGTGATACATACATTGTTTAATCCCAAACAATGAAAGGAATGGTAGTTTGTACAAGAAAGCACCGACTTTTGAAAATGATGTGTAATTGAGTGACAGAAACATTGATGATTAGAGAAAGATTTGACAGAAGAGGATACACCCAACTCTCATGAGAAGAGAGGAAATGTAAGATCCTTAGATAAAAAAGAGAGAGAGAGAGAGAGAGAGAGAGAGAGAGAGAGAGAAATAGAAGAGAGAGGAGAGAGGGAGATGACAGGAGACAGTTTTACTAGGATAGTGATAGGTAGGTTTCAGAGAGAGAACAAGCTAGACTGAGGTGAAGAACAAATGAGCCAGAGAATAAGAAGATTAAACAGATTGCTGGAGTTAGTCTGAAGTCAAGCAGAGCAACTCAGGGGCTGAGAGAGAAGCCAGATTGAATTAGTCAGCAGGGAGAGGAGATTGAGCCAGAACAGTTGAGTCGAGCCACCCAGCCCAGATCTCAAAAAGTACAAGAAAGTGGGAGCTTATTGAGCAGAAAGTCTCAGAGGTTGACAGCCTTCCATATCTAGGTTAGCAGAAGGAGGCAGTGAGCCTTCTCATCAACTATTGAAACAATTGAATAAAGTTTCTGTTTACAAAGTCTCTTTGAGTTTATTAAAAAAAAATGTAGAGGGAATTCACACAAAGCATTATTCAGGGGAGATTCCTATAGATCAGTAATATGCAAATCAATAAGCCAAGGAGACATCCTGGAACATCTTGGTCCTTCACTACCCTCCTAGAGAACCAATTCTTGCCAATACCTATCTTGGCCTGCCAGAGGCCTTCAGCACTATGAGGATATCAACTCTTGTTAGAGGCCCCTCATTTGTGGTACCTTTAACAGAGATTTCTGCAAACTAATACAGATGGTGACTACCAACCATTCAAGAGAAACTGAGCTCCATTTTTCTGTTTTTGGTTTCCTTTTTTCCCTTCCTGGGACTTCCGTTTGCAATTTCTTTGTGACATACAGAGAAGGGGCATTTGCTTAAACCTGCACATAAGTTCCATGTACAAAGACTGTGGTATTACATGTCATCTGTCACATCTTCTTTTGTTAAAATGGGATATTTTTATTGTATTAGACACAGGAATGAACTTGAGAAACACTTGTGATTGATGGTTATCTTCTGTAGGCCAGGATCTTGATGCATTTATTTTGAGACTTACAGGACTTGTAGCATGCCAGGGTAGATGTTAAGGTTTCAAAGAAAATTGAAGGTTTGAAATGCCAATGAATTTACAAAGCACATTATATGAGTACACAAAGTCATGCTGTAAATTAAGAAAATTAATAAGGATAATTACCTCTTGTGAACAGTGTGGTGTTTCAGTGCTATTTTATACACTATGCAGTGGTCTAATTAGGATACTTAAGCTCTATGTCATCCTCATCCTTTATTTATTTCTGGGATGACAATGTTCAAATCCTCTGTTCCAGGTATTTTTGGTTGATTTACATGGGAGCTCTAGAGATTACATGTGGGACTTAACACAAGTGCTCACAGAGATCCACTTGCCTCTGTTTTCTCCAGGGCTGAGGTTAAAGTCTTTTTCACAGTGCCCTCTTGTACTTCAAAATTGTATTTAAACAATTCAGAAAAATAACATGAGTATCCCTGGAATTTCCAAAGATTTGTAAGATATCCATGAAAGCACATGTATGATAGCACATGTCCGTGCTGTGTAGGCTCAGCTCACTAGATTCTTTTCCCAGTGCTCATAGGCTGACAGGGAAGCTAGGATGCTCTGAGCCATTGCTGCCTAAAGAGTCATTGTGACAGTAGTTGCTTGCTAGAACCCTCACATATTTGTACCTTGTCAACTCATGGAAAGACTCTAACACCCAACCAATCATAGGCATCAAGCCAGACTTAACATTTGAAGTGGCATGGGAGTCCTTGACAGACTATAGGAATCTGGAAAGTGACAACCAGGTTCTCTGGAGCTCTACACTTCTGTGGACATTGCCCTGGCTCTATCACCAAATACCTGTGTCTGCAGAGTTGGCACTCACCATAGGCTTGTAGTTTAGCTAACTTACATGACATCCTGTTACTGGTGATGGAACCACTGGGAGGTTTGTGTCAGTACATACCAGAATGAAGTGTGTGGAATTGAATATGTTGACCCTTTCCAGGTCATGTCAGGAGGAGCTTGCTGGTCTGCATTTTGGATTACTGCTTCAGAGAGCTAAACCTTTTCTTTTTCCTTTTTTCTTTATTCTTTTTCATATAATATATATTTTAAAGATTCCTTTATATTATGCATAGGAGTGATTTGCTTTCAGGCCCACCAGGAGAGGGAGTTAGACTGCACTACAGACAGCTGGGAGCCACCATGTGGTTTCTGGGAATTGAAATCTGGAAGAGCAGCCAGTGTTCTTAGCTACTGAGCCTTCTCTACAGCCACATACAATATATTTTGTTCATGTTTTCCTATTCCCTTAACAACTCCCAGATCCTCCCCCCTTTCTTCCCCACATAACATTATGTTCTTTCTCTCTTAAATACACAGACACACACAAATGAAAATCAAAACAAACAAAAAGGCGGTAAAAAAATAATAAAGAGCAAAAAGAAAAAAATCCACAAACCCTGAAATACAACCATGGGATTCTTTTTGCACTGACCATAAACTCCCAGTCATGAGGCCAGCCCTGGAGTATGGTTAATATACACAGTGACACTCCATTGGATAAAAGTGATTTTTTCTTTTGTAATAGCAAGTCTCAATGAGCTCTGTACTTGCCATGGAACAATCCCCAAGGCACATGCAGAAGGGAATAGGAAGAAGTACCTTAAATCTCAGGAATATCAGTTCCTGGGCGGGAGCCCTGAACTTCACAGAAGGTAGAAAGCTAGCCAAGCACCCTCCCATTCAGCTCTCCTGCTGTGTGCAATGTGAGCATCTAATTTATGCTCTTGCCATGGTAACATCGCCTTGATTTTAGACTATTCTCTCAAACTCTGAGCCAGAATAAACCCTTATTTTGCTTTTGTCAGACACTTGGTTAATTTCCTGTACAAAAAATGTGAATGAATATATTAGTGTAGCTCCAAGCATCCCTCCATTTCTAGCTGTTGCAGGGTCCTCCTGGCTTGCATATCCTGCCCCTACCCTGAAACCTTCAGCCCAGGGACTAGCCTGCCATTCTGCCAGCTGCTCATCCCTATATAATCCAGTTATTTTTTCTAGGCTGGTTGTTCTGGCCCTTTTACCTCTTGGTCAGTCTCCTGGCCCAGGCAGTTTCTCTTGGTTTATGAATGTCTCCTCTCTTGTTCTCCCTTCTCCTTGCCCCTCAAATGACCCTGCTCAGCTTGGCCATGTTCATTCTGGACTCTCCCAGATGTCTCATTCTCTGGCTCTATTTAACCTTTTATGTACAATAAAACTTCTTCTCTACTATACTTAGAAGCAGTCTTGTCCTTCTTCTTGTTCTACTATACTTAGTAGCAGTCTTGTCCTTCTTCTTGTTTCTTTTTTCTTTCCTCTCAGTCATCTGGTGTTGAAACCCAGAATTTCTGTAGGCTTACATGTGACAAAGGAGTAAGGTCAAGATGCTCCCTCTTGAGATTAGAGAACTATTCTGTGGGAGAAAGAGATAGAGAGGTAGTGACAGTTGGGCATGACCCACACTACACAGATAAGATACTCTATGTTGGTGATTAAGTGTTGTGCCTGGCATATGGACAGACACCAACTCTGAGACAAGTAAGTGTTCATGGCCTCTGGTTACTGACCTGTGGAATGGGGATCATAATAGCACTAAACCCAGACAACTGTGGTGAGTTTTGAATGTGTTGCTACTTCATACAGGACCTAGAAAGAACCTGCTATACAGAAGGCATTTGCATGTGAGCACACATGTACACATGCATGGGAACACACCTCAATCAAGATGAGCACACACACACACATACACACTCACATACACACATTCACACACACACACACACACACACACACACACACACATACACAAACACACACATCTCATTCAACATGAGTAAATCCAGGATGTTCTGGGTATCCCATAGGAGTCCATGGAACCCAAAGGGGAGCTCTGACAGCTATCCCATACAGCCCTGCATAGGGAGATCAGTTGCTCACTTGGGAAGTCTGAGACAACTTGGCAAACAAAAGCTTTTCATGACTGCCCAATAAATTCTGCTGCACCCTGGGAAAAGGAGTAACCCACCAAACATGTAAGGACCTGCCAATGCCAACTGTGTTCATATAAAATGTGACAAATTGCCTACTGTTCCAAAGGGGTGGAGAGGACATAGAATGTTCTGACAATGTTCTTTATGAAATGGGACACTGTGTGCCTTGAGGGACGGCAAGAGAGCTGGGGAAGGCATTCAAACTGAGGTAAAATATCACAATAGAAAAACAGAGGTAAAGAAGAAGCATGTCTAGTTGGAGAAACAATGTTGAGGACGGATTCTGAAAGTCTAACACACCCCAGTTGGGGCTGATATAACACTATTCAGGTGAGGGAAGAAGTGAGTAAGACCATCCATTGTATGAAATTTCACTGTAACAGTGTCACCTGCTATGTGAGCTTTATAAGACAAGTGTGTATATTTTACATAACAGTGTACAACATTTTCTAACCATGTGAAAACCAAGCTCACCCTGTGCATAGCAGAATCCAAGCTTATAGGCTAGAGCTAATTTCCTCTGGTTGTTGGCACAGCACCTCTATGGCCCCACTCTTAACACTTCTAACATTTGATCCAAACATGGCTTGTCTCTATATTCACAGAAGTTAAAGTCAGTATTCATTTGACTTGCCAACAATCTTCCAAACCAAATGTGGCTGATTGAAGGCAATCTTAGATGGGGCTTATTTGATTTCATAAATACGTCATAGAGACCATGTCTTCTGTATCCCTTCATTTCATTCAACATTTGTTTGTAGGAGAAAATGTAGACTTGGGCTGTACATATTGAACATTTTTTTTGTTGTTAAATGTCTTAGTTTCTCTCTTCCATTGTCTTCATAGTAGCTGTGAAATGGGAAGGTCTGTGACATGCCTGGGTCTTTCTATTCAGTAGGCAGTGCTGAATGAACAGGTTTTGACCAAAAAAAATTAATGGCATATGACTGAAAAATTGAAATGTAGATGACTCTTGACAGCTGGCTCACTGGTTAAATATTGGTATTAGAGTGAAGGAGGACCCTAGTTCAGTCCCTGGTATGAATATTGGAACTCCTGGGAGTTATAACACTGTTGGATTTTATACCTCTGACTTCTGTGACCATCTGTACTCATATAAACACAAAAACTCATGCAGGCATTCAATACACACATGCACACCCAAGCACCACTAAAAATAAAAATAAAGGGTTATATGCCTAGGAGTGCTATAGCTGGATCTTGAGGAAGGACTAGTCCTACTGGCCTGAGAAAGCACCAGATTGATTTCCCAAGTGGTTGTACAAGTTTACATTACCACCTGCAATGGGGGAGGGTTCCTTTTTCTCCATGTCTTCTCCAACATGTGTTGTCACATGAGATTTTTATTTTTTAACCATTCTGATGGGTGTAAGGTAAAGTCTCAGTGTTTTTTAATTTGCATCTCCCTCTTGAATAAGGATGTTGAAGTTTTCTCTAAGAGTTTCTTTGCCATTTGATATTCCTCTATTGAGAATTTTCTGCTTAGCTCTGAACCGCACTTTTAAATTGGATGACTTGGTTTGTTGGTGATTAACATCTTATGTTCTTCACATATTCTGGATATTAGCCCACCCTCTGTCAGATACAGGTTTGTGGAAGATCCTTTCCCTACATGTGGGCTCAGAGGGCCCATGCACTAAAGGACCTAAACCCCCTGCTCACATGTAGCCCATAGACTCAGTCTCCAAGTATGTTCACTAGTATGCAATACAGGGACTCTCTCTGATGTGAACTCACGGGCAGGCTCTCTGATCACTGCCCCTGAGGGGTATAGGGGTGAGTGCAGCCTTGCCAGGCCAAAGAGGAAGACAATGCATGCACTCCTAATGAGAACTGCTTGGCTTGGATCAGATAGAAGTGGAGGAGGATCTCCCCTAACAGTAGACTAGGAGAGGGGCATAGGGAGAGAAGAGGAAAGGAGAGAGAGATTGGGAGGATATGATGGAGGGGCCCTCAGCTGGGATACAAAGTGAAAGAAAATGTAACAAATAATTAATAAAAATATTTAAAATCACACAAAACAATAAAAATCCTTTTTGTTTTTCCTTTGAAAGAGAATGTCTCTGGTTGCACTCGACTCACTCTGTAAACCAGGCTGTCCTTGAACACCCAGAGATCCTCATGCACCTTCCTTCATAAGTGCTGGCATTACAGGTGTGCACCATTGCATCTGGCTCTGTTAAGAAATCTTAAAGAGAAAATGTTGACTGCTGCTGTTGACACTTTCTAGAGTTGTGGCTTTCTTCTCCCTGAGATACTTCTTGATGGCCTCATTGTTTGGAGCAAACACAGGGTAAGCACCTGCATCCTTGGTTGCATTTGCCAGATTTTATTCCTGCAAAGACAGGCTAGACAATGAGGGGAACTTTGTTGCTAGACAGCTTGACAAAATGGTTTTGCAGAGAACATGTATCTTACAATGATGTCGCCTTGGAAGATGGAATAGGCAAGCATCTGGTCCAGTCACATGAGTAGGTTTGGTAAGGAGCCACATAGACCCCGTTGAGGAACCAGCACCTGGGAAAAGAAGCCCCAGATTTCTAGTTAGCAAATTTTGGTACCATTTGCTGTTCACTATTGACTATGGAAGTCCTGCTGGTTTCTTTGGCCAGTTAAAAGAATTGACTGAAAACATTTTATTTACCAAGGATGTTATTTCTGGATGCAAACTGATGAGGCTGGAAGAAACTTTGAAATGTTAGTTCAATCTTAATTCTTTCTCTTAATTATATTTTCCATTTAGAGAAAATTTCATCTCATAAAAAATACTTCATGGATCCAGCTACAAAATCCCTTCTAAATTCCATTAACTTTTGTTACTTCTTTGCTTATCCTGAGAACCTTAATTCCATAAAACTCCTGACCTGAATTTGGTTGCAAAATGCTTTGCTTTATAAAACTACAATGACAGGCAATTTTACATAAATAGTGATATTTCTCTCTCTCTTTCTGTGAGTGTGAAAATGTGTGTCCAGTGAGAAGGAGAAAGAGAGGAAAGTAGAAAGAGGAGGGGCTGTTGGAGTTCAGAGCCTTGTGCAGATGGGGCATGTATCTATTGCTGAGACATTTCCCTGGATAGTCGACAATCCGCCCCCCTTAACTCTTCCCATTTTTGAAACTGAATCCTGCCATGAAGTCCAGGCTGTTCTCAAGCTTTCTGTGATGCTCCTGTTGTAGCTTCCTGAGGGTGGGAACTACAGGCACGCCTGGACACAAAGCTATTTACTGAAGCCAAAGCCAATTAGTGAACCAAAGCCATTTAGTGGAGCCAATACCAATTAGTGGAAAAGTTACCAAAAGCCACACTAGGACCCTAGGTCATCAGTGATAGATTTAGGTGAGAACATCTGCTCATCAGTCTTGGATCATCTCTGAGATATCTTAAGGAAACATTCTTGAGATACCTTGCAGGAGGAATCTCAAACCATAAACCAGTTTTGCAATCTTCAGCAGCAGTAAATTAGTAAGAGGTAAGTCAGAATGACAATTTATGGGAGTAAGCATGACTTATTTTTACAGGGTCTCAAGTAGTCCCTTAAGATGTGAGGAATAAGGTGAAGGAGTCTGGTAATTGGAATTCTGCCTCCTGGCCTTGGCAGATGCTGGTCTTATCAATAGTTCCATTTTTTCAGAGATTGTCCTTGGTGGTCAGTCTCTACAGGTGGGCTTCTCTGAGACTGAGAAGTAGATAGCAAGCTCCCTGCACACTTGGGAACCACAAGCAAACTATGTATAGCCTTGAGTTAATTCTGCATGCCTTGCTAAGTGGACAGATGTGTTGCTACTGTTAAAAAAAATTGCTTGTACCCTTTGCTTTATAAGTGTTGTTTGCACATTCAGTAAATTGAGACTTGATCAGGAATCTGTCTTGCCTCCATTCTTCACATCTCTGTCTCTCAATTTCCCTCTTTCAGGTGGATCCTGTTCATCTATCCTAGGGGATGGGTCAGTTGGTGCCCAAAAAAGGACCTTGAAAAAGAGGGTCAAATGTGAGAAACACTGGTTTTTGGAGCTCCAGAAGCCTAAGTAAAAACAGTGCTTTGTGATACTGCCCATTGCACAGAGGAAGACAAGTTAGGCAGGCAGCTCAATCATTGGGCAGAGCAGTAGCAGGGAGTTATTTATGGGACTTTAAAGTCAATGTTAAAATAAACAGGACAATTTGGGAGAAATTCCCTTTTACCCTTTAATTTGGAAATGAAGTATGTCCCTCCTTCCCAGTGTAATGTATGTAAATATGGAAACATGGAGAGTTTTGGGAAACGATTGCAAGAATATTACAGTAATAATGGTCCTGAGAAGGTTGCTATTATATCTGTTCCTCTGTGGACTCCAATTAGAGATGTGTTGGATCCTAGGCATGAGACTGATAAAATGAAAAATTTTGATCTCACAAGCTAAAGAATTGCTTAATGAAAATGGAGCAGCCATAAAGGTAAGTAAAAAGAAAAAGCATTTCTAAGGTTATTTCAAATGTTGATAAAGAGTCCAAACAGATTTGTGAAATTTGAGAGCAGAAATTAATTTAAGAGCTAGATAGTGAGGATGAAAGGGAGTCAGAGGAAGAAACTGCCAAGTCACATAATTCAGAAGGGCTGCCTGTGCCCTCTGCCCTCCCCCTCCCCGCCATGACTTTCTTTGCCATATATGCAGTAGATCCAGGACCACTGAAGGAAGATATTACTGTTCTTCAAGAGAAAGTGCAATTGGAAAGGAAACAAGTTCAGTTATTAAGAGATTTAGAACAATTAAAATAAAATAATAATAATAATAGTAATAATAAATAATAATAACCAACATAATTTTGGTTCCTTCCATGCTTACTGGATTCAGACTATTACTCAGTATCGACACTTCCTCAATTTAAAATTGGATGGAAAAAGCTTTGATGCCACCATAATTACACACACACACACACACACACACACATAAATGGCCTCCCTCCTGGCCCCTTTTAGCTTCCTTAACCCACATCAGGATCATGGGATGAAAGTCCAATCCTCAGCAAAGTTCTAAACTCCTCACATGGACAGATGAGGAAAGAAATACAGTGTGTGCCTGGCCTACCAGCTAATCTCTTGGGTTGGGATATTCTTTCCCAGTTCAATCTCATTATGTATAGTCCAAATGAAATTTTTACCCACCAAATGCTAAAAATAAAACAGACCTTCCTTCCCAGACAAGGCTTATGAAAACATTCACAGGGAATAAAACAACCTATCCAGGTAATTGAAAACAAGACCATGCAGGATTAGGCATGACAAATTTTGCCTAAGTGTTCTTGGCATCCCTCAGCTTCATACAGCCAATATCACTTGGAAATGTAGAAGCTGTTTGGGTTGACCAATGGCCTTTAGCTTCAGAAAAGTTAGCAGCAAGTATGGCTAAGGAACAGGTTGCCACTGATCACATTGAACCTACTCCTCCTACTTGGAAAAAAAACCTATTTTTGTTGTTAAGAAAAAGTCTGGGAAATGGAGATTAGTGCAAGACCTTAGAGAAGTTAATGAAAATATGCTTACCATGGTGCTTTACAACTAGGAGTGCCTACCCATGTAGACATCACTGCTGACTTTTATAAGACAGTTATGGATGTTAAAGACTACTTTTTTACCATCCCCCTGCATCCCCAGTTTAAAAGTGCTTTTCTTTAAGCCTGCCAGTAACAAACTTCAAAGGGCAATGAGAACAGGCAAATGGGCTTAATACCTACCCAAAGTATAAAAGGATTAAGGAATGTGGAGGTGCTAGAGCCTTTTACTGTGCCTCCTGGGGATGTGAACTCTCAATTGTAATTGCCACAGGAAACTAGAGACACCTTAATAGTGATGATTACATAGTGATAACTAATACATCTAAGATTGATATTAACTCCTGGAAATCACATTATGATTTGACAAATACCTGTGACAGGCTAAGATGGTGCTGAAGCTGGAAGCAGTCCCAGGTCCCCATCTTAGAGCTGTCTTTCACTTCTAAAGGAAAAAAAAAAGCAGTTCTCTGGCATAGGGGCCTGACATGGGGCCTACACCTATAATACTGGTGTGCCAAGAATTGTCAAGGAGTTATCATTTACCTCACCCTAAGGAAAGAATCAGGTATTCCACCTATAGCTATTGGACCCAATCCTGTCCTCTCCCTACCTACATAGATAGAACCCAGGAAAAATGATTTTCCCACACAGACAGAGCATAAAAAAAACTGTCCCTGAATCCCCCAGTCCTTACTTTACTGTTAAGCCTATCCCCTCCTTATTTGAAGATGGGATTGATACATACTATATTATTTTAGACTTTGTTAATCATAACATTTTTTTCCCTGATTCATACATTCCTGAGCTTACTGAGTCCTGTTGGGTTTCTTATGATGCTATTTGATGCTGCCCCCCCCCCTTTTATGAAGGCATTGCTGTCAATGAGGAAATCTACTCCTCTGACCATTCTAAATGCAGATGGTCACAACAAGCTGAGGCTAGATTGACACTGCCTTCTGTTTCTGGCCTTGGATTATGCATAGGAAAGTGTGTACCTCAGATACAGACATCATTGTAATGGAACCATTACACAGTCAAGCCACTTTACCAATTATATCCTCCCAGGTGACAATAGCTGATGGAATTGCAGTGATGGCCTTACTCCCTGTATATACACACCCCTCACCTCAAAAGTAATACTATGACATTCTGTGTCATTGTACCTTTAATTGCCCACAATATTTATTATTCTTGGGAAGAATTTGCCATTTTGGGGAACCCATTAATGACCATGCATTGCTCAGAACAAAATTACAGGCCATAATTGCTGTTACCCTAATTGTGTTCCTTGGAATCTGAGTGTAGCTGCTGTTGCTGGGACAGGTATCACCTCTTTCATTCTCTCCAATAAGCATTACTCTGACGTTTGCCTGAAAACTGAGAAGGATGTTGAGAGATTGGAGATTGGCATTACCAATTGGAGAAATCTCTCCTCTCACAGTCTGAAGTTGTCCTACAAATTGAAGAGAACTAGACTTGCTTGTCTTCCAGCAAGGGGGACTCTGTGCTGCCCTGAAGGGAAGAGTGCTGCTTTATACTGGGATTCTAAGGCACAGCATGGCTAATGTTAGGGAAGGCTTAGAAGAGAGAAAGAGATAGAGAGAACAAGAGGAAAGTTGGTTTCATAATTGGTTTTCAATGTCTCCCTGGATCACCAATCTCCTTCCTTCAATTGTGGGACCCATTGGGGGTTTCCTTCTCCTCATATCTATTGGCCCATGGGACATTAAAAGACTTAACTAGTTTTATAAAACAGCAAATTAATTCCCTGGCATCTAAACCCTTACAAGTTCCTTATCACAGACTTGGTTTGGCTGACAGAGTCTTAGATGAGCCCCAGGGCAACTGCTGAGAGTCTATCTCAAGGGTCTTGACTGCCTGCATTTGACTCTCATGAGAAAATCATAAAACATAGATAAATGCTTGCCGATGTAGCTTGGGTATCTGTAAGGGTTACAAGATGATGTAGGGCAGGGGGAAGGCCCAATTGCCAGTTTCTGAATCCCCTGAAAATCAAACCTGATTGCAATGAGGTTGGTGTCTGATTACCCCTAAACACAATCTGCTGGGGATGCCCTCAGGTGTTGATGGGGTCTACTTCTCCTCCCAAAAAAGATACCCAAAAAGGCTATAAAATACCTTTGGAGGATCAGGTCAATACTTCCCTCTCTGTTTAATGCTCACCATCTGTTGGGGGCTTTATGAAGGCCCCAAGGAGAGTCTGCTCTTGGAAAATGCACAAGGGACTTTCCCAAAGAATTATGACCCCCTATGACATGGTCCTGAGAAGAGTCACAATGTGTTCCTGTGACAGGCTTATCGCAACTGCCAACAGGCTTATCTGATCTACTTCCCCTCCCCTCTGAAGCCTTTGGTATTTTCCCACCACTTGTGGTGGTCTCTCCACCCCTGCTACCCCCTGTCCTCCAAACCTATAAAAATCCTAAACTGTTTCAATTAAGTTGAGACCTCGACAAGAATCATTACTACCTGGTCTCAATTTTTTCTCCTGCCCATTCTTAATTTACAGGTAGGTGTCCTCCATGATCACTCCACCTCAGAGTCCCAGATGGTCAGGGGCAACCATCTGCAAAAGACCTTATGAGGTCAAATCCTACCTACGAGAATCATAAATTGTTTAAGAAGGGAGGAGATGCTGGCATCCAAAGCTATTTACTGAAGCCAAAGCCAATTAGTGAGCCAAAGCCATTTAGTGGAGCCAATGCCCATTAGTGGAAAGTTACCAACAGCTGCACTAGGACCCCAGGTCCTCGGAGATAGATTTATGTGAGAACATCTGCTTGTCAGTCTTGGAACATCCTTGAGATATCTTTTTTTTTTTTTTCAGCTTTCAGGAACTTTATTTTCCTTTCACCTTTTCCTCCTTTGCTCAGGTGTCTGCAGAGCTCAGGACCACTCAGTGGTGGCTCCTGATGTAACTTGCAGGAGGTTCCTCAAGCCATAAAACACTTTTGCTATCTTCTACAGCAGTAAATTAGCCTTCCCCCTTTTCCTGCCTTCTCTTATATAGTTGTGTAAAAATTTCAAATAAAGGAGGCTTTGATCAGAAAACAGACTTAGTCTCCCTCCTTGTGTCTCTCTGTCCTATCCATTCTTTCCCAACACACATTCCCGGACCCCATTTTAGAAACCCAGTGAATTACAGCGGGTACGGACACAGGCATGTATTACCACACTCAGTCTGAGCTCTTTGAGTCTCCTTTGTCATAAAGGTCATTCTTCTGTAAGGTGTAGCAGCAGCAGTTATATGCTGTTGCTCCTCCCCCATCTCAACCAGGCCCTATTGGGTGCTCAGGGACACTACCATTTCCTACCTTAGCATGGAACATCCTTAAGCAAAGTAACTAGTGCAATCTTCTCCTTCTGGAACTTTATCAAAAAGAAACCCTCAATTCTGTAGCTTTTTGTTTCTTTCTTCAGTCAGTCTTGAACTGACTTTTAGTGGGTGCCTAGAATGGGTCAGGATGTGGAGCCAGGAATGTGGATGAGGTCTGTATCTCACCCTTGAAGAGATATGACAGGAGACTGAACAACACTGACAGGCAGCATGAGATCAGTGCCTGGAAGAAAGGTGGGCAGAATGGCAGAACGGGAAAAGGCAAGGCCAGGGAGGACACTCATGCATTCTTCATGCCTGGTGCGAATATGCAAATGAGGAAACATCACTTTCTATAGATGCTGTTTGGAAGGAGTCTTCTAGAGCCCCTGCAGAAAGGCTTTGTGGGTGGTGAGCAGCACCAAGTAGCAGGCAGAGGAGAGGCCTGAGGGCCTCCCAGTGTAAGTGATTTCTTGGGGTCTCAGGTTCTAGAAGGCTGGTGTGAGACTGTAAGAGGCTAGGGAGAAGGAGGACCTACTGTGACTGGAGGCCACAGGGGAAGGCTGAGATGTCAGGCCAGTGTGTGACCAGAGGACAGGAGAGGACTGTGGAGGGCTGTGTGTGATGTGAAGCAACTGGAAGGACTATGAATGGCTGTGTGTGAATGGAGGTCTGGGGAGGAGTGTGGAGGGCTTTTTGTGAATGGAGGCTGGGGGAGGCCTGTGCAGAGCTGTGTGTGAACTGAGGCCAGAGAGGACTGTGTAGGACTGTGGCATCCAGTGTTTGCCTGAAGGACAAGGGGAGGTCTGCAGAGTTCTGTGTGGGGTTGGGGGCCAGGGGCTGGGGGAGGACTGCAGAGGGCTGTGGTGGCTCTAGGGTGACTGGAGGACAGGGAATGACTGTGGAGGGCTCTGATGGCAGGCCTGGGTATGAGGGAGGACAGGGGAGGACTGTGTCTCTAGGCCCAGGTGTGACCAGAGACCTCGGAAGGACTATGGCTGGAAGCTCTGGTGTGAAGTGAAGCCACAGGGGAAGACTGTGATGCAAGGCCTGTGTGTGACTAAAATCCCAGGAAGGACTGCAGCAGGGGTGGCAGTGTGTGACTGAGTTGGGGGTGGGGAGTGGAATGGAGGGCTGAATACATGGCCAGCTGAGGTTGAAGGAGGTAGGTAAGGGCTGGGTTCTCATGCCTGAGAGGTGTGTCTTAAGCAAATGCTCTCTTAAGGAGGGCAGAGCATTTTAAGAATGTTTCAAGTGCCTGTGGGAAATCTGGACAAGGGCAGAAGTATGTGGCCCAGTTCCATGTGGCTTTTAGCCCTCTACCTGTGGGTCAGACCAACCTCACACTGAGGCCTTCATCTCCCTCAACTGACCTTTTCTCAGGCAACACTTCACCTAAGAAGCCTGTAGACCCTCCTGCACCATCTATGAGCCAGCCACTTGGGCCTGTGAATAAATTAGTTGGAGTGAGCAATCAATCAGTGAGTCAAGCCATCCAGCCTGGGATTTTACCATCCACACAGCCCATGGGGTCTACAAGTGGACCAGTGGGACCTGCAGTCAGAACAGTGGGGCTTACAAGTAGGCCAGTGGAGCCCACAAATGTACTGGTCAGGACTAGTACTCTGACTTCTGGCTATTCAAACAACCCTGGGTTTCTCCAGACCATGCCACCAGGAACAATTTCTGTGGGTGAGCTGGTCTCATTGGCAGGCCTTCCTGTGGGTCAGATGACCTCTGCTTCTGTGATTCCTGCACAGAGTGCAGCTTCTAGGGTTCTCCACACTGGTCAAGCAGTCCAGTCCACCGTTCCCCATATAGGTCAGACAATCTCCTCACAGGTTCTTACTTCTTGTCAGACAATGTCTGATAGGGTTTTCCCTACAGGTCAATTGGTATCATCTGGGTTACTATCCCCTCAAACTATGGGGGTCTCAGAAGTCCTTGTGTACCAGGGTGTGAGCACTGGTATTCCTCTGCTTGGTCAGCCTGTTAACTCAGGTCCATCTGTTGGGCCTGGTATGCCTCAGCTCAGTCAGTCTGTTGGCACCAGCATCCTGCTGGAGAGCCAGTTAGTAAGAGATGACCCTTCACAGAACACCCTGTTTTCAAGTCAGGCCTGTTCAGTACTCAGTTCTCCCACCTTTAGGTGTGTCCACTGTGGTGGGATCTACCCTGGAAGCTTGACTGTGGAGGCTATCACTCTTCATTTGTTGCATTGTGCACAGACAGACAGATCTGTTCAGTCCATTTTTGTTGAGAACAGTGAACTGCAGTGTGCCTTTGAGGAATAAATTGCTCATTCTACCTGTCCTTTCAAAAGAAAAAGGCCAGATGGCCATCAGGGTCCAGAAGACCAGAGGAGGCATGGGAAAGGGCCCTTGTGTGTACATTACTGGGTAATGAAGCATCAGATCCAGAAGAAGGGACAAGTGTTGCGAGTTTGAAGAGACAAAGGAATGAAAGCGCAACTAAGGAACTTGAGGCCAGTAATGATTTACTGTAGATCCTAGCATTAGATCCTACTGAATGCAAAGACTACTCCTCTGAGGAAAAAAGGCAGTTTCTTAGAGATTATTTCCAAAAGAAACCATATCCTAGCAGAAAAGGAGTTGAATTGTTGTCTTTATTTTTGAAGATGGAAAAAATTATTGTGGCTTTGTTTTTTTTGGAACAAGAAGATATGTTTGCTTGAAGGCAATAGAAGACCACAGACACTCAATACTTCTAGGTTCTGATATGCCTGAAATTAAAAATGTTAAACACAGAGTGAACTTTGAGTATGAACCACAAAAGTCCTAGGCAGTAGTTTGTGCTAATTTTGGTGCCACTTTTGCTCTCTTGTGTTGGTTTCTGCAGCTTTTCTGGATTTTGCCAGGGCTTAGGAATACTTAGGTTAAGAAGTAAATACTACCCCAGATGCACTGATTGATGTATTTGTGTCTTTTAGCAGTTACTACTAAGGTTTCTGTTTTTTTTTTTTTTTTTTTTTTTCCCTATCATGAGAATGAAGTTAGGTTTTGCATATATCCCTTATTCTTAGTATTGTCCATGTTAAATCATAAGAAGAGAAGTCTATAAATACTTGTCTTTTTACTTTAGGAAATTTATCTTGTTTGTAAATGGTTATGTGAAAGTAACAGCTTCTTCTGTAGTGTTAGAGGCAGCAGCCAGGACACAGCAGTGCTGAGAGATGGGAGCACTATCATGTGCTTGGCTTCCTAAGAAGACATTTTTGAAATTAACTTCTGTTAATATTTGCTTACCATATTATGGATTTGATTTATGTTTTCAGGGTTGTTTTGAAAGCTGTGTATGAAAACACAACTCATATGCCTATGGCTATACAGTACTAAGCAGGACATTCTCCCCGAGCATGGTTGGATACCATAAAAAGCTAAAATGTTATGCTCAGGATGGGAGGCTAAGCACTGCACTCAGGGTCAGCCGCTTTGGACCCAGAGAAGAGCATGTCTGGTTGCATGCGGGTTGATGCCCCAGGTCCCGCCTCTGAGAAAAAGGTATCGGAAGGGTCTGATGTTCTTTGGGTAGATGACACCTAAACGAACATCAGTACAAAGTCCCAATTTATTTCTAATATCAGAGATCAGACCTCTACTCTTGCCTGATACGTCTAAAATAAAAAGGGGGAACTGTAGATAGCTGCAGAATGCTATGCCTTAAAGATGGAGCTGATTTCTGCCTTCCACCTTCCCGATGGTGAGTGCTCTCTGTCACAAACAATTCCACATTTGGCTAAGGCTGAGGATCCGGCTTGCTTCCATGTATGTGGACCTATCTGCATTGCCCACGTGGCATGTCTGGGTTGGCTACCCAGAGGCTATTTAAGCTGTGGGCTGGCTTTCCCCGGGGTCCGAGGATTGTTCAAGGTTCCTGAATAAACTGCATTGAAAAAAAATATTCCCATCTCAGGAACTGGTATATAACTCATAATAAGTTCTTTTATAAGTGAAGTATTTGTAAGAACTGTAATTCATTCCTTTGTGAACTTCATAGGACATGCAATACGCTGGACTCTAGCATGAGTAACTTACACATGGCTTGTGCCTGTTTTGCAGAGGAATAAGCAGAGTAACAGCCATGGGGTCCCACATATAAATGGGCTTCCCATTACATGCAGATCTTTAATCTCCAGTAAAGCATAAGACAATTTTTTAAATAGATATTGAGAAGATACAGAACTGTATGCTAATTGAACTACAGATAAGCAGTTTGGAGAAAAGCACAATGGTTATATCTATGGCATTTCTGCCCTTTTGTGTGGACCCTATTGAAATGGAGTACAAGTTTCAATCTTAATGGTGAAATGGGTTAGACAGGGAAGTCCTTCTTCCTAGTTTGAGTATCTTACTACATGTGTTAGAGTCAAGAAGGTGGGATTACCTCTGGCCCAGGTATCCATTTGATGGACTGCTAAGGAACCTGTTTATTACTGGTCTGTGGATGCCAAGCCCTGTGTTTTCCACAGGCTATAAGCACCAGCAGGTTGCACAGTAATGCAGATCTAACAGCTTAGGGCAGAATAATTTTTTTCCAGCAGAACAAACTACATCTGATCATGAGGCTGTGCTCATGAAGTAGGATTACACAGAGGAAAGTATACTGCTGGTTTTTACTCTGAATAAGGTGGTGATTGTGTCTTTTCCCATTTGGCTGTGGTCTGACCTCCATCTTACACATTTGGCTAATTTGAATTGAATTTGTGCACAGGAAAATGGAGGAAGGAGAAAGGAATCACTGCCTCAGAATATTAAGTTTCTAGAACAGGAATAGGACCTTTTGAATAAACGAAAGTTTGACTTGAGATAGGGGAGGTATTATAACATTTGCGAATCTTATAAGATAAGAAAGAGAACAATTTAATTCCTAAGTACCAGTTTTCTCATATTTGATAGAAAAGACTCATGTTTTATATTTCTCTCTTTTCATTTAAAATACTCTTCAAACACATTATGTTTGTTTTTTTTCTTTTTCTACCTTGGAATATGAAATAGCAATTGGGGCTATTAATGTTGACTAATCTATCCTGTGTTAGGCTCCTAGTTCAAAGAATTAATTGTTACATTTGTTTCATTAGAATGGTTCAAAATGAGCCCCTTCTCCTTAAAGGTATTTCTCATTCTCATTAGCCTCATACTTTTATAATTCTCCTATCTTTTAAATATTTTCCTTACTGAACTTCACCCTGTGCTCAGATGTTCCATGTAACCTCTCCCAATATCTCTTATCTCAGAACATCTCCATTTGTTCCTGATACATCTGCAAGTGACATTGTAGATGCTGTGAAGAAAGTGGCTAAATGAGACCTTTATCCCTTTCACCTCAAGCTGGATATACTTATTTACAATAGTCCTCTATTTTCTCCTTTTCCTTCTCTCAATGCTCTGTAGTCCCCTGCTGTTACTTCTAGTTCATTTTGTTGCAACAACCTTGGCAATGGTCAAGGTCATCCTAAATATCTCTATGCCCAATTTCTCTCACTGACCCAGTTTTTTTTTCTCCTTATATCTCAACCTTCCCAGAAAAACCAAATGATTTTAAACTCTCTATTTTCCAAGTCTCTTTAAGAATGCAGACAGCAGTCAGGGGTGGTGGCACATACCTTATTCCCAGTACTCAGGAGACATGGCCAGCCTAATTTACAAAGTGAGTTCTAGGACAGCCAAGGGCTGTTCCACAGAAAAACACTTTTGTGGGGAGGTTTGGAGGAGGGAAGAAGATAGACAGCAATTGCATGATTGAAAGCAGCCCATCAATTCAAGACTCTCCCATTGCCCTATGACCTTTTCATTGGGCCCAGAATTTCACCCATGACAAAGACTCTTTTCAGCTACAAAACAGCTACAGTTTCCCTATCCTACATTTTTATATCCTCTCAGAGTTAGGAAAAAATGGTTTCCTGCTAAAAGATTACACTTCCCTCTTTCCCTTGTGCCCAGACCAAGCAGCTGCAGAAGCAAGTGACTATGATGTACTAATAGTTTCCATCCACATAAAGGTCTGCATTTGCTCATATGTACCATTTAGTCATCCATACAAGGAGCTGATAAGGTGGCCCTGTGTCGTGAATACATCTTGTCCTATCTGTGGTAGCTATTTTATCTCAACTGGACAAGCTAAAGTCATGTGAGGAGATGCCTCCTCTCAATTAAGGAAATGCCTCCATAAGATCAAGGTGTAGTACTGCCTTTAGGGCATTTTCTTATTTAGTGATGGATGGGGCAGGGCTCAATCCATCTGTGATTGTGCCATCCCTGGGCTGGTGGTTCTTGGTTCTATAAGGAAGCAGACTGAGCAAGCCATATGTAGCAAGACAGAAAGCAGCACCCCTCCATGGCCTCTGCATCAGCTCCTGTGCTTGTTCAGGTTCTCACTCTGTTTCAGAGTTCCTGTTATGCCTTCCTTTAATTAGATGAACAGGGATATTGAAGCTTATGCCAAATAAGCCCTTTCCTCCCCAAGTGGCTCTTTAATTATGGTGTTTCATCACAGCAATAGAAAGTGTAGTTATGATACATCCTAACATCTAGATCTACAGTTTCCTTAACAGTAAAACATAGATGAAGGTGGATGTGGTGGGAAACTTCAGGTTCCATATCCATCACAGATAGGAGAGCTGTGAGGACATGGTCTGCTAGACCTTGAAGGCTTAATATTCATGTCACAACAAAATACACATTTATGTAGGCCTGAACTTTGAAAAAGTAACCTATACTTTTCAAGTTTTTAACTCCTGATGGGTACAAAGCAAGCCAAGAAATGTGGTCTGGACTTCACCTCCACCCACCTTTTGACCAAGTGCCTTTATGCAGCACACAGCCCACATACCTGTACACAATCATCCTAACCATGGAGGGATGATGCCAGGGGACAAAAGAGTTCATGAGAGAGCAGTACAATCCAGGGGCTAAGAAAAGAACAATCATGAACTTAGTCCACTGACTTATTATTGAGTTTTGCCTAATCTGTGACAGGAGGATGATATAGCACTCACTCACATTTTAGCATTATAATAAATACAAGGAACACCAAGTTGGGGTGTGATATGTGGAATCTAATGGATGTCCAGAAGTTCCAATGGAATATACTCAGCAATCAAAAAGGAGGAAATCATGAAATTTGCTGGCAAATGGTGGGATCTAGAAAAGGTCATTCTGAGTGTAATATCCCAGAAGGAGAAAGACAAATATGGTATATACTTAGTTATATAGACCTATAAGATACGATAAACATAATGAAATATATACACCTAAAAAAGATAATCAAGAGAGCTGACATGGATCAATCCTCATTTAGAAGCACAGATGAGATTGAACATATGACAGGAGTCTACTGAGCACATCTGAAAGACTCTAACTAGCAGTGTTTTCAATTCAAAGACTCATGACCAAACCTTTGGCAGAGTACAGGGAATCATAAGAAAGAAGGGGAGTTAGTCTGATATGAAAAGGATAGGAGCTCACAAGGACCAAATATATCTGGGCACAGGGTCTTTTCTGAGACTGATATTCAACCAAGGGCCATGTATGGATATAACCTAGAACCTCCACTCAGATGTAGCCTGTGGTAGCTTAGTAACCAATTGGTTTCCCAAAGTAAGGGGAACAAGGACTATTTCTAACAGGAACTCAATGATGGGCTCTTTGGCCTCCCCACCCCACAAGGGAGGAGCAGTCCTGTTAGGACACAGAGGAGGGCTTTGCAGCCAATCCTGAAGATACCTAATAAAACAGGATCAGATGAATGGGGAGGAGTTCCCACCCAATCAGTGGACTTGGAAAGGGGTACAGTGGAGATAAAGGAGGGAGGAAGGGACTGGGAGGGAATGAGGGAGTGGGACACGGTTGGGATACAGAGTTAATAAAATGTAACTGATAAGAAAAAAATTAAACAAAATGAACTTGTCATGAACCCAAAATATAATGGCACTACCCAGTAATAAAAAAAAAAAAAAAAAGAAGTTCCAATTGTCATACATAGGGCAAGGAGTTTGTTCTGAAGCCTCCAGGACAGAGTCACTAAAGGATAGCAGGAAACAGGCATCATGTATAGGATGGATAGTGGTCAGGCCAAGTACATTCTAAACAGAATTTCCCATGGGAGTTCAATGCAAGAAGGGAATCAAGCCAGCATTTATTGAAGGATCTTTACTGGTAAGCCTTGAAGTAGATGGTGTTATTTAATCTTCACCAAGAAAGGTAAATGAAGCTTGGAGGGATTAGATGACTTCCATGAAATTATTCAGCTAGTGAAGAACTCAGACTCTATCATTTTAACATACTTTGTAGATAGGGACTGTGTGCAAAGGCCACTGAAGTGTTGGGACTCTCTATTCCATGGTGATAAGCTCAGAGTAAGAGGTGGGTTGAGGTGCCATCTTACTAAGGAAGCCCTGTCTATTCAAAAGATGCAAGAAGGGAGAAGAGGTGTGTGTGTGAGTATTTTGTGCTCGCGGAGCCTGGAGTTCAGTATTTCATCTAGACTGGCTGGCTAAAGATCATTTTGTTTCTTCTCCACTGTGCTGGGGTTACAGATCCAGGAAACTGTAACCAGCTTTTTATTGTGACACTAACAATCTGAATTCAGCTCTGAATTAAGTCTGAATTCAGTGTGACAAGCAATTTACCTACTGAGCCATCTCCACAGTCCAACTTTATGTTCTTTTAATCATATTTTATAGGCATTTTAGTACTCTGAAAAGCAAGACTAGAGAGAAAACTGTGGTCAGCAGTGTCACTTTGCATTATATGGAATCATAATTTCTCATAAAAGCTAAATCTCTTGCTTAACACTGCTGTGAGAAAAGTGTCTGGATAATGCAGGAGAATTGGAAGGACTGTCAATATCATGGAGACCTCCAAACATCCACAATTTTGAACAGAAATTGTCCAGTATGGTTTTTAAAAATTGAGGATGTAAATGCCAAATGATAACAATTTATTGGAAATACAAGGAAATAATTCTCTCCCTAGACTTACACCTCCTGAATGTTTCATGTGTGCTGGAAATTTCTTCTAAAACGAAGATCCTAACATAGTAACTGGAACTCATGAGTTAGCTGACAACCCATTTTCCATGTTTTTCTTCTTTTTCATGCCTATGAGTACTTTTGAATTGGGACTTTGGTTGAAAAGTGAAAATCTTTTGGATGTTTTCCTAGTATTCTTTCCATTAGATTCTTCTATTCCTCTTGTTTCTTAGGATACCTTAGCACAGGGAAGGGGAGTGAATAATGATAACCAATGTCTTTCTCCCTAATTCTTGATTTTAGACTTGTGCCTCTTAAGATGTTTCCATGTACAAGAGAAAGAATATTCAGGAGGCAACATGAAACAGAGGCCCTGCTGCCAGAGAGGTGGGGTGAATTAGATATCAGTGTCTGATTGAATGGAGAGAGCATCATGAGATTCTAGCAAAGATAGTGAAGCACAGTGAGCCTCATTTGATATTAGGGCTAAGCATTTTTTATTTGACCAAAATGCACTCTTAAGGAAGACATCACAGAGGGGAAGCAACTCTGCCAGGTGGGAGGGGGCATCTTTACCTTGCTGATTATGTGTATCACTCCATTTGTTACTGCAGTGTCACAGTTCACAGTGGATGCCCCCTAATTGTGATATTTTGGAAGTGAAAACTGAATGGGAATGTGAGTGAGCTTGATTTTGTATTACCTCTGGGTTTTCTGCCTTTTGAACATCAGTATCCATATAGTTTTGGGCCATTAAATACATTAAATTGTGACCCATTAGAGATCATAAACTGATAGACAAACATATTCTACCTAAGGGGTATTCTCTGACTGTCAGTCTATTCCACTCTAGCAGGGAAATTTTCTTTCAAAACATGGCTTCTCTGGCAAAAGATCACATCCAAACACCACCTACTCTAGAATGCAAACAGCATCTTTAATCCAGGAGACAGAGGCAAGCAGATCTGAGTTCCATGCCAAGTAGCAAATAAAGAAAGCTTAGGTCCAGGTATGGTGATACATTCATTGTTTAATCCCAAACAATGGAAAGGAAAGGTAGTTTGTAGAAGAAAGCATCCACTTTTGAAAATGATGTCTAATTGAGTAACAGAAACATTGATGATTAGAGAAAGATTTGACAGAACTGAATATGCCCAACTCTCTTGAGAAGAGAGGAAAGGGAAGCTCCTTAGAAAAGAGAGAGAGAGAAAGAAAGAGAGAAATAGAAGAGAGAGGAGAGAGAGAAGACAGGAGCCATTTTACTGGGACAGTGATAGGTAGGTTTCAAGAGAGAACAATCTCGACTGAGGTAAAGAACAAATGAGTCAGAAAATGAGAAGATTAAGCAGATCCCTGTAGTTAGTTTGAGGTCAAGCATAGCAATTCAAGGACTGACAGAGAATCCAGAATGAATCAGTAGGCTTGGAGAGGAGTTTGAGCCAGAACAGCTGAGTTGAACCACCCAGCCCAGATCTCAAAAAGAACAAGAAAGGGGGAGCTTTTTAAGCAGTAAGTCTCAGAGGTTGACAGCCTTCCATGTCTAGGTTAGCAGAAGGAGGCAGTGAGCTTTCTAGTCAAAAATTGAAAGAATTGAATAAAGATTCTGTTTACACAGTCTCTTTGATTTTATTTAAAAAAATGTATAGGAAAATCACACAAACCACTATTGAGAAGAGATTCCTTTAGATCAGTAACATGGAAATCAATAAGCCAAGGAGGCAGCCTGGAACATCTCCTTCCTTCACTACCTTCCCAGGGAATCAATTCTTGCCAATACCTATCTTGGCCTGCCAGAGGCCTTCAGCACTATGAGGATATCAACTCTTGTTAGAGCCCCCTCATTTGTGGTACCTTTTACAGAGATCTGTGCAAACTAATAGAGACAGTGACTATCAACCATTCAAGAGAAATTGAGCTACATTTTTCCTTTTTTTTTTTTTTTTGGTTTCCTTTTTTTCCCTTACTGGGACCTCTGTTTGCATTTTTTTGTGATCTTAGCGAGGAGGGACATTTGCTTAAACCTGCACATGAGTACCATCTACAAAGGCAGAGGTATCACATGTCATCTGTCACATCTTCTTTTGTTAAAATGGGATATTTTATTGTATTAGACACAGGAATGAACTTGAGAAACACTTGTGTTTGATGGTTATCTTCTGTAGGCCAGGATCTTAATGGATTTATTTTGGGACTTGTACAACTTGTAGCATGCCTGGGTAGATGTTAATGTTTCAAGGAAAATTGAAGGTTTGAAATGCCAATGAATTTACTAAGCACATTATATGAGTACACAAAGTCATGTTGTAAATTAAGAAAATTAATAAGTTCAATAACCTCCTGTGTGCAGTGGAGTGTTTCAGTGCTGTTTTTTCACACTATGCTGTGGTCTAAGTAGGAAACTTCAGCTCTCTGTCTATCTCATCATTTATTTCTTCCTGGGATGACAATGTTCAAATCCTCTGTTTAAGCTATTTGTTTGATTTACCTGGGAGCTCTGGAGATTACATGTGGGACTCCACACAAGTGCTCACAGAGATCCAATTGCCTCTGTTTTCTCCAGGGCTGAGGTTAAAGTCTTTTTTCACAGTGCCCTCTTGTACTTCAAAATTGTATTTAAACAAGTCAGAAAATAACATGAGCGTTCCTGGAATTTCCAAAGATTTGTAAGATATCCATGAACGCATGTGTAGGCTAGCACATGTCTCTGCTGTGTAGGCTCAGCTCACTAGGTGCTTTTCCCAGTGCTCATAGGCAGACGGGGAAGCTGGGATGCTCTGAGCCATTGCTGCCTAAGGAGTCATTGTGACAGTAGTTGCTTGCTAGAACCCTCGCATATTTGTACCTTGTCAACTCATGGAAAGACTATAACACCCAACCAATCATAGGCATGAAGCCAGACTTAACACTTGAGGTGGCATGGGAGTCCTTGACAGACTATAGGAAACTAGAAATTGACAATCAGGTTCTCTGGACCTCTACACTTCTGTGGACATTGCCCTTGCTCTGTCACCAAGATAGCTGTGTCTGCAGAGTTGGCACTCACTATAGGTTTGTAGTTTAGCTAACTTACATGACATCCTGTTACTGGTGATGGAACTACTGGGAGGTTTGTGTCAGTACACACCAGAATGAAGTGTGTGGAATTGAATATGTTCACCCTTTCCAGGTCATGTCAGGAGGAGCTTGCTGATCTGCATTTTGGATTACTGCTTCAGAGAGCTAATCCTTTTCTTTTTCCTTTTTTCTTTATTCTTTTTCATATAATATATATTTTAAAGATTCCTTTATTTTATGCATATGAGTGATTTGCTTTCAGGCCCACCAGGAGAGGGAGTTAGACTGCACTACAGACAGCTGGGAGCCACCATGTGGTTGCTGGGAATTGAACTCTGGAAGAGCTAGCCAGTGCTCTTAACTACTGAGCCTTCTCTACAGCACATACAATATATTTTGTTCATGTTTTCCTGTTCCCTTAACAACTCGCAGATCCTTCCCCACACAACATTATGTTCTTTCTCTCTTAAATACACAGACACACACAAATGAACACCAAAACTAACAAAACGCCGGTAAGACAAAAAAAATGAAGAGAAAAAAAAAATCCCACAAAACCTGAAATACAACCATAAGATTCCTATTGCCTGGACCATAAACTCCCAGTCATGAGTCCAGCCCTGGAGTGTGGTTAATATACACAGTGACACTCCCTTGGATAAAAGCGATTTTCCCTTTTGTAAAAGCAAGTAAAAATGAGCTCTATACTTTATGTGACAAAGGAGTAAGGTGAAGATGCTCCCTCTTGAGATTAGAGAACTATTCTGTGGGAGAATGAGATGGAGAAGTAGTGACAGTTGGGCATGACCCACACTACACAGATATAATACTCTATGTTGGTGATTAAGTGTTGTGCCTGGCACATGGACAGACACCAACTCTGAGGCAAGTAAGTGTTCATAGCCTCTGGTTACTGACCTGTGGAATGGGGATCGTAATAGCCCTAAACCCAGACAACTGTGCTGAGTTTTGAATGTGATGCTACTTCAAAAAGACCTAGAAAGAACCTGCTATACAGAAGGCATTTGCATGTGCATATGAGCACACATGTACACATGCATGTGAACACACCTCAATCAGGATGAGCACATACACACACACACACACACACACACACACAAACGCTAACACACACACACATCTCATTCAACATGAGTAAATCCAGGATGTTCTGTGTACCCCATAGGAGTCCATGGAACCCAAAGGGGAGCTGTGACTGTTATCCCATAGAGACCAGCATAGGGAGATCAGTTGCTTACTTGGGAAGTCTGAGACAACTTGGCAAACAAAAGCTTTTCAGGACTGCTCTGTGTGTAAAAATTGCCCAATAAATTCTGCTGCACCCTGGGAAAAGGAGGAACCCACCAAACATGTAAGGACCCACAAACACCAGCTGTGTTCATATAAAATGTGACAAATGGGCTACTGTTCCAAAGGGGTGGAGAGGGCTTAGAATATTCTGAGAATGTTCTTTAAGAAATGGGACACTGTGAGCCTTGAGGGAGGGCAAGAGAGCTGGGGAAGGCATTCAAACTAAGGAAAAATATCACAAGAGAAAAACAGAGGTGAAGAAGCATTTCTAGTCAGAGAAAGGATGTTTAGGATGGATTCTGAAAGTCTAACATTCAACAGTTGGGGCTGATATAACACTATTCACATGTGGGAAGAAGTCAGTAAGACAATCCATTGTATGAATTTTCACTGTAACAGTGTCACCTGCTATGTGAGCTTTATAAGACAAGTGTGTATATTTTATATAACAGTGTACAATATTTTATAACAATATGAAACCCAAGCACACCCTGTGCATAGCAGAATCCAAGCTTATAGGCTAGAGGTAATTTCCTCTGGTTGTTGGGACAGCACCTCTATGGCCCCACTCTTAACACTTCTAAGATTTGATCCAAACATAGCTTGTCTCTATATTCACAGAAGTTAAAGTCAGTATTCACTTGACTTGCCAACAATCTTCCAAACCAACTGTGGCTGATTGAAGGCAATCTTAGATGGGGCTTATTTGATTTCTTAAATATGTCATAGAGATCCTGTCTTCTGTATCCCTTCAGGTCATTCAACATTTGTTTGCAGGAGAAAATTTAGACTCTGGCTGTACATATTGAACATTTATTTTGTTAAATATTTTTGTTTCTCTCTTTCTTTGTTTTCACAGTAGCTGTGACATGGGAACTTTTGTGACATGCTTGGGTCTTTCTATTCAATAGGCAGCGCTGAATTGAACAGGTTTTGATAAAAAAATTAAATGGCATATGACTGATGAATGGAAATGTAGATGACTCTTGACAGCTGGCTCACTGGTTAAATATTGGTATTAGAGTGAAGGAGGACCCTAGTTCAGTTCCTAATATGAATATTGGAAATCCTGGGAGTCATAACACTTTTGGATTTTATACCTCTGGCTTCTGTGTACTCATTTACACACACACTTGTGCAGGCATGCACACACACATGCACACCCAAGCAGCACTAAAAATAAAAATAAAAGGTTATAAGCCTAGGAGTGGTATAGCTGGATCTTGAGGAAGGATTAGTCCTAATTGCCTGAGAAAGCAACAGATTTCCCAAGTAGTTGTACAAGTTTATATTCCCACCAGAAATGAAGGAGGGTTCCTCTTTCGCCATGTCTTCTCCAGCACATGTTGTCACATGAGATTTTCATTTTTTAGCCATTTTGATGGGGGTAAGGTAAAATCTCAGGGTTTTTTAATTTGCATCTCCCTCATTAGTAAGGATGTTGAAGATTTCTCTAAGTGTTTCTGTGCCATTTGATATTCCTTTATTGAGAATTCTCTGCTTAGCTCTGAACCCCACTTTTAAACTGGATGACTTGGTTTGTTGGTGATTGACTTCTTAAGCTCTTCAAATATTCTGGATATAAGCCCTAACTCTGTCAGATACAGGTTTGGTGAAGATCCTTTCTCTACCTGTGGGCTCTGAGGGCCCATGCATGGAGAGGACCTAAACCCCCTGCTCAGATGTAGCCCATTGACTCAGTCTCCAAGTGTATTCACTAGTGTGCAATACAGATACTCTCTATGATGTGAACTCATGGGCAGGCCCCCTGATCACTGACCCTGAGGGGGTTAGGGGTGAGTGCAGCCTTGCCAGGCCACAGAGGAAGACAATGCATTCACTCCTAATGAGAACTGCTAGGTTAGGATCAGAGAGAAGGGGAGGAGGATCTCCCCTAACAGTAGACTAGGAGAGGGGCATGGAGAGATAAGAGGAAGAGAGAGAGAGAGAGACTGGGAGGAGATGATCAGGGGCCCACAGCTGGGATACAAAGTTAAAAAATGTAATAAATAATTAATAAAAAAAATTTAAAAGCACACACACACACAAAAAAAAAATCTTTTTTTGTTTGTCTTTTGAAAGAGAGTGTCTCTGGTTGTCCTGGACTCACTTTTTAGACCAGGCTGTCCTGGAACACACAGAGATCCTCATGCCCCTTCCTTTATAAGTGCTGGCATTACAGGTGTACACAATTGCATCTGGCTCTAAAAAGAAATCTTAAAACAAAATGTTCACTACTGCTGTTGACACTTACTACAGTTGTGGTTTTCTTCTCCCTGACATACTTTTTGATGGCTTCCTTGTTTGGAGCAAACACTGGGTAAGCACCTGCAGCCTTGTTTGCACTTGCCTAATTGTATTCCTGCAAAGACAGGCTAGACAATGAGGGGACCCTAGGTCCTACACAGCTTGAAAAATGGTTTTGCAGAGAACAGGTAACTTTCAATGTTGTTGCCTTGTAGATGGAATAGGCAAGCATCTGGTCCAGTCATATGAGTAGGTTTGGTGAGGAGCCACTTAGACCTCTTTGTGGATCAGCACCTGGGAAAAGAAGCCCCACATTTCTAGTTAGCAAATTTTGGTACCATATGTGGTTCACTGATGACTATGGAAGTCCTGCTGGCTTCTTTGGCCTGTTAAAAGAATTGACTGAAAACATTTTATTTACCAAGAAAGTTATTCCAGGTTGCAAACTGACTAGGCTGGAAGGAACTATGAAATGTTAGTTCAATCTTAATTTTTTCTCTAATTTAGTTTTCCATTTAGAGAAAATTTCATCCTATACAAAAGACTTTATGGATCCAGCTACGAAATCCTTTCTAAATTCCATTAACATTTGTTACTTCTTTGCTTATCCTGAGAACCTTAAGTCTACTATACTCCAGTGACCTGAATTTGGTTGCAAAATGCTTTGCTTGATAAAACTTCAAAGACAGGCAACTTTACATAAATAGTTAGATTTCTCTCTCTCTTTCTGTGTGTTTGTGGGTGAGTGTTCAGAGCCTTGTGCAGATGGGGCAAGTAGTTATTACTGAGACATTTCCCTGGATTGTTGACCACCTGCCTCCCTTAATCTTTCCATTTTTGAAACAGAATCCTGCCATGAAGTCCAGGCTCTTCTCAAGCTTTCTGTGATCCTCCTGTTGTAGCTTCCTGAGGGTGGGAACTACAGGCATGCCTGGATACAAAGCTACTTACTGAAGCAAAAGCCAAATACTGAGCCAAAGCCATTTAGTGGAGCCAATGCCAATTAGTGGAAAAGTTACCAAAAACCATACTAGGAACCTAGGTCATGGATGATAGATTTAGGTGAGAACATCTGCTTGTCATTCTTGGAGCATCCTTGAGATATCTTAAGGAAACATTCTTGAGATATCTTGCAGGAGGTATGTCAAACCATAAAACAGTTTTGCAATCTTCTGCAGCAGTAAATTAGTAAGAGGTAAGTCAGAATGATGAATTATGGGAGTAAGCATGACTTATTTTTACAGGGTCTCAAGGAGTTCATCAGGATGGTAGGAGTAAGGTGAAGGAGTCTGGTAATTGGAATTCTGCCTCCTGGCCTTGGCAGATTTGGGTCTTATAAATAGTTCCATTTTTTCAGAGATTGTCCTTGGTGGTCAGTCTCTGCAGGTGGGTTTCTCTGAGACTGAGACATAGATAGCAAGCTCCCTGCACCCTTGGGAACCAGGGAGCAAACTTTATATAACCTTGAGTTAATTTTGAATGCCTTGCCAGGTGGCACAGATGTATTGCTACTGTGAAAAAAAAAATTGCTTGTACCCTTTGCTTTATAAGTGTTGTTTGCATGTTCAGTAAATTGAGACCCGATCAGGAATCTGTCTTGCCTCCATTGTTCACATCTCTTTCTCTCAATTTCCCCCTTTCATGTGGATCCTGTTCATCTAGCCTGTGGGATGGGTCGGTTGGTGCCCAAAAGAAGGACCTTGAAAAAGAGGGGCAAAAGTGAGAAACACTGGTTTTTGGAGCTCCAGATGCCTAAGTAAAAACAGTGCTTTGTGATACCACCCATTGCACAGAGGAAGATAAGGTAGGCAGGCAGCTCAATCATTGGGCTGAGCAGTAGCAGGGAGTTATTTATGGGACTTTAATGTCAGTGTTAAAATAAACAGGACTAATTGAGGGAAATTCCCTTATGCCCTTTAGTTTGTAAATGCATTATGTCCCTCCTTCCCAGCTGAAGGTATGTAAATATGGAAAAGTGGGAGAGTGTAGGGAAAATATTGCAAGAATATTACAATATTAATGGTCCTGAAAAGGTAACTCTTATATCTGTTCCTCTGTGGAATCTAATTACAGATGTGCTGGATCCTAGGCATGAGACTGATAAAATGAAAAATTTTGATCTCACAAGCTAAAGAATTGCTTGAAGAAAATGGAGCACCCAAACAGGCAGGAAAAAAAAAAGTACTTCTAAGGTTATTTCAAATGTTTACAAAGGAGCCCAGACAGATTTGTGTAATTTGAGAGCCAAAAATAATTTAAGAGCTAGATAGTGAGGATGAAAGGGAGTCAGAGGAAGAAAGTGCCAAGCCTCATAATTCAGATTGGCTGCCTTGCCCTCTGCCCACCCCCTCTTCTCCATGGCTTTCTCTGTCACATGTCCACGAGATACAGGACCACTGCAGGAAGATATTACTGTTCTTTAAGAGAAAGTCCAATTAGAAAGGAAACAAATTCAGTTATTAAGAGAATTCCAAAAATTAAATAAAATCAATAGTAATAATACTACTACTACTAATAATAATAATAATAACAGTAATACTAAATAACAATAACCAAAGTAAAATTGGATTGTTTGCACTGGTAAATTTTAAAGTCTGGTTTACTTTTAAAATTATAAATGTGCTGTATGATTTCACTCCTAAAGAGCATGCTTTGTTTTAATATTACAAAAACAAAAACAGGTTTTTAAAAAAAAAAATGTAAATGTTTAAAAAGCAGGTACTGCCATTGTTCTTTCTCTCTGTCTCTGTTTTTTTTTTTTGTGTGTGTGTGTGTGTGTGTGTGTCTGTGTGTGTGTGTGTGTTGGCTTTCTGCTTTGGTTTCTGGTTTTGAATTGCTCTTGATGTCTGGGTAAACTAGTACAGTTTCCAATCTGGTCAAGCGAATATGAAGGAAGCTCCAATTCCCTGGGAGGGGGCTTATAAAGCCCTACTTTTTTTGGCACCAAGAGAATGGGTTGAGGAGACCTTATTTTGTGGGATAAAAGGGCTCCTGGAGCCCACTCTCCATTTGGAAGCTGTGGAGAAGGCCATGGGTGCTCTGTTCCTTCTGGTATCTATGCGTGTGGAAGGGACCCATGAGAGGGTCCACTCCTTCTGGAATTTGTGGTACTTGTGTCCTGTAGAGGCTGGTATAGCCCTCTTATTTGAGTATTCTGTTTACTACAAGGTGACAGTGGAGGATTTCTATGTTCCTAAGCTATGTCTCTATTTGTGTACATGTTTATTTGTGGACAAACAGATGATATTTTCAAATATGGCTGATAATATTAATATTTTTAGACATATATTAATATTTTTAGACATGAGGCAGTTTGACTCAACACCTCTGAGTTTCCTCCTGGAATATCATAGTTAAATTTTATAACATATTTTAAGTTTTTCAGGAATTTGAAAAAAATAACCTTTGGTCAGTCTAACAAGAACCTTAAATCAGTTTCAGAACCTTTGGGCGAGGTCAAAAGGCCTTGGTATTTATTTCATTAATTTGGAGACATAAAAATCAAGCCATACTGTTTGAGCCAACTAAACAAAAACCGCACTTATTAAAATACATCATTTAAAACAAAACTATGAATATATCATGTATAAAATACATTCTTCATTTAAAGAGGCTGGATGTCACCTACCAGCAGGGACATCTAAATACCATCTGAGATACAGCTGGACAGAGAGAGAGACAGGGCAACACAGAGAAGGATACCTAGTCTACATGCTGATTTAATGGGTGTCAGGTTAACATTTACATAGGCAAAAGTGTGCAAGCAGTTTCTCACACAGACAATTTTACTTAGCTAAATCATGAGAGGTCTCACGCAAAGTTGCACAAAGTTTGCAGTTTGTTTTTCAAGGTTGTAGGGAGCTTGCTATCTAATTCTCAGGCTCAGAGCACCCAACCTGTAGAGACTGGCTGCCAAGGACAGTCTCTGAGAAATGGAATGATGGATAAGACCCGCATCTGCCAAGGTCAAGAGGCAGAATTCCAATTACCAGACTCCTTCAGTAAGGATTAAGGAAAAGGATTTAGTTAGCTTCTTTGTTTCAATTACTAATATTTGCCCCTGGTTTCCACAAGAAGTCAGTATTGATGTAAGACTCTGGCAGAAAGATGGAAATTGTCTTAAAAATTTATGAATCTTCTGGTCCACAAAAGGTGCCTGTCCAGACATTTTATTACTGGAATTTGATTACTGATATTCTTCAGTGCAGATATTCCCAACTTGACTTGGCTGAGCTATTTATTCAAACTGAAAAGTTCCTGAAAAAGCATTCTAGATGCAGTCCCAAATCCCTTGAAGTAGGTAGGGACAAGGCTGCACTACCCCAATATTTCTGAGTTCCCTCCCTATCTCCATACCTGTGCCATAACCAGAGGCTCCAGTCCTAGTTCAGCCTGCAGCCCATTTCCTTTACCCCTCCCTTACAACTGTTCACTTGCAGACACAGGATGGTCCTAATGACCTAACTTTCCCTGAAAAGGCCACTTCCCTTGAGGAAAAAGCTGCCAGATACCTTAATCTATACTGGCAACCCCTCCTGTCTTTCCTGGCTCTGGCAGCTGCCCCCTTTTTATGGACTCCATATATTAAAGTTCCTCCTTTCTGTGCACCAGCCTTACCTTTTGATTCTGACATAGAGGATGCAGCTCAGTACACTAAAACTAACCTCACTCAGGAGGTAAAATCCCGCAGGGAAACTGCTTCAAAAGAAAAGAGAGCATTTAACATGTCATAAAGAACTGCAGGAAGTTGTCTCCTGTACCAATGAGTTCTATGGCCTCCCAAACTCTTTTTCAAATTGATTTAATGTGTCTGGTTTTATGTTGAGGTCTTTGATCCACTGGAAGTTTAGTTTTGTGCAGTCTGATAAGTATGGATCTATTTGCCTTTTTCTACATGTCGATATCCATTTAGACCAGCACAATTTCTTGAAGATGCTATCTATTTTCATTGTATGGTTTTGGCATCTTTGTCAAAGATCAGGTGTCCATAACCCACAGGTGTGTGGGTTTATTTCTGCTTCTTCTGTTCAGTCCATTTGATCCACCATCCTGTTTCTATGCCAGTACTATGCGGTTTTTATTACTTTTGTTCTATAATATAGCTTAAGATCAGGGATGGAGATACCTCCAGAAGAGCTGTTATTGTAGAGGATTGTTTTAGCAATTCTGGGTTTTTCGTTATTCCATAGGACATTGAGAATTTATCTTTCCAGGTCTGTAAAGAATTGTGTTGGTAATTTGATGGGAATTGCATTGAATCTCTACATTGCTTTTGGTAAGATGGCCATTTTTACTATGTTAATCCTGCCAAGCCATGAGCATGGGAGATCTTTCCATCTTCTGATCTCTTCTTCTAATTCTTTCTTCAAAGACTTTAATTTTTTTCAAACAAGTCTTTGACTTGCTTGGTTATGTCATTTGTGGCTATTGTGAAGGGTGTTGTTTTCCTAATTTCTTTCTCAGCCATTTTATCTTTTGTATACAGGAGGGCTACTGAACTTTTTGATATATTTGTTATCAGGCCAATTTGGTAAAGGTGTTTATCAGCTGTAGGAGTTCCCTGGGAGGATTTTTGGGGTCACTCATGTAAACTATCATATCATCTGCACATAGTGATAATTTAAGTTTTTCCTTTCTAATTTGCATCCCCTTTAACTCTTTCAAGTCTGTTATTGCTCTAGCAAGTACTTCCACAACTATGGTGAAGAGATATGGAGAGAGTTGGCAGCCTTGCCTTGTCTCTGATTTCAGTGGGATTGCTTTAAGTTTCTCTCTGTTCAGTTTGATGTATATTGCCTTTACTATCTTTAGATATGTGCCTTTTATCCCTGATCTCTCCAAGACTTTAACCATGAATATATGTTTGATTTTGTCAAATGCTTTTCAAGCATCTAAGGAGATTATCGTGTTTTTTTTTTTTTTTCATTCAGTTTGTTATTATGGTGGATCACATTGATGGGTTTCCTTATGTTGAACCACCCCTGCATATCTGGGATGAAGCCTACTTGGTCATAGTGGATGATATTTTTGGTATGATCTCATATTCAGTTTGCAAGTATTTTGTTGTGTATTTACACATCAATGTTCATAAGGAAGACTGGCCTGAAATTCTCTTTCTTTGTTGAGTCTTTATGAGGTTTATGTTCTGAGGTGACTGTGGCTACATAGAATGAGTTTTGTAGTCCTCCTTCTGTTTCTGTTTTGTAGAAGATTTTGTATAGAATTGGAGTTAGGTCTTCTTAGAATTTCTGGTAGAATACTGAGCTGAAAATATTTGGCCTTGTCCTTCATTTGAATGGGAGACTTTCGATATGAGCTTCTATTTCCTTGGTGCTTATGGCACTATTTAATTCATTTACATGGTCTTCATTGAGTTTTGGTTAAGTGGATTTGATCAAGAAAATTATCCATTTTATTTAGATTTTCAAATTTTGTGCCAAATAGAGATTTGAACTTCCTGAACAGAACACCAACAGCATAGGCTCTAAGATCAACAATCAATAAAGTGGACATCATGAAACTACAAAGCTTTTGAGAATCAAAGGACACTGTCATCAAAACAAAATGACTGCCTACAAATTCAAAAATAATCTTCACCAACCATTTTTCTGACAGAGCGCTAATATACAGTATATATAAAGAAATAAAGCAGCTGAAAAAAAGCAAGCCTTGTAATCCAATTGAAAACTAGGGAACAAAGCTCTACAGAGAATTCTCTGCAGAGGAATATAGAATGGCAGAGAAACATTTAAAGAAATGCTCAATGTCATTAGCCATCAGGGAAATGCAAATCAAAAAGACTCTGAGATTTCACCTTACACTTATCAGAATGGCCAAGATGAAAAACTCAAGCAACAACAAATGCTGGAGAGGTTGTGGAGAAAGGGGAACCATCCCCCACTACTAATTGGAATGTAAACTTGTACAACCACTCTGGTAATGAATATGTCTTTTTCTCAGTCAAATAGGAATAGCGCTTCCTCAAGATCCAGCCATACCACTCCTAGGCATATATCCAAATGAGGCTTAATTACACATAAGGACATTTGCTCAACCATGCTTTTAGCAGCTTTCTTTGTAATAGCCAGAAGCTGGAAACAGCCCAGTTTCCTCTCAACTGAAGAATGGATGCAGAAATTTTGGAACAACTACACAATGGTGTATTACTCAGCAATGAAAAATAAAGAAATCATGAAATTTGCAGGTTAATGGCGGGATCTGCAATCATACTGATTGAGCTGTCCCAGAAGCAGAAAGACACACACAGTCTATTCATTCAGACATGTAATATAGGAAGAATCTTTTAAAATCTGTACATCTAAAGAAACTACACAAGAGAGAGGACCCTGACTAAAATGCTAACTCTTCATCCCGAAAAGCAAAGAGGAAGGACATCAGAAGAAGAAGAAAACAGGAAACAAACTAGAAAGCAGCCACAGATGGCCTCTGAAAGGCTCTTCTCTACAGACTATCAGAGCAGATGCTGAGATTAATGGCCAAACTTTGGGCAGTGTTCATGGAATCTTATGTAAGAAGTGGGAAATAGTAAGATCTGGAAAAGACAATAACTCCACAAGGAGAGCAACAAAACCAGAAATTTGAACACAGGGGTCTTCCCAGAGACTCATACTCCAATCAAGTACCTGCATGGAGATACCCTAGAACCCATGCATAGATGTAGCTCCTGGCAGTTTTTTGTCCAAGTGGATTACATAGTCATGGGAAAAGGGACTGCCTTTTACATAATCTGATTGGCCTGGTCTTTGATCACTACCCCCTGAGGGTAGAGAAGTCTTACCAGGCTGCAAAAGATGACAATGCAGTAACTCCTGATGAGCTCTGTTAGACTAAAGTCAGAAGGATAGAGAGGAGGATCTTCCCTGTCAGTAGACTTGGGGAGGGTCATGTGTGGAGAAAGGGGTGAGAGTGTAGGATAGGGAGGGGAGGAGAGAGGGGCTTATGAGGAGATACAAAGTGAATAAAGTGTAATTAATTAAAAGAAATATGAAAATAAAAGAAGAACTGAGAAAATTGGATCTTGAATTGATCCAACCCCTAACTGAAGCTGCCTCCCTTTCTCCCACGCCAAAGAACAAGGTTCCTAATACCCTGCAGGATTTTCCTGTAACTCCTAGCAGAGCACAGGCTCCTGCCCTACCCCCTGCCAAAGAGGTCCAGTCCACCTCAGGCCCTGTAGTTGAAGGAGAGGATGAGGAGGAGAATCTTACCTCCAGTGAAGGGGCCCCTGCAGATGAAAATGAAATTTCTGCCACCTCAGCTGGGTAGTGGGATGGAACATATGAACAACAGTATTTCCACATTGGGCTTAGATATATAAAAGAACTAAAAAATGCAGTTTCACAATATGGCCCAGTTATTCCCTTCACACTGCCCATAAAAGAAACTCTGAGTGAAAAGTGGCTGACACCCATTGATGGTAATTTTTGATTCCTGCTGTATTATCATGGGGTGATTTTGTCTTCTAGAAGTCATATTTTAGAGTGAATGAATTAATGAATTAATGAATTTTACATGGAAACCACATGGTGTAACTCAGTGGCTTGGCAGTGATTCAAACACTGGACCTTGCAAAAATTATGAACTAATAGCTCCTATGACACCAATAAGCAACAAGTCAAGTATCCTCCTGGTCTTCTTTATCAAATACAAACTGCAGGACTCAAGGCTTGGGAACAGCTTCCCACTAAGGAAGCACTAACAAACTCCATAGCTGAAATCCAGCAAGGACCAGAGGAGCCCTACTGTAATTTCATCAGCCATTTTACTGACATTTCAGAATGGATTCTGGGCTCACATGAAAATGAGAGTGAATTCATAATACCTCTTCTTTCCAAAATACTAATCCACCCTGCCAAGCTGCCTTATGGCCATACCCTGAAGTCAAAGACATTTCTGTTTCTTATCAAGTACTATGCAGGCGTCAGCTCAGCTCATTCTATTGACATAGCTGTTGGAGCTGCATTCTAGGGCCTAACTCAGGGCACCCTCCCTAAAGCTTGCTTTATTTGCAAACAACCAGGACATTTTGCCAAGGAAGCAAGGGCAATAAAACTGAGCAACATCCAGCTTTTAATTGAGGTCCCCTCAACACTGGGCCTCAGATTGTCACTCTAAAAAGGATATTCAAGGCAATCCCCTACCAAAGCAGGGTAACTTCCTAAGGGCCCCGTCTCTGGCCCCAAACATGAAACAAACCTCTGGGGCTACAGGGTTTGTCCCCCAAACCTCAACCTCTCAAGCTCAGGCATCTCAAATATTTCCCCCATTCCCAAACAATCAGGCCATCCCTCCATACCCATAGAACAGGCAGGAAGAACAGGGTTGGACTTGTGTGTCTCAAACAGCACAATCCTAACACCTGGGAATTCAGGTATTCCATAGGGGAGTTTTTGGCCCCTTGCCTCCTGGCACCTTGGTACTACTTCTTGGTCTCTCTAGTTCAATTCTCCAGGGACTACATATGTCTGCCAGAGTTATTGACAGTGAATATACAGGAGAGATAAAGATTCTAGCTTCTTCCACTTATGGTCTCTTAACTAGTAACTAGGGACAAAGAATTGTTCAGCTTTACTGCTTCTCCTCACCCATTTTCAGCAGAAAAAAATTGAAAATCAATAGGCAGCAATAATTTTGGTTCCTTCCCTGCTTACTGTATTCAGACTATTACTCAGGATCGACCCTTACTCAATTTAAAATTGGATGGAAAAAGCTTTGTTGCCACCATAATTACACACACACACACACACACACACACACACACACATACACACACACGAATGGACTCCTTCCTGGCCCCTTTCAGCTTCCTTAACCCACCTCCAGGTCATGGGATGAAAGCCCAATCCACAGCAAAGTTCTAAACTCCTCACAGCTAATCTCTGGTGTTGGGATATTTTCCGAGTTAAATCTCATTGTGTGTATCCAAATGGAATTTTACCCACCAAATGCTAAAAATAAAACAGACCTTCCTTCCCAGACAAGGCTTATGAAAACATTCACAAGAAATAAAAGAACCTATCCAGGTAATTGAAAACATGACCATGCAGGATTAGGCATGATAATTTTAGCCTAATGCTTCTTGGCATCTCTCAACTCCATGCAGACAAAATCATCATGTGATGAAGCTGTTTGGGTTGACCAATGGCCTTTAGCCTCAGAAAAGTTAGCAGCAAGTATGGCATTAGTACAGGAACAGGTTGCCACTGGTCACATTGAACCCACTCCTCCTCCTTGGAACAAACCTATTTTTTGTTGTTAAGAAAAAGTTTGGCAAAGGGAGGTTAGTGCAAGACCTAAGAGAAGTCAATGAAACTCTGCTTACCATGGGTGCTTTACAAACAGGACTGCCTACCCCTGTAGATGTCCCTGCTGACTTTCATAAGACAGTTATGATTTTAAAGACTGCTTTTTTACCATCCCCCTGCATCCCCAGGGTAAAAAGTGCTTTTCTTTAATCCTGCCAGTAACAAACTTCAAAGGGCCTATGCCTTGCTTCCAATGGAAAGTTTTGCCCCAAGTCATGTATAATAGTCCCTCTCTATGCCAAAAGTGTGGAGCCCAGATTATTGATCCTTTCAGAACACTTTGGCCTTCTATTTATATACTATGTTATATGGATAATGTTTTATTAGTTGTACCTGATGGCTCACTGTTGCTTCATTCTTGTCAAACCTTTCACAAAAATTAATACATTATGTTTTACAACTTGCACTAGATAAAATTCAATTAAAAAACACATATTTTTATTTAGGAGTTGAGCTCCATTGTTAAAAAATTACTACACAAAAGATCCAGTTAAAAACTAGCCATTTAAGACTTTCAGTGATTTTCACAAGCTCCTAGGAAATATCAATCAGATAAGACCTTTTCTTAAACTCACTCCAGCGCGCTTAAACTTCTCTTTTATATTCTCAAGAGAGACTCTATCCCTTCTTCCCTTTGCTCTTTAACCCCAGCATGGACAGAGGCCCTTCAGGTTCTGGAAATAACTATCCAAAATCAGGGAGTTACATTTTATTTCCTCTAAGGAACCCATTCTCTTTGTCCTATGTGCTTCATCTCAAACTCACACTGGGGTGTTTTGGCAACGTAATATCCTGTTGTGGACTTATCTCTCTGCCTCTCCCACTAAGGTTCTTGCCCCTTAAACTACTGTTGTTGCAGAACTCATCCTTGTGGGACACAGACAAAGCTGTCAATTTTTTGGTAGAGTACATGATAAAATAATATTTCCCTATTCTAAAGGTCAGTTAGAATGGCTCATGCAAACTACTGATATTTGTCCCATTGGCTGTTCTACCTTTTCTGGGATAATTGATAACCATTAACCTTCTAATGAGTTACTTCAATTATTAAAACCCACACTCTCATCTTCTTCAAAATTACTTCCCCTCAACCATTATCAGAGGCACATTTAGTGTTTACAGATGGCTCCTGTAATGGGGACCCTGCCTATACTATTAATGGAAAAACTAATTCTATCCAGTCTCCTTTTAAATCATCACTCCTTGTACAGATTTTTGCAGTAGTTAAGATTTTTCTGATTCTAGAAAATTTCCCTTTTCATCTATATACTGACAGTGCCTGCCTATATTTGCCACTCTGTTCAACTTCTTGAAAGGTTTCCTATATTAGACCCTCTAAAAATGTTGCTCCTCTTTTTGTCAAGTTCCAGGAATTAATAAACTCTACAAGTCAACCCTTTTATCTTGGTTACCTCCTAGAGCACTCAGAAATTCCAGGTCTTCTCTTTTTGGGAAATTCATGTGCCTATGCTTCCACATGTTTGGCATTCCCCTTTCAGTAGAACACTGTTGAGCAGGCCAGAAAAAAAAAATGTGCCCTGCATCATTTAAATTCCCATATGTTTTGACTGCTTTTTAAAATCACCAGGGAGCAGGCATGCCAAATTGTCAAACAATGTCCCCCCAGTGTCACTCTCTTGCCCACTCCCCATTTGGGAGTTAACCCTAGAGGCCTCTTCCCAAATGAAATGTGGCAGATGGATGTTACTAACTTACCTGAATTTGGCAATCTTAAATATCTTCATGTAACAATAGATATCTTTAGTGGATTCATTTTTGCCAGTTTACATACAGGAGAAGCCTCAAAAAATGTTATAGCTCATGTTTTAAAATGCCTCTCAGTTATGGGCAAAACTAGGGTTTTAAAGATGGATAATGGTCCTGCTTACTCTGGAAAAACCTTTCAGGAATTTTGCCATCAATTACAAATTAAACACATCCCCAAGAAATATTCTTTATCATGCACTGTTTGTTCTTAATTTCATAAGCTTGCATGCCTATGGCAAGTAACCTGCTTATCACCTTTGGAGTCCTAAAACAAAATTATGCCTCAGTCATGTGGAAAGACCCTCTCACATCCAAATGGAATGGTCCAGACACATCTGGTGTTGAGGATCATTGTGCCTGTTTGACACCAAGGAGGAAGCAGCCAGATGGTTGGAAGAAAGACTAATAAAACAAATAGAAGGCCATCCTCTTAACAGCAGAAAAAATAAAACTAGCCTGAGAACAACCATGGACTCTGGACATCCAATGTTTCAAGCCATTTTGTGATCCTACTTCTTCCTCTTTTTTTTGTACAGATGAAACCACTTTGGATAATATTCCTGGGAGTGATAATGCAAGGCCAGAAGGTGAATATGGAGCAGAAGAACAATGTCCACCAACCATATAAATATACTTGGAATTTTCTGAAGAAAATGGTGAGGTATATTATGCACAATCACAAGTTACTTTGGATACTGAGTAATACCCTGACATGTCCTTACTTGCCCCTGAGTCCCTCTTCACCTGTTAGCAATGGGACCATGCAAATGGGATTTATGCTTGCCCAGATTATAAAAGGATTAAGGGATGTGGAGGTGCTGGAGCCTTTTGCTGTGCTTCCTGGCTATGTGAACCCTCAGTTGTAATTGCCATAGGAAGCTGGGGACACCTTAATAATGATGATTACATTGTGATAACTAATACATCTAAGATTGATATTAACTCCTGGAAATCACATTATGATTTGACAAATACTTGTGACAGGCTAAGATGGTGCTGGAGCTGGAAAAAGCTGCAGATCCCCATCTTAGATCTGTCTTTCACTTCTAAAGGAAAACAAAAATCACTTCTCTGGCATAGGGGCCTGACTTGGGACCTACACCTATATACTACTCGTGTGCCAAGAATGGTCAAGGAGTTATCATTTACCTCACCCTAAGGAAAGAATCAGGTATTCCACCTGTAGCTATTGGACCCAATCCTGTCCTCTCCCCACCCACATAGGTAGAACCCAGGAAAAAAGGATTTTCCCACACAGTCAGAGCCTAAAGAAACTTTCCCTGCCTCCCCGAGTCCTTCCTTTACTGTTAAGCCTATCCCCTCCTTATTTGAAGATGGGATTGAGACATACTATATTATTTTAGACCTTGTTAATCATAACTTTTTAGCCCTGATTCATACATTCCTGAGCTTACTGAGTCCTGTTGGTTTTGTTATGATGCTGTTTGATGCTGTCCCCCCCCTTTTATGAAGGCATTGCTGTCAATGAGGAAATCTACTCCTCTGACCATTCTAAATGCAGATGGTCACAACAAGCTGAGGCTAGAATGACACTGCCTTCTGTTTCTGGCCTTGGGTTATGCATGGGCAATAGTAATCCTCAGACACAGACATCTTTGTAATGGAACCATTACACAGTCAAGCCACTTTACCAATTATATCCTCCCAGGAGACAATAGTTGATGGAATTACAGTGATGGCCTTACTCCCTGTATATACACACCCCTCACCTCAAACAATACTATGACATTCTGTGCCATTGTCCGATTAATTCCCCACATAACTTATTATTCTTGGGAAGTTTTTGCCATTTTGGGGACCCCATTAATGACCATGCATTGCTCAGAACAAAAATAGAGGCCATAATTGCTGTTACACTAACTGTCCTCCTTGGACTCTGAGCTGCTGGTGCTGGGAGAGGTATCACCTCTTTCATTATCTCCAATAACCATTACTCAGACCTTTGACTGAAAACTGAGAAGGATGTTGAGAGATTGGAGATTGGCATTACCAATTGGAGAAATCCCTCCTCTCACTGTCTGAAGTTGTCCTACTAATTGAAGAGGACTTGACTTGCTTGTCTTCCAGCAAGGGAGTTGCTGTGCTGCACTGAAAGGAAGAGTGCTGCTTTATACTGGGATTGTAAGGCATAGCATGACTAAGGTTAGGGAAGACTTAGAAGAGAGAAAGAGATTGAGAGAACAAGAGGAAAGTTGGCTTCATAATTGGTTTTCAATGTCTCCCTGGATCACCAGTCTCCTTCCTTCAATTGTGGGACCCCTTGGGGGTTTCCTTCTCCTCATATCTATTGGCCCATGGGACAATAAAAGACTTAACTAGCTGTATAAAACAGCAAATTGATTCCCTGGCATCTAAACCCTTACAAGTTCCTTATCACAGACTTGGTTTGGCTGACAGAGGCTTAGATGAGCCCCAGGGCAACTGCTGAGAATCTTTCCCAAGGGTATTGACTGCTTGCATTTGGCTCTCTTGAGTACATCATAAAACTCAGATAAATGCTTGCCTGATGTAGCTTGGGTACCTATAAGGGGTACAAGATGAGGTAGGGCAGGGGTAGTGCCCAATTGCCAGTTTCTGAGTCCTCTGAGAATCAAACCTGATTGCATTGAGGTTGGTGTCTGATTACCCCTAAACACAATCAGATGGGGATGCCCTCAGGTGTTGATGGGATCTACTTCTCCTCCCCAAAAAGATACCAAAAAAGGCTATGAACTGCTTTTGGAGGATCAGGTCAATACTTCCCCTCTGTTTGATGCCCACCATCTGTTGGGGGCTGTATGATGGCCCCAAGGGGAGTCTGCTCTGGTAAAGTGCACAAGGGACTTTCCCACAGAATTACGACCCCCCATGACAAGGTCCTGAGAAGAGTAACAATGTGTTCCTGTGACAGGCTTATCGCAACTGCCAACAGGCTTATCTGATCTACTTCCCCTCCCCTCTGAAGCCTTTTGTATTTTCCCACCACTTGTGGTGGTCTCTCCACCCCTGCTACCCCCTGTCCTCCAAACCTATAAAAAGCCTATACTGTTTCAATAAAGTTGAGACCTCGACAAGAATCATTACTGCCTGGTCTCCATTTCTTCTCCTGCCCATTCTTATTTTACAGGTAGGTGTCCTCATGGATCACTCCACATCAGAGTCCCTGATGGTCAGGGGCAACCATCTGCAAAAGACCTTATGAGGTCAAAGCCTACCTACTAGACTCTTAAATTGTTTAAAAGGGAGGAGATGCTGGGATCCAAAGCTATTTACTAAAGCCAAAGCCAATTATTGAGCCAAAGCCATTTAGTGGAGCTAATGCCCATTATCTGAAAGTTACCAACAGCTCCACTAGGACCCTAGGTCATGGGTGATAGATTTATATGAGAACATCTGCTTGTCAGTCTTGGAACATCCTTGAGATATCTTAAGGAAACATTCTTGAGGTAACTTGTAGGAGGTTCCTCAAACCATAAAACACCTTTGCTATCTTCTGCAGCAGTAATTATCCTTCCCCCTTTTCCAGCCTTCTCTTATATAATTATGTAAAAATTTCAAATAAAGGAGGCTTTGATCAGAAAACAGACTTAGTCTCCCTCCTTGTGTCTCTCTGTCCTATCCATTCTTTCCCAAAACACATTCCCGGACCCCTTTTAGAAACCCAGTGAATTACAGCGGGTACGGACACAGGCATGTATTACCACACTCAGTCTGAGCTCTTTGAGTCTCCTTTGTCCTAAAGGTCATTCTTCTGTAAGGGGTAGCAGCAGCAGTTACATATTGCTGCTCCTCCCCCATCTCAACCAGGCCCTATTGGGTCCTCAGGGACACTACCATTTCCTTCCCTAGCACGAAAAATCCTTGGACAAAGTAACTAGTGCAATCTTCTCCTTCTAGAACCGTGTCAAACAGAAACCCTCAACGCTGTAGCCTTTTGTTTCCTTCTTCCTTCAGTCTTGAACTGTCATTTAGTGGGTGCCTAGTATGGCTCAGGATGTGGAGCCACGAAAGTGGATGAGGTCTGTATCTCACCTTTGAAGAGATATGACAGGAGACAGGACAACACTGACAGGCAGCATGAGATCAGTGCCTGGAGGAAGGGTGGGCGGAACAGGAAAAGGTAAGACAGGGGAGGACCCTCAAGCACTCCTCAAGCCATTGGCTGCCTGGTGCGAATATGCAAATGAAAAAATGTCACTTCCTATATATGCTATTTGGAAGGCGTCTTCAGGAGCTGTCTTCTAGAGCCCCAGGAAGGCATGTTTGTGGTGAGCCGCACCAAGTAGCAGGCAGAGGAGAGGCCTGAGGGCCTCCCAGTGTAAGTGAATTTTGGGGGCTTGGGCACTAGAGGGCTAGTGTGAGACTGGAGGAGGCGGGAAGGACGAGGACCTACTGTGACTGGAGGTCACAGTGGAAGGCTGAGATGTCAGGCCACTGTGTGACCAGAGGACAGGAGAGGACTGTGGAGGGCTGTGGAGGGCTGTGTGTGAATGGAGGCCGGGGAAGGACTATGGAGGGCTGTGCGGGGCTGTGGATGGCTATGTGTGATGTGAGGCCAGGTGAGGTCTGTGGAGGGCTGTGTGACAGGAGGCCAGGGGAGGACTGTGGAGGGCTGTGGAGGGCTGTGTGTGATGTGAGGCCAGGGGAGGGCTGTGGAGGGCTGTGTGACAGGAGGCCAGGGGAGGACTGTGGAGGGCTGTCCAGGGCTGTGTGTGATGTGAGGCCAGGGGAGGTCTGTGGAGGCCTGTGGAGGTCTGTGGAGGGCTGTGGAGGGCTGTGGAGGGCTGTGGAGGGCTGTGTGTGACCGGAGGTCAGGAGAGGACTGTGGAGGCCTGAGAGTGACCTGAAGCCAGGGTAGGACTGTGAAGGACTGTGAAGGCAGGTCTGTTTTTGATGGAGGCCGAGGAGGGCTGTAGAGGGCTGTGTGTGATCTGAGGCTGGGGGAGGACTGTGGAGTGCTGTGTGTGACTGAAGGGCAAGGGAGGACTATGGAGGGCTGTGGAGGGCTGTGGAGGGCTGTGTGTGACAGGAGGCCAGGGCAGGAATATGGAGGCATGTGGGTGACCTGAGGCTGGGGGAGGACTGTGGAGGACTATGACTGCAGGCCTGTGTTTAATGGAGGACAGGGGAGGACTGTGGAGGGCTGTTTGTGACTGGAGTCTGGGTAGGCCTATGCAGGGCTGTGTGTGACCTGAGTCCTGGGGAGGTCTATTGAGGGCTGTGGCATCCACTGTGTGACTGAAGGAAAGGGAGGACTGCAGAGTTCTGGGTGGTGTCGGGGGTCAGGGGAGGACTGAGGAGGGCTGTGGTGGCTCTAGGGTGACAGGAGGATAGGGTATGACTGTGGAGGACTGTGATGGCAGGCCTGTGTGTGAAGGAGGACAGGGGAGGACTGTGTCTCTAGGCCCAGGTGTGACCAGATGCCTAGGAAGGACTGTGACTGGAGGATCTGGTGTTATCTGAAGCCACAGGGGAAGACTTAATGTGATGCAAGGCCTGTGTATGACTAAAACCCCGGGAAGGACTGCAGCAGGGGTGGCAGCATGTGACTGAGCTGGGGGTGGGGAGTGGAATGGAGGGCTGAAGACATGGCCAGCTGAGGTTGAAGGAGGCAGGTACTGGCTGAGAGCTGTGTCTTAAGCAAATGCTCTCTTATTGCAGGGCAGAACATTTTAAGAATGTTTCAAATGCCTGTGGAAAATCTGGACAAGGTCAGAAGTATGCGGCCATGGGTAAAGAGCATGCTTCTGAAGACTGGACTTAACAAAAGCAAAGAATTGCTGAAGGGCCTTGAAGGCTTTGACCCAAGTGACAGATATTTTATAATACATCTTGGCCAGATGTTGCTCCAGGGGAATTTTTCAGAAAGCAAATGAGATACAGAAGCAAGCCATACTGCTGTAGCCTGTGCGAATACTCAGCAGATGTGCTTACTTCTCTGAAAAATCATTTGCATCGTTGCCATGAAGATGAGGCTGACCAAGAGTTGCAGATCCAGTGTCCAGATTGCTCATTTGTTTCAAGGCCTGATGTGGTGAGCAAACACTTCCAGTTGTTTCATGAGGCTGCTGTGAAAGTTCACAACCCCAAGGACAAGGTTCTGGGCAATGGGAAGCCACTGAAGGGTTGTATAAAACATTTCACATGTTTAAAATGTAACTTTTCCAACACTTCCTTCTGGAGCATGAAGAAGCATGTGCTGATCACCCATTTTCACTCTTTACTTAATGTCTATGTTGGCTTTCCCACTAAAGAAGACCAGCAACAGTTAACAAGCAGTGATATTCTTTCTGTGGCAAGCACTCTACCACCTGAAAGATACTTTTGTAAAAAGTGTAGTACCAGGATGGACAGCCAGGATGATCTGATGGCCCATATTTTGACATCAGATATACACAAGGATTTGGAGAATAAGTTGAAGTCTATAATTTCAGAAGACAAAAGGAGGCTGGGGCTTCTGAAGCAAACGCACATTGTTGCAAAGGCAGGCTTGTCCAGACCACCAAACAGCAGGGCTGCACACACAGCTGCTCCACCCAAGCCCCCTTGGTCTCACTTTGCCGTGACAGAGAAGACCCCAAGTCCAGCCATGGTACAGCCAGTGACCTTGGCCCAACCTGTGATCTCCACCAATGGACAGCCACCCAAGGGGGTCCCAGGCTCTTCCTGGAGCCTCACCAATTCTCATTTTGATACTGCCCAGCCCAATGTGGCTTTTAGCCCTCTACCTGTGGGCCAGACCAACCTCATACTGAGGTCTTCATCTTCCTCAACTGACCTTTACTCAGGCGAGGCTTCAACTAATAAGCCTGTAGACCCTTTTGCACTATCTGTGAGCCAGCCACTTGGGCCTGTGAATAAATCTGTTGGAGTGAGCAATCAATCAGTGAGTCAAGCCATCCAGTCTGGGATTTTACCACTCACACAGCCCAAGGGGTCTACATGTGGACAAGCGGGACCTGCAGTCAGATCAGTGGGGCTTACAAGTAGGCCAGTGGAGCCCACAAGTGGATTGGTCAGGCCTGGTTCTCTGACTTCTGGCAATTCAAATAACCCTGGGGTTCTCCAGTCCATGCCACCAGGAACAATTTCTGTAGGTGAGCTGGTCTCATTGGCAGGCCTTCCTGAGGGTCAGATGACTTCTGCTTCTGTGATTCCTGCACAGAGTGCAGCTTCTATGGTTCTCCCCACTGGTCAAGTAGTCCAGTCCACAGTTCCCCATATAGGTCAGACAGTCTCCTCACAGGTTCTTACCTCTTGTCAGACAATGTCTGATAGGGTTTTACTTACAGGTCAAGTGGTATCATCTGGGTTGCTACCCCTCCAAACTGTGGTGGTCTCAGATGTCCTTGTGAACCAGGGTGTGAGCACTGGTATTCCTCTGCTTGGTCAGCCTGTTAACTCAGATCCATCTGTTAGGTCCGGTATGCTTCAGCTCAGTCAGTCTGTTGGCACTAGCATCCTGCTGGAGAGCCAGTTAGTAAGAGCTGACACTGCACAGAACAGCCTGTTCCTCCAGTCAGGCTCTGTTTTCAGGAAATTGCTTCCAACAGGCTCACAGGTCAATGGGAAGCCCATTTACATGCTGGAACCCATGCCTGTCACTCTGCTTATTCCTCAGGGCTCTACTGTCATGACTGTTTCATCCCAGGTGTCCACCCAATTCCTACGCCCTAGTGTGGGTATGCAGATTTCCAGTGCTCCAGCCAGCTTTCTTCCTCTCCGGGGCTGGTAAGCAATGCAGACCAGAACATATTTGTTCAGGTCTCCTTACCTGAGGTGGATATGAATCTGGTTGCCACCCAGGCCAAGCAGTGGAAAATCTGCCCATTTTGCAATGTGTCCTTCCCATCCAATGTCTACCAGGGTAACATGGAAGGGGCACACAAACAAAGTGAGTTCAACTCCAGTGAGAAAGTTGAACCAGTAAAGCTGGCCTTGCATGCACCATTTCTGAAGTGGACAGGACATAGGGCCATGCATTGCCTCTCCTGCAAATAGCTAGTCTCAGAGGAGGAGCTAATGTACCACTTACTCACACATGGCTTGGGGTGCCTGTTTTCCCCATGTACTTTCCACAGCATTCAGGTTCTCTTGGAGCACAGCAAACTTAAACACCAGACTAGGAAGAACCTTTTGTTGGATTATCTTAAAAGGGGCTTCCAGTTGAGCCTAGATGCTGATGGCAATCTGTTGTTCCCCCATCTTGATTTCATCATCACTCTGCCAAGAGAGGAGATTGGAGAACAGGAGGTCCACCTGGCTATCCTCTCAGGCACATATTCCACATCTCTTGTGCCCTTGTATGTTAAGATGTGGTCTCAGGCTAAGCTTGTAACTTAGCTCAGAAAAGGAGAGCTGACCTGACTCCTCTGTTTGACAACATTTACGTTAGCCAATGCCTACATGTTACACTTGAAGGATGGACACCATACTATGCCCACGGCCTGTACAGTCCTCAGTTTGCCCACCTTTACGTGTGTCCACTGTGGTGGGATCTGTCCTGGAAGCTTGACTGTGGAGGTTATCACTCTTCATTTGTTGCATTGTGCACATGCACCCAAAGACAGCTCAGACCTACCAGTTTGGTCAAGTTTTGTTGAGAACAGTGAACTGCAGTTTGCCAGTGAGAAAAAGGTTACTGATTCTACCTCTCCCTTCAAAATAAAATAGCCAGATGGCCATCAGGGTCCAGAAGACCAGAAGAGGGATGGGAAGGTTCCCTTGTGTGTACTGGGTAATGAAGTATCAGATCTGGAAGAAGGGACTAGTGCTGTGACTTTGAAGAGACAAAGAAATTAAAGAACAAGTAAGGAACTTGAGGCCAGTAATGATTTACTCCAGATCCAAGCATTAGATCCTACTGAATGCAAAGACTACTCCTCTCAGGAAAAAAAAGGCATTTTTTTATAGATTATTTCCAAAAGAAACCATATCCTAGCAGAAAAGAAGTTGAATTGTTGTCTTTATTTTTGAAGATGGAAAAAGTTATTGTGGCTTTGTTTTTTGGAACAAGAAGATATATTTGCTTGAAGGCATGAGAAGACTACAGACCCTCAATACTTCTAGGTTTTGATATGTCTGAACTTAAAAATGTTAAACACAGACTGAACTTTGTATATGAACCAGACAAGTTCTAGGCAGTAGTTTGTGCTGATTTTGGTTCCACCTTTACACTCTTGTGTTGGTTTCTGCAGCTTTTCTGGATTTTGCAAGGGCTTAGGAATCCTTAGGTTAAGAAGTAAATGCTACTCCAGTGCACTGATTGATGTAGTTGTGTCTTTTAGCAGTTACTTCTAAGCTTTCTGTTTTTTGTTTCCCTTGTTTTTTTTTCCACAGTCATGAGAATGAAATTTGGTATTTCAAATATCCCTTATTCTTAGTATTGTCCATGTTAAATCATAAGAAGAGAAGTCTATAAATACTTGTCTTTTCACTTTAGGAAATTTCTCTTTTTTGTAAATATTTAGGTGAAAGTAACAGCATCTTCTGGAGTGTTAAATGCAGCAGCCAGGACACAGCAGTGCTGAGAGATGGGAGCACTCTCATGTATATGGCTTTAAAATAACACATTTTTGAAATTAATTTCTGTTAGTATTTGATTACCATATTATGAATTTGATTTATGTTTTCAGGTTTGTCTTGAAAGCTGTGTCTGAAAACACAACTCATATGCCTATGGCCTATACAGTACTAAATGTTTTTATTATTTTATTATTATTATTATTATTATTATTATTATTATTATTATTAAAAGATTCCCACCTCAGGAACTGTTACATAACTCATAATAAGTTCTTTTAAAAGTGAAGTATTTGTAAGAACTGGAATGCATTCCTTTGTGAACTTCATAGGACATGCAATGCGCTGGAATCTAGTATGAGTTACTTACACATGGCTTGTGCCTGCTTTGCAGAGGAATAGGCAGAGTAACATCCATGGGGTCCCTCATAAAAATGGGCTTCCCATTACATGCAGATCTTTAATCTCCAGAAAAAGATAAGACAATTTTTAGAATAGACATTGAGAAGACACAGAACTCTATCTTTCTTGAACTACCGATATGTAGGTTGGAGGAAAGCACCATGGTCACATCTATGGCATTTCTGCCCTTGTGTGTGGAACCTATTGAAATTGAGTACACGTTTAAATCTTCATGGTGAAATGGGTTAGACAGGGAAGTCTTTCTTCCTAGTTTGAGTATCTTACTATATGTGGTAGAATCAAGAATGTGGGATTACCTCTGGCCCAGGTATCCATTTGAGGGACTGCTAAGGAATCTGTTTATAACTGGTCTGTGGATGCCAAGTACTGTGCTTTCCACAGGCTATAAACATCAGCAGATTGCACAGTAATGCAGATCAGCCAGCTCTGGTCAGAATAATTTTATTCCAGCAGAACAAACTACCTCTGATCATGAGGCTGTGCTCATGAAGAAGGAATACACAGAGGAAAGTATACTACTGTTTTTTATTCTGAATAAAGTGTTGATTGTGTCTTTTCCCTGTTTGCTGGGGTCTGACCTCCATCTTACACATTTGGCTAATTTGAATGGAATTGGTGCCCAGGAAAATGGAGGAAGGAGAAAGGAAACACTGTCTCAGAATATTAAGTTTCTAGAATAGGAGTAGGACCTTTTGAATAAATGAACATTTGAATTGAGATAGGGGAGGAATTAAAACATTTACAAATCTTATAAGATGAGGAAGACAACAATATAATTCCTAAGTACAAGTTTTATCTTATTTGATAGAAAAAAAACTCATGTTCTATATTTCTCTAGTTTCATTCAAAATACTCTTCAAACACATTATATTTGGTTTTTCTTTTTCTATCTTGGAATAAGAATTAGCAATTGACAGATACATCGATTTCTTCCATTGTATCTTCTACACCTGAGATTCTTTCTTCCATCTCTTGTAGTCTGTTGGTTATGCTTACCTCTGTAGTTCCTGTTTTCTTCCCTAGATTCTTCCTTTCCATTATTTCTTCCATTTGTGTTTTCTTTAATTTTTCCAATTCTATCTTCAGGTCTTGAGTTGTTTTGTTTACTTCCTTCACCTGTCTGATTGTACTTTCCTGTTTTTCTTTTAGTTCCTTCAACTCTGTTTCTATCATTTCATTCAGTGTTTTAAGCATTTCCTTTCTAAAGGCCATAAACTGTTTGGCTGCAGCTTCCTCTATTTCTTTACGGATGACAATATTCTGTTTGAGTTTATCTTCCTCTATGTCTTTACGAATCTTATTTGTTTCCTCTGTTATCATCTTCATGAGCATACTTGTTAGGTCATCTTCTTGGATTTCAGTTGTGGTGGGGTGTCCAGGGCTACTTGCCCCTGGGTAACTGGGTTCTGGAGATGCCATATTGCTCTGTCTTTTGTTGCTTGAGCTTTTACGCTGGCCTCTACCCATTGTGTTATCTTAGGTGTTTGGGGTTATTTTCTGGTGGTCCTGGGGATCCTGTGGTGGAGAGAATCCCCTATGCTGAAAGCTGATTTTTCCTGAAGGATGTCTTCTCAGCTTTTTGGGTATAGTCCCTGGATGGCTGGTGTTTTTTCAGGAGTTGCTCACCTCAGGGATATAGACCTGAGTGGTAACTGTGGTCTTTGTTAGTCAAGAGGGTTCTCCTCTCACCCAGGGAAGTCCTGAGGGCAGCTTCCCTGTTTCTGGGACATTACCTGAGGGTAAAGGGTTGGAAGATGACTTTACAAGCAAATGGACCTAAGAAGCAAGCAGGAGTAGCCATTCTAATATCTGATAAAATAGACTTTCAACCAAAATTAATCAAAAGAGATGGAGAAGGACACTTCATACTCATCAAGGGAAAATTCCACCAGGAAGACATCACAATCCTGAACATCTATGCCCCAAATACAAGGGCACCCACATTTGTGAAAGAAACATTGATAAAATTTAAAGCACATATAGATCCCCACACATTAATAGTGGGAGACTTCAACACCCCACTCTCAACAAAGGACAGGTCAACCAAACAGAAATTAAACAAAGAAACAATGTCTCTGACAGAGGTCATGAATCAAATGGACCTAACAGATATTTACAGAACTTTACACCCAAACACAAAAGAATTTACCTTCTTCTCAGCACCTCATGGAACCTTCTCCAAAATAGACCATATAGTGGGTCACAAAGCAAGCCTCAACAGATACAAGAAGATAGAAATAATCCCATGTATCTTGTCTGATCACCATGGAATAAAGCTGGACCTCAACAATAACAGAAATAACAAAAAGCCTACACATACACGGAAACTGAACAACTTGTTACTAAATGACAGCTGGGTCAGGGAAGAAATAAAGAAAGAAATTAAAGTCTTTCTAGAAATCAATGAAAATGAAGACACAACATTCCCAAACCTGTGGGACACAATGAAAGCAGTGCTAAGAGGAAAGTTCATAGCACTAAGTGCCTTCAAGAAGAAATTCGAGACAGCTCATTCAAGCAACCTAATGGCTCACTTAAAAACCCTAGAAAAAGAAGAAGCAGACACACCAAGAAGGAGTAGACGGCTGGAAATAATCAAACTCAGGGCTGAAATCAATCAATTGGAAACAAATAAAACAATTCAAAGAATCAATGAAACCAAGAGCTGGTTCTTTGAGAAAATCAACAAGATCAACAAACCCTTAGCCAGGCTAACTAAAAGGCAGAGAGACACCACCCAAATCAACAAAATCAGAAATGAAAAGGGGGATATAACTACAGACACTGAGGAAATCCAAACAATCATTAGGACTTACTTCAAAAGTCTATATGCCACAAAATTCGAAAATATAAATGAAATGGACAATTTTCTTGATCGATTTGACTTACCAAAGCTGAATCAGGACCAGGTAAATCAACTAAATAGTCCTATATCCCCCAAAGAAATGGAAGCGGTCATCAAAAGTCTCCCATCCAAAAAAAAGCCCAGGACCAGATGGCTTCAGCGCAGAATTCTACCAGACCTTCAAAGAAGAGCTAACACCAATTCTGTTCAAACTATTTCACAAAATAGAAACAAAAGAAATATTACCAAATTCATTCTATGAAGCCACAGTCACCTTGGTACCTAAACCTCACAAAGACTCAACAAAGAAAGAGAATTTCCGGCCAATCTCCCTTATGAACATTGATGCAAAAATACTTAATAAAATACTTGCAAACCGAATCCAAGAACACATCAAAGATATTATCCACTATGACCAAGTTGGCTTCATCCCAGGTATGCAGGGATGGTTCAATATACGGAAATCCATCAATGTGATCCACCATATTAACAAACTGAAAGAAAAAAGAAACACATGATAATCTCCCTAAATGCTGAAAAAGCCTTTGACAACATCCAACATCCATTCATGTTCAAAGTATTGGAGAGATCAGGGATACAAGGCACATATCTAAACATAGTAAAGGCGATATACAGCAAGCCTATAGCCAATATCAAACTGAACGGAGAGAAACTTAAAGCAATCCCACTGAAATCAGGGACAAGACAAGGCTGCCCACTCTCTCCATATCTCTTCAACATAGTTCTGGAAGTCCTTGCTAGAGCAATAAGACAGTTGAAGGAGATCAAGGGGATACAAATTGGAAAGGAAGAAGTCAAATTATCACTATTTGCAGATGATAAGATAGTATACATGAGTGATCCCAAAAACTGTAGCAGGGAACTCCTACAGCTGATAAACACCTTCAGCAAAGTGGCCGGATACAAAATTAACTCAAAAAAATCAATAGCCCTCCTGTATATAAAAGACAAAAGAGCTGAGAAAGAAATTAGGGAAACAACACCCTTCACAATAGCCACAAATGACATAAGGTACCTCGGAGTAACCCTAATCAAAGAAGCCAAAGACTTGTATGAAAAAAATTTCAAATCTCAGAAGAAAGAATTAGAAAAAGATATGAGAAGATGGAAAGATCTCCCAAGCTCATGGCTTGGCAAGATTAACATAGTAAAAATGGCCATCTTACCAAAAGCAATCTACAGATTCAATGCAATGCCCATCAAATTACCAACACAATTCTTTACAGACCTGGAAAGAAAAATTCTCAACTTCATATGGAATAACAAGAAACCCAGAATTGCTAAAACAATCCTCTACAATAAAAGATCTTCTGGATGTATCTCCATCCCTGATCTTAAGTTGTAGTATAGAGCAACAGTTTTAAAAACTGCATGGTACTGGCATAGAAACAGAATGGTGGAACAATGGAACCGAACAGAGAACCCAGAAATAAACCCACACACTTATGGACACCTGATGTTTGACAAAGATGCCAAAATCATTCAATGGAAAAAAGACAGCATCTTCAACAAATGGTGCTGGTCCAAATGGATGTCTACATGTAGAAAAATGAAAATAGATCCATACTTGTCACCCTGCACAAAACTGAAGTCCAAGTGGATCAAAGACCTCAACATAAAACCAGACACATTAAATCGGCTTGAAAAAAAAGTGGGAAATACCCTAGAACTCATTGGTACAGGGGAAAACTTCCTGAACAGAACACCAACAGCACACGCTCTAAGAGCAACACTCAATAAATGGGACCTCATGAAACTGAAAAGCTTCTGTAAAGCAAAGGACACCGTCATCAAAACAAAGCGACCACCTACAGATTGGGAAAGAATCTTCACCAACCCTTTATCTGACAGAGGACTCATATCCAGTATATATAAAGAACTAAAGAAGCTGAAAAGCAGCAAACCAAGTAATCCACTTAAAAAATGGGGAACAGAGTTAAACAGAGAATTCTCTGTAGAGGAATACCAAATGGCAGAGAAGCACTTAAAGAAATGCTCAGTCTCACTAGCCATTAGGGAAATGCAAATCAAAACAACCCTGAGATTTCACCTTACACCCATGAGTATGGCCAAGATCAAAAACTCAAGCGACAACACATGCTGGAGAGGTTGTGGAGAAAGGGGAACTCTTCTCCACTGCTGGTGGGAATGTAAACTTGTACAACCACTCTGGAAATCAATCTGGTGCTTTCTCAGAAAACTAGGAATAGCGCTTCCTCAAGATCCAGCCATACCACTACTGCGCATATATCCAAAAGTGGCTCAAGTACACAAAAAGGACATTTGCTCAACCATGTTTGTAGCAGCTTTATTTGTAATACCCAGAAGCTGGAAACAACCCAGATGCCCTCAACTGACGAATGGATGCAGAAATTGTGGTACATCTACACAATAGAATATTACTCAGCAATGAAAAAAAAAGGAAATCATGAAATTTGCAGGTAAATGGTGGGATCTGGAAAGGATCATCCTGAGTGAGTTGTCCCAGAAGCAAAAAGACACACATGGTATATACTCACTCATATAGACATACAACATAGGACAAACCCACTAAAACCTGTGCTTCTAAAGAAACTAAGCAAGAGAGAGGACCCTAACAAAAATGTCCAATCCCCATCCGGAAAGGCAAAGAGGATGGACATCAGAAGAAGAAGAAAACAGGAAACAACCTAGGAACCTACCACAGAGAGCCTCTGAAAGCCTCTGACCTTCAGACTATCAAAGCAGATGCTGAGGGTCATGGGCAACTGTTGGGCAGGTGAACAGAATTTTAGGTAAGAACTGGGAAATAGTAAGAGCTGGAGAGGACAGGGTCTCCACAAGGAGAGCAACAGAACAAGAAAATTTGAACACAGGGAACTTCCCAGAGACTCATAATCTAACCAAGGACTATTCATGGAGATAACCCAGAACCCCTGCACAGATGTAGCCCAGGGCACTTCAGAGTCCAATTGGGTTACATAGTAATGTGAAGAGGGACTGCCTCTGACATAATCTGATTGACCTGCTCTTTGATCACCTCCCTCTGGGGGGGGGAGCAACCTTACCAGACCATAGTAGAGGACAATGCAGCCACTTTTGATGTGAACTGACAGACTAAGATCAGAAAGGAGAGGAGAACCTCCTCTATTAGTGGACTGGGGGAGTGGCATGCAAGCAGAGGGAGGAGAGAGGGTGGGACTGGGAGAGGAGGAGGTAGGCGCTTATGGGGGGATGCAGAATGAATAAAGTGTAATTGATGAAAATTTAAAAAAAAAAAGGGAAAATATAATTTAAGAAGCTTAAATGACTTTCAAAAGTGGAGGAAAACATGGAGTTATTCACTTGGCATGGAGCATGTCTTGCCCCTGGGGGCAATGGTCTCCTGAACCTACTCAGACCTTGGACACCACCACTGCTAGTTCTAGAACTGACGCAGGATGTTTCAATGAGGGGGTTAAGGCTTCTCATAATATTTCCTATAAGCCCTCACCTGTTTGTCTATATCCCCCATTTTTATTCATTATTAGCCAGATAGAGCCAAGTAATTGTGGTAATGATACTTGCTTTTTTGCCCAATGCTAGAATGCTAGTAAATATAGGTATGCCCTGGTTACTCTCATGCCTCACTGGGTGCCTGTGCCCATTGATGCCCCTCACGCTATGACTCTCTTCAGACAGAAAAGGGATCTTGGAACTACAGCCACCATTGTTACTACCATCTCATTGGTTGGAGCTACCACCGGGGCATTAGCCATGAGTCATACTGGGCAGACTGCTCAGACCCTGAATAATCATTTAGCCAATGTAGCTCATGCCTTAGTTGTACATAAAGGAATTAATGCTCAACTAAAAGGAAGCCTGATGGTGTTCAATCAGAGGATTGACCTCGTGCAGGAGCAAATTGATACCCTATGGCAAAGCGCTCAACTTGGCTGTCAATGAAAATATGCTGGACTTTGAGTCACCAGCATATAACATGAGAATTTTTCCTGTGCTGCAAATCTGACTAAACAATTGTCCAGCTACATCTTAGGTAATTGGACTGGAGAATTTGATACTACGATGGAGTAGTTGAGAGTGGCCATTGTCACAGTAAATTCTACCAGAGTGGACGCAGGATTAGCCACAGGATTATCATCATGGATTGCTGCAGCCATGAAACATCTGAAGGAATGGGCGGGCATGGGAGCGTTAGCAGGCCTTCTGGTGTTGGTCTCCTTGGTTTGCCTGTGGTATGTATGCAAGATTAGAGTCTCACAACAGTGTGATGCAGCCATGATCATTCAGGCCTTTATAGCCATTGAAGCACGACATTCGCCCCAAACATGATTGGATACCATAAAAAGCTAAAATGTTATGCTCAGGATGCAAGGCTAAGCACTGCACTCAGGGTCAGCCGCTTTCAACCCAGAGAAGAGCATGTCTGATTGCATGCGGGTTGATACCCCAGGTGCCGCCTCTGAGAAAAAGGTATGGGACGGGTCTGATGCTCTTTGGGTGGATGACACCTAAATGAACATCGGTACAAAGTCCCAATTTATTTCTAATATCAGAGATCAGACCTCTACTCTTGCCTGATGCATCTCAAACAAAAAGTGGGAACTGTAGAGAGCTACAGAATGCTCTGCCTTAAAGATGGAGCTGGTTTCTGCCTTCCACCTTCCCCATGGTGAGTGCTCTCTGTCAGGAACAATTCCACATTTGGCTAAGGCTGAGGATCTGGCTTGCTTCCATGTATGTGGACCTATCTGCATTGCCCAGGTGGCACACCTGGGTTGGCTACCCAGAGGCTATTTAAGCTGTGGGCTGGCTTTCCCCAGGGTCAGATGATTGTTCAAGGTTCCTGAATAAACTGCATTGAAAAAAAAAAAGAATTAGCAATTGGGGCCATTAATGGTTGACTCAACTATCCTGTGTTAGGCTCCTAGTACAAAGAATTAATTGTTACATTTATTTCATTAGCATGGTTCAAAATGAGCCCCTTCTTCTTAAGGGTATTTCTTTGACCAGGAGATTAAATTACCTCTATTGGGGTTATTGCCCTTTGATGTGTAAAGGAGGAACTTGTTTCCTACCAGGTAAAGCACCCACAGAATGGGGCTACAGAAAGCAGTACAGTGTTGCTAGATGGATTTTTTTTTCAGTGACAGGGCTTCTTTGTATAGCCTTGGCTAGTTCTGGAAAACACTTCGTAGACCAGGCTGGCCTTCCACCAGAGATCCACCTCTGACTTGAGAGTGCTGGGATTACAACTCTGTGCCACCAATGCTCAGCTGTTACATGGATTTTTTTTAAAAATATAACATTAGCATGTAGTTCTGTAACATGCATTAAGGGAGTTTTGAATCTGTTTTGAATCTTGGTAAACTCCTGTCAATTCTGAGACCTTGTCTGGCTTTTTTGTTGTTACTTTTGTTATCTCTCTTCACAGTGTCTGCTGTGAATTAAAATTGGTATTACCACTGCAAAAAAATAAAAAATAAAGTTTGTTTTGGAACACAGTTTTAGAAATTTATTTTACATGGTGAATGAGGTCAATTTTGTATTACAAACGCAGAGTAGAATAGTGAAAAAGATCAGTGGACCTGGAAATTTAATATTTGCTTTCTGGTTTCTGTACAGATTTTTTCCCAGCACCAAGACTAGAGGAAGGCAGAAACTTTTCTGAGTTTTTGGAAACTTTTTCCCCTGGATCACTTTCTCATCCTTACTAACCTCATACTTATATTATTCTCCTATTTGTTAAATAATTTATTTACTGAACTTCACCCTGTACTCAGATGTTCCATATAATCTCTCCCAATATCTCTTAACTCACAACAGCTCCATTTGTTCCTGATACATCTGCAAGTGACCTTGTAGATGCTGTGAAGAAAGTGGCTAAAGGAGACCTTTATCCCTTTCACCCCAGGCTGGATATACTTCTTACAATAGTCCTCTATTTTCTCCTGTTCACTTCTCTTGATGCTCTGTAGTCCCCTGCTGCTACTTCTAGTTCATTTTGTTGCAACAATGCTGGCAATGGGACTAGTCACAGTCATCCTAAATATACTCTATGCCAACTTTCTCTCATTGACCTAGTTTTTTTTTTTTTTTTTTTTCTCCCAATATCTCAACCTTCCCAGAAAGACCACATGGTTTTATGCTGTTACCAAATGATCTCTTAACTCTCTATTTTCCAAGTCTCTTCAAGAATGTAGACAGCAGTCAGGGGTGGTGGCACATACCTTATTCCCAGTACTCAGGAGACATGGCAAGCCTAGTTTACAAAGTGAGTTCTTGGACAGCCAAGGGCTGTTCCACAGAAAAACACTTTTGTGGGGAGGTTTGGAGCAGGGAAGAAGACAGACAGCAATTGCATTATTGAGTGCAGACCATCAATTCAAGACTCTCCCATTACCCTATGACCTTTTCATTGGGCTCAAAATTTCCCCCATGACAAAGACTCTCTTTAGCTACAAAACAGCTAAAGTGTCCCTACCGTATATTTTTATATCCTCTCAGCATTAGGAAAGATTGTTTCCTGCTAAAAGATTACACTTCCCTCTTTCCCTTGTGGCCAGACCAAGCAGCTGCAGAAGCAAGGGACTATGATGTGCTAATAGTTTCCATCCACATAAAGATTTGCATTTGCTTATATGAACCATTTGGGCATCCACACAAGTGGCTGATGAGGTGGCCCTGTGCCATTAACAAATCTTGTCCTATCTGTGGTAGCTATTTTATCTCAACCTGACAAGCTAAGGTCATGTGATGAGGTGCCTCCTCTCAACGAAGGAAATGCCTCCATAAGATCAGGTTGTAGTACTGCCTTTAGGGCATTTTCTTATTTAGTGATGGATGGAGCAGTGCTCTGTCCATCTGTGGTTGTGTCATTTCTGGCCTGTGGGTCTTTGTTCTATTAGGTAGCAGACTGAGCAAGCCATATGAACCAAGACAGAAAGCAGCATCCCTCCATGGCCTCTGCATTAGCTCTTGTGTTTGTTCAGGTTCTCACTCTGTTTCACAGTTCCTGTTATGAATTACTTTGATAAGATGAACAGGGATAGAGAAGCTTATGCCAAATAAGCCATTTCCTCCCCAAGTGGCTCTTTGATTATGGTGTTTTATCACAGCAATAGAAAGTGTAGTTAAGATACAACCTAAATGCTAGATCTACAGTTACCTTAACAGTAAAACATAGGTGAAGGGGGTGGAGTGGGAAACTTCAGGTACCATATGCTTCACAGTTAGGAGAGCTGTGAGGAGATGGTCTGCTAGACCTTGAAGGCTTAATATTCATGTCACAACAAAATACACATTTATGTAGGCCTGAAGTTTGAAAAAGCAACCTCTTCTTTTCAAGTTTTTAACTCCTGATGGGTACAAAGCAAACCAAGTAATGTGGGCTGGACTTCACCTACACTCACCTTTTGACCAAGTGCCTTTATGCAGCACATAGCCCACATACCTCTACATAATGATCCTAACCATGGAGGCATGATGCCAGTTGACAGAAGATTTCATGCAGGAGCACTACAGTACAGTGGCTAAGAAAAGAACAATTATGAACATAGTTCACTGATTTATTTTTGAGTGTTGCCTCATCTGTGACAGGACAATGATATAACACTCACTCACATTTTTGCATTATAAGAAACACAAGGAACTCCAGGTGGGGGTGGATATGTGGAATCTAATGGACCTTCAGTAGTTCCAATTATCATACATAGGGCAAGGAATATGTTCCGAAGTCTCCCGGACGGACAGAGTCAGTAAAGAATAGCAGAAACAGGCATCATGTATAGAATGGATAGTGGTCATGCCAAGTACATTCTAAACAGAATTTCCCATGAGATTTCAAAGCAAGAAGGGAATCAAGCCAGCATTTATTGAAGGGCTTTTACTGACAAGCCTTGAAGTAGAGGGTGTTATTTGATCTTCACAAAGAAAGATAAATGAAGCTTAGAGGGATTAGATGACTTCCACAAGATTATTCAGATAGTGAAGAACTCAGACTCTATCATTTTAACATACTTTGTAGATATGGACTGTGTGGGAAGGACACAGAAGTGTTGGTACTCACTATTCCATGGTGATAAGCTCAGAGTAAGAGGTGGGTTGAGGTGCCATCTTACTAAGGAAGCCCTGTCTATTCAAAATATGTAAGAAGGGAGAAGATGTGAGTGTGTGTAATTGTGTTCACTGAGCCTGGAGTTCAGTATTTCATCTAGACTGTGTAGCTAAAGATCAGTTTGTTTCTTCTCCCCTGTGCTGGGATTACAGATCCAGAAAACTGTAACCAAATTTTTATGGGGACACTAACAGTCTGAATTCAGCTCTGAATTCAGTCTGAATTCAGTGTGACAAGCAATTTACCTACTGAGCCATCTCCACAGTCCAATTTTATGTTCTTTTAATCATATTTTATAGGCATTTTAGTACTCTGGAAAGCAAGACTAGAGAGAAACCTGTGGTCAGCAGTGTCACTTGGCATTATATGGAATCACAATTTTCCATAAAAGCTAAATCTCTTGCTTAACACTGCTGTGAGAAAAGTGTCTGGATAATACAGGATGACTGGAAGGACTGTCAATATCATGGAGACCTCCAAATATCCACTCTTTTGTACAGAAATTGTCCAGTTATGGTTTTTAAAAATTGAGGATGTAAATGCTAAATGAGAACAATTTAGTGGAAATACAAGGAAATAATGCTCTTTCTAGACTTACAACTCCTGAATGCTTCTTGTGTGCTGGAAATTTCTTCTAAAATGAAGATCCTAACACAGTAACTGGAACTCATGAGTTAGCTGTAGTATTGGATGGCATCTGTCACATCTTCTTTTGTTAAAATGGGATATTTAATTGTATCAGATATAGGAATGACCTTGAGAAACACTTGTGTTTGATGGTTATCTTCTGTAAGCCAGGATCTTGTTGGATTTTTTTGAGACTTGTAGGACTTGTAGCATGCCAGGGTAGATGTTAATGTTTCCAAGAAAAGTGAAGGTTTGAAATGCCAATGAATTTACAAAGCACATTATATGAGTACACAAAATCATGCTGTAAATGAAGAAAATTCATAAGAATAATTACCTCTTGTGAGCAGTGTAGTGTTTCAGTGCTATTTTATACACTATGCAGTGGAATAATTAGGAAACATAAGCTCTCTGTCATTCTCATCTTTATTTCTTCCTGCAATGACAATGTTCAAATCCTCTGTTTCAGCTATTTGGTTGATTTACATGGGAGCTCTGGAGATTACATGTGGGACTCCAAACAAGTGCTCACAGAGACCCACTTTCCTCCGTTTTCTCAGGGGCTGAGGTTAAAGTCTTTTTTCACAGTGCGGTATTGTACTCCAAATTTGTATTTAAACTATTCAGAAAATAACATGAGTGTCCCTGGAATTTCCAAAGATTTGTAAGATATCCATGAAAGCACATGTAGGGTATCACATGTCCCTACTGTGTAGGCTCAGCTCACTAGATTCTTTTCCCAGTGCTCATAGGCTAAAGGGGAAGCTGGGATGCTCTGAGCCATTGCTGCCTAAGGTGTCATTGTGACAGTAGTTGCTTGCTAGAACCCTCACATATTTGTACCTTGTCAACTCATGGAAAGACCCAACCCCTCATAGGCATCAAGCCAGACTTACCCCTTGAAGTGGCATGGGAGTCCTTGACGGACTATAGGAAACTGGAAAGAGACAACCAGGTTCTCTGGACCTCTACACTTCTGTGGACATTGCCCTTGCTCTGTCACCCAGATACCTGTGTCTGCAGAGTTGGCACTCACCATAGGCTTGTAGTTTAGCTAATTTACATGTCATCCTGTTACTGGTGATGGTACCACTGGGAGGTTTCTGTCACTACACACCAGAATGAAGTGTGTGGAATTGAATATGCTGACCCTTTCCAGGTCATGTCAGGAGGAGCTTGCTGCTCTGCATTTTGGATTACTGCTTCAGAGAGCTAATCTTTTTCTTTTTCCTTCTTTCTTTATTCTTTTTCATATAATATATATTTTAAAGATTCCTTTATTTTATGCATATGAGTGATTTGCTTTCAGGCCCACCAGAGAGACAGTTAGTTTGCACTACATACAGCTGGGAGCCACCATGTGGTTGCTGGGAATTGAACTCTGGAAGAGCAGCCAGTGCTCTTAACTACTGAGCCTTCTCTACAGCCACATACAATATATTTTGTTCATGTTTTCCTGTTCCCTTAACTCCTCCCAGATCCTCCCCCCTTTTTCCCCACATAACATTATGTTTTTTCTTTCTTAAATATACACACTCACAAATGAAAATCAAAACAAACAAAAAGGCAGTAAGATAAAAAAAAATAAAGAGAAAAATAAATCCCACAAAACCTGAAATACAACCACCGGTTTCGTTTTGTGCTTACCATGAACGCCCAGTCATGAGGCCAACCCTGGAGTATGGTTAATATACACAGTGACATTCCATTGGATAAAAATAATTTTCCCTTTTGTAATACCAAGTCTCAATGAGCTCTGGACTTGCCTTGGAACAAGCCCCAGGGCACATGAACAAGGGAATAGGAAGAAGTACCTAAATCTCAGGAATGTCAGTCCTTGGGCTAGAGCCCTGAAGTTCACAGAAGGTAGAAAGCTAGCCAAGCACCCTCCCATTAAGCTCTCCTGACTGTGGGCAATGTGAGCATCTACTTTCTGCTCTTGCCATGGTAACTTCCCCTTGATTTGAAACTGTTCCCTCAAACTCTGAGCCTAAATAAACCCTTAAGTTGCTTTTGTCAGACAGTTGATTAAATACCAGGACAGAAAATTAATGAATATATTGCTGTAACCTAGTTGTTTTTTGTTGTTGTTGTCATTGTTTTCATTTCTATTTTTTCTCTTTAAAATGTGTACATGTGTGATCATTCTTGTAACTGGGTGATGGTCACACAGGCATCTATTCTCTCTGTTTACATACCTGGAAATTTCCATCACAACAATTCAGAAAGTGACCACTCCCGAAAGAGCCAGATGACAGTGCTCTTACCCAATCTGCCTTGTCCAGGTGAAGAAAGCTTCCCAGCAATGATGTTGCTAGCATGTGCAAGGATGACAGGGTCTGCAGATCCACCACTCTGTAAGTGCCTAGGACTGTGTGGTATCTAAGCGCCTAGTCGTAAGGGTCACAATAAAAAAATAAATCCATGCACCAGGGATAAATGCAACAGGAAAATCAGCTCTGAAGTCAATTATGGCATTCAAATTCCATGCTCTCCTGTATGCAAACTTTACACTCACTTTTGCAGTGATGAGCCTTAGCTGGAATTAGTTTTTAACCACTTGTGCCTCACTTTTCACATCTGTCAAAAGTGTAACAACCATCTCAAAGCTGTTCGGTGGGTTAACTTAGCTTTATAGAAAGCACATTGCTTGGTTTAGCAGTGGTTCTTCAAATGTGGGTTGCAAACACTTTGGGGGTCCCATATCAGATACCCTGCCTATCAGACTTACATGACAATTCATAACACTGGAAAAATAACAATTATGAAATGGCTATTAAAATAATTTTATTGTTCAGGTCACCACAACATGAGGAACTATATTAAAGGGGTGCTACATTTGGAAGGTTGAGAACCACTGGTTGAGAGTCAGCTGTTAACAGATAAATTGTCCTGACTCAGGGAAGGGTTGCTTGTGCCATCCTGGTAAAGGATCTTATCCCTTTTCTGCATCAATTAAGGAAAGTTCACCCAGACTACAGTCATATAGCATGGAAGATAAGATGAAGGACACCCACCTTATCATGGCTGGATTCTTGTTCTGTGACAACCAGAAGGGTTTCTCTTTCTGGTCCATGTCCTCAATGGCTTGCTGGTTTGGTACAAGGACAGTGAGATTTGAGGTGGTAGTCAGCATGGACTGCAGGGAAACATTCTGAGTCACAGGAGGAGAGAAAGTGGCCTGAGTACTATTTGCTACTAGCTGGGCAGACTTATATGATATCAGAGATGATGGCATGCCATGTGATGTAACTCCAGGCACACTGGGAAATCCTAGAATTTCCTTCCCCACTCGACACAGAATTTGGCTTGATGACTCACATTCTCTTTTGAGACTCAATCTGTTTTCCTTAATATGTGGATCTTTATAACAGTGAAGATTTTCCTGATTGGGTCATACTTGTAAATTGGAATGAAAAGGCAGATAAAGAGTCTTGTGTGTGTGCATATGGGTTTTTGAGTGCAAATGTGTACAAAGGACTATGTGACTTCTACTATGTCTTTAGAGTAAGAAGGTTGCAGAGAATGAAGGCCTGTCTCAAACTCAACAATGTCTCAGTCATGCCCAGAATGGTTATTGTTATGTTCAACAGTTGGATAGAAAAATATTCAACCAAAAATAAATAAAAAACAACCCATATCCCCTAAATCTTGTTTTATAGAACTTACTGAAGCCAGATATGTTGGCCTGTACCTATATTCCCTTCACTCAGGGAGTCAGAGTCAGGTGCATTTCTGTGAATTAGGGACCAGACTGGTCTACAAATTGGGTTCAGAACAGCCAAGGCCAGCAAGAAAATCCCTGCCCCAAAACAAAACAAAATAAAACAACAACAACAACAAAACCCAACAAAGAACTTAATGATTTCTGGTAAATATTCTCCTGGGAATGATGTTCAAGTTTGAAGACAAAAGCATTTAAAGAAGGTTGTGGAAAAATGTGCCCTATCTAACCTGCTACTGGGCTCGCATTGCAATGGGTGAGACTGGGCATAGCCACAGGGAAGCCAGCATGCCCAGAGAAGGAGTTCCCTGCCTTGCTTTATGGAGAGGGTTGTCCTGAGCCTGCACTGTAGAAACAAGTGGTTCTTCAGGATGCAGGGATCTGTTCTCTGAGTGACTGCTGCTGAGGAAGACCTATTTTGGCCCATACCTACAGAGAAGGACAATCTGTTATGATGTCTGGCTAGGTCAGACATCCCAATCCATTCAGCCCAAGAGGACAGAGATCTAGACAATTGGGCAGGTGAGAATGGATTCTTTTAGCTTTGCTTTTGATACAGTGTTTCTGGGTTAACAGCCCTGGCTATCCTGGACTTTCTCTGTAGAACAGGCTAGCCTTCAACTCACAGAGAACCACCTGCCTCTGCCTTCAGAGACCGAGGATCAAAGGAATGCCACCAAAACCTGCTTGAGATGAAATTTTTTATATGATCCTCCACAGGGTAGGAAAGTAAGCTCTACAACTATGTTAAGCAGAGAGCTAAACATATATGCAGTTCCCAGGTGACAACTGTAAGTCCAAATTGTATTGAATTATGAGGTAAGTCACATTAAACTTTCTGAGAAAGCTATGTGATTTCTTTAAAATCCACGTGGTGGCTAGTGCTATTCTTACATATTTGAATTGCTTGGAAATCAGCTACCTGGACTTTACCTGCAGTTTCCAGCTTGGCTCTCCATGTTAACACTGGTGGCCAGACCAAGCCCCACTGACTTTAAAATCAGGGTCTCCAGGGGTGGGATAGATTGTAAAGAGTAGAAAAAGAGGAGGAACAGCTGCTAAAGTTCCTCCCAACTCCACCCCCAAGATTCATTTCCAGTTTTCTATTGCACAAACTCCTTATCTGTAAAATAATTTATGTTGTCAGGGCTAGCATGCTAAGGCTGGGACTCACATTTATCCACTGTTAAAATACAGCTGCTTCTGAGAGAATTGACAATTCCTTATTCATTCATTCCAAGGAGGCTGGGAGAGCAGAGAGAGAACATCAAAATGTTTTCTCAGTCTCTTTCTGAATAGCCAACACCTGCCCCCTTGGCCTGTGTTGTCTACAGAGGCGGCCTCCCTAGGCTAATGTGAACCACTGCCCCACCTATGTGAGCCTATAAGCAAAAACTGCAGGTGGCCTCCTCAGTCAGGGGCCTGACTCTCCTGTAGAGCAGAATTCCTCAACCTTCCTAGTGCCATGACACTTTAATACAATTCCTCAAGTTGTGGTGTCCTCCCCACAACCAAAAATTATTTTCTTTGTTCCTTCATAACCGTAATTTTCCTATGGTAAATACCTGCACTTTTTGATGGTCTTAGGAAAGTACCATGAAAGGGTCATTCTACCTCAAAGGAGTTGCCACCCACAGGTTGAGAACTGCTCCTTTACAGGTAGGCATGTGCAACCTATTGCCACTACAAAACCATGTTGTTGTCTAGAAAGATGACACTTATAAACCATAGAACAAAGAACAATTACAAAGAAAATTGCAAGAGCAGGCTTGATAATGTTTTAAATAAAACAATTTTGGACCATAGTAATCTGGGGGTTTACAGACCTATGGGCTACAGTTAAGACATGCCTGTCTGATTGAGGTGAAGTCTAGCTTACTAGACACCTAGGCCTTAAGGAGGGTCCTAAAGCAAACAGTCCCCAGTAAGGGCCCATGTGGAAGAAGCCCCACACTGGGGCATGAGGCTAACATGCCTGGACTTGTACTGTAGTTTAGCCACAGCCTACAGAATACATGTTTATATAGAAATGTGTAAGCCTGGGTGAAGTCTCATCAGGGAAGGTGAGAGGAAATTATTCCAATATGCAAACTGACTAGGTTGGAAGGAAGTTTGAAGTGTTATTTCATTCTTAATTATTTCTCTTAATTTTGTTTTTCATTTAGAGAAAAATCCATCTTATACAAAAGACTTTATGGATCCAGCTACGAAATCCCTTCTAAATTCCATTAACTTTTTTTAATTCTTTGCTTATTCTGAGAACCTTAAGTCAACTATACTCCAGTGACCTGAATTTGCCTGTAAAATGTTTTGCTCAATAAAACTACAATGGCAGGCTACTTTACATAAATAGTTAGATTTCTCTTTCTCTTTCTCTATGTGTGTGAGAGGTGGTTTAGAGCTGTGTGCAGATGGGGCAAGAAGCTATTGGTGAGACATTTCTCTGACTAGTTGACCACCCACTCCCCTTAATTCTTCCCAAATTTGAAACAGATTTCTGCCATCAAGTCCAGGCTGTTCTCAAGCTTTCTGTGATCCTCCTGTGGTAGCTTTCTGAGGGTGGGAACTACAGGCATGCCTGGATTCAAAGCAATTTTCTGAGCCAATTAGTAAGCCAAGCCATTTAGTGGAGCCAATGCCAATTAGTGGAAAAGTTACCAAAAGCCTCACTATGAACCTAGGTCATGGATGATAGATTTAGGTGAGAACATCTGCTTGTCAGTCTTGGAGCATCTTTGAGACATCTTAAGGAAACATCCTTGAGATATCTTGCAGGAGGTATCTCAAACCATAAAACAGTTTTGCAATCTTCTGCAGCAGTAAATTAGTAAGAGGTAAGTCAAAATGATGAATTATGGGAGTAGCATGACTTATTTTTACAGGGTCTCAAGGAGTACCTCAAGATGGGAAGAGTAAGGTAAGTGTCTGGTAATTTGAATTCTGCCTCTTGGCCTTGGCAGATACTGGTCTTTCAAGAGTTCTATTGCTCAGAGATTGTCCTTGGCACTCATTCTCTGCAGGTGGGCTTCTCTGAGACTGAGAAGTAGATAGCAAGCTCCCTGCACCCTTGGGATCCATTCAGGAAACTTTGTATAACCTTGAGTTAATTCTGCATGACTTGCCAGGTGGCACAGATGTGTTGCTACTGTGAAAAAAAAAAAATTGCTTTTACCCTTTGCTTTATAAGTGTTGTTTGCATGTTCAGTAAATTGAGACTCGATCAGGAATCTGTCCTGCCTCCATTCTTCACATCTCTGTCTCCCAATTTCCCTCTTTCAGGTGGATCCTGTTCATCTAGCCTGTGGGATGGGTCAGTTGGTGCCCAAAAAAGGACCTTGAAAAAGTGGGGCCAAAGTGAGAAACACTGGTTTTTGGAGCTTCAGATGCCTAAGTAAAAAGAGTGCTTCATGATACTGCCCATTGCACAGAGGAAGATGAGGTAGGCAAGCAGCTCAATCATTGGGCAGAGTAGTAGCAGTGAGTTATTTATGGGACTTTAATGTCAGTGTTAAAATAAACAGGATGAATTGGGGGAAATGCCCTTATACCCTTTAAATTGTAATTGAAGTATTTCCCTCCTTCCCAGTGTAAGGTATGTAAATATGGAAACATGGAGAGTGTGGGGAAAGGATTGCAAGAGTATTACACTAATAATGGTCATGAGAAGGTAACTGTTATATGTGTTCCTCTGTGGAATCTAATTAGAGATGTGTTGGATCCTAGGCATGAGACTGATAAAATGAAAAATTTTGTTCTCACATCCTAAAGAATGGCTTAAAGAAATTGGATCAGCCAATCAGGGAGGAAAAAGAAAATTACTACTAATATTCTTTCAAATGTTCATAAAGGAGCTCAAAAGATTTGTGTTATTTGAGAGCCAAAAATAATTTAAGAACTAGATAGTGAGGATGAAATGGAGTCAGACTAAGAAACTACCAAGTCTCATAATTCTGATTGGCTGCCTGTGCCCTCTGCCCACACACTCCCACCATGGCTTTCCCTGCAAAATGTGCAGGAGATACAAGACCTATGCAGGAAGATATTACTGTTATTCAAGAGAAAGTCCAATTGGAAAGGAAACAAATTCAGTCAAGAGAATTAGAAAAATTTAAATAAAAAATAGTAATAATAATAGTAAATAATAATAACAATAATAAAATTGTATTATTAGCACTGGTAAATTTTAAAGTTGGTTTACTTTTAAAATTATAAATGTGCTTTATGATTTCACTCCTAAAGAGCATGCTTTGTTTTAATATTACAAAAACAGGTTTTAAAAAAATATGTAAATGTTTAAAAAGCAGGTACCGCCATTGTTCTTTATCTTTGTCTCCGTTTTGTTTTTGTTTTTGTTTTTGTATGCTGGCTGTCTGCTTTGGTTTCTGGTTTTGGTTTGCTCTTGAAGTCTGGGGAAACTTGGAGAGTTTGCAATCTAGTCAAGGGAATATGATTCCATGGGAAGGGGCTTATAAAAGCTCTACTTTTTTTTGGCACCAGGAGAAAGGGTCGCTGAGACCATATTTTGTGTGATAATAGGGCTGCTGGAGCCAACTCTCCATTTCGAAGCTTTGGAGAAGGCGATGGTGCTCTGCTCCTTCTGGTATCTATGTGTGTGGAAGGGACCCATGAGGGAGTCCAGTCCGTCTGGAATTTATGGTACTTGTGGCATGTAGAGGCTGGTCAAGCCCTGGTATTTGAGTATTCTATTTACTCCAAGGTGACAATGGAGGATTTCTATGCTCCTTAGCTATGCCTCTATGTGTGTATATGTTTACTTGTGGACAAACAGATGATATTTTCAAATCTGGCTGATGATATTAATATTGTTAGGCATATATTAATATTTTTAGACATGAGGCAGTTTGACTCAACACCTCTGAATTTGTTCCTGGTCCATCAGAGTTAAATTTTACAATACATTTTAAAATGTATCAGGTATTTTAAAACAATAAACCTTGGACAGTCTAACAAGAAACTTAAATCAGTTTCTCAAACCTTTGGGCGAGGTCAAAAGACCTTGGTATTTATTTTATTAATTTTGAGAAGTAAAAATCAAGCCATGCTCTTTGAGCCAACTAAACAAAAACCTCAGTTATTACAATACATCATGTAAAAAAAAACTGAAATATATTCTTCATTTAAAAAGGCTGGATGTAACCTGCCAGCACTGTCATCTAAATACCACCTGAGATAAAGCTGGACACAGAGAGAGACAGGGGGACACAGAGAGAGACAGGGCAACACAGAAAAGGACACCTAGTCTACATGCTGATTTAATGGGTGTTGGGTTAACACTTAACATAGGCAAAAGTGTGCAGGCAGTTTCTCAGGCAGGCAATTTTATTAGCCAAAACATGAGAGGTCTCACTCCAGGTTGCACGAAGTTTGCACTATGTTTCTCAAGGTTGCAGGGAGCTTGCTATCTACTTCTCAGGCTCATAGCATCCTGCCTGCAGAGACTGACTCTCAAGGACAGTCTCTGAGAAATGGAATGATGGATAAGACCCGCATCTGCCAATGCCAAGAGGCAGAATTCCAATTACCAAAGTCCTTCAGTAAAAGTTAAGAAAAAGGATTTAGTTAACTTCTTTGTTTCAATTAATAATATTTGCCCTTGGTTTCCACAAGAAGACACCATTGATGTAAGACTCTGGCAGAAAGTTGGAAATTGTCTTAAAAAATTTATGATTATTCTGGTCTACAAAAGGTGCCTGTCCAGATATTTTATTGCTGGAATTTGATTAATGATATTCTTCAAGTCAGGCATTCCCAACCTGACTTGGCTGAGGTAGTTTCTCAAACTGAAAAGTTTCTCAAAACAAATTCTAGAGGCAGTCGCAAAACCCTTGCAGTAGGTAGGGACAAGGCTGCACTACCCCAACATTTCTGAGTTCCCTCCCTATCTCCATACCTATGCCATAACCAGAGGCTCCAGTCCTAGTTCAGCCTGCAGCCCATTTCCTTTACCCCTCCCTTACAATTCTTCACTTGTAGACACAGGTCGGTCCTAATGACCTAACTTTCTCTGAAAAGGCCTCTTCCCTTGAGGAAAAAACTGCCAGATACTATAATGTAGAATTGCATCACCTTCCATCTTTCCTGGCTCTGGCAGCTGCCCCCTTTTTATTGACTCCATATATTAAAGTTCCTCCTTTCTGTATACCAGACTTATCTTTTGATTCTGACAGAGAGGATGCAGCTCAGTACACTAAAACTAAACTCAAGAGGTCAAATCCCTCAGGGGAACTGCTTCAAAAGAAAAGAGAGCATTTAACATGTCAGAAATAACTGCAGGAAGTTGTCTCCTATACCAATGAGTTCTATGGCCTCCCCCACTCTTTTTTTCAAATTGATTTAATGTGTCTGGTTTTATGTTGAGGTCTTTGATCCATTGGAAGTTTAGTTTTGTGCAGTTTGATAAGTATGGATCTATTTGCATTTTTCTACATGTAGACATCCAGGTTGACCAGAACCCTTTCTTGAAGAAGCTATCTTTTTCCATTGTATGGTTTTGGCATCTTTGTCAAAAATCAGGTGTCCATAAGTGTGTGTGTGGATTTATTTCTGCTTTTTCTGTTCAGTCCATTTGATCCACCATCCTGTTTCTATGCCAGTACCATGCAGTTTTTATTACTGTTGCTCTATAGTATAGCTTAAGATCAGGGAAGGAGATACCTCCAGAAGAGCTGTTATTGTAGAGGATTGTTTTAGCAATTCTGGGTTTTTTGTTATTCCATAGGACATTGAGAATTTATCTTTCCAGGTCTGTAAAGAATTGTCTTGGTAATTTGATGGGAATTGCATTGAATCGGTACATTGCTTTTGGTAAGATGACCATTTTTACTATGTTAATCCTGCCAAGCCATGAGCATGGGAGATCTTTCCATCTTCTGATCTCTTCTTCTAATTCTTTCTTCAGAGACTGGAATTTTTTTTCGAACAATCTTTGACTTGTGTGGTTATGTCATTTGTGGCTATTGTGAAGGGCGTTGTTTTCCTAATTTCTTTCTCAGCCATTTTATCTTTTGTATATAGGAGAACTACTGAATTTCTTGATATATTTGTTATCAGGCCACATTGATAAAGGTGTTTATCAACCGTAGGAGTTCCCTGGGAGGATTTTTGGGGTCACTCATGTAAATTATCATATCATCTGCACATAGTGATAATTTGAGTTCTTCCTTTTTAATTTGCATCTCCTTGAACTCCTTCAACTCTGTTATTGTTCTAGCAAGTACTTCCAGAACTATGTTGAAGAAATATTGAGAGAGTGGGTAGCCTTGCCTTGTATCTGATTTCAGTGGGATTGCTTTAAGTTTCTCTCTTTTCAGTTTGATATTCAGTTATGTGCCTTTTATCCCTGATCTCTCCAAGACTTAAACCATGAATGGATGTTTGATTTTGTCAAATAATTTTTAATCATCTAAGGAAATTATCATGTGTATTATTATTTTTTCATTAAGTTTGTTATTATGGAAATCACATTGATGGATTTCTTTATATTGAACCACCCTTGCATACCTGGGATGAGGACTACTGGGTCATAGTGGATCATATATTTGGTGTGATCTTGTATTCAGTATGCAAGTATTTTGTTGAGTATTTTCACATCAATGTTCATAAGGAAGATTGGGCTGAAATTCTCTTTCTTTGTTGGGTCTTTGAGAAGTTTACTTTCTGAAGTGACTGTGGCTTCATACAATGAGTATTTAGTGCTCCTTCTGTTTCTGTTTTGTAGAATATCTTATAGAGAACTGGAGTTATGTCTTCTTTGAAATTCTGATAGAATTCTGCGCTGATAACATTTGGAACTGGCCTTTTTGGGATGGGAGAATTTCAATGAGAACTTCTATTTCCTTGGGGGATATAGCACTATTTAATGGATTGACCTGGTCTTGCTTCAGTTTTGGTTAAGTGAAATCAATCAAGAAAATTATCCATTTCATTTAGATTTTCAAATTTTGTGGCATATAGAGATTTGAACTTCCTGAACTGAACACCAACAGCATAGGCTCTAAGAACAACAATCAATAAAGTGGACGTCATGAAACTGCAAAGCTTTTGTAAATCAAAGGACACTGTCATCAAAAAAAAATGACTGCCTACAGATTTGAAAAGAATCTTCACAAACCTTTTTTTCTGACAGAGTGCAGTATATATAAAGTATATATACAGTATATATAAAGGAATAAAGAAGCTGAAAAGAAGCAAACCATGTAATCCAATTGAAAACTGGGGAAAAGAGCTCAACAGAGAATTCTCTGCAGGGGAATATAGAATAGCAGAGAAACACTTAGAGAAATGCTCAATGTCATTAGCCATAATGGAAATGCAAATCAAAAAGACCCTGAGTTTTCACCTTACACTTACCAGAATTGCCAAGATAAAAAACTCAAGTGACAACACATGCTGGAGAGGTTGTGGAGAAAGGGGAACCATCCTCCACTGCTGATTGGAATGTAAACTTGATCAACCACTCTTGTAATGAATCTGTCTTTTTCTCAGACAACTAGGAATAGTGCTTCCTCAAGATCCAGCCATACTACTCCTAGGCATATATCCAAATGAGGCTCAATTACACATAAGGACATTTGCTCAACCATGTTTTTAGCAGTTTTCTTTAAAAACAAAACAAAACAAAACAAAACAAAAAACTGAAGTTGCCCCTCAACTGAAGAATGGATGCAGAATTTTTGGAACAGCTACACAATGGTGTATTACTCAGCAATGAAAAATAAGGAAATCATGAAATTTGCAGGTTAATGGTGAGATCTGCAATCATACTGATTGAGCTGTCCCAGAAGCAGAAAGACACACACAGTCTATGCATTCAGACATGTAATATAGGAAGAATCTTTAAAATCTGTACATCTAAAGAAACTACACAAGGGAGAGGACCCTGACTAAAATGCTAACTCTTCATCCCACAAAGCAAAGAGGAAGGACATCAGAAGAAGAAGAAAACAGGAAACAAACTAGAAACCAGCCACAGATGGCCTCTGAAAGGCTCTTCTCTACAGACTATCAGAGCAGATGCTGAGATTTATGGCCAGACTTTGGGCAGTGTTCACGGAATCTTATGTAAGAAGTGGGAAATCGTAAGATCTGGAGAGGAAAATAACTCCACAAGGACAGCAACAGAACCAGAAATTCGAACACAGGGGTCTTCCCAGAGACTCATACTCCAATCAAGTACCTGCATGGAGATACCCTAGAACCCCTGCATAGATGTAGCTCCTGGCAGTTTTGTGTCCAAGTGGATTACATAGTCATGGGAAAAGGGACTGCCTTTCTCATAATCTGATTGGCCTGGTCTTTGATCACTTCCCCCTGAGGGGAGAGAAGTCTTACCAGGCTTCAAAAGATGACAATGCAGTAACTCCTGATGAGCTCTGTTAGACTAAGGTCAGAAGGATAGAGAGGAGGATCTTCCCTGTCAGTGGACTTGGTCTCTATGACATATTTATGAAATCAAATAAGCCCCATCTAAGATTGCCTTCAATCAGCCACAATTGGTTTGGAAGATTGTTGACAAGTCAAATGAATACTGACTTAAATTCTGTGAATATAGAGAAAAAACATGTTTGGATCAAATGTTAGAAGTGTTAAGAGTGGGGCCATAGAGGACACTAGGACACTAGGTCATTGGTGATAGATTTAGGTGAGAACACCTGTTCTTCATTCTTGGATCATCTTTGAGATATCTTAAGGAAACGTTCTTGAGATATCTTGCAAGAGGTATCTCAAACCATAAAACAGTTTTGCAATCTTATGCAGCAGTAAATTAGTAAGAGGTAAGTCAGAATGACAATTTATGGGAGTAAGCATGACTTATTTTTACAGGGTATCAAGGAGTTCATCAGGATGGGAGGTGTAAGGTGAAGGAGTCTGGTAATTGGAATTCTGCCTCCTGGCCTTGGCAGATGCTGGTCTTATCAATAGTTCCATTGCTTAGAGATTGTTCTTTGTGGTCAGTCTCTGCAGGTGGGTATCTCTGAGCCTGCAAAGTAGATAGCAAGCTCCCTGCACTCTTGGGAACCAGACAGCAAACTTTGTATAACCTTGAGGTAATTCTGCATGCCTTGCCATGTGGCACAGATGTGTTGCTACTCTGAAAAATTTGCTTGTACCCTTTGCTTTATAAGTGTTGTTTGCACATTCAGTAAATTGAGACTTGATCAGGAATCTGTCTTGCCTCCATTCTTCACATCTCTGTCTCCCAATTTCCTTCTTTCAGGTGGATCCTGTTCATTTAGCCTGTGGGATGGGTCAGTGGGTGCCCAAAAAAGGGACCTTGAAAAAAAAGGGCAAAAGTGAGAAACACTTGTTTTTGGAGCTCAAGATGCCTAAGTAAAAACAGTTCTTCATGATACTGCCCATTGCAGAGAGGAAGACAAGTTAGGCAGGCAGCTCAATCATTGGGCTGAGCAGTAGCAGGGAGTTGTTTATGGGACTTTAATGTCAGTGTTAAAATAAACAGGACGAATTGGGAGAAATGCCCTTATACACTTTAGTTTGTAAATGAAGTATGTCCCTTCTTCCTAGTGTAAGGTATGTAAATATGGAAACATGGAAAGTGTATGGAAATGATTGCAAGAGTATTACACTAATAATGGTCCTGAGAAGGTACCTGTTATATCTGTTCCTCTGTGGAATCTAATTAGAGATGTGTTGGATCCTCGGCCTGAGACTGATAAAATGAAAAATTTTGATCTCACGAGCTAAAGAATTGCTTAATGAAAATGGAGCAGCCAAAGAGATAAGTAAAAAGAAAAAGTACTTCTAAGGTTATTCCAAATGTTCATAAAGGAGACCAAACAGATTTGTGTTATTTGAGAGCCAAAAATAATTTAAGAGCTATATAGTGAGGATGAAATGGTGTCAGAGGAAGAAACTGCCAAGTCTCATAATTCAGATTGGCAGCCTGTGCCCTCTTCCCACTCCCCCCCCCATGTCTTTCCCTGCCACATGTGCAGGAGATACAGAACATTTCAGGAAGATATTACTGTTCTTCAAGAGAAAAAGGGATAACTGCAGAGAGCTGCATAATGCCGTGCCTTAAAGATGGAGCTGGTTCCCGCCTTCCACCTTCCCGATGGTGAGTGCTCTCTGTCACGAACAACTCCACATTTGGCTAAGGCCAAGGATCTGGCTTGCTTCCATGTATGTGGACCTATCTGCATTGCCCACATGGCACACTGGGGCTGGCTACCCAGAGGTTATTTAAGCTGTGGGCTGGCTTTGCCCAGGGTCAGATGATTGTTCAAGGTTCCTGAATAAACTGCATTGAAAAAAAAAAATAGAAAGAAAGGAAACAAGTTTAGTTATTAAGAGAATTAGGAAAATTAAAATAAAATCAATAGGAATAATAATAATAACAGTAATACTAAATAATAATAACCAAAATTGGATTGTTTGCACTGGTAAATTTTAAAGTGTGGTTTACTTTTAAAATTATAAATTTGCTTTATGATTTCATTCCTAAAGAGCATGCTTTGTTTTAATATTACAAAAACAGGTTTTAGAAAAATATGTAAATGTTTAAAATGCAGGAACCACCATTGTTCTTTTCTTTGTCTCTGTTTTGTGTGTGTGTGTGTGTGTGTGTGCTAGCTTTCTGCTTTCGTTACTGGTTTTGGTCTGCTCTCGAAGTCTGGGGAACCTTGGAGACTTTGCAGTCTGTTCAAGAGAATATGAAGGATGCTCCAATTCTCTGGGAGGGGGCTTATAAAAGCTTTTTTGGCACCAGAAGACCTTATTTTGTGTGATAATAGGGCTGCTGGAGTCTTCATTCCATGTCGAAGCTGAGGAGAAGGCCATGGGTGCCCTGCTCCTTCTGGTATCTGTGTGTGTGGAGGGGATCCATGAGGGGGTTCAATCCTTCTGGAATTTGTGGTACTTGTGTCCTGTAGAGGATGGTCAAGCCTGGTATATGAGTATTCTGTTTACTCCAAGGTGATTATGTCGAAATTCTATGTTCCTTAGCTTTGTCTCTATGTGTGTATATGTTTATTTGTGGACAAACATGATATTTTCAAATCTGGCTGATTATATTAATATTTTAGACATATATTAATATTTTTAGACATGAGGCAGTTTGACTCAACACCTCTGAGTTTGGTCCTGGACCATCAGAGTTAAATTTTATGATACATTTTAAATTTTTTCAGGTATTTGAAAAAAATAACCCTTGGTCAGTCTAACAACAAACTTATATCAGTTTCTCAAACCTTTGGGCGAGGTCAAAAGACCTTGGTATTTATTTTATTAATTTTGAAAAGTAAGTTCAAGCCATGTTGTTTGAGCTAATTAAAAAAAACTACAGTTATACCAATATATCATGTATAAAAAATTTTATGAAATACATTCTTGATTTAAAGAGGCTGGATGTCACCTACCAGCAGTGACAGCTAAATACCACCTGAGATAAAGCTGGACACAGAGAGAGACAGGGTGACACATGGAAGGACACCTAGTCTACATGCTGATTTAATGGGTGTCAGGTTAACACTTAACATAGGCAAAAGTGTGCAAGCAGTTTCTCACGCAGGCAATTTTACTTAGTCAAAACATGAGAGGTCTCATTCAAGGTTGCACAAAGTTTGCAGTCTGTTTCCCAAGGTTGCAGGGAGCTTGCTATCTACTTCTCAGGCTCAGAGCACCCTGCCTGCAGAGACTGACTGCCAAGGACAGTCTTTGAGAAATGGAATGATGGATAAGACACGCATCTGCCAAGGCCAAGAGGCAGAATTCCAATTACTAGACTCCTTCAGTAAGGGTTAAGAAAGAGGATTTAGTTAGCTTCTTTGTTTCAATTACTAATATTTACCCCTGGTTTCCACAAGAAGGCATTATTGATGTAAGACTCTGGCAGAAAGGTGGAAATTGTCTTAAATTTTTTTTTGGTTCTTCTGGTCCACAAAAGGTGCCTGTCCAGACATTTTATTACTGGAATTTGATTAATAATATTCTTCAGGTCAGACATTACCAACCTGACTTGGCTGAGGTAGTTTCTCAAACTGAAAAGTTCCTCAAAACCGATTCTAGAGGCAGTCCCAAATCCCTTGAAGTAGATAGGGACAAGGCTGCACTACCCCAACATTTCTGAGCTCCCTCCCTTTCTCCACACCTATGCCAGAACCAGAGGCTCCAGTCCTAGTTCAGCCTGCAGCCCATTTCCTTTACCCGTCCCTTACAACTCTTCACTTGTAGACACAGGACAGTCCTAATGACCCAACTTTCCCTGAAAAGGCCACTTCCCTTAAGGAAAAACCTGCCAGATACCTCAATCTAGACTGGCAACCCCTCCTGTCTTCCCAGGCTCTGACACCTGCCCCCTATTTATGGACACTATATATTAAAGCTCCTCCTTTCTGTGCACCAGCCTTACATTTTGATTCTGACATAGAGGATGCAGCTCAGTACACTAAAACTAAACTCAGTCAGGAGGTCAAATCCCTCAGGGAAACTGCTTCAAAAGAAAAGAGAGCATTTAACACATCTTAAAGAAATGCAGGAAGTTGTCTCCTCTACCAATGAGTTCTATGGCCTCCAACACTCTTTTTTTTTTAATTGATTTAATGTGTCTGGTTTTATGTTGAGGTCTTTGATCCACTGGAAGTTTAGTTTTGTGCAGTCTGATAAGTATGGATCTATTTGCCTTTTTTTACATGGAGACATCTAGTTAGACCAGCACCATTTCTTGAAGATGCTTTCTTTTTCCATTGTATGGTTTTGGCATCTTTGTCAAAGATCAGGTGTCCATAAGTGTGTCTGTGGGTTTTTTTCTGCTTCTTCTATTTGGTCCATTTGATCCACCATCCTGTTTCTATGCCAGCACCATGCTGTTTTTACGACTGTTGCTCTATAGTACAGCTTAAGATCAGGGAAGAAGAGCTGTTATTGTAGAGGATTGTTTTAGCAATTCTGGGTTTTTTGTTATTCCATAGGACTTTGAGAATTTATCTTTCCAGGTCCGTAAAAATTGTGTTGGTAATTGGATGGGAATTGAATTGAATCTGTACATTGCCTTTGATAAGATGGCCAATTTTACTTTGTTAATCCTGCCAAGCCATGAGCATGGGAGATCTTTCCATCTTCTGATCTCTTCTTCTAATTCTTTCTTCAGAGACTTGAATTTTTTTTTCAAACAATTCTTTGACTTGCTTGGTTATGTCATTTGTGGCTATTGTGAAGGGTGTTGTTTTCCTAATTTCTTTCTCAGCCATTTTCTCATTTGTATTCAGGAGGGCTACTGAATTTTTTGATATATTTGGTATACAGCCATGTTACTATCAGATGAAGGAGTTCTCTAATAGAAATTTTGGGGTCATTTATGTAAACTATCATATCATCTGCATAGAGTGATAATTTGAGTTCTTCATTTCTAATTTGCATCCCCTTGAACTCCTTCAACTCTGTTATTGCTCTAGCAAGGACTTCCAGAACTATGTTGAAGAGATATGGAAAGAGTGGGCATCCTTGCCTTGTCTCTGATTTCAGTGGGATTGCTTTAAATTTCTCTTTATTCAGTTTGATGTATATTGCCCTTACTATGTTTAGATATGTGCCTTTTATCCCTGATCTTTCCAAGACTTTAAAAATGAATGGATGTTTGATTTTCTCAAATGATTTTTAATCATCTAAGGAGATTATCATGTTTCTTTTTTTTTCATTCAGTTTGTAATTGTGGTGGAACACATTGGTGGATTTCCATATATTGAACCACCTTAGCATATCTGGGATGAAGCCTACTTTTTCATAGTGGATGATATCTGTGGTGTGATCTTGTATTAAGTTTGCAAGTATTTTGGTGAGTATTTTCACATAAATGTTCATAAGGAGATTGGCCTGAAATTCTCTTTCTTTGTTGGGTCTTTGAGAGTTTTAAGTTCTGAAGTGACTGTAACTTCATAGAATGAGTTTGTATAATATTTTGTAGAGAACTAGAGTTAAGTCTTCTTTGAAATTCTGGTAGAATTCTGCAGTGAAAACATCTTGGCCTGGCCTCCTTTTGGATGGACGACTCTCAATGAGAGCTTCTATTTCTTGGGGGATATAGCACTATTTAATAGATTTACCTGGTCTTGATTCAGTTTTGGTTATGTGCAATTGATCAAGAAAATTTTCCATTTTATTTTGATTTTCAAATTTTGTGGCATATAGAGATTTGAGCTTCCTGAACAAAACATCAACAACAATCAATAAAGTGGACATCATCAAACTACAAAGATTTTGTAAAGCAAAGGACACTGTCATCAAAACAAAAGAAAAACCTACAGATTTGAAAAGAATCTTCACCAACCTTTTTTCTGACAGAGTGCTAATATACAGTTTATATAAAGAAATAAAGAAGCTTAACAGAAGCAAACCATGTAATCCAATTGAAAACTGGGAACAGAGCTCAACAGAGAATTCTCCACAGAGGAATATAGAATGGCTGAGAAACACTTAAAGAAATGCTCAAATATCATTAGTCCTCAGGGAAATGCATCAAAAAGACCCTGAGATTTCACCTTACACTTATCAGAATAGGCAGGATAAAAAACTCAAGTGACAACAAATGCTGGAAAGGTTGTGGAGAAAGTGGAACCATCCTCCACTGCTGATTGGAATGTAAACTTGTACCACCACTCTGGTAATGAATTTGTGTTTTTCTCAGACAACTAGGTATAGTGCTTCCTCAAGATCCAGCCATACCACTCCTATGCAAATATCCAAAAGAAGCTCAATTACACATAAGGACATTTGCACAACCATGTTTTTAGTAGCTTTTTTTGTAATAGCCAGAGGCTGGGAATGGGCCAGTTGCCCATCAACTGAAGAATGGATGCAGAATTTGTGGTACATCTACACAATAGTGTATTACTCAGCAATGAAAAATAAGGAAATCATGAAATTTACAGGTAAATGATGGGATTTGGAATCATCCTGAGTGAGCTGTCCCACAAGCAGAAACACACACAAAGTTGTGTGTTTCAGACATATAGGAAGAACCTTTTAAAATCTGTACATCTAAAGAACCTACACAAGAGAGAGGACCCTAACTAAAATGCTAACTCCCCATCCCAAAAAGCAAAGAGGAAGGACACCAGAAAAAGAAGAAAACAGGAAACAAACTGGAAAGCAGCCACAGAGGGCCTCTGAAAGGCTCTTCTCTACAGATTATCAGAGCCAATGCTGAGACTTATGGCCAAACTTTGTGCAGTTTTCATGGAAACTTATGTAAGTAGTGGGAAATTGGAAGATCTAGAGAGGACAATAACTCCACAAGGAGAGCAACAGAACCAGAAATTTGAACAGGGGTCTTCCCAGAGACTCATACTCCAATCAAGTACCATGCATGGAGATAATCTAGAACCACTGCACAGGTGTAGTCCATGGCAGTTTCGTTGTCAATTGGGTTACATAGTAATAGGAAGAGAGACTGCCTTTTACATATTCTGATTGGCCTGCTCTTTAATCACCATCCCCTGAGTGGAGAGAAGTCTTACAAGGCTTCAAAAGATGACAATCCAGTAACTCCTGAAGAGCTCTGATAGACTAAGATCAGAAGGGTAGCGAGGAGGAACGTCCCTCTCAGTGGACTTGGGGAAGGGCATGTGTGAAGAAGGAGGTGAGAGTGTAGGATAGGGAGGGGAGGAGACAGGGGCTTATGAGGGCATACAAAGTGAATAAAGTGTAATTAAATAAAGGAAATATAAAAAGAAAAAAAGAAGAACTGAGAGAATTGGATCTTGAATTGACCCATCCCCTAACTGAAGCTGCCTCCCTCCCTCCCAAGACAAAGAACAAGGTTCATAATACCCTGCAGGATTTTCCTGTAACTCCTAGCAGACAACAGGCTCCTGTCCACCCCTGCCAAAGAGATCCAGTCCACCTCAGGCCCTGTAGTTGAAGGAGAGGATGAGGAGGAGAATCTTACCTCCAGTGAAGGGGCCCCTGCAGATGAAAATGAAATTTCTGCCACCTCAGCTGGGTAGTGGGATGGAACATATGAACAGCAGTATTGCTGCATTAGGCTTAGGTATATGAAAGAAGTAAAAAATGCAGTTTCATGACCCCCCAGGACATGGTCCTGAGAAGAGTCACAATGTGATCCTGTGACAGGCTTATCGCAACTGCCAACACGCTTATCTGATCTACTTCCCCTCTCATCTGAAGCCTCTGATATTTTCCCACCAATTGTGGTCTCTCCACCCCCTCCTATGCCCTGTCCTCCAATCCTATAAAAAGCCTAAACTGTTTCAATACAGTTGAGACCTCCACAAGAATCCTTACTGCCTGGTCTCCATTTCTTCTCCTGCCCATTCTTATTTACAGGTAGGTGTCCTCCTTGATCACTCCACCTCAGAGTCCCCGCTGGTCAGGGGCAATCATCTGCTAAAGAACTTTTGAGGTCAAAGCCTACCTACTAGACTCTTAAATTGTTTAAAAGGGAGGAGATGCTGGGATCCAAAGCTATTTACTGAAGCCAAAGCCAATTAGTGAGCCAAAGCCATTTAGTGGAGCCAATGCCCATAAGTGGAAATTTACCAACAGCTGCACTAGGACCCCAGGTCATGGGTGATAGATTTATGTGAGAACATCTGCTCGTCAGTCTTGGAACATCCTTGAGATATCTTAAGGAAACATTCTTGAAGTAACTTGCAGGAGGTTCCTCAAACCATAAAACACTTTTGCTATTTTCTGCAGCAGTAAAGTAGCCTTCCCCCTTTTCCTGCCTTCTCTTATATAGTTGTGTAAAAATTTCAAATAAACAAGGCTTTGATCAGACAAACAGACTTAGGTTCCCTCCTTGTGTCTCTGTGTCCTACCCATTCTTTCCCCAACACATAGAAGTCCCACATTTTAAAAGCCATTGAACCCCCGCGCGTCCGGACACAGGCATGTATTACCACACTCAGTCTGAGCTCTTTGAGTCTCCTTTGTCATAAAGAACAATCTTCTGTAAGGAGAAGCAGAAGCAGTTATATGTTGCTGCTCCTCCCCTATCTAAACCAGGCCCTATTGGGTCCTCAGGGACACTACCATTTCTGAGCCTAGCATGGAACATCCTTGGGCAAAGTAACTAGTGCAATCTTCTCCTTCTAGAACCTTGTCAAAGAGAAAACCTCAACGCTGTAGCCTTTTGTTTCCTTCTTCATTCAGTCTTGAACTGACATTTAGTGGGTGCCTAGTATGACTCAGGATGTGGAGCCAGGAATGTGGATGAGGTCTGTATCTCACCTTTGAAGAGATATGACAGGAGACCAGACAACACTGACAGGCAGCATGAGATCAGTGCCTGGAGGAAGGGTGGGCAGAACGGGAAATGGCGAGGCCAGGGAGCACACTTGATGTCATTGGCTGCCTGGTGCGAATATGCAAATGAGGATACATCACTTCCTATATGTGCTGTTTGGAAGGTGTCTTCAGGTGCTGCCTTCTAGAGCCAGTGCAGGACGGGGTGTGGGTGGTGAGCCATGCCAGGTAGCAGGCAGAGGAGAGTCCTGAGGGCCTCCCAGTGTAAGTAATTTCTTGGCGTCTCGGGCGCTAGAAGGCTAGTGTGAGACTGGAGGAGGTGGGGAATGACGAGGACCTACTGTGACTGGAGGCCACAGGAGAAGGCTGAGATGTCAGGCCACTGTGTGACCAGAGGAGAGGAGAGGAGTGTGGAGGGCTGTGGAGGGCTGTGTGTGATGTGAGGCCACGGGAGGACTATGGAGGGTTGTGGAGGGCTGTGTGTGACGTAAGGCTGGGGGAGGGTTGTGGAGGGCTGTATGAGACAGGAGGCCGGGGAAGACTGTGGAGGCCTGTGGGTGACCTGAGGCCAGGGTAGGACTGTGGAGGACTTTGACGGCAGGCCTGTGTGTGATGGAGGCAGAGGAGGACTGTGGAGGGCTGTTTGTGACTGGAGGCTGGGGAGGACTGCAGAGGACTGTGGTGGCTCTAGGGTGACTGGAGGACAGGGAACGACTGTGGAGGGCTGTGATGGCAGGCCTGGGTGTGATGGAGGACAGGGGAGGACTGTGTCTCTAGGCCCAGGTGTGACTCGAGGCTTGGGAAGGACTGTGGCTGGAGGCTCTGGTGTGAAGTGAAGCCACAGGGGAAGACTGTGATGCTGAAAGGGTTAGGCTAACTTTGTAACCTATATGTCCTCTAAAGCCTATAGTTTTGAGTTTTAGGTCCAGGTTAAGCTAAAGCCTCTTAGTACCTTTCCAGAGAGTGAAGGAATGTGACCCTATCTGTGAGGACAGATATAAAAAAAGGGCAAGCAAGCAATGACCTTCACTCAGCAAAAGGAGGACCAGACTCTTGTCCTTGAGATAGTGTTTCTTAGCAACGAACCTAAACTTCTTCTGAGTAGCTTTTGACCTCCAGCCAAAAGTCTGTAGCCCCTAATCTTCAAGGATGAGCTAACCACCCCCACCTTCAATTGCATCTGCATCCACACTTGGCAGGACTGGCCAAGCTTGAGCACCTAAGACTAACCAATTATCTTACTTTATAGCTTCCTCATCCAATCCTAAATTTCCAAAACTAGAACTTCAAATTTCTCGCAATTTTTCTTTTAAAAACCTAAAGGCTTTTGTCTCCAGGTGCCACTCTTTGCTGACCAGCAGGGGTGACCCCATTGTACAATGGTTAATAAACCTCTTGCTTTTGCAACGAGTCTTGGTCTGGGGGAGTTTCTAGGAAGGGCGCGATTGAACTCTGAGCTGTGAGACCCCAGGTCTTACATTTTTGGTGCGTTTGGCTGGGAAAGGGCATGCTCCTTCCCCAACCCTCATCAGACTGAACTCAGAGGTAGAGCTCTGAACAGGTAAGTCTGCCACCAGGCAGCCGTTCTATCAGAGCACTGTGTTACCACTCACAAGGGTGTCCTTGTTTGATTACTTGCCTGATTCTTTCTATTTCTGTTGTTGTTGCCTCTCTGACTCTTTGGACAGGGAGATGGTCTAGCTTGAGAGCATCTGTAGAAGGGGTTCGAGACCCCTGAATGGTTCGAGGCCACTTGCCTGGAACGGTTTCATTAAGGCAGACAGACATGTCATTAATGCCAAGTCCATGGGACATCCTGTAGGACACTCAGCTTGCCCCTTTCTGTGAACAGGGAGGAACAGAGAGATTCTGCTCCCCCAGCAATTTAAATCCTGTGTTTCTCATGTATGTTTGTATTTTTCTGTGTCTGTTTCTTTGTAGACTTGGACTGATGAAAATTTGGACAGAGGATAGTTAAAATTAGAACTAGTTCTCAGCCCATGAGTGCACATGGCTGCATGGCAGGACACCAAGCAGTGTGTTCTCCCTCCTGAGGGAGCCAAGGAGGGAATGCTTTCGGGTGGTTGGAGACATGTGGAGTTGGGGCTGGAGCTTGGGCAGGCAGTGCTCAGGCACTTGAGCGTCTGTGGAATAACAATGCACACCCAGCAGGGCATGGGCTTGATGCACCATCCCCTTGTTGCAATGGACAGCCAAAGAGCATGGGGGAGGGGAGAGGCCCAGCCAGGAAGCAGGTTCAGGACCTGCGGGGGAGGTAAGCTAGAGTAAAGCTCACAAGGGAGCCAAGGGAGCAGGCAAGGCTCATGGGCTTGCTAGGTGGAAGTCCTTAGACATGGCTAGGCGGGGATTGGCACCGTAGCTGTTCCATGATAGGAGCTGCTCTTGCTGCCGAGAGTGAGGAAAAACTCCTCCCCCTTGCCTTCATGCCAGCTCAGCAGGGAAGTGAGCAGCAGGAGCTCACCACGCCCTCTTGCTCCTCTCTTCCCTCCTCCCACCTAGGGGGCTTGCAAGATCAAACAGTAATTTAGGAAAAAAAAAAAAAAAAAACTGCACTTGCTGTAATGTTTAGAATTACAGCTGAGTATAAATTAAAAAAAAAAAAAAGTTTTGTCTGTCTGTTTAAATATATGGCCATTATATGATTGTTTTCAACTGGTCTTAAATGGTTAATATGATAAAAAATAATTGGGTATGTTTTAAGTTTAAATTCAAATTCTTGTTTTAAACATGTATATGTGCCTATGTGTTTGTAGGGTCTATAAATACATATGTTTAAATAACAACAATGTAAATTGCCACATGGTGTGGCTCAGGAAAAGAACAAAGGTTGCAAAATCTCTGAGTCAAAATGATTTTATTTCCTTTTAGGATAAGAAGAAAGTCTTATTCTAAGTTGATATTGGTTCTGAAGATTGGGTTGTTTTCACTGATAAATTTTGGTCTGAAAATCTGGTTTCAACTTTTTTTTTTCTTCGTTCAAAAATGTTTTAATCAAATGTCTTGTATGCTAATGACAAAACTGCAATAAAATAAGTAAAAGGGAACATATATCCAAGTAACAGAGTCATGGCTGAAGACAGGGAATACTGACCACTCCACTGTACTCTTGACACGTTTACATATGTGGATTCATTTCACACAAGCACATATCACCCATATTTATGCCACTAACAATATGGACATCTATACAGTCTTCCCTCGATAACTGCAGGCAGCACCCACAGGGTTAAGTGACTAAAGATCAAAAGTATTTTATAAAAGTTGTGCTTGTGCTGAATATGTATAGACATTTTTGCCATTACTTCTTTTTTTTTCTTTTTTTTTTTTTTCAATGCAGTTTATTCAGGAACCTTGAACAATCATCTGACCCTGGGGAAAGCCAGCCCACAGCTTAAATAGCCTCTGGGTAGCCAACCCAGGCGTGCCACGTGGGCAATGCAGATAGGTCCACATACATGGAAGCAAGCCAGATCCTCAGCCTTAGCCAAATGTGGAATTGTTCGTGACAGAGAGCACTCACCATCGGGAAGGTGGAAGGCGGAAACCAGCTCCATCTTTAAGGCATAGCATTCCGCAGCTCTCTACAGTTCCCCCTTTTTGTTTGAGATGCATCAGGCAAGAGTAGAGGTCTGATCTCTGATATTAGAAATAAATTGGGACTTTTAAAATTATGGTTATGCTTTGTAAATTCACTCCTAAAAAAGATACTTTGCTTTAATATTGCAGGGACGAGTTTTAAAAATTGTTTAGATGTTTAAGAGGATAAAACATTTAGAGTTTATCAGATTTTATAAACAATAACTCTTGGGCAGTCTAACAATGAACTTAAAACAGTTTCCCAACCCTTGGGGAAAAAAATAATGAGGGTTTTCCTGTTGTCTGAAAAGAAAGAGAGAGTGAGCAAGAGATATTAAAAAAAATAGCTTGTCTAAAGCAAAAATGTCGGTTAAGCCAGAAAAAGAAAGCTAAAAACCTAAAGGTATATAGGATGTTGCAGAAGGTTAGTGGATGTATTATATAAAGCCAGAGAGTTAATATGATTTAAAAAAAAAACTGTATTTAAATATATTATAATTCATTTAAAATGCTGGTGATTCTTCATTGCAAAATGTTTTTTTTATGCTCTTTTAAGGGGAAAAATTTCTGGCTGATAGGTTTGGTATGGCTAAAATAATTCATACAGTTTAAAAGTGTTCTGTACTGTTCTGTTATACAGTTAGTTCTAAAACTTATTTGATCACTATGTTAAAACTTTTGGTTGTGGGGGATTATAGATACTCCACAGTGTTTGCTGTGTCATCAACAGCACCTAATGGCTATGTTTGGTATTGTCAGTAACGCCTGTGCTAACACATGGCTAGCTGCCATGATGGTTCAGGGATAGAGAGCATGTGAAACTGTAGTTTTGCTGCCATATTTGTTTAGGGCTTCCAGCTGAGTTCAGTTACACGTGGCCAGCCACCATGCTGATCCAGAGATAAAGAGTGGAACCATGAGTTTACCACCATTTGGTTTAGGTCTCTCAGTTATGTTCAGTCCTCTAATTAGTGTTAAGTGCAAAGCTTCTTACTGTTGAATTTTAATACAAAGTGGTAGGATCAGCAAGATTTGCTAGCCCCTCTATAAACTGTATATGAATAAAATGTTTGCTTTGATTTTAGTTCAGAAAGAGCAGACTTAAAGCTATGCTAATGACTGCAGTTGGTTAAGGTGTTGGGCTTTACCTAGTGTCTTTGTATAGGAGGCAGGTACGGGCTGAGAGTTGTGTCTTAAGCAAATGCTCTCTTATTGCACGGCAGAACATTTTAAGAATGTTTCAAGTGCCTGTGGAAAATCTGGACAAGGTCAAAAATATGCAGCCACGGGTAAAGAGCATGCTTCTGAAGACTGGACTTAACAAAAGCAAAGAATTGCTGAAGGGCCTTAAAGGCTTTGACCCAAATGACAGATACTTTTATAATACATCTTGGCCAGATGTTGCTCCAGGGGAATTTTTCAGAAAGCAAATGAGATACAGAAGCAAGCCATACTGCTGTAGCCTGTGCGAATACTCAGCAGATGTGCTTACTTCTCTGAAAAATCATTTGCATCGTTGCCATGAAGATGAGGCTGACCAAGAGTTGCAGATCCAGTGTCCAGATTGCTCATTTGTTTCAAGGCCTGATGTGGTGAGCAAACACTTCCAGTTGTTCCATGAGGCTGCTGTGAAAGTTTACAGCCCCAAGGACAAGGTTCTGGGCAATGGGAAGCCACTGAAGGGTTATATAAGACATTTCACATGTTTAAAATGTAACTTTTCCAACACTTCCTTCTGGAGCATGAAGAAACATGTGCTGATCACTCATTTTCACTCTTTACTTAATGCCTATGTTGGCTTTCACACTAAGGAAGACCAGCAACAGTTAACAGGCAGTGATATTCTTTCTGTGGCAAGCACTCTACCATCTGAAAGATGCTTTTGTAAAAAGTGTAGTACCAGGATGGACAGCCAGGATGATCTGATGGCCCATATTTTGACATCAGATATACACAAGGATTTGGAGAATAAGTTGAGGTCTATAATTTCAGAAGACAAAAAGAGGTCAGGGCTTCCGAAGCAAAGGCCCATTGTTGCAAAGGCAGGCTTGTCCAGACCATCAAACAGCAGGGCTGCACATACAGCTGCTCCACCCAAGCCCCCTCGGTCTCACTGTGCCCTGACAGAGAAGACCCCAAGTCCAGCCACGGTACAGCCAGTGATCTTGGCCCAACCTGTGATCTCCACCAATGTAGAGCCACCAAGGGGGTGCCAGGCTCTTCCTGGTACCTCACCAATTCTCATTTTGATACTACCCCGTCCCACGTGGCTTTTAGGACTCTACCTTTGAACCAGACCAGCCTCACACTGAGGCCTTCAACTCCCTCAATTGACATTTTCTCAGGCAAGGCTTCACCTAAGAAGACTGTAGACACTCCTGCACTATCTGTGTACCAATCAGTTTGGCCTGTGAATAGGTCTTTTGGAGTGAGCAATCACTCAGTGAGTCAAGCCATCCAGCCTGGGATTTTACCACCCACACAGCCCATCTGGTCTACAAATCTACCAGTGGGACCTGCAGTCAGATCACTGGGACTTACAAGTAGAACAGTGGACTGGTCAGGCCTGGTTCTCTGACTTATGGCTTTTCAAACATCCCTGGGGTTCTCTGGAACATGCCACCAGGAACAATTTCTGTGGGTGAGCTGGTCTCATTGGCAGGCCTTCCTGAGGGTCAGATGACCTTTGCTTCTGTGATTCCTGCACAGAGTGTAGCTTCTGGGGTTCTCCCCACTGGTCAAGCAGTCCAGTCCACAGTTCCCCATGTAGGTCAGACAGTCTCCTCACAGGTTCTTACCTCTTCTCAGACAATGTCTTATAGGGTTGTACTTACAGGTCTAGTGGTATCATCTGGGTTGCTATCCCCCCAAATGGTGGTGGTCTCAGATGTCCTTGTGAACCAGAGTGTGAGCACTGGTATTCCTCTGCTTGGTCAGCCTGTTAACTCAGGTCCATCTGTTGGGCCCAGTATGCTTCAGATCAGTCAGTCTGTTGGCACCTGCATCCTGCTTGAGATCCAGTTAATAAGAGCTGACACTTCACAGAACACCCTGTTCTGCAAGTCAGGTTCTGTTTTCAGGAAGCTGCTTCCAACAGGCTCACAGGTCAATAGGAAGCCCCTTTACATGCTGGACCCCATGCCTGTCACTCTGCCTATTCCTCAGGGCTCTACTGTCATAACTGTTTCATCCCAGGTGTCCACCCATTTCTACCCCCCAGTTTGGGTATGCCAATTACCAGTGCTCCAGCCAGCTTGTCTTCCTCCCTGGGGCTGGTAAGCAATGCAGACCAGAACATATTTGTTCAGGTCTCCTCACCTGAGGTGGATATGAATCTGGTTGCCACCCAGGCCAAGGATTGGAAAATCTACTCAGTTTGCAATGTGTTCTTCCCATCCAGTGAATACCAGGCTCACATGGAAGGGGCTCACAAACAAAGTGAGTTCAATTCCAGTGAGAACCTTGAACCGGTAAACCTGGCTGGGCATGCACCATTTCTGAAGAGGACAAGAGAGAGGGCCATGCATTGCCTCTCCTGCAAATGCCTAGTCTCAGAGGAGGAGCTAATGTACCACTTACTCACACATGGCTTGGGGTGCCTGTTCTGCCCATGTACTTTCCACAGCATTCAGGGTCTCTTGGAGCACAGCAAAATTAAACACCTGGGGAGGAAGAAGCTGTTGTTGGATTATATTAACTGGGGTTTCCAGTTGAGTCTAGATGCTGATGGCAACCTGTTGTTCCCCCATCTTGATTTCATCATCACTCTGCCAAGAGAGGAGATTGGAGAACAGGAGGTCCACCTGGCTATCCTCTCAGGCACATATTCCACATCACTGGTGCCCTTGTATGTTAAGATGTGGTCTCACGTTAAGGTAGTAACTCAGCTCAGAAAAGGAGAGCTGACCTGCCCCTCTGTTTGACAATATTTATGGTAGCCAATGCCAACATGTTACACTTGAAGGACAGACACCATATTATGCCCACGGCCTGTATAGTCCTCAGTTCTCCCACCTTTTGGTGTGTCCACTGTGGTGGGTTCTACCCTGGAAGCTTGACTGTGGAGGCTATCACTCTTCATTTGTTGCATTGTGCACATGCACCAAAAGAGAGATCAGACCTGCCAGTTTGGTCCAGTTTTGTTGAGAACAGTGAACTGCAGATTGCCAGTGAGGAAAAGGTTACGGATTCTACCTGTCCCTTCAAAAGAAAATGGCCAGATGGCCATTAGGGTCCAGAAGACCAGAAGAGGGATGGGAAAGTTCCCTTGTGTGTACTGGGTAATGAAGCATCAGATCCGGAAGAAGGGACTAGTGTTGTGACTTTGAAGAGACAGAGGAATGAAAGCTCAACTAAGGAACTTGAGCCCAGTAATTATTTACTCCAGATCCTAGCTTTAGATCCTACTGAATGCAAAGACTACTCCTCTGAGGAAAAAAAGCAGTTTCGTAGAGATTTTTTCCAAAAGAAACCATATCCTAGCAGAAAAGAAGTTGAATTGTTGTCTTTATTCTTGAAGATGGAAAAAATTATTGTGGCTGTGTTTTTTAGAACAAGAAGATATATTTGCTTGAAGGCAATAGAAGACCTCAGACTCAATACATCTAGGTTTTGATATGTAGGAACTTAAAAATGTTAAACACAGACTGAACTTTGAGTATTAACCACAAAAATCCTAGGCAGTACTTTGTTCTGATATGGGCTCTTGTGTTGGTTTCAGCAGCTCTTCAAGATTTTGCAAGGGGTTAGGAATACTTAGGTTCAGATGTAAATGCTACTCCAGATGCACTGATTGATATAGTTGTGTCTTTTAGCAGTAACTTCTAAAGTTTCTTTTTGTTTTTTGTTTTTCTTTTTTTTGTTTTTTTTTCCCAGTCATGAGAATTAAGTTTGGTATTTCATATATCCCTTATTCTTAGTACCATCCATGTTAAATGATAAGAATAGAAGTCTATAAATACTTGTCTTTTCACTTTAGGAAATTTCTCTTGTTTGTAAATGGTTAGGTGAAAGTAACAGCATCTTCTGAAGTGTTAGAGGCAGCAGCCTAGGACACAGCAGTGCTTAGAGATGGGAGCACTGTCATGTGTATAGCTTTCTAAGAATACATTTTTGAAATTAAATTCTGTTAATATTTGCTTACCATATTATGAATTTGATTTATGTTTTCAGGGTTGTTTTGAAAGCTGTGTCTGAAAGCACAAGTCATATTCCTATGTCCTATAAAGTACTAAATGTTTTTTTATTGTTATTAAAATATTCCCATCTCAGGAACGGGTATATAACTCATAATAATTTATTTTATAAGTGAAGTATTTGTAAGGACTGGAATGCATTCCTTTGTGAACTTCATAGGACATTCAAGGTGCTGGACTCTAGTATGAGTTACACATGGCTTGTGCCTTCTTTGCAGAGGAAAAGGCAGAGTAACAACCATAGGGTCCCACATATAAATGGGCTTCCCATTACATGTAGAACTTTAATCTCCAATAAAAGATAATACAATTTTTAGAAATGATATTGAGAAGACACAGAACTCTATCATACTTTAACTACCGATAAGCAGGTTGGAGGAAAGCACCATGGTCACATCTATGGCATTTCTGCCCTTGTGTGTGGACCCTATTGAAATGGAGTACAAGTTTCAATCTTAATGGTTGAATGGGTTAGACAGGGAAGTCTCTCTTCCTAGTTTGAGTATCTTACTATATGTGTTAGAGTCGAGAAGGTGGGATTACCTCTGGCCCAGGTATCCATTTGAGGGAGTGCTAAGGAACCTGTTTATTACTGGTCGGTGGCTACCAAGCCCTGTGTTTTCCACAGGCTATGAAGCACCAGCAGATTGCAGAGTAATGCAGATCAGCCAGCTTAGGTCAGAATTTTTTTTTCCTGTAGAACAAATGATCATGAGGCTATGCTCATGAAGAAGGAATACACAGAGGAAAGTATACTATTGTTTTTTATTCTGAATTAGGTGGTGATTTTGTCTTTTCCCTGTTGGCTGGGGTCTGACCTCCATCTTACACATTTGGCTAATTTGAATGGAATTGGTGCACAGGAAAACTGAGGAAGGAGAAAGGAATCACTGCTTCAGGATATTAAATTTCTAGAACAGGAATAGGACCTTTTGAATAAACGAATTTTTGACTTGAGATATGGGAGGGATTATAACATTTTCAAATCTTATAAGATGAGGAAGACAACAATGTAATTCCTTTTTTTTTTTTTTTTCCAATGCAGTTTATTCAGGAACATTGAACAATCCTCGGACCCCGGGGAAAGCCAGCCCACAGCTTAAATAGCCTCTGGGTAGCCAACCCAGGCATGCCACGGGGGCAATGCAGATAGGTCCACATACATGGAAGCAAGCCAGATCCTCGGCCTTAGCCAAATGTGGAGTTGTTCGTGACAGAGAGCACTCACCATCGGGAAGGTGGAAGGCAGAAACCAGCTCCATCTTTAAGGCATAGCATTCCGCAGCTCTCTACAGTTCCCCCTTTTTGTTTTAGACGCATCAGGCAAGAGTAGAGGTCTGATCTCTGATATTAGAAATAAATTGGGACTTTGTACAGATGTTCATTTAGGTGTCATCCACCCAAAGAGCATCAGACCGTCCGATACCTTTTTCTCAGAGGCGGGACCTGGGGCATCAACCCGCATGCAATCAGACATGCTCTTCTCTGGGTCCAAAGCGGCTGACCCTGAGGGCAGTGCTTAGCCTCGCATCCTGAGCGTATCATTTTAGCTTTTTATGGTATCCAACCATGCTTGGGGAGAATGTCCTGCTTCAATGGCTGTAAAGGCCTGAATGATCATGGCTGCATCACACTGTTGTGAGACTCTAATCTTGCATATATACCACAGGCAAACCAAGGAGACCAACACCAGAAGGCCTGCTAACCCTCCCATGCCCGCCCATTCCTTCAGATGATTCATGGCTGCAGCAATCCATGTTGATAATCCTGTGGCTAGTCCTGCGTCCACTCCGGTAGAATTTACTGTGACAATGGTGTAATTCCTAAGTACCAGTTTTATCTTATTTGATAGAAAAGACTCATGTTTTATATTTTTCTCTTTTCTTTTAAAATACTCTTCGAACTCATTATGTTTGGTTTTTCTTTCTATCGTGGAATAAGAAAATGAAATTGGGGCTATTAATGGTTGACTCAAATATCCTGTGTTAGTATCCTAGTACAAAAAAGTAATTGTTACATTTATTTCATTTGCATGGTTCAAAATGAGCCCCTTCTTCCTAAGGATATTTATTTTACCAGGAGATTGAATTATCTCCATTGGAATTATTTCCATTTACTGTGTAAAGGAGGAACTTGTATCCTTCAGGTAAAGCACCCACAGAATGGGGCTCCAGAAAGAAGTACAGTGTTGCTAGATGTATTTCTCATTGTTTGTTTGTTTGTTTGTTTTTTCAGAGACAGGGCTCCTCTGTATAGCCTTAGCTAGTTCTGGAACACACTTTTCGAAGACCAGGCTGGCCTCCCACTCAGAAATCCACCTCTGACTCCAGAGTGCTGGGATTACAAGCCTGTGCCACCATAGCTCAGCTCTTATATGGATTTTTTTAAATTGTAACATTAGCATGTAGTTTCTGTAACATGCATTCAGGCAGTTTTGAATCTGTTTTGACTCTTGCTAAACTTTGGTTACTTCTGAGACCTTGTCTGGCTTTTTTGTTGTTACTGTTGTTATCTCTCTTCAGAGTGTCTGCTGTGAATTAAAATTGGTTTTACCACTGCCAAAAAATAAAAATAAAGTTTGTTTTGGAACACAGTCTTAGAAATTTATTTTACATGGTGTCTGAGGTCAATTATGTATCACAAAGGCAGAGGCGAATAGCGATAGAGATCAGCAGACCTGGAAATTTAATATTTGCTTTCTGGTTTCTGTACAAATTTTTTTTCCCAGCACCTAGATTAGAGGAAGGCAGAAACATTTCTGAGTTTTTGGAAACTTTCTCCCCTGGATCACTTTCTCATCCTTACTAGCCTCATACTTATATTATTCTGCTATCTGTTAAATATTTTACTTACTGAACTTCACCCTGTACTCAGATGTTCCATATCATCTCACCCAATATCTCTTACCTCGCAACAGCTCCATTTGTTCCTGATACATCTGCAAGTGACCTTGTAGATACTGTGAATAAAGTGGCTAAAGGAGACTTTTATCCCTTTCATCCTCTGCTGGATATACTTCTTTACAATAGTCCTTCTACTTTCTCCTGATCCATTCTCTTGATGTTCTGTAGTGTCCTGCTGCTACTTCTAGTTCCTTTTATTGCAACAACCCTTGCAATGGGACTAGTCATGGTCATCCTAAATAAACTCTATGCCCACTTTCTCTTCCTGACCCTGTTTTTCTCTCCCTATATCTCAACCTTCCCAGAAAAATCACATGGTTTTATGCTGTTATCAAATGATCTTGTAACTCTCTATTTTCGAAGTCTCTTCAAGAATGCAAACAGCAGTCAGGGGTGGTTATTCCCAGTACTCAGGAGACATGGCCAGCCTAGTTAACAATGTGAGTTCCAGGATAGCCAAGGGCTATTCCACAGAAAAACACTTTTTTTGGGAGGTTTGGCGGAGGGAGGAAGACAGACAGTAATTGCATGTTTGAATGCAGCCCATCAATTTAAGACTCTCCCATTTCCCCATGACCTTAGCAGTCCCTTTTTATTGGGCCTAGAATTTCCCCCATGACAAAAACTCTCTTCGACTACAAAACAGCTACAGTGTCCCTACCCTACATTTTTATATCCTCTCTAAGTTAGGAAGGATGGTTTCCTGCTAAAAGATTACACTTCCCTCTTTCCCTTGTGAGTAGACTAAGCAACTCCAGAAGCAAGGGACTATGATGTGCTAAAAGTTTCCATCCACATAAAGGTCTGCAGTTGCTCATATGAACCATTTGGGGATCCATACAAGTGGCTGATAAGGTGGCCCTTTGCCGTGAATAAACCTTTTCCTATCTGTGCTAGATATTTTATCTCAAATTGACAAGCTAAAGTCATGTGAGGAGGTGTCTCCTCTCAATTAAGGAAATGCCTCCATAAGATCAGGTTGTAGTACTGCCTTTGGGACATTTTCTAATTTAGTGATGGATGGGGCAGGGCTCAGTCCATCTGTGGTTTTGCCATCCCTGTGCTGGTGGTTCTTGGTTCTATAAGGTGGCAGATTGAGCAAGCCATATGAAGCAAGACAGAAAGCAGCACCCCTCCATGACCTCTGCATCAGCTCCTGTGTTTGTTCAGGTTCTCACTCTCTTTCAGAGTTCCTGTTATGACTTTCTTTGACTAGATGAACAGGGATATGGAAGCTTATGCCAAATAAGCCTTTTCCTCCCCAAGTGGCTCTTTGATTATGGTGTTTCATCATAGTAATAGAAAGTGTAGTTATGATACAACCTAAAAGCTAAACCTACAAGTTCCTTAACAGTAAAACATAGGTGAAGGGGGTGGAGTGGGAAACTTCAGGTACCATATGCTTCACAGTTAGGAGAGCTGTGAGGAGATGGTCTGCTAGACCTTGAAAGCTTAATATTCATGTCACAACAAAATACACATTTATGTAGGCCTGAACTTTGAAAAAGCAACCTCTTCTTTTCAAGGTTTAACTCCTGATTGGTACAAAGCAAGCCAAGTAATGTGGGCTGGACTTCACCTCCACTCATCTTTTGACCAAGTGCCTTTATGCAGCACACAGCCCACATACCTCTACATAATGATCCTAACCATGGAGGCATGATGCCAGTTGACAGAAGATTTCATGCAGGAGCAGTGCAGTCCAGTGGCTAAGAAAACAACAATTATGAACTTAGTCCACTGATTTATTTTTGAGTGTTGCCTCATCTGTGACAGGACAATGATATAGCACTCACTCACATTTTTTGCATTATAAGAAACACAAGGAACTCCAGGTGGGGGTGTGATATGTGGAATCTAATGGACCTTCAGTAGTTCCAATTATCATACATAGGGCAAGGAATATGTTCTGAAGTCTCCAGGACGGACAGAGTCAGTAAAGAATAGCAGAAACAGGCATCATGTATAGAATGGATATTGGTCATGCCAAGTACATTCTAAACAGAATTTCCCATGGGATTTCAAAGCAAGAAGGGAATAAAGCCAGCATTTATTTAAGGCCTTTTACTGACAAGCCTTGAAGTAGAGGGTGTTATTTGATCTTCACAAAGAAAGAAAAATGAAGCTTGGAGGGATTAGATGACCTCCAGAAGATTATTCAACTGGTGAAGAACTCAGACTCTATCATTTTAACATACTTTGTAGATATGGACTGTGTGGGAAGGACACAGAAGTGTTGGGACTCACTATTCCATGGTGATAAGCTCAGAGTAAGAGGTGGGTTGATGTGCCATCATACTAATGAAGCCATGTCTATTCAAAATATGTAAGAAGGGAGAAGATATGAGTGTGTGAGTGTGTGTTTTTTTGTGTTCACTGAGCCTGGAGTTCAGTATTTCATCTAGACTGGCTGGCTAAAGATCTATTTGTTTCTTCTCCCCTTTTCTGGGGTGACAGATCCATTAAACTGTACCCAACTTTTTATGTAGACTCTAACTGTCTGAATTTAGCTCTTCAAGGTTTTTGACAAGCACTTTACATACTGAACCATCTCCACAGTCCAATTTTATGTTCTTTTAATCATATTTTTAAAGGCATTTTAGTACTCTGGAAAGCAAGACTAGAGAGAAAACTGTTGGTAAGCAATTTCACATGGCATTATATGGAATCAAAATTTCTCATTAATGCTAAATCCCTTGCTTAACACTGCTGTGAGAAAAGCTTCTGGATAATGCAGGAGGATTGGAAGGACTTTGAAAATCATCGAGACCTCCAAACATCCATTTTTTGAACAGAAATTGTCCAGTTATGGTTTTTAAAAATTGAGGATATAAACTACAGTTGGAAGAGTCCAACATCCAGGGTGGCATCAGATACAATGAGTGCCAAGAGAAGCAAACAATGGGACCTTGAGGCACACAAGAGGGGTGTGTGTGGGGGGTCTTCTGGTAGGGGCATCACAGCATCCAGGGGACAAGCACTGGAGTGGCTTTTGGATTCCAGGCTTAGGGACCTAGGCAATTTCTGGATTTAAAGTTATGTAGGAGAAGAGGCAAAAGAATTGGACTGTGTTAAAAAAAAAAAAAAAAAAAAAAACGGTGAGGAAAAAAAATCATCACAGTGTCAGGTCTCAAACCCTGGACAAATTGCTAAGTTTTGTACTTGTTAACATATCAAAGCTGAGGCTGACTAGAAAAGTTCTCCAAGCATCCCTCCATTTGTAGCTGTAGCAGGGTCCTCCTGGCTTGCATATCCTGCCCCTACCCTGAAACCTTCAGCCCAGGGACTAGCCTGCCATTCTGCCAGCTGCTCATCCCAATACAATCCAGTTATTTTGTCTAGGCTGGTTGTTTTGGCTCTTTTAACTCTTGGTCACTCTCCTGGGCCAGGCAGCTGATCTTGGTTTATGACTGTCTCCTCTCTTGTTCTCCCTTTTCCTCCCCCGTCAAATGACCCTGCTCAGCTTGGCCCTGTTCACTCTGGATTCTCCCAGATGTCTCAGCCTCTGCCTCTGTTTAACCTTTTATCTACAATAAACCTTCTTCTCTACTATACTTAGAAGCAGTCTTGTCTTTCTTCTTGTTCTACTACACTTAGAAGCAATCTTTTCCTTCTTGTTTCTTTTTTCTTTCCTCTCAGTCATCTGGTGTTGAAACCCAGAATTTCTGTAGGCTTACATGTGACAAAGGAGTAAGGTGAAGATGCTCCATCTTGAGATTAGAGAACTATTCTGTGGGAGAAAGAGATGGAGAGGTAGTGACAGTTGGGCATGACCCATACTACACAGATAAAATGTTCTATGTTGGTGATTAAGTGTTGGTCCTGGAAGATTGACAGACACCAACTCTGAGGCAAGTAAGTATTCATAGCCTCTGGTTATTGACCTGTGGAATGGGGATCATAATAGCACTAAACCCCGACAACTGTGGTGAGTTTTAAATGTGATGCTACTAAATAAAGGACCTAGAAAGAACCTCCTATACAGAAGGCATTTGCATGTGCATATGAGCACACATGTACACATACATGTGAACACATCTCAATCAGGATGAGCACACACAAATGCACACTTCGTTCAACATGTGTAAATCCAGGATGTCCTCGGTACACAATAGGAATCCATGGAACCAAAGGGTAGCTTTGAAAGTTATTCCATAGAGCCCAGCATAGGGAGATCAGTTGCTCACTTGGGAAGTCTGAGACAACTTGGCAAACAAAAGCCTTTCAGGACTGCTCTATGTGTAGAAATTACCCAATAAATTCTGCTGCACCTTGGGAAAAGAGGAACCCACCAAACATGTAAGGAGCTACCAACAACAGCTGTCTTCATATACAATCTGACAAATGGGCTACTGTTCCAAAGAGGTGGAATGGGCTTAGAATGTTCTGAGAATGTTCTTTAAGAAATGGGACACTGTGGGCCTTGAGGGAGGCTAATAGAGCTTGGAAGGATTAAAACTGAGGAAAAATATCACAAGAGAAAAACAGAGGTAAAGCAGAAGCATGTCTAGTTGGAGAAATGATGTTGAGGATGGATTCTGAAAGTCTAACAGCCCAGTTGGTGCTGATATGACACTATTCAGGTAAGGGAAGAAGTGAGTAAGACCATCCATTGTATGAATTTTCACTGTAACAGTGTTACCTGCTATGTGAGCTTTATGAAGCAAGTGTGTATATTTTATATAACCTGTGTACAATATTTTATAGCTATGTGAAACCCAAGCACACCCTGTGCATAGTAGAATCCAAGCTTATAGGCTAGAGCTAATTTCCTCTGGTTGTTGGCACAGCACCTCTATGGCCCCACTCTTAACACTTTGAACATTTGATCCAAACATGGCTTCTCTCTTTAAAGCTATATTCACAGAAGTTAAAGTCAGTATTCATTTGATGTGCCAACAATCTTCCAAACCAACTGTGGCTGATTGAAGGCAATCTTAGATGGGGCTTATTTGATTTCTTAAATATGTCATAGAGACCCTGTCTTCTGTATCCCTTCAGGTCATTCAACATTTGTTTGCAGGAGAAAATGTAGACTCTGGCTGTACATATTGAACATTTTTTTTGTTAAATATTTTAGTTTCTCTCTTTCTTTGTTTTCACAGTAGCTGTGACATGGGAAGTTTTGTGACATGCTTCAGTCTTTCTATTCAGGAGGCAGTGCTGAATGAACAGGTTTTGACAAAAAAATTTAATGGCATATGACTGAAAAATTGAAATGTAGATGACTCTTGACAGCTGGGTCACTGGTTAAATATTGGTATTAGTAAAAGGCAAAAGATTTATATGATCAGAAGAGAAACCAGATTTATTTCTAATATCAGAGATCAGACCTCTACTCTTGCCTGATGCATCTCAAACAAAAAGGGGGAACTGTAGAGAGCTGTGGAATGCTGCACCTTAAAGATGGAGCTGGTTTCCGCCCTCCACCTTCCCAATGGTGAGTGCTCTCTGTCATGAACAATTCCACATTTGGCTAAGGCCAAAGATCTGGCTGCTTCCATGTATGTGGACCTATCTGCATTGCCCACATGGCACACTGGGGTTGGCTACCCAGAGGCTATTTAAGCTGTGGGCTGGCTTTCCCCAGGGTAAGATGATTGTTCAAGGTTCCTGAATAAACTGCATTGAAAAAAAAATATATTGGTATTAGTGTGAAGTAGGACGCTAGTTCAGCTCCTGGTATGAATATTGGAACTCCTGGGGAGTTATACCATTTTGGATTTTATACCTCTGGTTTCTGTGATGATCTGTACTCATATACACACACAAACTCCTGCAAGCATGCACACACAAGCACCACTAAAGATAAAAATAAAGGGTTAAATGACTAGGAGTGGTATACCTAGATCTTGAGGAAGGACTAGTCCTAATGGCCTGAGAAAGCACCAGACTGATTTCCCAAGTGGTTGTACAAGTTTACATTACCACCAGCAATGGGGGAGGGTTCCTCTTTCTCCATGTCTTCTCCAGCATGTATTGTCACATGAGATTTTTATATTTTAGCCATTCCAATGGGGGTAAGGTAAAATCTCAGGGTTTTTTAATTTGCATCTCCCTCTTGAGTAAGGATGTTGAAGAATTCTCTAAGTGTTTTTCTGCCATTTGATATTCCTCTATTGAGAATTCTCTGTTTAGCTCTGAACCCCACTTTTAAATTGGATGACTTGGTTTGTTGGTGATTAACTTCCAAAGTTCTTCATATATTCTGGATATAAGCCCTCCCTCTGTCAGATACAGGTTTGGGGAAGATCCTATCCCTACCTGTGGGCTCTGAGGGCCCATGCATGAAGAGGACTTAAATCCCCTGCTCAGATGTAGCCCATACTCTCAGTCTCCAAATGTGTTCACTACTATGCAATACAGGGATTCTCTCTGATGTGAACTCATGGGCAGGCTCTCTGATCACTGCCCCTGAGGGGTTGGGGGTGAGTGCAGCCTTGCCAGGCCACAGAGGAAGACAATGCATGCACTCCTAATGAGAAATGCTAGGCTAGGATCAGATAGAAGGGGATAAGGATCTCCCCTAACAGTAGACTAGGGGAGGGGCATAGGGTGAGAAGAGGAAAGGAGAGAGAGATTGGGAGGAGATGATCAAGGGGCCCACAGCTGGGATACAAAGTGAAAAAAAATGTAACAAAAAAATTAACAATTGTTAAATTGTTAATTGTTAATTGTTAAATTGTTAATTGTTAAAATGGTTTTGCAGAGAACGTGTTATTTCAAATGATGTTGCCTTGGAAGATGGAATAGGCAAGCATCTGCTCCAGTCAAATAACTAGGTTTTTTAAGGAGTCACTTAGACCTCTTCCGGGATAGCACCTGGGAAAAGAAGCCTCAGATTTCTAGTTAGCCAATTTTGGTACCATATGTGGTTCACTGATGACTATGGAAGTCCTGATGGCTTCTTTGGCCAGTTAAAAGAATTGACTGAAAACATTTTATTTACCAAGGAAGTTATTCCAGGATGCAAACTGACTAGGCTGGAAGGAACTTTGAAATGTTAGTTCAATCTTAATTCTTTCTCTTAATTTTATTTTCCATTTAGAGAAAATTTCATCTAATACAAAAGACTTTATGGATCCAACTACGAAATCCCTTCTAACTTCCCATAATGTTTGTTACTTCTTTGCTTATCCTGAGAACCTTAAGTCTACTATACTCCAGTGACCTGAATTTTCCTGCAAAATGCTTTGCTTGATAAAACTACAACAACAGACAATTTTAACATGAATAGTTAGATTTCTCTCTCTCTTTCTTTGTGTGTGTGAGAGGGGGTGTAGAGGGAGAAGGAGAAAGAGAGGAAAGTAGAAATAGGAGGGGCTGGTGGAGGTCAGAGCCTTCTGCAGATGGGGCAAGTAGCTATTGCTGAGACATTTCCCTTGATAGTTGACCACCAGCCCACCTTAATTTTTCCCATTTTGAAACAGAATCCTGCCATGAACTCCAGGGTGTTCTCAAGCTTTCTGTAATCCTCCTGTTGTAGCTCCCAAAGGGTGGGAACTACAGGCATTCCTGGATACAAAGGTATTTACTGAAGCGAAAGCCAACTACTGAGCCAAAGCCATTTAGTGGAGCCAATGCCAATTAGTGGAAAAGTTACCAAAAGCTACACTAAGACCCTAGGTCATGGGTGATAGATTTAGGTGAGAACATCAGCTCCTCAGTCTTGGATCATCTTTGAGATATCTTAAGGAAACATTCTTGAGATAGCTTACAGGAGGTATCTCAAACCATAAAACAGTTTTGCAATCTTATGCAGCAGTAAATTAGTAAGAGGTAAGTCAGAATGACAATTTATGGGAGTAAGCATGACTTATTTTTACAGGGTCTCAAGGAGTACCTCAAGATGGGAGGAGTAAGGTGAAGGAGTCTGGTAATTGGAATTTTGCCTCCTGGCCTTGGCAGATGCTGGTCTTATCAATAGTTCTATTGCTCAGAGATTATCCTTGGCACTCAGTCTCTGCAGGTGGGCTTCTTGGAGCCTGAGAAGTAGATAGCAAGCTCCCTGCACTCTTGGGAACCAGACAGCAAACTTTGTATAACCTTGAGTTAATTCTGCATGCCTTGTCAGGTGGCACAGATGTGTTGATACTATGAAAAAAAAAATTGCTTGTACCCTTTGCTTTATAAGTGTTGTTTGCACATTCAGTAAATTGAGAATTGATCAGGAATCTGTCTTGCCTCCATTCTTCACATCTCTGTCTCCCAATTTCCCTCTTTCAGGTGGATCCTGTTCATCTAGCCTGTGGGATGGGTCAGTGGGTGCCCAAAAAAGGGACCCTGAAAAAGAGGGGCATAAGTGAGAAACACTGGTTTTTGGAGCTCCAGATGCCTAAGTAAAAACAGTACTTTGTGATACTGCCCATTGCACAGAGGAAGATGTTGGCAGGCAGCTCAATCATTGGGCTGAGCAGTACCAGGGAGTTATTTATGGGACTTAAAAATCAATGTTAAAATAAACAAGACGAATTGGGAATAATGTCCTTATATACTTTAGTTTGTAAATGAAGTATGTCAATTCTTCCTAGTGTAAGGTATGTAATTATGGAAACATGGGAAAGTTTAGGGAAATGATTGCAAGAGTATTATACTAATGATGGTCCTGAGAAGGTACCTGTTATTATCTGTTCCTCTGTGGAATCTAATTAGAGATGTGTTGGATCCTAGACATGAGACTGATAAAATGAAAAATTTTGATCTCAGGAGCTAAAGAATTGCTTAATGAAAACCTCCCCTTTCAGTGGACTTGGGGAGTGGCATGCATGCAGAAGGAGGAGGGAGGGTGGTATAGGGAGGGGAGGAGGTAGGGGGGATGCAGAATGAATAAAGTGTAATTGATGAAAAATTTTAAAAAAAAGTAAAAAAGAAAAAAAATGAAAAATTTTGATTTCACAAGCTAAAGAATGGCTTAATAAAAATGGAGCAGCCAAAGAGGTAGGTAAAAAGAAATAGTACTTCAAATGTTGATAAAGGAGCCCAAACATATTTGTGTAATGTGAGAGCAGAAATTAATTTAAGAGCTAGATAGTGAGGATGAAAGGGAGTCAGAGGAAGAAACTGCCAAGTCACATAATTCAGACTGGCTGCCTGTGCCCTCTGCCCTCCCCCTCCCTGCCACGACTTTCCTGCCATATATGCAGTAGATCCAGGACCACTGAAGGAAGATATTACTGTTCTTCAAGAGAAAGTGCAATTGGAAAGGAAACAATTTTAATTCTCTTCAGTTATTAAGAGAATTAGAACAATTAAAATAAAAATATTAATAGTAATAATAATAGTAATAATAATAATAATAATAGTAAATAATAATAACCATAATGAAATTTGATTGTTTGCACTGGTAAATTTTAAAGTCTGGTTTTCTTTTACAATTAAAAATCTGCTTTATGATTTCACTCCTAAAGAGTATGCTTTGTTTTAATATTACAAAAACAGGTTTTAAAAAAATATGTAAATGTTTAAAAAGCAGGTACCACCATTATTCTCTTTCTCTTTCTCTCTGTTTTTTTGTTTTTGTGTGCTGGCTTTCTGCTTTGGTTTTTGGTTTTGGTTTGCTCTCCAAGTCTGGCGACACTTGGAGAGTTTGCAATCTGGTCAAGGGAATATGGAGGACCTTCCAATTTCCTGGGAAGGGGCTTATAAAAGCTCTACTTTTTTTTGGCACCAGGAGAAAGGGTTTAGAAGACCATATTTTGTGTGATAAAAGGGCTGCTGGAGCCCGGTCTCCATTTGGAAGCTGTGGAGAGGTCATGGGTGCTCTGCTTCTTCTGGTATCTTTGTGGGTGGAGGGGAACCATTATGGGGTCCACTCCTTCTGGAATTTGTGGTACTAGTGTCCGGTAGAGGCTGGTCTAGCCCTCATATTTGAGTATTCTGGTTACTCCAAGATGACAATGGAGGATTTCTTTCTTTCTTTTTTTTTTTTCAATGCAGTTTATTCAGGAACATTGAACAATCCTCGGACCCCGGGGAAAGCCAGCCCACAGCTTAAATAGCCTCTGGGTAGCCAACCCAGGCATGCCACGGGGGCAATGCAGATAGGTCAACATACATGGAAGCAAGCCAGATCCTTGGCCTTAGCCAAATGTGGAGTTGTTCGTGACAGAGAGCACTCACCATCGGGAAGGTGGAAGGCGGAAACCAGCTCCATCTTTAAGGCATAGCATTCCGCAGCTCTCTACAGTTCCCCCTTTTTGTTTTAGACGCATCAGGCAAGAGTAGAGGTCTGATCTCTGATATTAGAAATAAATTGGGACTTTGTACAGATGTTCATTTAGGTGTCATCCACCCAAAGAGCATCAGACCGGTCCCATACCTTTTTCTCAGAGGCAGGACCTGGGGCATCAACCCGCATGCAATCAGACATGCTCTTCTCTGGGTCCAAAGCGGCTGACCCTGAGGGCAGTGCTTAGCCTCGCATCCTGAGCGTATCATTTTAGCTTTTTATGGTATCCAACCATGCTTGGGGAGAATGTCCTGCTTCAATGGCTGTAAAGGCCTGAATGATCATGGCTGCATCACACTGTTGTGAGACTCTAATCTTGCATATATACCACAGGCAAACCAAGGAGACCAACACCAGAAGGCCTTCTAACACTCCCATGCCCGCCCATTCCTTCAGATGATTCATGGCTGCAGCAATCCCTGTTGATAATCCTGTGGCTAGTCCTGCGTCCACTCTGGTAGAATTTACTGTGACAATGGCCATTCTCAGCTGCTCCATCGTAGTATCAAATTCTCCAGTCCAATTACCTAAAATATAGCTCGACAATTGTTTAGACAGATTTGCAGCACAGGAAAAATTCTCATGTTGTATGCTAGTGACACAAAGTCCAGCATACTTTCATTGACAGCCAGGTTGAGCAATTTGCCATAGGGTATCAATTCGCTCCTGCAAGAGGTCAATCCTCTGATTGAACACCATCAAGCTTCCTTTTAGTTGAGCATTAATTCCTTTATGTACAACTAAGGCATGAGCTGCATTGGCTAAATGATTATTCAGGGTCTGAGCAGTCTGCTCAGTATGACTCATGGCTAATGCCCTGGTGGTAGCTCCAACAGCCGTCAATGAGATGGTAGTAACAATGGCGGCTGTAGTTCCAAGATCCCTTTTCTGTCTGAAGAGAGTCATAGCGTGAGGGGCATCAATGGGCACAGGCACCCAGTGAGGCATGCGAGTAACCAGGGCATACCTAAATTTACTAGCATTCCAGCATTGGGCAAAAAAGCATGTATCATTACCACAATTACTTGGCTCTATCTGGCTAATAATGAATAAAAATGGGTGATGTAAACAAACAGGTGTGGGCTTATAGGAAATATTATGAGAAGCCTTAACCCCTCGTTGGAACATCCTGCGTCAGTTCTAGAACTAGCAGTGCTGGTGTCCGAGGTCTGAGTAGGTTCAGGAGATAATTGCCCCCAGGGGCGAGACGTGCTCCATGCCAATTGACTAACTCCATGTTTTCCTCCAATTTTGAAAGTCATTTAAGGTTATTAAAATATTTTTTCCCTTTTTTCTTAAATTTTTCATCAATTACACTTTATTCATTCTGCATCCCCCCATAAGCCCCGCCCTCTTCTCCTCCCAATCCCACCCTCTCTCCTGGGCTTTTTTTGGATGGGAGACTTTTGATGACCGCTTCTATTTCTTTGGGGGATATAGGTTTATTTAGTTGATTTACCTGGTCCTGGTTCAGCTTTGGTAAGTCAAATTGATCAAGAAAATTATCCATTTCATTTAGATTTTCAAATTTTGTGGCATATAGACTTTTGAAGTAAGTCCTAATGATTGTTTGGATTTCCTCAGTGTCTGTAGTTATATCCCCCTTTTCATTTCTGATTTTGTTGATTTGGGTGGTGTCTCTCTGCCTTTTAGTTAGCCTGGCTAAGGGTTTGTCGATCTTGTTGATTTTCTCAAAGAACCAGCTCTTGGTTTCATTGATTCTTTGAATTGTTTTATTTGTTTCCAATTGATTGATTTCAGCCCTGAGTTTGATTATTTCCAGCCGTCTACTCCTTCTTGGTGTGTCTGCTTCTTCTTTTTCTAGGGTTTTTAAGTGAGCCATTAGGGTGCTTGAATGAGCTGTCTCGAATTTCTTCTTGAAGGCACTTAGTGCTATGATCTTTCCTCTTAGCACTGCTTTCATTGTGTCCCACAGGTTCGGGTATGTTGTGTCTTCATTTTCATTGATTTCTAGAAAGACTTTAATTTCTTTCTTTATTTCTTCCCTGACCCAGCTGTCATTTAGTAACAAGTTGTTCAGTTTCCATGTGTGTGTAGGCTTTTTGTTATTTCTGTTATTGTTGAGGTCCAGCTTTAATCCATGGTGATCAGACAAGATACATGGGATTATTTCAATCTTCTTGTATCTGTTGAGGCTCGCTTTGTGACCCACTATGTGGTCTATTTTGGAGAAGGTTCCCTGAGGTGCTGAGAAGGTAGATTCTTTTGTGTTTGGGTGTAAACTTCTGTAAATGTCTTTTAGGTCCATTTGATTCATGACCTCTGTCAGTGACATTGTTTCTTTGTTTAATTTCTGTTTGGTTGACCTGTCCTTTGTTGAGAGTGGGGTGTTGAAGTCTCCCACTATTAATGTGTGTGGATCTATATGTGCTTTAAATTTTATCAATGTTTCTTTCACAAATGTGGTGCCCTTGTATTTGGGGCATAGATGTTCAGGATTGTGATGTCTTCCTGGTGGAATTTTCCCTTGATGAGTATGAAGTGTCCTTCCCCATCTCTTTTGATTAATTTTGGTTGAAAGTCTATTTTATCAGATATTAGAATGGCTACTCCTGCTTGCTTCTTGGGTCCGTTTGCTTGGAAAGTCGTCTTCCAACCCTTTACCCTCAGGTAATGTCTATCTTTTTGTCTTAGGTGTGTTTCTTGAATGCAACAGATTGCTGGGTTTTGTTTACGTATCCATTCTGTTAATCTGTGTCTTTTTATTGGAGAGTTGAGTCCATTGATGTTGGGAGAGATTAATGACCAGTGGCTGTTAGATCTCTTGATTTTGATGTTGGCTGTGGTCATCAGGTTGTGTGCTTGGTTGCTTTTTGTTTTACTGAAGTGAGGTTTTTTATTTCCTGTGTTTTCTTGAATGTAGCTAGCTTTCTTGGGTTGTATTTTCCCTTCCAGCGTCTTCTGTAATGCTGGATTTGTTTGTAGGTATTGTTGAAATTTGATTTTGTCATTGAATATCTTGTTTTCTCCATCTATGAGGAATGAGAGTTTTGCTGGGTATAGTAGCCTGGGCTGACATCTGTGTTCTCTTAGGGTCTGCATGATATCCGTCCAGGCCCTTCTGGCTTTCATAGTCTCTGTTGAAAAGTCAGGTGTGATTCTAATGGGTTTGCCATTATATGTTACTTGGCCTTTTTCCCTTGCAGCTTTTAGTATTTTTTCTTTGTTCTGTATACTTACTGTTTTGATTATTATGTGGCGGGAGGATTTTCTTTTCTGGTCAAATTTGTTGGGTGTTCTGTAGGCCTCATGTATTCTAATTGGCCTCTCCTTTAGCTTGGGGAAATTTTCTTCAATGATTTTGTTGAAAATATTTTCTGGGCCTTGGAGAAGGGAGTCTTCTTTTTCCTCTATACCTATTATTCTTAGGTTTTGTCTTTTCATATTGTCTTGCATTTCTTGGACGGTCTGTGTCAGGAATTCTTCGGATTTAACATTTTCTTTGACAGATACATCAATTTCTTCCATTGTATCTTCTACACCTGAGATTCTTTCTTCCATCTCTTTTAGTCTGTTGGTTATGCTTACCTCTGTAGTTCCTGTTTTCTTCCCTAGATTCTTCCTTTCCATTATTTCTTCCATTTGTGTTTTCTTTAATTTTTCCAATTCTATCTTCAGGTCTTGAGTTGTTTTCTTTACTTCCTTCACCTGTCTGATTGTACTTTCCTGTTTTTCTTTTAGTTCCCTCAACTCTGTTTCTATCATTTCATTCAGTGTTTTAAGCATTTCCTTTCTAAAGGCCATAAACTGTTTGGCTGCAGCTTCCTCTATTTCTTTACGGATGGCAATATTCTGTTTGAGTTTATCTTCCTCTATGTCTTTACGAATCTTATTTGTTTCCTCTGTTATCATCCTCATGAGCATACTTGTTAGGTCATCTTCTTGGATTTCAGTTATGGTGGGGTGTCCAGGGCTACTTGCCCCTGGGTAACTGGGTTCTGGAGATGCCATATTGCTCTGTCTTTTGTTGCTTGAGCTTTTACGCTGGCCTCTACCCATTGTGTTGTCTTAGGTGTTTGGGGTTATGTTCTGGTGGTTCCTGGGGATCCTGTGGTGGAGAGAATCCCCTTTGCAGAAGCTGGTTTTTCCTGAAGGATGTCTTCTCAGCTTTTTGGGTATAGTCCCTGGATGGCTGGTGTTTTTTCAGGAGTTGCTCACCTCAGGGATATAGACCTGAGTGGTAACTGTGGTCTTTGTTAGTCGAGAGGGTTCTCCTCTCACCCAGGGAAGTCCTGAGGGCAGCTGCCCTGTTTCTGGGTTTCTTGTTGCAAATTTAATGATCAGCTGCTGTGACCCAGTTGGACATCAGGCGTGCCTCAACTGTTTGTGCTTGTGTCTGGAGCACAGCTGAGTGCTGGCGCCTCGGCCCCACTAGACTGCGAGACTTTTTCTAGGGAAAGATTGGGTGATTTAGATCAGTACAGTTTCCTTCCTTCCCCGTGGATTCTCTGGAGACAGGGACTCCTAGTGTCTTTTTTTTGCCCTGGTGCACACTGCTCAGTGTCCGCCAGCTGGCTGGCCACAGTAATTTGCCTGTGCCTGGAGCACAGCTGTGTGATGGCGGCTCAGTCTCTGCCAGCTGTCTGGAGCGCAGAAACTGCCTGTGTCTGTCTTTGCGGCTTTCGGGAGCCCGAGTGGCTCCCTAATTTTCCGGGGACCTTTTCAGGTTGGGGGTGAGCTGAGTGCTCTGAGATTAGACCCACCGTTTCTATCTCTGGAGGCGAATCAGTCGCGCAGGCAGGCAGGGCTCTGTGCTGGAACCTGGGTCCCAGGCTCTGGCTCTGGGCTGGCTCCTGGGGTGCCCGTGGAACCCGCCCGAGTCTTTTCCAGGGGATGTCTGGGTGACCTAAGGCCGGTCCCAATCGTTTCCTGTACCCTGGGGTTATCTCTCGACTGAAAATTCCAGTCTCTGATAGTGTGGTGCCCAAGGTTCAGTCTGGGACCGTGACCAGAGACACTGGCTTGTGGCTCTGGGCTGGGGCTGGGGCTGGTGGCCAGCAGCCAAGAGTCTGGCAGAACCTGGATCTCTTCTGAGGTTTAGCCGGGTGAGTTAAAAGCTGATTGAATCCCCCACTGTGGGGTATCCTCTCACCTGGGAAACACAATGACTGTGTTTTATGGCCGAGAGTTCTGATTGCTGTTCACTGTGCTGATCCTGCTGTGCTGCTGCTCAGAATGAGAGTCCTCCCGGTGCCGCCATCTTGCCCCTCCCTGACAATGGAGGATTTCTATGTTCCTTAGCTATGTCTCTATGTGTGTATATGTTTATTTGTGGACAAACATGATATTTTAGAATCTGGCTGATGATATTAACATTTTTAGACATGAGACAGTTTGACTCAACACCTCTGAGTTTGGTCCTGGACCATCAGAGTTAAATTTTATAATGCATTTTAAATTGTATCAGGTATTTTAAAACAATAATCCTTGGTCAGTCTAACAAGAAACTTAAATCAGTTTCTCAAACCTTTCTTTGGGTGAGGTCAAAAGACTATGGTATTTATTTTATTAATTTTGAAAAGTAAAATCAAGCCATGCTGTTTGAGCCAACTTTACAAAAATCACAGATATTACAATATATCATGTAAAAAAAAAAACCCAAAAAACTATGAAATACATTGTTCATTTAAAAAGGATGGATGTCACCGGCCAGCAGTGACAGCTAAATACCACCTGAGATAAAGCTAGACAGAGAGAGAGACAGGGTGGCACAGAGAAGTATACCTAGTCTACATGCTGATTTAATGGGTGTCAGGTTAACACTTAACGTAGGCAAAACTGTGCAAGCAGTTTCTCATGCAGGCAATTTTACTTAGCCAAAACATAAGAGGTCTCACTCTAGGTTGCACAAGTTTGCAGTCTGTTTCCCAAGGTTTCAGGGAGCATGCTATCTACTTCTCAGGCTCAGAGCACCCTGCCTTCAGAGACTGACTGCCAAGGACAGTCTCTAAAAAATGGAATGATGGATAAGACCCACAACGGCCAAGGCCAAGAAGCAGAATTCCAATTACCAGACTCCTTCAGTAAGTATTAAGGAAAAGGATTTAGTTAAGAAAGAGGATTTAGTTAGCTTCTTTGTTTCAATTACTAATATTTACCACTGGTTTCCACAAGAAGGTACTATTGATGTAAGACTCAGGCAAAACGTTTGAAATTGTCTTTAAAAAATTTATGAATCTTCTGGTCCACAAAAGGTGCCTGTCCAGACATTTTATTACTGGAATTTGATTAATGATATTCTTCAGGTCAGACATTCACAATCTTTTTTCTGACAGAGAAATAATATATAGTATATATAAAGAAATAAAGAAGCTGAAAAAAGCATACCATGTAATCCAGTTGAAAACTAGAGAACAGAGCTCCACAGAGAATTCTCTGCAAAGGAATATAGAATGGCAGAGAAACACTTAAAGAAATGTTCAATGTCATTAGCCATCAGGGAAATGCAAATCAAAAAGACCATGAGATTTCACCTTACACTTATCAGAATGGCCAAGATGAAAAACTCAAGCAACAACACATGCTGCAGAGGTTGTGGAGAAAGAGGAACCATTCTCCACTGCTGATTGGAATGTAAACTTGGACAACCACTCTGGTAATGAGTCTGTCTTTTTCTCAGACAACTAGGAATACTGCTTCCTCAAGGTCCAGCCATACCACTCCTAGGCATATATCCAAAAGAGGCTCAATTACACATAAGGACATTTGCTCAACCATGTTTTTAGCAGCTTTCTTTGTAATAGCCAGAAGCTAGAAACATCCCAGTTGCCCCTCAACTGAAGAATGGATGCAGAATTTGTGGTACATCTACACATCAGCAATGAAAAATAAGGAAATCATGAAATTTGCAGGTACATGGTGGGATATATAATCATCCTGAGTGAGCTGTCCCAGAAGCAGAAAGACACACAAAGTCTATACACATGCATTCTGACATGTAGTAAAGGAAGAAACTTTTAAAATCTGTACATCTAAAGAAACTACACAAGAGAGAGGACCCTGACTAAAATGCTAACTCCCTATCCCAAAAAGGAAAGAGGAAGGACATCAGAAGAAGAAGAAAACAGGCAACAAACTAAAAAGCAGCCACAGAAAGGCTCTTCTGTATAGACGATCAGAGCAGATGCTGAGCAGCCTCTAAAAGGGTCGTCTCTACAGACTATCAGAGCAGATGCTGAGACTTATGGCCAAATTTTGGGCAGTGTGCATGGAATCTCATGTAAGAAGTGGGAAATAGTAAAATCTGCCAAGGAAAATAACTTCACAAGGTGAGCAACAGAACCAGAAATTTGAAGACAGGGGTCTTTCCAGAGAATCATACTCCTATCAAATATCATGCATGGAGATAACCTAGAACCCCTGCACAGATGTAGTCCATGGCAGTTTCTTGTCCAATTGGGTTATATTGTTATGGGAAGAGAGACTGCCTTTTACATAATCTGATTGGACTGCTCTTTGATCGCCTCCCCTTGAGGGGAGAGAAGTCTTACCAGGCCTGAAAAGATGACAATGCAGTCACTCCTGATGAGCTCTGATAGACTAAGTTCAGAAGGATAGAGAGGAGGAACTTCCCACTCAGTGGACTTGGGGAGGGGCATGTGTGAAGATGGGAGTGAGAGTGTTGGATAGAAAGGGAAGTAGAGAGGGGCTTATGAGGGGATATAAAGTGAATAAAGTGTAATTAATTAAAAGAAATATAAAAATAAAAAAGAAGAACTGAGGGAATTAGATCTTGAATTGACCCAACCCCTAAGTGAAGCTGCCTCCCTCCCTCCCAAGACAAAGAACAAGGTTCCTAATACCCTGCAGGATTTTCCTGTAACTCCTACCGAGCACAGGCTCCTGTCCAACCCCCTGCCAAAGAGGTCCAGTCCATCTCAGGCCCTGTAGTTGAAGGTGAGGATGAGGAGGAGAATCTTACCTCCAGTGATGAGGCCTCTGCAAATGAAAATCAATTTCTGCCACCTCAGGTGGGGAGTGGAATGGAACATATGAACAACAGTATTTCCACATTGGGCTTAGATATATGAAAGAACTAAAAAAGGAACTTTCACAATGTGACCCAGTTGCTCCTTCACACTGTCCATAAATGAAACTCTGAGTGAAAAGTGGCTGACACCCAATGATGGGTAATTTTTGATTTCTGCTGTATTATCAGGGGGCAATTTTGTCCTCTGGAAGTCAGAGTTTGAAGAATTTTTCAAGGAAACCACATGGTGTAACAAGGTGCCTGGCAGCGATTCCAAACACTGGACCTTGCAAAAAATTTTGAGCTAATAGCACCTATGACAACAATATGCAACAAGTCAAGTATCCTCCTGGTCTTCTTTATCAAATATAAACTGCAGGACTCAAGGCTTGGGAACAGCTTCCCCCTAAGGGAGCTGTAACAAACTCCCTACCTAAAATCCAGCAAGAACCAGAGGAGCTCTATAATAATTTCATTAACCATCTTACTGACATGTCCTTAAGATTTTGGGCTCACATGAAAATGAGAGTGATCTCATAAAAGGTCTGGCTTTCAAAATTGCCGACCCTCCCTGCCAAGCTCCCTGATGGCCATACCCAGAAGGCAAAGTCATTTCGGTTTATATCAGGTACTGGGCAGGCATCAGCTCAGCCTATTCTATTGGCATTAGCTGTTGGAGCTGAATTCCAGGGCCTAACTCAGGGCACCCTCCCTAAAGCTTGCTTTATTTGCCATGTCCATGACATTTGGCCATGGACTGCAAGGCCAATAAAACTGAGCACCAGCTGGCTTCTAATTGAGGTCCCTCTGGGGATTCAGGGTTTGTCCCCCAAATGACAACCCCTCATGCTCAGGCATCTCAAATATTTCCCCCATTCCCAGACAATCAGGCCATCCATCCCTACCCATAGCAACAGGCAGGAAGTACAGGGTGGGACTTGTGTTTATCCACCAGCAGTATCCTAACACTTGGGAATTCAGGTGTTGCATAGGGTAGTTTTTGGCCCCTTGCCTCCTGGCACCTTTGTACTACCTCTTGGTCTCACTAGTTCAATTCTTCAGGGACTACATATCTCTGCCAGAGTTATTGACAATGATTATGTAGGAGAGGTAAAGATTCTAGCTTCTTCCACTACTGGTCCCTTAACTAGTTACCAGGGACAAAGAATTGCCCAGCTGTTATTACCTCCTCTCACTCATTTTAATCAGAAAAAGTTTTGAAAATCCAGAGGCAGCAATAGTTTTGGTTCCTTCCATGCTTACTGGATTCAGACTATTTCTCAGGATCAACCCTTCCTTAATTTAAAGTTAGATAGAGAAAGCTTTGATGCCACCATAAGTACACACACACACACACACACAAACACATACAGACACACCAATGTCCTCACTCCTGGCCCCTTTCAGCTTCCTTGTCCAACTTCAGGGTCATAGGAAGAAAGTCCAATCCCCAACAAAGTTCTAAAGTCCTCACACGGACAGATAAGGAAGGAAGTGTGTGCCTGGCCTACCTGTTAATCTCCAGGGTTGGGATATTCTTTCCAACTTAAATCTGATTAAGTGTAGTCTAAATGAAATTGCTACCCACCAACTCCTAAAAATGAAACAGCCTTTCCTTCCCAGACAAGGCTTATGAAAACATTCTCAGGGAATAAAAGAACCTATCCAGGTAATTGAAAACATGACCATGCAGGATTAGGCATGACAAATTTAGCCTAATGGTTGTTGGCATCCCTCAACTCCATGCAGACAAAACCACTTGGAAATGTGATGAATCTGTTTGGGTTGATCAATGGCCTTTAGCCTAAGAAAAGTTATCAGGATATATGGCATTAGTACAGGAACAGGTTGCCACTGGTCACACTGAACCTACTACTTCTCCTTGGAACAAACCTTTTGTTTGTTGTTATGAAAAAGTCTGGCAAATGGAGGTTAGTGCAAGACCTAAGAGAAGTTAATGAAACTAAGCTTACCATGGGAGCTTTACAACCAGGACTGTGTACCCCTGTAGACATCCCTGCTGACTTTTATAAGACAGTTATGGATCTTAAAGACTGCTTTTTTTTTACCATTCCCCTGCATCCAGAGGGTAAATGTGCTTTTTTTTTTAAGCCTGCCAGTAACAAACTTCAAAGGGCCTATGCCTTGCTTCCAATGGAAAGTTTTGCCCAAAGGCATGGCTAATAGTCCCACTCTGTGTCAAATGTGTGTAGCCCAGATTATTGATCCATTTTTGAACACTTTGGCCTTGTATTTATATAGTGTATTACATAGATTATATCTATTTAGCTATACCTGATGGCTCTCTGTTTTCTTCATTCTTTCATTCTTGAAGAAAACTTTCACAAAAATTAATAGATTATGGTTTACAACTTGCACTAGATAAAATTCAATTAAAAGACACATATTTTTATTTAGGAGTTGAGCTCCATCGTTAAAAAATTACTACAGAATAGATCCAGTTAAAAACTAGCCATTTAAGACTTTCAATGATTTTCAAAAGCTCCTAGGAAATATCAATCAGATAAGACCTATTCTTAAACTCACTACAGGGAGCTTAAACTTCTCTTTTATATTCTCAAGAAGACTCTAACCCTTCTTCTCTTCGCTCTTTAACACCAGCAGGAACAGAGGCCCTTCAGGTTTTGGAAACAACTATCCAAAATCTGGGAGGTACATTTTATTACTTCTAAGGAACCCCTTCTCTTTGTCATGTGTACCTCATCCCATAAGCACACTGGGGTGTTTTGGCAACATAATCCCCTTTTCTGCACTCATCTCTCCACCTCTCCCACTAAGGTTCTTGCCCCTAATACTTCTTTGGTTGCAGAACTCCTCTTGTGGGACACAGACAAAGCTGTCAATTTTTTGGCAAAGTTCCTGAAGAAATAATACTGCCCTATTCTAAAGGTCAGTTAGAATGGCTGATGCAAACTACAGATATTTGGCCCATTGTCTGTTCTTCCTTTTCTGGGATAATTGGTAACCATTATCCTGCTAATGAGTGACTTCAATTATTAAAACCCACACTCTCATCTTCCCCAAAATAACTTCACCTCAACCATTATCAGAGGCACATTTAGTGTTTACAAATGGCTCCTATAATGGGTTTTCTGCCTATACTATTAATGGAAAAACTAATTCTTTTCAATCTCCTTTTAAATCATCACCACTTATAGAGCATTTTGCAGTAGTTAAAATTTTTCAGATTCTAGTAAATTTCCCTTTTCATCTATATACTGACACTGCCTGCAAATATTGGCCATTCTGTTCCATTTCTTGAAAGGGTTCCCTATTTTAAAACTTCTACAAATATTGCTCCTCTTTTTTTCACTTTCCAGGAGTTAATGGACACTAGAAGTCAACCCTTTTATCTTGGTCACCTCCTAGAGCATTCATACCTTCCAGGTCTTCTCTCTTTGGGAAATTCATGTGCCTATGCTGCCATATGTTTGGCATTCCCCATTTCAGTAAACCCTATTGAGCAGGCCATTAAAAAAAATGTGCCCTGCATCATTTAAATTCCCATAAGTTTTGACTGCTTTTTAAAATCACCAGGGAGCAGGCATGCCAAATTGTCAAACACTGTTTCCCCAGTGTCTATCTCTTGCACACTCCCCATTTGGGAGTTAATCCCAGAGGCCTCTTCCCAAATGACATGTGGAAGATGGATATTACTCACTTACCTGAATTTGGCAATGTTAAATATCTTAGTGAAACAGTAGATATCTTCAGTGGATTCATTTTTCCCAGTTTACATACAGGAGAGGCCTCAAAAAATGTTATAGCTCATGTTTTAAAATGCCTCTCAGTTATGGGCAAAACTAAGGTTTCAAAAACTGATAATGTTCCTGCTTACTCTGGAAAAAAATTTCAGGAATTTTGCCATCAATTACAAATTAAACACATCCCCAAGAAATATTCTTTATCATGCACTGTTTGTTCTTAATTTCAGAAGCTTGTATGGCTATGGTAAGTCCCCTGATTATCACCTTTGGAGTCCTGAAACAAAAAATTTGCCACAGTCATGTGGAAAGACCCCCTCACATCCAAATGGAATGGTCCAGACACATCTGTTGTTGAGGATCAGTGTGCCTCTTTGACACCAAGGAGGAAGCAGCCAGATGGCTGGCAGAAAGGCTAAAAAAACAAATAGATGGCCCTCCTCTAAACAGCAGAAAAAAATAAAACCAGCCTGAGACAAACCATGGACTTTGGACTTCCAGGGTAGCAAGCCTTCTGCAATCTTCTTCTTCTTCTTCTTCTTCTTCTTCTTCTTCTTCTTCTTCTTCTTCTTCTTCTTCTTCTTCTTCTTCTTCTTCTTCTTCTTCTTTTTGTACAGATGAAACCACTTTGGATAATATTGCTGGGAGTGATAATGCAAGGCCTGAAGGTTATTGCGGACCAGAAGAACAATGTTCACCAACCTTATAAATATACATGGAAATTTTCTGGAGAAAATGATGAGGTATTTTATGCACAATCACAAGTCACTTTGGATACCAAGTGGTACCCTGACATGTCCTTTGTTGCCCCTAAGTCACTCTTCACCTTTTATCAATGGGAACATGCAAATGGGTTTTATGCCTGCCCAGATTATAAAAGGATTAACGGAAGTGGAGGTGCTGGAGCCTTTTACTGTGCCTCCTGGGGATGTGAACCCTCAGTTGTAATTGCCACAGGAAGCTGGGGGCACCTTAATAGTGATGATTACATTGTGATAACTAATACATCTAAGATTGATATTAACTCCTGGAAATCACATTATGATTTGACAAATACCTGTGACAGGCTAAGATGGTGCTGGAACTGGCAACAGCTCCCGGTCCCCATCTTAGAGTTGTCTTTCACTTCAAAAGGAAAACAAAAATCACTTCTCTGGCAGAGGGGCCTGACTTGGAGCCTACATCTATACTATGGATGGGCCAAGAATGGTCCAGGAGTTATCATTTCCCTCAGCCTAAGGAAAGAATCAGGTATTTCACCTGTAGCTATTGGACCCAATCCTGTCCTCTCCCCACCCACATAGATAGAACCCAGGAAAAATTATTTTCCCACACAGACAGAGCCTAAAGAAACTGTCCATGCCCCCTGAGTCCTTCCTTTGCTGATAAACCTATCCCCTCCTCATTTTAAGCTGTGATTGATACATGCTATATTATTTTAGGCCTTGTTAATCATAACTTTTTAGCCCTGATTCATACATTCCTGAGCTTACTGAGTCCTGTTGGTTTTGTTATGATGCTGTTTGATGCTGTCCCCCCCCCTTTTATGAAGGCATTGCTGTCAATGAGGAAATCTACTCCTCTGACCATTCTAAATGCAGATGGTCACAACAAGCTGAGGCTAGAATGACACTGCCTTCTGTTTCTGGCCTTGGGTTATGCATGGGCAATAGTAATCCTCAGACACAGACATCTTTCTAATGGAACCATTACACAGTCAAGCCACTTTCCCAATTATATCCTCCCAGGTGACAATAGCTGATGGAATAGCAGTTATGGCCTTACTCCCTGTATATACACACCCATCACCTCAAAAGCAGTACTATGACATTCTGTGCCATTGTCCCATTAATTCCCCACATAACTTATTATTCTTGGGAAGATTTTGCCAGTTTGGGGAACCCATTAATGACCATGCATTGCTCAGAACAAAAATAGAGTCCATAATTGCTGTTACACTAACTGTGCTCCTTGGATTCTGAGCTGAGCTGCTGATGCTGGGGATAGGTATCACCTCTCTCATTCTCTCCAATAAGCATTACTCTGACCATCGCCTGAAAAGTGAGAAGGATGTTGAGAGATTGGAGATTGGCATTACCAATTGGAGAAATCCCTCCTCTCACTGTCTGAAGTTGTCCTATAAATGGAAGAGGTTTAGACTTGCTTGTCTTCCAGCAAGGGGGACTCTGTGCTGCCCTGAAGGGAAGAGTGCTGCTTTATACTGGGATTCTAAGGCACAGCATGGCTAAGGTTAGGGAAGGCTTAGAAGAGAGAAAGAGATAGAGAGACCAATAGGAGAGTTAGTTTCATAATTGGTTTTCAATGTCTCTCTGGATCACCAGTCTCCTTCCTTCAATTGTGGGACCCATTGGGGGTTTCCTTCTCCTCATATCTATTGGCCCATGGGACATTAAACGACTTAATTAGTTTTATAAACCCGCAAATTGATTCTCTGGCATCTAAACCATTATAAGTTCATTATCACAGTCTTGGTTTGGCTGACAGAGGCTTAGATGAGCCCCAGGGCAACTGCTGAGAGTCTATCTCAAGGGTCTTGTCTGCCTGCATTTGGCTCTCATGAGAAAATCATAAAACTCAGATAAATGCTTGCCTGATGTAGCTTGGGTACCTGTACGGGTAGGTAGGGCAGGGGGAGGGTCCAATTGCCAGTTTCTGAGTCCCCTGAGAAGGAAACCTAATTGCATTGATGTTGGTGTCTGATTACCACTAAACACAACCTTCTGGGGATGCCCTCAGGTGTTGATGGGGTCTACTTCTCCTCCCTAAAAAGATAACAAAAAGACTATAAAATGCTTTTGGAGGATCTGGTCAATACTTCCCTCTCTGGTTAAGGCCCACCATCTTTTGCGGGCCCTATGAAGGCCCCAAGGAGATATTGCTCTGGGAAATAGCACAAGGGGACTTTCCCACAAAATTATTACCCCCAGGACATGGTCCTGAGGAGAGTCACAATGTGTTCCTGTGACAGGCTTATGGAAACTGCCAACAGGCTTATCTGATCTACTTCCCCTCCCCTCTGAAGCATCTGATATTTTCTGAGCACCTATGGTGGTCTCTACACCCCTTCTATCCCCTGTCCTCCAAACCTATAAAAAGCTTAACCTGTTTCAATAAAGTTGAGACCTCGACAAGAATCATTACTGCCTGGTCTCTGTTTCTTCTCACACCCATTCTCATTTTACGGGTTGGTGTCCTCCTTGATCACTCCACCTCAGAGTCCACGCTGGTCAGGGGCAACCATCTGCAAAAGACCTTATGAGGTCAAAGCATACCCACTAGACTCTTAAACTGTTTAAAAGGGAGGAGATGCTGGGATCCAAAGCTATTTACTAAAGCCAAAGCCAATTAGTGAGTAAAAGACATTTAGTGTAGCCAATGCCTGTTAGTGGAAAGTTACCAGCAGCTGCACTAGGACCCCAGGTCATGGGTGATAGATTTATGTGAGAACATCTGCTCGTCAGTCTTGGAACATCCTTGAGATTTCTTAAAGAAACATTTTTAAGGTAACTTGCAGGAGGTTCCTCAAACCATAAAACACCTTTGCTGTCTTCTGCAGCAATAATTAGCCTTCCCTCTTTTCCTGCCTTCTCTTATATAGTTATGTAAAAATTTCAAATAAACGAGGCTTTGACCAGAGAAATAGACTTAGGCTCCCTCCTTGTTTCTCTTTGTCCTAACCATTCTTTCCCCACACACATACCCAGCCCCCCATTTTGAAAGCCTTTGAATCCCCGCGGGTCCGGACACAGGCATGTATTCCCATACTCAGTCGAGTTCTTTGAGGCTCCTTTGTCATAAAGGACATTCTTCTGTAAGGGGTAGCAACAGCAGTTATATGTTGCTGCTCCTCCCCCATCTCAACCAGGCCCTATTGGGTCCTCAGGGACACTACCATTTCCTACCCTAGCATGGAAAATTCTTGGGCAAAGTATCTAGGCCAATATTCTTCTTCTAGAACCTTGTCAAACAGAAACCCTCAATGCTTTACCCTTTTGTTTCCTTCTTCATTCAGTCTTCAACTGACATTTAGTGGGTGCCTAGTATGGCTCAGGATGTGGGGCCAGGAATGTGGATGAGGTCTGTATCTCACCCTTGAAGAGATATGACAGGAAACCAGACAACACTGACAGGCAACATGAGATCAGTGCCTGAAGGAAGGGTGGGCAGGACGGAAAAGGCGAGGCCAGTGAGGACCCTCAAGCTCTCTTCATGCCATTGGCTGCCTGGTTCAAATATGCAATTGTGGAAACGTCACTTCCTATATAGGCTGTTTGCAAGGCATTTCAGGGGCTGTCTTCTAGAGTCCCTGCAGAAAGGCGTGTGTGTGGTGAGCCGCGCCAATTAGCAGGCTGAGGAGAGGCCTGAGGGCCTCCCAGAATAAGTGATTTCTTGGGGTCTCGGGCACTAGAAGGTTGGTGTGAGACTGGAGGACGCTGGGAAGGACGAGGACTTACTGTGACTGAAGGTCACAGGGGAAGGCTTAGATGTCAGGCCACTGTGTGACCAGAGGACACGAGAGGACTGTGAAGGGCTGTGTGTGATATGAACCCACAGTAGGACTATGGAGGGCTGTGGAGGTCTGTGTTTGACTGGAGGCCGGGGGAGGACTGTGTAGGGTAGTGTGTGATGTGAGGCCGGGGGAGGTCTGTAGAGGGCTGTGGAGGGCTGTGTGTGATCAGAGGCCGGGGGAGGACTGTGGAGGCCTTGTGTGATGTGAGGCCTAGGGAGGACTGTGGAGGCCTATGGGTGACCTGAGGCCAAGGGAGGTCCTGGTGGAGGACTGTTACCGCAGGCCTGTGTATGATGGAGGATGGAGGACTGTGGAGGGCTGTTTGTGACTGGAGGCTGGGGGAGGACTGTGCAGGGCTGTGTGCAAACTCATTCCTGGGGAGGACTATGGAGGGCTGCGGCTTCCACTGTGTGACTGAAGGACAGGGGAGGAATGAGGAGGTTTGTTTGGATTCGGGGGCCAGTTGACCAGGGAGGACTGCAGAGGGCTGTGGTGGCTCTAGGGTGACTGGAGGATAGGGAACGACTGTGGAGGGCTCTGATGGCAGGCCTGTGTGTGATGGAGGACAGGGGAGGACTGTGTCTCTAGGCCCAGGTGTGATGTGAGGCCTAAGAAAGACTGTGGCTGGAGGCTCTGATGTGAAGTGAAGCCACAGGGGAAGATTGTGATGCAAGGCCTGTGTGTGATTAAAAGCCCGGGAAGGACTGCAGCAGGTGTGGCAGGGTGTGACTGTGCTGGGGGTGGGGAGTGGAATGGAGGGCTGAAGACATGGCCAGCTGAGGTTGAAGGAGGCAGGTAAGGGCTGGGTTCTCATGCCCAAGAGGTGTGTCTTATGCAAATGCTCTCTTATTTGCAAGGCAGAACATTTTAAGAATTTTTCAAGTGCCTGTGGAAAATCAGGACAAGGTCAGAAGTATGCAGCCCAGTTCCATGTGGCTTTTAGCCCTCTACCTGTGGGTCAGACCAACCTCACACTGAGGCCTTCATCTCCCTCAACTGACTTTATCTCAGGCAAGGCTTCACATAATAAGCCTGTAGACCCTCCTGCACTCACTTTGAGCCAGCCACTTGGGCCTGTGAATAAGTCTGTTGGAGTGAGCAATCACTCAGTGAGTCAAGCCATCCAGCCTGGGATATTACCACCCACACAGCCCATAGGGTCTACAAGTCGAACAGCGGGACCTGCAGTCAGATCAGTGGGGCTTGCAAGTAGGCCAGTGGAGCCCACAAGTGGACTGGTCAGGCCTGGTTCTCTGACTTCTGGCTATTCAAACAACCCTGGGTTTCTCCCGACCATGCCACCAGGAACAATTTCTGTGGGTGAGCTGGTCTCATTGGCAGGCCTTCCTGAGGGTCAGATGACCTCTGCTTCTGTGATTCATGCACAGAGTGCAGCTTCTGGGGTTCTTCCAACTGGTCAAGAAGTCCAGTCCACAGTTCCCCATATAGGCCAGACAGTCTCCTCACAGGTTCTTACCTCTTGTCAGACAATGTCTGATAGGGTTTTCCCTACAGGTCAAGTAGTATCTGGGTTGCTACCCTCCCAAATTGTAGTGGTCTCAGATGTCCTTGTGAACCAGGGTGTGAGCACTGGTATTCCTCTGCTTGGTCAGCCTGTTAACTCAGGTCCATCTGTTGGGTTTGGTATGCTTCAGTTCAGTCAGTCTGTTGGCTCCAGCATACTGCTGAAGAGTCAGTTAGTAAGAGCTGACACTTCACAGAACACCCTGTTCCTCAATTCAGGCTCTGTTTTCAGGAAGCTGCTTCCAACAGGCTCAAAGGTCAAGGGGAAGCCCCTTTACATGCTGGACCCCATGCCTGTCACTCTGCCTATTCCTCAGGGCTCTATCGTCATGACTGTTTCATCCCAGGTTTCCACCCAATTCCTATCCCCCAGTGTGGGTATGCTGATTTCCAGTGCTCCAGCCATTTTGTCTTCCTCCCCTGGGCTGGTAAGCAATGCAGACCAGAACATATTTGTTCAGGTCTCCTTACCTGAGGTCGATACGAATCTGGTTGCCACCCAGACCAAGCAGTGGAAAATCTGCCCAGTATACAATGTGTTCTTCCAATAGTGTCTACCAGTCTCACATGGATGGGGGTCACAGACAAAGTGAGTTCAACTCCAGTGAGAAACTTGAACCTGTAGAGCTGGCCATGTGTGCACCATTTCTGAAGTGGACAAGAGAGAGGGAGATGCATTTTCTGTCCTGCAAATGCCTAGTCTCAGAGGAGGAGCTAATGTACCACTTACTCACACATGGCTTGGGGTGCCTGTTTTGCCCATGTACTTTCCACAGCATTCAGGGTCTCTTGGAGCACAGCAAAATTAAACACCTGGGGAGGAAGAAGCTGTTATTGGATTATCTTAACAGGGTCTTCCAGTTGAGCCTAGATGCTGATGGCAACCTGTTGTTACCCCTTCTTGATTCCATCATCACTCTGCCAAGAGAGGAGATTGGAGAACAGGAGGTCCACCTGGCTATCCTCTCAGGCACATATTCCATATCACTGGTGCCCTTGTATGTTAAGATGTGGTCTCAGGGTAAGGTTGTAACTCAGCTCAGAAAAGGAGAGCTGACCTGCCCCCTCTGTTTGACAACATTTATATTTGCCAATGCCTACATGTTACACTTGAAGGACAGACACCATATTATTCCCAGGACCTGTACAGACCTCAGTTCGCCCAAATTTAGGTGTGTCCACTATGGTGGGAATTAGCTTGGAAGTTTGACTGTGGAGGCTATCACTCTTCATTTGTTGCATTGTGAACACGCAACCAAACATAGCTTAGACCTGCCAGTTCGGGTCAGTTTTGTGGAGAACAGTGAACTGCAGTTTGCCAGTGAGGAAAAGGTTACTGATTCTATCTGTCCCTTCAAAAGAAAGTGGCCAGATGGCCATCTGGGTCCAGAAGACCAGAGGAGGGATGGGAAATGGCCCTTGTGTGTACTGGGTAATGAAGCATCAGATCCAGAAGAAGGGACTAGTGCTGTGACTTTGAAGAGACAAAGGAATGAAAGCACAACTAAGGAACTGGAGGCTAGTAATGATTTACTCTAGATCCTAGCATTAGATCCTACTGAATGCAAAGACTACTCCTCTGAGGAAAAAAAAAAGCAGTTTCGTAGAGATTTTTTCCAAAAGAAACCATATCCTAGCAGAAAAGAAGTGGAATTATTATCTTTATTCTTAAAGATGGAAAAAATTTCTAGGCTTTTTTTTTTGGAACAAGAAGATATTTTTGCGTGAAGGCAATGGAAGACCATAGACCCTCAATACTTCTAGGTTTTCATGTCTGAACTTAAAAATGTTAAACACAGACTGAACTTTGAGTATGAACCACAAAAGTCCTAAGCAGTAGTTTGTGCTGATTTTGGTGCCACCTTTGCTCTCTTGTGTTGGTTTCTGCAGCTTTTCTCGATTTATCAAGGGCTTAGGAATACTTAGGTTAAGAAGTACTCCAGTGCACTGATTGATTTAGTTGTGTCTTTTAGCAGTTACTTCTAAAGTTTCTTTTATTTTAATTTTTTTCCAAATCATGAGAATGAAGTTTGGTATTTCATTTATCGCTTATTCTTAATATTGTCCATGTTAAATCATAAGAAAAGTCTATAAATACTTGTCTTTTCACTTTAAGAAATTTCTCTTGTTTGTAAATGTTTAGGTGAAAGTAACAGCATCTTCTGGAGTGTTAGATGCAGCAGCCAGAACACAGCAGTGCTGAGAGATGGGAGCACTGACGTGTGTATGGCTTTCTAATAACACATTTTTGAAATTAACTTATGTTAGTATTTGATTACTATATTATGAATTTGACTTATGATTTCAGGGTTGTTTTGAAAGCTGTGTCTGAAAACAGAAGTCATATGCCTATGGCCTATACAGTACTAAATGTTTTATTATTATTATTATTATCATTATTATTATTATTATTATTAAAAGATTCCCATCTCAGGAACTGGTATATAACTGATAATAATTTCTTTTTTAAGTGAAGTATTTGTAAGGACTGGAATGCATTCCTTTGTGAACTTCATAGGACATGCAAGGTGCTGGACCTAGTATGAGTTTCTTACACATGGCTTGTGCCTGTTTTGCAGAGGAATAGGCAGAGTAACAGCCATGGGGGTCCCACATATAAATGGGCTTCCCATTGCATGCAGATCTTTAATCTCCAGTAAAAGATAAGACAAATTTTAGAATAGACATTGAGAAGACACAGAACTCTATCTTACTTGACCTACCGATCAGCAGGTTGAGGAAAGCACCATGGTCACATTTATGGCATTTCTGCCCTTATGTGTGGAACCTATTGATATGGAGTACAAGTTTCAATCTTAATGGTGAAATGGGTTAGACAGGGAAGTCTCTCTTCCTAGTTTGAATATCTTACTATATGTGTTATAATCTAGAAGATGGAATTACCTCTGGCCCAGGTATCCATTTGAGGGACTGCTAAGGAATCTGTTTATTACTGGTGTGTGGATGCCAAGCCCTGTGTTTCCCATAGGCTATAAGCACCAGCAGATTGCACAGTAATGCAGATCAGCCAGCTTAGGTCAGAATAATTTTTTTTTCCAGCAAAACAAACTACATCTGATCATAAGGCTGTGCTCATGAAGACTGAATAGACAGAGGAAATTATACCACTGGCGTTTATTCTGAATAAGGTGGTGATTGTGTCTTTTCCCTGTTGGCTGGGGTCTGACCTCCATCTTACACATTTGGCTAATTTGAATGGAATTGGTGCACAGGAAAATGGAGGAAGGAGAAAGGAATCACTGCTTCAGGATATTAAATTTCTAGAACAGGAATAGGACCTTTTGAATAAACAAAAGTTTGACTTGAGATAGGGGAGGGATTATAACATTTGCAAATCTTATAAGATGAGGAAGACAACAATATAATCCCTAAGTACCAGTTTTCTTATATTTGATAGAAAAGACTCATGTTCTATATTTCTCTCTTTTCATTTAAAATACTCTTCAAACACATTATGTTTGTTTTTTCTTTTTCTATCTTGGAATAAGAAATTGCAATTTGGGCTATTAATGTTTGACTCAATTATCCTGTGTTAGACTCCTAGTACAAAGAATTAATTGTTACATTTATTTCATTAGCATGGTTCAAAATGAGCCCCTTCTTCCTAAGGGTATTTCATTGACCAGGAGATTAAATTACCTCCATTGGGAGTATTGCCCTTTGATTTCTAAAGGAGGAACTTGTTTCCTACAGGTAAAGCACCCACAGAATGGGGCTCCAGAAAGCAGTACAGTGCTGCTAGATGGATATTTTTGTTTGTTTTTGTTTTTCAGAGACAAGGCTTCTCTTTATAGTCTTGGTTAGTTCTGGAACACAATTCATAGACCAGGTTGGCCTCCCACTCAGAGATCCACTTCCGACTCCAGAGTCTTGGCATTACAAGCCTGTGCCACCTTAGCTCAGCTGCTATATGGATTTTTTTTTAAACTGTAACATTAGCATGTAGTTTCTGTATCATGCATTCAGGAAGTTTTAAATCTGTTTTGACTCTGGCTAAACTCTAGTCAATTCTGAGACCTTTTCTGGCTTTTTTGTTGTTACTATTGTTACGTCTCTTCAGAGTATCTTCTGTGAATTAAAATTGGTTTTACCACTGCCAAAAAATAAAAATAAAGTTTGTTTTGGAACACAGTCTCAGAAATTTATTTTACATGGTATCTGAGGTCAATTTTATATTACAAAGGTAGAATGGAATAGTGACAGAGATCTGCTGACCTGGAAATTTAATATTTGCATTCTGGTTTCTGTACAGATTTTTTCCCAGCACCTAGATTAGAGGAAAGCAGAAACATTTCTGAGGTTTTGGAAACTTTCTCCCCTGGATCACTTTCTCATCTTTACTAACCTCATACTTATATTAATCTCCTACTTTTAAATATTTTACTTACTGAACTTCACCCTTTACTTAGATGTTCCATATAATCTCTTCCAATAACTCTTACCTCACAACAGCTCCATTTGTTCCTGATACATCTGCAAGTGACCTTGTAGATGCTGTGAAAAGAGTGGCTAAAGGAGACCTTTATCCCTTTCACCCCAGGCTGGGTATACTTCTTTACAATAGTCCTCTATTTCCTCCTCTTCCCTTCTGTTGATGCTCTGTAGTCCCCTGCTGCTACTTCTAGTTCATTTTGTTGCAACAACCCTGGCAATGGAACTAGTCACAGTTATCCTAAATAAACTCAATGCCCACTTTCTCTCACTGACCCAGTTTTTTTTTTTTTTTCTCCTTATATCTCAACCTTCCCAGAAAAACCACATGGCTTTATGCTGTTACCAATTTATCTCATAACTCTCTATTTTCCTAGTCTCTTGAAGAATGCACACAGCAGTTAGGAGTGGTGGCACATACCTTATTCCTAGTTCTCAGGAGACAAGGCCAGCCTAGTTTACAAAGTGAGTTCCAGGACAGCCAAGGGCTGTTCCACAAAAAAAAAAAAAAAACAAAAACAAAAAACAAAAAAAAAAACAAAACACTTTCATGTGGAGGTTTGGAGGATGGAGGAAGACAGACAGCAATTGCATGATTGGATGCAGCCCATCAATTCAAGACTCTCCCATTGCCCTATGACCTTTTCATTGGTCCCAGAATTTCCCCCATTACAAAGAATCTCTTCAGCTACAAAAGAGCTACAGTGTCCCTACCCTGTATTTTTATATCCTCTCAGAGTTAGGACACATGGTTTCCTGCCTTTAGGGCATTTTCTTATTTAAATGAACAGGGATTTGGAAGCTTATGCCAAATAAGCACTTTCCTCTCCAAGTGGCTCCTTGATTATGCTGTTTCATCACAGCAAAAGAAAGTGTACTTATTATACAACCTAAAAGCTAGACCTACAGTTTGCTTAACAGTAAAACATAGGTGAAGAGGGGTGGGTTGGGAAACTTCAGATTCCATAGGCATCACAGATAGGAGAGCAGTGAGGAGATGGATAGTGGTCATGCCAAGTACATTCTAAACAGAATTTCCCATGGGATTTCAAAGCAAGAAGGGAATCATGCCAGCATTTATTGAAGGCCCTGTACTGGCAAGCCTTGAAGTAGAGGGTGTTATTTAATCTTCACAAAGAAAGATAAATGAAGCTTGGGCTGGGAGAGAAGCCTGATTGAATTAGTCAGCTGGAAGAGGAGCTTGAGCCAGAAAAGCTGAGTTGAACCAACCAGCCCAGAGCTCAGAAAGAACAAGAAAGGGGGAGCTTATTAAGAAGTGAGTCTTCACCAAGAAAAGTAAATGAAGCTTGGAGGGATTAGATGACTTCCAGGAGATTATTCAGCTAGTGAAGAACTCAGACTCTATCATTTTAACATACTTTGTAGATATGGACTGTGTGGGAAGGACTCTGATGTGTCACTATTCCGTGGTGATAAGCTCAGAGTAAGAGGTGGGTTGAGGTGCCATCTTACTAAGGAAGCCCTGTCAATTCAAAGTATGTAAGAAGGGAGAAGAGGTGAGTGTGTATATTTTGTGTTCACTCAGCCTGGAGTTCAGTATTTCATCTAGACTGGCTGGCTAAAGATCATTTTGTTTCTTCTCCACTGTGTTGGGTTACAGATCCAGGAAACTGTAACCAGGTTTTTATGTGGACACCAACAGTCTGAATTCAGCTCTGAATTCAGTCTGAAGTCTGAATTCAGCTCTGAATTCAGTCTGAATTCAGCTCTGAATTCAGTGTGACAAGCAATTTACCTACTGAGCCATCTCCACAGTCCAATTTTATGTTCTTTTAATCATATTTTATAGGCATTTTAGTACTCTGGAAAGCAAGACTAAAGAGAAAACTGTGGTCAGCAGTGTCACTTGGCATTATATGGAATCATAATTTCCCATAAAAGCTAAATCTCTTGCTTAACACTGCGGTGAGAAAAGTGTCTGGATAATGCAGGAGGATTGGAAAGACTGTCAAACTCATGGAGACCTCCTAACATCCACTCTTTTGAACAGAAATTGTCCAGTTATGGTTTTTAAAAATTGAGGATGTAAATGCCAAATGAGAACAATGTATTGAAAATACAAGGAAATAATTCTCTCCCTAGACTTACACCTCCTGAATATTTCCTGTGTGCTGGAAATTTCTTCTAAAACGAAGATCTTAACATAGTAACTGGAACTCATGAGTTAGCTGACAACCCATTTTCCACGTTTTTCTTGTTCTTTTTCATGCCTATGAGTTCTTTTGAATTGGTACTCAGGTGAAAAGTGAAAATCTTATGGGAGTTTTCCTAGTTTTCTTTCCATTAGATTTTTCTATTCTTCTTCTTTCTTAGGATACCTTAGCAAAGGGAGGGGAGTGAATAATGATAACCAATGTCTTTCTCCCTTATTCTTGATTTTAGACTTGTGCTTCTTAAGATGTTTAAATGTACAAGAGAGAGAATATGCAGGAGGCAACATGAAACAGAGGCCCTGCTGCCAGAGAGGTGGGGTGAATTAGAGAGCAGTGTCTGATTGAACGGAGAGAGCAACATGAGATTCTAGCAAAGATAGTGAAGCACAGTGAGCCTCATTTGATATTAAGGCTAAGCCTTTTGTGTTTGACCAAAATGCACTCCAAAGGAAGACATCACAGAGGGGAAGCAACTCTGCCAGGTGGGAGGGGACATCTTTACCTTGATGATGATGTGTATCACTCCATTTGTTGCTGCATTGTCACAGTACACAATGGATGCCCCCCAATTGTGATATTTTGCAAGTGCAAACTCAAAGGGAAAGTGAGTGCACTTGATTTTGTATTGTCTCTGGGTTTTCTGCCTTTTGAGCATCAGTATCCATGTAGTTTTGGGCCATTAAATACTTTAAATTGTGACCCATTAGACATCACAAATCAATATTCTACATGAGGGGTATTCTCTGACTGTCAGTCTTTTCCACACTTGCAGGGGAATTTTCATTCAAAACATGGCTTCTCTGGCAAGAGATTACATCCAAACACCACCTAGGCTAGAATACAAACAGCCTCTTTAATCCAGGAGACAGAGGCAAGCAGATCTGAGTTGAAGGCCAAGTAGCAAATAAAGAAAAGCTTAGGTCCTGGTGTGGTGATACATTCATTGTTTAATCCCAAACAATGAAAGGAACTGTAGTTTGTAGAAAAAAGCACCCACTTTTGAAAATGATGTCTAATTGAGTGACAGAAACATTGATGATTAGAGAAAGATTTGACAGAAGAGGATACGCCCAACTCTCATGAGAAGAGAGGAAAGGGAAGTTCCTTAGAGAAAAGAGAGAGAGAGAAATAGAAGAGAGAGGAGAGAGAGAGATGACAGGAGACAGTTTTCCTGGGACAGTTATAGTTAGGTTTCAGAGAGAGAACAAGCTAGACTGAGGCGAAGAAGGAATGAGCCAGATAATGAGAAGAAAAAGCAGATTGCTGGAGTTAGACTTAGGTCAAGCAGAGCAATTCAAGGGATGAGAGAGAAGCCAGATTGAATCAGTCAGCTGGGAAAGGAGTTTGAGCCAGAACAGTTGAGTTGAACCACCCAGGCCAAATCTCAGAAAGAACAAGAAAGGGGAAGCTGAATAAGCACTAAGTCTCAGAGGTTGACAGCCTTCAATGTCTAGGTTGGCAGAAGGAGGCTGTGAGCCTTCAAGTCAACAATTGAAACAATTGAATAAATTTTCTGTTTACACAGTCTCTTTGATTTTATTTAAAAAAATGTATAGGGAATTCACAGAAAGCACTATTCAGAGAAGATTCTTTAAGATCAGTAACATGGAAATCAATAAGCCAAGGTGGCATTCTGGAATATCTCTGTCCTTCACCACCCACCCAGGGAATCATTTCTTGCCAATACCTATCTAGTACTGCCAGAGGCCTTCAGCACTATGAGGATATAAACTCTTGTTAGAGCCCCCTCATTTGTGGTATCTTTTACGGAGATCTCTGCAAACTAATAGAGACAGTGACTATCTACCGTTCAAGAGAAACTGAGCTCCATTTTTCTTTTTTTGGTTTCCTTTTTTCCCTTACTGGGACCTCTGTTTGCAATTTCTTTGTGATTTTACAGAGGAAGGACATTTGCTTAAACCTGCACAATGTACAAGTGCTGTGGTATCACATGTCATCTGTCACATCTTCTTTTGTTAAAATTGGATATTTTATTGTATTAGACACAGGAATGACCTTGAGAAACACTTGTGTTTGATGGTTAACTTCTGTAGGCCAGGATCTTGTTGGATTTATTTTGAGACTTGTAGGACTTATAGTATGCCAGGGTAGATGTTAATGTTTCAAAGAAAACTGAAGATTTGAAATGCCAATGAATTTACAAAGCACATTATATGAGTACACAAAGTCATGCTGTAAATTAAGAAAATTAATAAGGATAATTACCTCTTGTGAGCAGTGTGGTGTTTCAGTGCTATTTCATACACTATGCAGTGGTCTAATTAGGAAACTTATGCTCTCTGTCATCCTCATCCTTTATTTCTTCCTGGGATGACAATGTTCAAATCCTCTGTTCCAGCTATTTGGTTGATTTATATAGGAGCTCTGGAGATTACATGTGGGACTCCACACAAGTGCTCACAGAGATCCACTTGCCTCTGTTTTCTCCAGGGCTGAGGTTAAAATCTTTTTTCACAGTGCCCTATTGTACTCCAAATTTGTATTTAAACAATTCAGAAAATAACATGAGCGTCCCTGGAATTTCCAAAGATATGTAAGATATCCATGAAAGCACATGTAGGCTAGCCCATGTCCCTGTTGTGTAGGCTCAGCTCACTAGATTCTTTTCCCAGTGCTCATAGGCTGAAGGGGAAGCTCGGATGTTCTGAGCCATTGCTGTCTACAGTGTCATTGTGAAAGTAGTTGCTTGCTAGAATCCTCGCATATTTGTACCTTGTCAACTCCCGGAAAGTCTTTAACACACAACCAATCATAGGCATGAAGCCAGACCTACCCCTTGAAGTGGCATGGGAGTCCTTGACAGACTATAGGAAACTGGAAAGAGACAACCAGGTTCTCTGGAGCTCTACACTTCTGTGGACATTGCCCTTGCTCTATCACCAAGATACCTGTGTCTGCAGAGTTGACTCTCACCATACGCTTGTAGTTTAGCTAACTTACATGACATCCTGTTACTGGTGATGGAACCACTGGGAGGTTTGTGTCACTACACACCAGAATGAAGTGTGTGGAATTGAATATGTTCACCCTTTCCAGGTCATGTCAGGAGGAGCTTGCTGGTCTGCATTTTGGATTACTGCTTCAGGGAGCTAATCCTTTTCTTTTTTCCTTTTTGTTTATACTTTTTCATATAATATATATTTTGAAGATTCCTTTATTTTATGCATATGAGTGATTTGCTCTCAGGCCCAGGAGGAGAGGGAGTTAGATTGCACTACAGAGAGCTGGGAGCCACCATGTGGTTGCTGGGAATTGAACTCTGGAAGAGCAGACAATGCTCTTAACTACTGTGCCTTCTCTGCAGCCACATACAATATATTTTGTTCATGTTTTCCTGTTCCCTTAACTCCTCCCAGATCCTCCCCCCTTTCTTCCTCACATAACATTATGTTCTTTCTCTTTTAAATACACAGACACACACAAATGAAAATCAAAACAAACAAAAAGGCAGTAAGACAAAAAAATAAAGAGCAAATAAAAAAAATCCCACAAAACCTGAGATACAATGATGGGATTCATTTTGTGATGACCATAAACTCCCAGTCATGATTCCAGCCCTGTAGTATGGTTAATATACACAGTGACACTCCATTGGATAAAAGTGATTTTCCCTTTTGTAATAGCAAGTCTCAATGAGCTCTGGATTTGCCATGGAATAAGCCCCAAGGCACATGCACAACAAAATAGGAAGAAGTACCTTAAATGTCAGGAATATCAGTTCCTGGGCTGGAGCCCTGAACTTCACAGAAGGTAGAAAGCTAGCCAAGCACCCTCCCTTTTAAGCCCTCTAACTGTGAGCATCTACTTTCCACTCTTGCCATGGTAACTTCCCCTTGATTTGAGACTGTTCCCTCAAACTCTGAGCCAGAATAAACCCTTAAGTTGCTTTTGTCAGACACTTGGTTAATTTCCTGGGCAAAAAATGAATGAATATATTGGTATAGCCTCATTGTTTTTTGTTGTTGTTGTCATTGTTTTCCTCTCTTTCTATTTCTTCTCTTAAATATATGTATATGTGTGATCATTGTTGTAACTGGGTGATGCTCACACTGGCATCTATTCTCTCTGTGAACGTACCTGGAAATTTCCATCACAATAATTCAGAAAGGTACCACTCCCCAAAGAGCTAGATGACAGTGCTCTTACCCCATCTGTCTTGTCCAGGTGAAGGAAGCTTCCCAGCAATGATATTGCTAGCATGTGCAAGGATGACAGGGTCTGCAGATCCACCACTCTGTAAGTGCCTGGGACTGTGTGGTATCTAAAGCACCTAGTCATAAGGGTCACAATAAAAATAAATCAATGCACCAGGGATAAATGCAATAGGAAAATCAGCTCTGAAGTCAAATTATGACATTCAAATTTCATGTTCTCCCAAATACAAACTTCACACTCACTTTTGCAGTGGTGAGCCTTAGCTGGAATTAGTCTTTAACCACTTGTGCCTCACTTTTCACATCTGTCAAAAGTGTAACCACCATCTCAAAGGTGTTCGTAGCGTTAACTGAGCTTTATAGAAAGCACATTGCTTGGTTTACCAGTGGTTCTTCAAATGTGGGTTGCAAACCCTTTGTGGGTCACATATCAGTTACCCTGACTATAACATTTACGTGACAGTTTATAACAGTGGGAAATTTACAGTTATGACATGGCTATGAAAATAATTTTTTTTCAATGCAGTTTATTCAGGAACCTTGAACAATCATCTGACCCTGGGGAAAGCCAGCCCACAGCTGAAATAGCCTCTGGGTAGCCAACCACAGCATGCCATGTGGGCAATGCAGATAGGTCCACATACATGGAAGCAAGCCAGATCCTCACCCTTAGCCAAATGTGGAGTTCTTCATGACAGAGAGCACTCACCATCGGGAAGGTGGAAGGCGGAAACCAGCTCCATCTTTAAGGCGCTGCATTACACAGCTCTCTACAGTTCCCCCTTTTTGTTTGAGATGCATCAGGCAAGAGTAGAGGTCTGATCTCTGATATTAGAAATAAATTGGGACTTTGTACTGATGTTCATTTAGGTGTCATCCACCCAAAGAGCATCAGACCCGTCTGATACCTTTTTCTCAGAGGCGGAACCTGGGGCATCAACCCGCATGCAATCAGACATGCTCTTCTCTGGGTCCAAAGCGGCTGACCCAGAGTGCAGTGCTTAGCCTCACATCCTGAGCGAATTTTATGGTTCAGGTCACCACAACATGAGGAACTATATTAAAGGGGTGCTACATTTGGAAGGTTGAGAACCACTGGTTGAGAGTCAGCTGTTAACAGATAAATTGTCCTGACTCAGAGAAGGGTTGCTTGTGCCATCCTAGTGAAGGATCTTATCCCTTTTCTGCATCAGATTAAGGAAAGTTCACCCAGACTACAGTCATATAGCATGGAAGATAAGATGAAGGACACCCACCTTATCATGGCTGGAATATTGTTCTGTGACACACAGAATGGTTTCTCTTTCTGGTCCATGTCCTCAATGGCTTGCTTTGTGGGCACAAGGACAGTGAGATTTGAAGTAGTAGTCAGCAGGGAGTGCAAGGAAACATTCTGAGTAACAGAAGGAGAGAAAGTGGCCTGAGTACTGTTAGCTACTTGCTGGGCAGACTAATATAATATCAGAGATGATGGCATCCCATCTGGTGCAATTCCTTTCACACAGAGAAGATCCTAGAATTTCCTTCCACAATAACCCAGACCTTGGCTTGATGACTCACTTTCTCTTTTGAGACTCAATCTTTTTTTTCCTCTTTAATTTGTGGATCTTTATAACAGTGAAGGTTTTCCTGATTGGGTCATACATGTAAATTGGAATGAAAAGGCAGATAATGAGTCTTGTGTGTGTGCATATGGGTTTTTGAGTGCAAATGTGTACAAAGGACTATGTGACTTCTACTATGTCTTTAGAGTAAGAAGGATGCAGAGAGTGTCTCAAACTCAACAATGTCTCATTCTTGCCCAGAAAGATTATTGTTATGTGCAACAATTGGATAGAAAAATATTCAACCAAAAATAAATAAATAAACCCCAAATCTTTGTTATTATAACTTACTGAATCCAGCTATGTTGGTGTGTACCTGTATTCCCATTACTCAGGGAGTCAGAGAAAGGTGCATGTCTGTGAATTAGGGACCAGACTGGTCTACAAATTGGGTTCAGGACAGCCAAGGCCACCAAGAAAATCCCTGCCCCAAAACAAAACAAAACAAAACAACAACAACAACAACAACAAAACCCAACAAAGAACTTACTGATTTCTGGCGAATATTCTCCTGGTAATGATGTTCAAGTTTGAAGACAAAAGCATTTAAATCAGGTTGTGAGGAAATGTGCCCTATATAACCTGCTCCTGGGCTGGCATTGCAAAAGGAATGGGCATAGCCACAGGGAAGCCAGCATGCCCAGAGAGGAAGCAGTTTCCTGCCTTGCTTTATGGAGAGGTTGTACTGAGCCTCCACTGTAGAAACAAGTGCTTCTTCAGAATACAGGGAGCTGTTCTCTGAGTGACTGCTGTCTGAGGAAGACCTATTTTGGCCCATTCTTACATAGAAGGATAATCTGTTATGATGTCTGGCTTGGTCAGACATCCCAATCCATTCAGCCCAAGAGGACAGAGATCTAGACAATTGGGCAGGGTGAGACTGGATTCTTTTAGCTTTCCTTTTGATACAGTGTTTCTGGGTGTGACAGCCCTGACAATCCTGGAATCTCTCTGTAGAACAGGCTGGCCTTTAACTCATAAGAACCACCTGCCTCAGCCTCCAGAGGCCTAGGATCAAAGGAATGCCACTAAAACCTGCTTGAGATGAAATATTTTATGTGTTCCTCCAAGGGGTTGGAAAGTAAGCTCTACAAATATGTTAGACAGAGAGCTAAACATATATGCAGTTCCCAGGTGACAACTGTAAGTCCAAATTGTATTGTATTATGAGGTAAGTTACATTAAACTTTCTGAGATAGCTATGTGATTTCTTTAAAATCCATGTGGTGCCAAGTGCTTTTCTTATGTATTTGAATTGCTTGGAAATCAGCTACCTGGACTTTACCTGAAGTTTCCAGCTTGGCTATCCATGTTAACACTGGTTACCAGACCAAGCCCCACTGACTTTAAAATCAGGGTCTCCAGGGGTGGGATAGATTGTAAAGAGCAGAAAAAGAGGAGAAGCAGCTCCTCAGGTTCCTCCCATCTCCACCCCAAGATACATTGCCAGTTTTCTATTGCACAAACTCCTAATCTTTAAAGTAATTTATGTTGTCTGGGCTAGAATGCTAAGGCTGGGACTCACATTTATCCACTTTTAAAATACAGCTGCTTCTGAGAGAAATGACATTTCCTTATTCATTTATTCCAAGGAGGGTGGGAGAGCAGAGAGAGAACATAGAAACCTTATCTCAGTCTCTTTCTCTGGATAGCCGAAACCTGCCCCTTGGCCTGTGCTGTCTACAGAGCAGGCCTCCCCAGGCTAATGTGAACCAGCGCCCCACCTATGTGACCCTTTAAGCAAAAACTGCAGGTGGCCTCCACAGTCTGGGTCCTGAATCTCTCTAGAGCAGAGGTCCTCAATCTTCCTAGTGCCATGACACTTTAATACAGATCCTCAAGTTGTGGTGTTCCCCCCACAACCAAAAATTATTTTCTTTGCTACTTCATGACAGTAATTTTCCTATGGTAAATAACTGTGTTTTTTAATGGTCTTAAGAGAGTCCCATGAAAGGGTCATTTTACCTCAAAAGGTTTGGGACCCTCAAGTTGAGAACTGCTCCTTTACAGGTAGGCATGTGCAACCTATTGCCACTACAAAATCATGTTGTTGTCTACAAAGTGGACACTTGGAAACCATAGAACAAAGAACAATTACAAAGAAAAATGCAAGAGAAGGCTTGATAATGTTTTAAATAAAACAATGTTGGACCATAGTAATCTCAGGGTGTACAGACCTATGGGCTACAGTTAAGACATGCCTGTCCCATTGATGTGAGGTCTAGCTTACTAGACACCTAGGCCTTAAGGAGGCCTAAAGGAAACAGCCCCCAGTCAGGGCCCATGTGGAAGAAGCCCCACACTGGGGCATGGGGCTAACATGCCTGGACTTGTACTGTGGTTTTGCCACAGCCTACAGAAAACATCTTTGGATAGAAATGAGTAAGCCTGTGTGAAGTCTCCTCAGGGATGTGCAGAGGCATTGAAAGTTAGTTTGTTTACATGGGAAGACAGGAACATGGAAGTTGGAGGTGCTGGAGGTTTGGGGGTCATAATCTACAGTTGGAAGAATCCAACCTCCAGGGTGGGGTCAGGTACAATGAGTGCCAATGAGAAGCAAACCATGGTACCTTGAGGCACACTGCAGGGGTGTGTGTGTTGGGTCTTCTGGTGGGGGGCGTCAAAGCATCCTGGGGACAAGCACTGGAGTGGCTTTTGGTTGCCAGGTTTAGGGTCCTAGGCAATTTCTAGAGTTAAAGTTATATAGGAGAAGAGGCAAAAGAAATGGACTGTGTTAAAAAAAAAAGGTGAGGAAAGAAATCATCACAATGTCAGGTATCAAACCCTGGACACACTGCTAAGTGTTGTACTTGTTAATACATCAAAGCTGAGGCTGGCTAGCCAAGTGCTCCAAGCATCCCTCCATTTCTAGCTGTTGCAGGGTCCTCCTGGCTTGCATATCCTTCCTATAGCCTGAAACCTTCAGCCCAGAGACTAGCTTGCCATCTGCCAGCTGCTTATCCCTATATAATCCAGTTATTTTGTCTAGGCTGGTTGTTCTGGCCCTTTTACCTCTTGGTCAGTCTCCTGGCCCAGGCAGTTGCTCTTGGTTTATGACTGTCTCCTCTCTTGTTCTCCATTCTCTTCCCTCCTCAAATGACCCTGCTCAGCTTGGCCATGTTCACTGTGGACTCTCCCAGATGTCTCAGCCTCTGGCTCTATTTAACCTTTTATCTACAATAAAACTTCTTCTCTACTATACTTAGAAGCAGTCTTGTCCTTCTTGTTTCTTTTTTCTTTCCTCTCAATCATCTGATGTTGAAACCCAGAATTTCTGTAGGCTTACATGTGACAAAGGAGTAAGGTGAAGATGCTCCCTCTTGAGATTAGAGAACTATTCTGTGGGAGAAAGAGATGGAGAGGTAGTTACAGTCGGGCACGACCCGTACTACACAGATAAAATACTCTGTGTTTGTGATTAAGTGTTGGGCCTAGCACATGGACAGACACCAACTCTGAGGCAAGTAAGTGTTAGTAGTCTCTGGTTACTGACCTGTGGAATGGGGATCATAATAGCACTAAACCCAGACAACTGTGGTGAGTTTTAAATGAGATGCTACTTCATAAAGGACCTAGAAAGAACCTGCTATACAGAAGGAATTTGCATGTGCATATGAGCACACATGTATACATGCATGTGAACACACCTCAATCAGGATGAGCACATACACACCCACACAAGCACACACACAAACTCACACACACACACACACACACACACACACACACCTCATTCAACATGAGTAAATCCAGGATGTTCTGAGTACCCCATAGGAGTCCATGGAACATGAAGGGGAGCTCTGACAGCTATCCCATAGAGCCCAGCATAGGGAGATCAGTTGCTCAATTGGGATGTCTGCGACAATTTTGGAAACAAAAGCTTTTCAGGACTGCTCTGTGTGTAGAAATTGCCCAGTAAATTCTGCTGCACCCTGGAAAAGGAGGAACCCACCAAACATGTAAGGACCTGCAAACGCCAGCTTTTTTCATATAAAATCTTAAAAATGGGGTAGTGTTCCAAAGGGGTGGAGTGGGCTTAGAATGTTCTGACAATGTTCTTTATGAAATGGGACACTGTGGGCCTTGACGGAGGGCAAGAGAGCTGGGGAAGGCATTCAAACTGAGGAAAATATCACAAGAGAAAAACAGAGGTAAAGAAGAAGCATGTCTAGTTGGAGAAACAATGTTGAGGATGGATTCTGAAAGTCTAACACACCCCACTTTGGGCTGATATAACACTATTCAGGTGAGGGAAAAATTGAGTAAGACCATCCATTGTATGAATTTTCACTGTAACAGTGACACCTGCTATGTGAGCTTTATAATGCAAGTGTGTATATTTTATATAATAGTGTACAATATTTTATAACCATGTGAAACCCAAGCACACCCTCTGCATAGCAGAATCCAAGCTTATAGGCTAGAGCTAATTTCCTCTGGTTGTTGGGACAGCACCTCTATGGCCCCACTCTTAACACTTCTAACATTTGATCCAAACATGGATTGTCTCTATATTCACAAAATTTAAAGTCAATATTCACTTGACATGCCAACAATCCTCCAAAAGAAATGTTGCTGATTGAAGGCAATCTTAGATGGGGCTTATTTGATTTCATAAATATGTCATAGAGATCCTGTCTTCTGTATCCCTTCAGGTCATTCTTCATTTGTTTGTAGGAGAGGATCTAGACCTTGGCTCTACATATTGATCAATTTATTTTTTGTTAAATATTTTAGTTTCTCTTTTTTTTTTTTTTTGTTTTCACAGTAGCTGTGACATGGGAAGGTTTGTGACATGCTTCTATCTTTCTATTCAGTAGGCAGTGCTGAATGAACATGTTTTGACAAAACAATTAAATGGAATATGACTAAAAAATTGAAATGTAGATGATGCTTGACAGCTCACTCACTGGTTAAATATTGGTATTAGAGTGAAGGAGAACCATAGTTCAGTTCCTGGTATGAATATTGGAACTCCTGGGAGTTATAATACTTTTGGATTTTATACCTCTGGCTTCTGTGAATACCTGTACTCATATACACAAAAAAACTCCTGTAGGCATGCAAACCCAAGCACCACTAAAAATAAAAATAAAGGGTTATATGCCTAGGAGTGGTATAGCTGGATCTTGAGGAATGACTAGTCCTAATTTCCTGAGAAAGCACCAGATTGATTTCCCAAGTGGTTGTACAAGTTTACATTACCACCAGCAATGGGGGAGGGTTCCTCTTTCTCCGTGTCTTCTCCAGCATGTGTTGTCACATGAGATTTTTATTTTTTAGCTATTCTGATGGGGGTAAGGTAAAATCTCAGGGTTTTTTAATTTGCATCTCCCTCATTAGTAAGGATGTTGAAGATTTCTCTAAGAGTTTCTGTGCCATTTGATATTCCTCTATTGAGAATTCTCTGTTTAGCTCTGAACCCCACTTTTAAATTGGATGGCATGGTTTGTTGGTGATTAACTTCTTAAATTCTTCATATATTCTGGATATAAGCCCTCCCTCTGTCAGATACAGTTTTGGTGAAGATCCTTTCTCTACCCGTGGGCTCTGCAGGCCCATGCATGGAGAGGACCTAAACCCCCTGCTCAGATGTAGCCCATAAACTAGGTCTCTAAGTGTGTTTACTAGTATGTGATACAGGGACTCTCTCTGAGGTGAACTCATGGGCAGGCTCTCTGATCACTGCCCCTGAGGGGGGTGGGGGTGAGTGCAGCCTTGCCAGGCCACAGAGGAAGACAATGCATCCACTCCTAATGCGAACTGCTAGGCTAGGATCAGATAGAAATAGGGGAATGATCTCCCCTAACAGTAGACTAGGAGAGTGGCATAGGGAGAGAAGAGGAAGAGAGAGAGTGATTGGGAGGAGATAATGGAGTGGCACACAGCTGGGATAAAAAGTGAAAGAAAATGTATCAAATAATTAATAAAAATATTTAAAAACAAATACACAAAAAATCTATATTGTTTTTTTTTTTTTTTTTTTTTTTTGAAACAGAGTGTCTCTGGTTGTCCTGGAGTCACTTTGTAGACCAGGCTGTCCTTGAACACACAGATATCCTCATGCCATTAATTTAATCCTCATCCTTCATAAGTGCTGGCATTACAATTGTGCACCATTGAATCTGGCTCTAATAAGAAATCTTAAAGACAAAATGTTGACTACTGAGGTTGACACTTACTAGAGTTCTGGTTTTCTTCTCCCTGACATAATTCTTGATGGCCTCATTGTTTGGAGCAAACACTGGGTAAGCACCTGCAGCCTTGTTTGCATTTGCCTAATTGTATTGCTGCAAAGGCAGGCTAGAAAATGAAGGGAACCTCATTCCTAGACAGCTTGAAAAATGGTTTTTCAGTGAACATGTTACTTACAATGATGTTGCCTTAAAAGATGGAATAGATAAGCATCTGATCCAGTCACATGAGTATGTTTGGTGAGGAGTCACTTAGACCTCTTTGAGGATAAGCACCTGTGAAAAGAAGCCCCAGATTTCTAGTTAGCAAATTTTGGTACCATATGTGGTTCACTGATGACTATGGAAGTCCTGCTGGTTTCTTTGGCCAGTTAAAAGACTTCACTGAAAACATTTTATTTACCAAGGATGTTATTTCTGGATGCAAACTGACTAGGCTGGAAGGAACTTTGAAATGTTAGTTCAATCTTAATTCTTTCTCTTAATTTTATTTTCCATTTAGAGAAAATTTCATCTTATAAAAAATATATCATGGATCCAGCTACGAAATCCCTTTTAAATTCCTTTACCTTTTGTTACTTCTTTGCTTATCCTGAGAACCTTATGTCTACTATACTCCAGTGACCTGAATTTGGCTGCAAAATGCTTTGCTTTATAAAACTACAACTACAGACAATTTTACATAAAGAGTTAGATTTCTCTCTTTCTTTCTGTGTGTGTGAGAGAGAGAGGGTATAGAGGGAGAAGGAGAAAGAGAGGAAAGTAGAAAGAAGAGGGGCTGTTGGAGTTCAAAGCCTTGTGCAGATAGGGCAAGTAGCTATTGCTGAGACATTTCCCTGATTCGTTGACCACCTGCCCCCTTTAATTCTTCCCATTTTTGAAACAGAATCCTGTCATGAAGTCCAGGCTGTTCTCAAGGTTTCTGTGATCATCCTGTTTTAGCTTCCTGAGCTTTGGAACTACAGGCATGCCTGGATTCAAAGCTATTTACGGAAGCCAAAGCCAATTAGTGAGCCAAAGCCATTTAGGGGATGTGGAGAGCTGAGAGAATGCAATTGCCATTAGGAGATGGCGCCGGCATCCAGCCCCGGCCCTAAATGAACAAATAATACACCGCATGTGCAAGTTGCAAAAGCGCGCCAAGCCACTGTCCAGTCCAGGGCGTCACTGCCCAGCCCAGGGCATCATACAGGGCAATGGGCAAGCAGCCAACCAGCGGAGTACACGCCACCATAGGGTGTATTTAAGCAGCACCATTCTGGCGGTTGGGGTCTTCCTCTTTTCATTGTAATAAAAGCTTGCTGCTGAAGGATCCTGGTGTCCGTGTGCATTCTTGCTGGTGAGACAATTACGTGGGTCACATCTGGTGCCAAAACCCCGGGACGCCAGGCAGCCTTTGATCATGGGCCCTGAGGAGACCCCCTTGCTTGCGCTCATGGGGAGGATTCAGAACTGTGGCTTTAAGGTGAGTTCTGAGAGGCATGCCTGCTCTTAAAGAGATATGGCCCCATTTAATTGTCCCAGTTGCTCTTGTGTTTGTTCTGGTGGCCTAAAGATTTTTCTTTAGGTGTTCATTTTGTTTCCATAAAGACTGGTGCTAAAGTGCTTTGTCTCCGTGGGACATCATTAGATGGGCATAAATAAGCCGCAGTGCCCCCCTCCCTTTTTTGGTGTGCTGATGGGTACTGTTAGCCGGAAGTACATAAGCCGCAGTGCACTTCCTGTGTCAGTTTCTCTCGTAGATAAGGGAGCAACATGGGAGCTTCACATTCGGTGATCACGGCACTTCAGTCACTTTTAAAACAGCATGAATTAAAGCTTTCAAAAAGAACGTTGAAAGAGTTTATTATGGAAATTAATCGCATCGCTCCCTGGTTTGCATGTTCAGGGTCGCTGAGGCTTGCTTCCTGGGATAAGCTAGAAGGTGACCTACGGAGAAAGGAAGAAAATGGAAAGCTAAAAGTTGAAGCTAGGTCATTGTGGATTTTAGTAAAATCTTGCTTAGAAGATGAGAAATGCCGCTCATCTGTAGCAGCTGGCCAAGGGGTGTTAGAGAAACTACAAGACAGCATGTCAGAAACAGAACGGGATAAAAGGTTAGGGCCCTTAAGGAAAAAGAAAAAGACATCTCTAAGAAAAAAAGGCCCTTCTGTCGATGCTAAAGCCGCAGGAGCGAAAAAACAAGGGAAAGGATGCCCTAGGAGAGAAAGGTGAAAAAGGAAGTAGAAACCCAAAAAAGAAGCCTCTTTATTCAAATATTCTACCAGTGTTCATGCACTGGTAGAATATCCCCTTGTTAAAGAACCTGCTGAATCGATTAACAAATACGGGGTAGATGCTAATTTTGCGATCATGCAGCTTGAAAGACTTGCTAGCATGGCCATGACCCCAAATGATTGGCAAAATACCATCAAAGCTGCTTTCCCTAGTGTGGGACAGTACTTAGAATGGAAAGCCTTGTGGCATGATGCTTCCCAAACTCAGGCAAGGGCCAATGCCCATGCAGAAGACAATCAGCGGCAATGGACCTTTGATTTGCTAATGGGGCAAGGCCAGTTTGTTCATAATCAGACAAATTATGATTGGGGGGCATATGGTCAGATCTCTGCTGCCGCTATTAAAGCATGGAAAGCCCTTTCAAAGAAGGGCAAGGCTGGAGGACACCTGACAAAGATTATACAAGGCCCTCAGGAGCCATTCACAGATTTTGCGGCCAGAATGACAGAAGCAGCAGGTAGAATATTTGGAGATCCGGAGCGAGTTATAGAACAGCTGGTATATGAAAATGCTTCCCCAGAATGTAAGACAGTCATTACCCCTAGAAGGAACAAAGGGCTAACAGATTTATAAAAGTTTGCCGAGGACTCGAAGGCCCGCTTACCAATGCCAGCCTGGCGGCAGCCATAATACATAGCAAGAATCGCCCAAGTTCTGAAAACAATAAAGTTTGTTTTAATTGTGGCAAAATGGGCCATTTTAAAAGAGACTGTCCTGTGTCTGTGCAAAAGAAAGTTCCTGGATTTTGCCCTAAGTGTAGAAAAGGCAATCACTGGGCTAATGAATGCCGTTCAGTTAGAGATATTCAGGGAAAACTTATCCTGCATGAAACCCCCCCTAATGAGAGGAATGAGAATATTCCAAAAAATGGGTCTCAAGGCCCCAGGTCTAAGGGCCCCAAAAAATATGGGACACAGGCAGACAACAGGAGGGTTTATCCAGCTGTAGAGCAACAAGAGGATCAGCAGGGTTGGACCTCCATTCCGCCTCCCAATTCTTATTAATGCCACACATGGGGATGCGACCTGTCCCAGTGGAGTTTGAAGGCCCTCTGCCTGAGGGAAGTGTCGGTCTTATTTTGGGTCGCTCCTCTCTCACTCTAAAAGGACTTATGGTCCATCCTGGAATATTAGATCAGGATTTTACGGGACAGCTCCAGGTGCTTTGTTCCTGCCCCCAAGGCATATTTTCTATTTCTCCTAGAGATAGGATTGCTCAATTAGTCCTCCTCCCAAGCATTCATGACTGTTTTCCATCTACCAGAACACCAAGGACTCGCAAAAGGACTCGGTTCCACAGGAACATATTTTGCTCATTTGGTAGTTGATCTTAAAACTAGACCTACCCTACAAATACAAATAGAAGGAAAAAGTTTTACTGGTATTTTGGACACAGGGGCTGATAAAAGCATTATCTCTTCCACCTGGTGGCCTAAGGCATGGCCTGTTACACAATCATCCCACTCCTTACAAGGGTTGGGATATGAGGCCAGCCCTGCAGTTAGTTCACGATCTTTGATGTGGCAAGCACTAGAAGGTCAAACAGGAAGTTTCATACCATATGTTCTTCCTCTCCCTGTCAATCTCTGGGGAAGAGATATTTTGCAAGATTTAGGATTGGCATTGACCAATGAGTACTCTCAACAAGCGGTTGATATAATGAAAAGGATGGGTTATAAGGAAGGAAAAGGCCTTGGTAGACAGGAACAAGGGAGATTACACCCGATTTCACAGGAAGGTAATACAGGGAAACAAGGCCTGGGTTTTCATTAGCTGCCATTAAGGGTTCCATGCCCATATGTTGGCTCACAGAGGAAGCCGTATGGGTTCCTCAATGGCCCCTTTCCTCTGAAAAGCTGGAAGCTGCTACAAGGCTGGTTAAAGAACAGGTACACCTTGGTCATTTGGAACCATCTACTTCCCCCTGGAATACACCCATTTTTGTTATAAAAAAGAAATCAGGAAAATGGAGGCTTCTCCATGATTTAAGGGCTATTAAAGCACAGATGCAATTATTTGGAACAGTGCAATGAGGCTTGCCTCTGCTTTCAGCCCTGCCTAAGCAATGGAGAATTATAATAATAGACATCAAGGATTGTTTTTTTCTCCATTCCATTGTGCCCATGAGACAGACAGAGATTTGCCTTTACCCTACCTGCTCTTAATCAACATGAGCCAGACAAAAGATATCAATGGATAGTTTTACCTCAAGGCATGGCTAATAATAGCCCCACCATGTGTCAATTGTATGTGCAGATGGCTCTTGAACCAGTTAGACAGCAATTTCCTTCCTTGTTACTGATTCACTATATGGATGATATTCTCTTGTGCCATGAGGAGTTAGCCATCTTGCAAGATGCGTATCCTTTGTTGCAAAAAACCCTGCAACAATGGGGATTGCATATTGCCACTGAAAAGGTCCAAATTTCAGAAGTGGGTTCCTTTCTAGGGACTGTTATTTATCCAGAACAAATAGTTCCTCAGAAAATAAAAATTCGCAGAGACCATTTGCATACCTTAAATGATTTTCAAAAATTATTAGGTGATATAATTTGGCTTAGGCCATTTTTAAAGATTCCTTCTGCTGAATTAAAACCCCTATTTGATATTTTGGAAGGGGATGCTCATATTTCTTCACCCAGAGCCTTAACACCAGCTGCAAGCCACGCCCTGCAAGTGGCGTCAACCTAGGGTAGCTCCCTCTTGTTTGTGGGAAGATGATAATGTGATGCCACCTTGGTCTGACTGTCAGTCACCCATTACTCCTTGGGCTGACAAAAATAAAACCTTTACCTTCTCTCCCAATATGCTGGTGGATCCTACCGAGGGCTGGGTTATGAAGCAAGGATTGTTTATACAGGACAGGAGAATGGATCCTTTCCATAAGTGGGTGCTTTGTGGAGTAAATGGAAGCTGTACTGATCTTAATCCACTTGGATTCCTAAAGGGAGCAGTGATGGAAAAATCTATTGTCAATGGGGTCATCAATGGCACCTTTATTTGGGCACCTGGAGAGAGCAGGACTTACATAAATGAATCAGAAGAGATTACAAAATTTAATTTCATCATCATTAATCAAACAGTGATCCCACCTAGTCCTGTGTGTGTCCATCCTCCATTTTTGTTTGTCCTGTCTAATTCCTCCTTTAAGGAGTGCACCAGTGAGACATGCTGGATGTCACAATGTTGGGATGCCAGACGTTACGCTCATGCCTTGGTTGTTAGAGTCCCGCAGTGGATTCCGGTCCCAGTGGAGACTCCATCCACCCTCTCCCTGTTTAGACAGAAGAGAGATTTTGGCATCAATGCAGCCGTTGTTACTGCCATTGCTGTCAGTGCAGCTGCTGCCACTGTAGCCAGCTTGGCAATGGCAAATTCAGTCCAAACAAGCACAACTATAAATCAATTGTCAGCAGGTGTGGCTGAAGCCATGAACCTTCATGTATCTGCGAGCGCACAATTAAAAGGTGGATTGATGATTCTTAACCAGCGTCTGGATCTTGTGGAAGAAAGAATAGATATTTTATTTCAATTGGCTCAATTAGGATGTGAAAGAAAAATAGGAGCACTCTGTATTACCAGTGTACAATATGAAAATCTTACCTGAGCCACTAATTTGTCCAGGAAATTGTCCCTATATCTTGCAGGAAACTGGTCAGAAGGATTTGAAGAAATGCTTGAAGAGCTAAGGGTGGCGGTGGTGACCATTAATTCTACTCGAGTGGATTTATCGCTCACAGATGGCTTATTATCCTGGGATTCTTCCACCTTTTCTTATTTTAAGGAATGGGTGGGCGTTGGAATGTTTGGTGCAGCCCTATGTTGTGGCTTAGTGTTCTTACTTTGGTTGGTCTGCAAGCTCAAAGCCCAATAACAACATGACAAGGTCGTGATCACACAAGCACTGTGGCCTTGGAGCAAGGATCATCTCCCAAAATTTGGTTATCCATGTTAAAAAATTAAAACAGACTGTGACACTCAGTCGATGCACCTCAGGGGTTTTACCCATTGCACTGAGTCGATGAGTGATCCAAGTCACAATGTTGCCTTTGCCTAAGCGGCTATGGTACCTAGATAGGAGGATGACAGCCCTTGCACTCCCTGGAATTTTATTCCATTGCACGGGAATGGGTGTCACCTCCATTTTTAATCTTCTCCCTTAGCCCCTGCACCCAGAGGACTTGTCTCCATTGCACCTGGTGGGGTAAGGGAGTAATCTAAAGCTCTTGATCGCTTACTCCCCAAAGAAGGAGTTTGTTTGATCGAGCTTAGGGCTTTCTTGTGCCGTGCTTACAAGGCTTTGAGGCAGTTTTCATTTATTAAAACAAAAAGGGGGAAATGTGGAGAGCCGAGAGAATGCAATCGCCGTTACGAGATGGCTCTGGCATCCGGCCCCAGCCCTAATGAATGAATAATAGACCGCATGTGCAAGTTGCAAAAAGCGCGCCAAGCCACTGTCCAGCCCAGGACATCACTGCCCAGCCCAGGGCATCATACAGGGCAATGGGCAAGCAGCCAACCAGCGGAGTACACGCTGCCTTAGGGTGTATTTAAGCAGCACCATTCTGGCGGTTGGGGTCTTCCTCTTTTCATTGTAATAAAAGCTTGCTGTAGAAGGATCCTTATGTCCGTGTGCGTTCTTGCTGGCGAGACAATTACGCAGGTCACAAGGGGAGCCAATGACAATTAGTGGCAAAGTTACCAAAAACCACACTAGGACCCTAGGTCAGGGATGATAGATTTAGGTGAGAACATCTGCTCATCAGTCTTGGATCATCCTTGAGATATCTTAAGGAAACATTCTTGAGATATCTTGCAGGAGATATCCCAAACCATAAAACAGTTTTGCAATCCTCTGCAGCAGTAAATTAGTAAGAGTTAAGTCAGAATGACAAATTATGGGAGTAAGCATGACTTGTTTTTAAAGGGTCTCAAGGAGTCCCTCAAGATGTGAGGAGTAAGGTGAAGGAGTCTAGTAATTGGAATTCTTCTTCTTGGCCTTGGCAGATACTTGTCTTATCAATACTTCCATTGCTCAGAGATTGTCCTTGGCACTCAGTCTCTGCAGGTGGGGTTCTTTGAGACTGAGAAGTATATAGCAAGCTCCCTGCACCCTTGGGAACCAGACAGCAAACTTTGTATAACCTTGAGTTAATTCTGCATACCTTGCCAGGTGGCACACATGTGTTGCTACTGTGAAAAAAAAATGCTTGTACCCTTTGCTTTATAAGTGTTGTTTGCACATTCAGTAAATTGAGACTTGATCAGGAATCTGTCTTGCCTCCATTATTCACATCTCTGTCTCCCAATTTCCCTCTTTCAGGTGGATCCTGTTCAGCTAGCCTGTGGAATGGGTCAGTTGGTGCCCAAAAAAGGGACCTTGAAAAAGAGGGGCAAAAGTGAGAAACACTGGTTTTTGGAGCCTCAGATGCCTAAGTAAAAACAGTGCTTCATGATACTGCCCATCACACAGAGGAAGACAAGTTAGGCAGGCAGCTCAATCATTGGGCTGAGCAGTAGCAGGGAGTTATTTATGGGACTTTAATGTCAGTGTTTAAATAAATAGGACAAATTGGGTGAAATGCCCTTATACACTTTAGTTTGTAAATGAAGTATGTTCCTTCTTCCCTGTTGAAGGTATGTAAGTAAAAAGAAAAAGTACTTCTAAGGTTATTTCAAATGTTCATAAAGGAGCCCAAACAACTTTGTGTAATTTGAGAGCCAAAAATAATTTAAGAGCTAAATAGGGAGGATGAAAGGGTGTCAGAGGAAGAAACTGCCAAGTCTCATAATTCAGATTGGCAACCTGTGCCCTCTGCCCACCCCGTTTCCCCCATGGCTTTCCCTGCCACCCGTGCAGGAGATACATGACCATTGAAGGAAGATATTACTGTTTTTCAAGAGAAAGTCCAATTAGAAAGGAAACAAGTTCAGTTATTAAGAGAATTAGGAAAATTAAAATAAAATCAATAGTAATAATAATAATAAGAACAGTAATACAAAATAATAATAACCAAAATAAAATTGGATTGTTTGCACTGGTAAATTTTAAAGTTGGTTTTACTTTTTAAAATTATAAATGTGCTTTATGATTTCACTCCTAAAGAGCTTGCTTTGTTTTAATATTACAAAAACAGGTTTTAAAAAATATGTAAATGTTTAAAAAGCAGGTACTGCTATTGTTCTTTTCTTTGTCTACGTTTTTTTTTTTTTTTTTTTTTTTTTTTTTGTGTGTGTGTGTGTGTGTGCTGGCTTTCTGCTTTCATTTCTGGTTTTGGTTTTCTCTCGAAGTCTGGGGAACCTTGGAGAGTTTGCAGTCTGTTCAAGGGAATATGAAGGATGCTCCAATTCCCTGGGTGGTGGCTTATAAAAGCTCTACTTTTTTTGGCACCAGGAGAAAGGGTCCAGGAGATGTTATTTTGTGTGATAATAGGGCTGCTGGAGTCTTCTCTCCATGTCTAAGCTGAGGAGAAGGCCATGGGTGCTCTGCTCTTTCTGGTATCTGTGTGTGTGGAGGGGGACCAAGAAGGGGTCCACTCCTCTGGAATTTGTGGTACTAGTGTCTGGTAGAGGCTGGTCAAGCCCTGGTATTTGAGTATTCTGGTTATTCCAAGGTGACTATGTCATTTCTATGTTCGTTAGCTATGTCTCTTTGTGTGTATATGTTTATTTGTGGACAAATAGATAATATTTTTAAATCTGGCTGATTATATTAATATTTTAGGCATAAATTAATATTTTTAGACATGATGCAGTTTGACTCAACACCTCTGAGATTGGTCCTGGACCATCAGAGTTAAATTTTATAATACATTTTAAATTTTTCAGGTATTTGAAAAAATAACCCTTGGTCAGTCTAACAACAAACTTAAATCAGTTGCTTAAAACTTTGGGTGAGGTCAAAAGACCTTGGTATTAATTTTATTAATTTTGAAAAGTAAAATCAAGCCATGATGTTTGAGCCAATTAAAAAAAACTGCAGTTATTATAATATATCATGTACAAAAATTTTTTTTTGAAATACATTCTTCACTTGAAGAGGCTGGATATCACCTGCCATCAGTGACAGCTAAATACCACCTGAGATACAGCTGGACAGAGAGAGAGACAGGGTGACACAGGGAATCTACATACTGATTTAATGGGTGTCAGGTTAACACTTACATAGGCAAAAGTGTGCAAGCAGTTTCTCAGGCAGGCAATTTTACTTAGCCAAAACATGAGAGATCTCACTCCAGGTTGCACAAAGTTTGCAGTCTGTTTCCCAAGGTTGCAGGGAGCTTGCTATCTACTTCTCAGGCTCAGAGTACCCCGGCTGCAGAGACTGACTGCCAAGAACAGTCTCTGAGAAATGGAATGATGTATAAGACCCACATCTGACAAGGCCAAGAGGCAGAATTCCAATTAACAGACTCCTTCATTAAGGGTTAAGGATTTCATTAGCTTCTTTGTTTCAATTATTAATATTTGCCCCTGGTTTCCACAAGAAGGCACTATTGAGGTAATATACTGGCGGTAAGTTGGAAATTGTCTGAAAAATATTTATGATTCTTCTGGTCCACAAAAGTTGTCTGTCCAGACATTTTATTACTGGAATTTGATTAATGATATCCTTCAGGTCAGACATTCCCAACATGACTTGGCTGAGGTAGATTCTCAAACTGAAAAGTTTTTCAAAAGGTATTCTAGAGGCAGTCCTAAATTCCTTGAAGTAGGTAGGGACAAAGCTGCACTACCCCAACATTCCCAAGCTCCCTCCCTCGACTCCATCTCTATACCTATGCAAGAATCACAGGCTCCAGTCCTAGTTCAGACAGCAGGCAATTTCCTTTACCCCTCTCTTACAACTGTTCACTTACAGACACTCGATGGTCCTAATGACCTAACTTTCCCTGAAAAGGCCATTTCTCTTGAGTAAAAAGCTGCCAGATACCTTAATCTAGACTGGCAACCCCTCCTGTCTTTCCTGGCTCTGCCAGCTGCCCCATTTTTATGGACTCCATATATTAAAGTTCCTCCTTTCTGTGTACCAGCCTTACCTTTTGATTCTGACATAGAGGATGCAGCTCAGTACACTAAAACTAAACTCAGTCAGGAGTTCAAATCCCTCAGGGAAACAGCTTCAAAAGAAAAGAGAGCATTTAACACATCTTTAAAAACTGCAAGAAGTTGTCTTCTTTACCAATGAGTTCTATGGCCTCCCCCACTCTTTTTTCTAATTGATTTAATGTGTCTGGTTTTATGTTGAGGTCTTTGATCCACTGGAAGTTTAGTTTTGTGCAGTCTGATAAGTATGGATCTATTTGCATTTTTCTACATGCAAATAGATCATGCATGTAGACCAGCATTTTAGACCAGCACCATTTCTTGAAGATGCTATCTTATTACATTGTATGATTTTGGCATCTTTGTCAAAGATCAGGTGTCCATAAGTGTGTGTGTGTGTGGGTTATTTCTGCTTTTTCTGTTCAGTCCATTTGATCCACCCTGTTTCTATGCCAGTACCATGCAGTTTTTATTACTTTTGTTCTATAATACAGCTTAAGATCTTGGAAGGAGATACCTCCAGAAGACCTGTTATTGTAGAGGATTGTTTTAGCAATTCTGGGTTTTTTGTTATTCCATAGGACATTGAGAATTTATCTTTCCAGGTCTGCAAAAAAAAATATGTTGGTAATTTGATGGGAAATGGTTGAATCTGTTCATTGCTTTTGGTAAGATGGCCATTTTTACTATTTTAATCCTGCCAAGCCATGAGCATGGGAGATCTTTCCATTTTCTGATCTCTTCCTCTAATTCTTTCATCAGAGACTTAAATTTTTTTTTCAATCAAGTCTTTTGACTTGCTTGGTTATGTCATTTGTGGCTATTGTGAAGGGTGTTGTTTTCCTAATTTCTTTCTCAGCCATTTTATCTTTTGTATACAGGAGGGCTACTGAATTTTTTGAGATATTTGTTATCCAGCCACTTTGGTTAAGGTGTTTATCAGCTGTAGGAGTTACCTGGTAGGATTTTTGGGGTCCCTCATGTAAACTATCATATCATCCAAGACGTTAAACATGAATGGATGTTTGATTTTGTCAAATATTTTTAATCATCTAAGGAGATTATCATGTGTATTTTTTTTTCATTCAGTTTGTTATTATGGTAGATCACATTGATGGATTTCCTTACATTGAACCACCCTTGCATGCCTGGGATGAGGCCTACTGGGTCATAGTGGATGATATCTATGGTGTGATCTTGTATTCGGTTTGCAAGTATTTTGTCGAGTATTTTCACATCAATGTTCATAAGGAGATTGTCCTGAAACTCTCTTTCTTTGTTGGGTGTTTACATTCTGAAGTGACTGTGGATCCAAGAATTAGTTTGGAGGGGCAAGATGGCGGCGCTGGGAGGACTCTCATTCTGAGCAGCAGCAGCAGCAGGATCAGCACAGTGACCAGTAATCAGAACTCGTGGCCATAAAACACAGTCTTTCTGTTTCCCAGGTGAGCTGATACCCCATGGTGGGGGATTCAATCAGCTTTTAACTCACTGGGCTAACCCGAGGAAGAGATCCCGTTTCCGCCAGACACTTGGCTGCCGGCCGCCATCCCCTGCCAGAGCCCAGAGCCACATGCCAGTGTCTCTGGTCACAATCCCAGACTGAACCATGTGCACCACATTATCAGAGACTGTAATTTTCAGTCGAAAGATAACCCCAGGGTACAGATAACCCCAGGGTACAGGAAACGATTGGGACCTGCCTTAGGTCACCCAGACATCCCCTGGAAATAACTCGGGTTCCATGGACACCCCAGGAGCCAGCCCAGAGCCAGAGCCGGGGACCCAGGCTCAGGCACCACAGAGCTCTGCCAGATTTGCTGCCTGAGATAGAACCGTGGGCACCAGGGCAACAGCGAATGAGTTTCACTGTCCAGTACAAACACACAGGGAGGGAAATGGCTGGTCTGATCTCAGAGCACTCAGCCTACGCCCTCAGCCTGAAAAGGTCCCCGGAAAATTACACAGCTTAGGGAGGCATGCAGGCTCCCAAAGGCCACAAAGGCAGACCCAGGCCATTTCTGCCACCAGACAGCTGGCAGAGACTGAGCCTCCATCACTAACCTGTGCTCCAGGCACAGGCAGTTTCTGTGGCCAGTCAGCTGGCGGACACTGAGCAGTGTGCACCAGGGCCAAAAAGACACTGGGAATCCATGTCTCCAGAGAATCCACAGGGAAGGAAGGAAACTGTACTGACTTAAATCACCCAATCCTTCCCTAGAAAAAGTCTAGCAGACCAGTGGGGCCGAGACGCCCTCACTCAGCTGTGCTCCAGACACAAGCACAAACAGTTGCTGCACACCTGATGTCCAACTGGGTCACAGCAGCTGATCATTAAATTTACAACAAGAAACCCAGAAACAGGGCAGCTGCCCTCAGGACTTCCCTGGGTGAGAGGAGAACCCTCTCGACTAACAAAGACCACAGTTACCACTCAGGTCTATATCCCTGAGGTGAGCAACTCATGAAAAAAAACACCAGCCATCCAGGGACTATACCCAAAAAGCTGAGAAGACATCCTTCAGGAAAAAACAGCTTTCTGCAAACAGGATTCTCTCCATCACAGGATCCCCAGGAACCACCAGAAAATAACCCCAAACACCTAAGATAGCACAATGGGTAGAGGCCAGCGTAAAAGCTCAAGCAACAAAAGGCAGAGCAATATGGCATCTCCAGAACCCAGTTACCTAGGGGCAAGTAACCCTGGACACCCCAGCATAACTGAAATCCAAAAAGATGACATAACAACTAAGCTCATGAAGATGATAACAGAGGAAACAAATAAGATACATAAAGGCATAGAGGAAGATAAACTCAAACAGAATATTGCCATCCATAAAGAAATAGAAGAAGCTGCAGCCAAACAGTTTATGTCCTTTAGAAAGGAAATGCTTAAAGCACTGAATGAAATAAAAGAAACAGAGTTGAAGGAACTAAAAGAAAAACGGGGAAGTACAATCAGACAGGTAAAGGAAGTAAACAAAACAACTCAAGACATGAAGATAGAATTGGAAAAATTAAAGAAAACACAAATGGAAGAAATAATGGAAAGGAAGAATCTAGGGAAGAAAACAGGAACTACAGAGGCAAGCATAAACAACAGACTACAAGAGATGGAAGAAAGAATCTCAGGTGTAGAAGATACAATGGAAGAAATCAATGTATCTGTCAAAGAAAATGTTAAATCCAAAAAATTCCTGACAGAGACCGTCCAAGAAATCCAAGACAATATGAAAAGACAAAACCTAAGAATAATGGGTATAGAGGAAAAAGAAGACTCCCTTCTCCAAGGCCCAGAAAATATTTTCAACAAAATCATTGAAGAAAATTTCCCCAAGCTAAAGGAGAGGACAATTAGAATACATGAGGCCTACAGAACACCCAACAAATTTAACCAGAAAAGAAAATCCTCCAGCCACATAATAATCAAAGCAGTAAGTATACAGAACAAAGAAAAAATACTAAAAGTTACAAGGGAAAAAGGTCAAATAACATATAATGGCAAACCCATGAGAATCACACCTGACTTTTCAACAGAGACTATGAAAGCCAGAAGGGCCTGGACAGATATCATGCAGACCCTAAGAGAACACAGATGTCAGCCCAGGCTACTATACCCCACAAAACTCTCAGTCCTCATAGATGGAGAAAACAAGATATTCAATGACAAAAACAAATTTCAACAATACCTACAAACAAATCCAGCATTACAGAAGACACTAGAAGGGAAAATACAAACCAGGAAAACTAGCTACATTCAAGAAAACACAGGAAATAAATAACCTCACTTCAGTAAAACAAAAAGCAACCAAGCACACAACCTGATGATCACAGCCAATATCAAAATCAAGGGATCTAACAGCCACTGGTCATTAATATCTCTCAACATCAATGAACTCAAATCTCCAATAAAAAAAAAAAACACAGATTAACAGAATGGATATGTAAACTAAACCCAGCAATCTGTTGCATACAAGAAACACACCTAAGACACAAAGATAGACATTACCTGAGGGTAAAGGGTTGGAAGACAACTTTCCAAGCAAACAGACCCAAGAAGCAAGCAGGAGTAGCCATTCTAATATCTGATAAAATAGACTTTCAACCAAAATTAATCAAAAGAGATGGGGAAGGACACTTCATACTCATCAAGGGAAAATTCCACCAGGAAGACATCACAATCCTGAACATCTATGCCCCAAATACAAGGGCACCCACATTTGTGAAAGAAACATTGATAAACCTTAAACCACCTATAGATCCCCACACATTAATAGTGGGAGACTTCAACACCCCACTCTCAACAAAGGACAGGTCAAAAAAACAGAAATTACACCAAGAAACAATGTCACTGACAGAGGTCATGAATCAAATGGACCTAACAGACATTTACAGAACCTTACACCCAAACACAAAAGAATTTACCTTCTTCTCAGCACCTCATGGAACCTTCTCCAAAATAGACCATATAGTGGGTCACAAAGCAAGCCTCAACAGATACAAGAAGATTGAAATAATCTCTTCTATCCTGTCTGATCATGGAATAAAGCTGGACCTCAACAATAACAGAAATAGCAAAAAGCCTACACACACATGGAAACTGAACAACTTGTTACTAAATGACAGCTGGGTCAGGGAAGAAATAAATAAAGAAAGTCTTTCTAGAAATCAATGAAAATGAAGACACAACATACCCAAACTTGTGGGACACAATAAAAGCAGTGCTAAGAGGAAAGTTCATAGCACTAAGTGCCTTCAAGAAGCAATTCAAGACAGCTCATTCAAGCACCTTAATGGCTCACTTAAAAACCCTAGAAAAAGAAGAAGCAGACACACCAAGAAGGAGCAGACGGCTGGAAATAATCAAACTCAGGGCTGAAATCAATCAATTAGAAACAAATAAAACAATTCAAAGAATCAATGGAACCAAGAGCTGGTTCTTTGAGAAAATCAACAAGATAGACAAACCCTTAGCCAAGCTAACTAAAAGGCAGCAAGACACCATCCAAATCAACAAAATCAGAAATGAAAAGGGGGACATAACTACAGACACTGAGGAAATCCAAGCAATCATTAGGACTTGCTTCAAAAGTCTATAGGCCACAAAATTTGAAAATCTAAATGAAATGGACAATTTTCTTGATCGATTTGACTTACCAAAGCTGAATCAGGACCAGGTAAATCAACTAAATAGACCTATATCCCCCAAAGAAATAGAAGCGGTCATCAAAAGTCTCCCATCCAAAAAAAAGCCCAGGACCAGATGGCTTCAGCGCAGAATTCTACCAGACCTTCAAAGAAGAGCTAACACCAATTCTCTTCAAACTATTCCACAAAATAGAAACAGAAGGAACATTACCAAACTCCTTCTATGAAGCCACAGTCGCCTTGGTACCTAAACCTCACAAAGACTCAACAAAGAAAGAGAATTTCAGGCCAATCTCCCTTATGAACATTGATGCAAAAATATTTAATAAAATACTTGCAAACTGAATCCAAGAACACATCAAAGATATTATTCACCATGACCACGTAGGCTTCATCCCAGGTATGCAGGGGTGGTTCAATACATGGAAATCCATCAATGTAATCCACCATATTAACAAAATGAAAGAAAAAAAAAACATGATAATCTCCCTAGATGCTGAAAAAGCATCTAGGCCAAAGCCATTCAATGGAAAAAAGATAGCATCTTCAACAAATGGTGCTGGGCCAACTGGATGTCTACATGTAGAAAAATGAAAATAGATACATACTTATCACCCTGCACAAAACTGAAGTCCAAGTGGATCAAAGACCTCAACATAAAACCAGAAACATTAAATTGGCTAGAAAAAAAAGTGGGAAATACCATAGAACTCATTGGTACAGGAGACAACTTCCTGAACAGAACACCAACAGCACAGGCTCTAAGAGCAACAATCAATAAATGGGACCTTATGAAACTGAAGAGCTTCTGCACATCAAAGGACACAATCATCAAAACAAAGCGACCACCTACAGATTGAGAAAGAATCTTCACCAACCCTTTATCTGACAGAGGACTCATATCCAGTATATATAAAGAACTAAAGAAGCTGAAAAGCAGCAAACCGAGTAATCCACTTATAAAATGGGGAAGAGAGCTAAACAGAGAATTCTCTGTAGAGGAATGGCAGAGAAGCACTTAAAGAAATGCTCAGCCTCACTAGCCATTAGGGAAATGTAAAAAACAACCCTGAGATTTCACCTTACACCCATGAGAATGGCCAAGATCAAAAACTCAAGTGACAACACATGCTGGAGAGGTTGTGGAGAAAGGGGAACCCTTCTCCACTGCTGGTGGGAATGTAAACTTGTACAACCACTCTGGCAATCAATCTGGCACTTTCTCAGACAACTAGAAATAGTGCTTCCCCAAGATCCAGCCATACCACTCCTGGGCATATATCCAAAAGAGGCTCAAGTACACAAAAAGGACATTTGCTCAACCCTGTTTGTAGCAGCTTTATTTGTAATAGCCAGAAGCTGGAAACAACCCAGATGCCCCTCAACTGAAGAATGGATGCAGAAATTGTGGTACATCTACACAATGGAATATTACTCAGCAATGAAAAATAAGGAAATCATGAAATTTGCAGGTAAATGGTGGGATCTGGAAAGGATCATCCTGAGTGAGTTGTCCCAGAAGCAAAAAGACACACATGGTATATACTCACTCATAGAGACATACAACATAGGACCAACCCACTAAAACCTGTGCATCTAAAGACACTAAGCAAGAGAGAGGACCCTAACTAAAATGCCCAATCCCCATCCGGAAAGGCAAAGAGGATGGACATCGGATGAAGAAGAAAACAGGAAAAAATCTAGGAACCTGCCACATAGGGCCTCTGAAAGCCTCTGCCCTACAGACTCTCAATGCAGATGCTGAGCCTAATGGGCAACTGTTGGGCAGAGTGAATGGAATTTTAAGTAAGAACTGGGAAATAGTAAGAGCTGGAGGAGACTCATACTCCAACCAAGGACTATTCATAGAGATAACCCAGAACCCCTGCACAGATGTAGCCCAGGGCAGTTCAGAGTCCAATTGGGTTACATAGTAATGTGAAGAGGGACTGCCTCTGACATAATCTGATTGGCCTGCTCTTTGATCACCTCGCCTTGGGGGGGAGCAGCCTTACCAGGCCATAGTAGAGGACAGTGAAGCAACTTTTGATGTGAACTGATAGACTAAGATCAGAAAGGAGAGGAGAACTTCCACTATCAGTGGACTTGGGGAGTGGCATGCATGCAGAAGGATGAGGGAGGGTGGGATTGAGAGGGGAGGAGGGAGGGTCTTATGGGGGGATGCAGAATGAATAAAGTGTAATTGATGAAAAATTAAAAAATAGAGAAAAAAAAAGAATTAGTTTGGTAGTGCTCCTGAAAGGGTTAGGCTAACTTTGTAACCTATATGTCTTCTAAAGCCTATAGTTTTGAGTTTTAGGTCCAGGTTAAGCTAAAGCCTCTTAGTACCTTTCCAGAGAGTGAAGAAATGTGACCCTATCCGTGAGGACAGATATAAAAAAAGGGCAAGCAAGCAATGACCTTCACTCACCAAAAGAAGGACCAGACCCTTGTCCTTGAGATAGTGTTTCTTAGCAATGAACCTAGACTTCTTCTGATTAGCTTTTGACCTCCAGCCAAGAGCCCGCAGCCCTAATTTTCAAGGATGAGCTAACCACCCCCACCTTCATTTGCAGCTGCATCCACACTTGGCAGTACTGGCCAAGCTTGAACACCTAAGACTAACCAATTATCTTACTTTATAGCTTCCTCATCCAATCCTAAATTGCCAAAACTAGAACTTCAAATCTCCAGCAATTTTTCTTTTAAAAACCTAAAGGCCTTTGTCTCCCCGTGCCACTCTTTGCTGACCAGCAGGGGTGACCCCATTGTACAATGGTTAATAAACCTCTTGCTTTTGCAACTAGTCTTGGTCGGGGGAGTTTTGGGAAGGGTGCGATTGAACTCCTGAGCTCTGAGACCCCAGGTCTTACACTCCTTCTGTTCCTGATTTGTAGAATATTTTGTAGAGAACTGGAGTTAGGTCTTCTTTGACATTCTTGTAAAATCTGCACTAAAATCATCTGGCCCTGCCCTTCTTTTGAATGGGCAACTTTAGATGACAGCTTCTATTTCCTTGGGGTATATAGCATTATTTAATTGATTTACCTGGTCTTGATTCAGTTTTGGTTGAGTGGAATCGATCAAGAAAATTGTCTATTTCATTTAGATTTTCAAATTTTGTGGCATATAGAGATTTGAACTTCCTGAACAGAACACAAACAGCACAGGCTCTAAGAACAACAATCAATAAAGTGGACCTCATGAAACTGCAAAGCTTTTGTAAAGCAAAGGACACTGTCATCAAAACAAAAGGAAAGCCTACAGATTCGAAAAGATTCTTCACCAACCTTTTTGCTGACAGAGTGCTACTATACAGTATATATAATGAAATAAAGGAGCTGAAAAGAAGCAAACCATGTAATCTATTTGAAAACTGGGGCACAGAGCTCAACAGAGAATTCTCTGCAGAGGAATATAGAATGGCAAAGAAATGCTCAATGTCATTAGCCATCAGGGAAATGCAAATCAAACAGACCCTGAGATTTCACCTTACACTTATCAGAATGGCCAAGATGAAAAACTCAAGTGACAACACATGCTGGAGAGGTTGTGGAGAAAGGGGAACCATCCTCCACTGCTGATTGGAATGTAAACTTGATCAACCACTCTGGTAATGAAACTATCTTTTTCTCAGACAACTAGGAATAGTGCTTTCTCAAGATCCAGCCATACTACTTCTAGACATATATCCAAAAGAGGCTCAATTACACATAAGGACATTTGCTCAACCATGTTTATAGCAGCTTTCTTTGTAATAGCCAGTACCTGGAAACAGGCTGGTTGCCCCTCAACTGAAGAATGTATGCAGAATTTGTGGTACATCTACACAATGGAGTATTACTCAGCAATGAAAAATAAGGAAATCATGAAATTTACAGGTAAATGGCGGGATCTGGAATCATCCTGAGTGAGACGTTCAAGAAGCATAAAGACACACACAGTCTATACTCATGCATTCAGAGATGTAATATAGGAAGAAACTTTTAAAAATTTTACTTCAAATGAAACTACACAAGAGAGAGGACCCTGACCAAAATGCTAACTCCCCATCCCAAAAAGCAAAGAGGAAGGACATCAGAAGAAGAAGAAAACAGGAAACAAACTAGAAAGCAGTCACAGAGGGCCTCTGAAAGGCTCTTCTCTACAGACTATCAGAGCAGATGCTGAGACTTATGGCCAAATTTTGGGCAGTGTTGATGGAATCATATGTAAGAAGTGGGAAATAGTAAGATCTGGAAAGGACTACAACTCCACAAGGAGAGCAACAGAACCAGAAATTTGAACACAGGGGTCTTCCCAGAGACTCATACTCCAATCAAGTACCATGCATGCAGATAATCTAGAACTACTGCACAGGTGTAGCACATGGCAGTTTTGTTGTCAACAGGGTTACATAGTAATGGGGAGAGGGACTGCTTTTACATAATATTATTGGCCTGCTCTTTAATCACCATCCCCTGAGGGGAGAGAAGTCTTACCAGGCCTCAAATGATGACAATCCATTCACTCCTGATGAGCTCTGATAGAATAAGATCAGAAGGATAGAGAGGAGGAACTTCCCTCTCAGTGGACTTGGGGAGGGGCATGTGTGAAGAAGGAGGTGAGAGGATGGGTTAGGGAGGGGAGGAGAGATGGACTTATGAGGGAATACAAAGTGAATAAAGTGTAATTAATTAAAAGAAATATAAAAATAAAAAAAAAGAACTGAGGGAAATGGATCTTGAATTGACCCAACCCCTAACTGAATCTGCCTCCCTCTCTTTCAAGACAAAGAACAAGGTTCCTACTAATCTGAAGGTTTTTCCTGTAACTCCTAGCAGAGAACAGGCTCCTGTCTACCCCCTGCCAAAGAGGTCCAGTCCAGCTTAGGCGCTGTAGTTGAAGGAGAGGATGAGGAGGGGAATCTTTCCTCTAGTGATGGGGCCTCTGCAGATGAAAATGAAATTTCTGCCACCTCAGCTGGGTAGTGGGATGGAACATATGAACAACAGTATTTCCACATTGGGTTTAGATTCATAAAAGAACTAAAAAATGAACTTTCACAATATGGGCCAGTTGCTCCCTGCACGCTGTCCATGAATGAAACTCTGAGTGCAAAGTGGCTGATACTCAATGATGGGTAAATTTGCTTCCTGATGTTTTATCAGGGGGCGATTTTGTCCTCTAGAAGTCAGCTTTTAAAGACACTGTGTTAAAAGTGTGCAGCCCTGATTTTTAAAATGGATAATGGTTATTAAAATGGATAATGATCCTGCTTACTCTGGAAAAACCTTTCAGGAATTTTGCCATCAATTACAAATTAAACACATCCCCAAGAAATATTCTTTATCATGCACTATTTGTTCTTAATTTCATAAACTTGGACACCTATGGTAAGTCCCCTGCTTATCACCTTTGGAGTCCTGAAACAAAAATTATGCCACAGTCATGTGGAAAGACCCCCTCACATACAAATTGAATGGTACAGACACATCTGGGGTTGAGGATCAGTGTGTCTCTTTGACACCAAGGAGGAAGCAGCCAGATGGCTGCCAGAAAGGCTAATAAAACAAATCAACTGCCCTCATCTAAACAGCAGAAAAAATAAAACCAGCCTGAGACAAACCATGGACTCCAGACATCCAGGTTGGTGAGCCCTAATGAGATCCTACTTCTTTTTTTTTTTTTGTATATATGAAATTACTTTGGATAATATTCCTGCAAGTGATAATGCAATGCCAGAATGTGATTACATACCAGAAGAACAATGTCCACCAACCCTATAAATATACTTGGAAAGTTTCTGGAGAAAATGGTGAGGTATATTATGCACAGTCACAAGTCACTTTGGATACCGAGTGGTACCCTGACATTTCCTTGTTGCCCTTGAGTCACTCTTCTCCTGTTAGCAATGGGAACATGCAAATGGATGTTTTTGCCTGCCCAGATTATAAAAGGATTAAGGGATGTGGAGGTGCTGGAGCCTTTTACTGTGCCTCCTAGGGATGTGAATCCTAGCTGTAATTGCCACATTCCTCTGCTGATAAGCCTATCTTGTCTTTATTTGATGATGGAAATGATACATGCTATATTATTTTAGACCTTGTTAATCATAACTTTTTAGCCCTGAATCATACATTTCTGAGATTACTGAGTTCTGTTGGCTTTGTTATGATGCTGCCCCTCCCTTTTATGAAGTCATTGCTGTCACTAAGGAAATCTACTCCTCTGACCATTGATTGTAAATCCAGATGGTCACAACAAGCTGAGGCTAGACTGACACTGCCTTCTGTTTCTGGCTTTGGGTTATGCATAGGCAATAGTATTCCTCAGAAATACAGATATCTTGTAATGGAACCATTAAACAGTCAAGCCACCTTTCCAATTATATCCTCCCAGGCAACAATAGCTGATGGAATTGCAGTGATGGCATATATACACACCCCTCACCTCAAAAGCAATACTATGACCTTCTGTGCCATTTTCCCATTAGTTCCCCACATAACCTATTATTCTTGGGAAGATTTTGCCAGTTTTGGGACTCTATTAAAGACCATGCATTGCTCAGAACAAAAATAAAGGACATAATTGCTGTTACACCAACTGTCCTCCTTGTACTCTGAGATGCATGTGGTGGGACAGTATCACCTCTTTCATGCTCTCCAATAAGCATTACTCTGACCTTTGCCTGAAAACTGAGAAGGATGTTGAGAGATTGGAGATTGGCATTACCAATTGGAGAAGTCCCACCTCTCACTGTCTGAAGTTGTCCTACAAATTGAAGAGGACTAGACTTGCTTGTCTTCCAGCAAGGGGGACTCTGTGCTGCCCTGAAGGGAAGAGTGCTGCTTTATACTGGGATTCTAAGGCACAGCATGGCTAAGGTTAGGGAAGGCTTAGAAGAGAGAAAGAGATAGAGAGAACAAGAGGAAAGTTGGTTTCATAATTGGTTTTTTCAATGTCTCCCTGGATCACCAATCTTCTTCCTTCAATTGTGGGACACATTGGGAGTTTCCTTCTCCTCATATCTATTGGCCCATGGGACATTAAAAGACTTAACTAGCTTTATAACACAGCAAGTGATTCCCTGGCATCTAAACCCTTACAAGTTTATTATCACAGACTTGGTTTGGCTGACAGAGGCTTAGATGAGCCCCAGGGCAACTTCTGAGAGTCTATCTCAAGGGTCTTGACTGCCTGCATTTGGCTCTCATGAGAACATCATAAAACTCAGATAAATGCTTGCCTTATGTAGCTTGGGTACCTGTAAGGGGTACAAGATGAGGTAGGGCAGGGGGAAGGCCCAATTGCCAGTTTCTGAGTCCCCTGAAAACCAAACCTGATTGGATTGAGGTTGGTGTCTCATTACTCCTAAACACAAACTGCTGGGGATTCCCTCAGGTGTTGATGGGGTCTACTTCTCCTCCCAAAAATGATACCCAAAAAGGGTATAAAATGCCTTTGGAGGATCAGGTCAATACTTCCCCCTCTGTTTAATGCCCACCATCTGTTGGGGACTGTATGATGGCCCCAAGGAGAGTCTGCTCTGGGAAAGTGCACAAGGGACTTTCCCACAGAATTATGACCCCCCAGGAGATGGTCCTGAGAAGAGTCACAATGTGTTCCTGTGACAGGCTTATTGCAACTGCCAACAGGCTTATCTGATCTACTTCCCCTCCCCTCTGAAGCCTCTGGTATTTTCCCACCAGTTGTAGTGGTCTCTCCACCCCTGTTTCCCCATGTCCTCCAAACCTATAAAAAGCCTAAACTGTTTCAATAACTGTTTCAATAAAATGTTTCAACACCTGCACTAGGACCCCAGGTCATGGGTGATAGATTTATGTGAGAACATCTGCTCGTCAGTCTTGGAACATCCTTGAGATATCTTAAGGAAACATTCTTGAGGTAACTTGCAGGAGGTTCCTCAAACCATAAAACACCTTTGCTATCTTCTGCAGCAGTAATTAGCCTTCCCCCTTTTTCTGCCTTCTCTTATATAGTTGTGTAAAAATTTCCAATAAACAAGGCTTTGATTGGACAAACAGACTTAGACTCCCTCCTTGTGTCTCTGTGTCCTAACCATTCTTTCCCCATACACATACCTAGCCCCCCATTTTAAAAGCCATTGAACACCTGCGGGTCCGGACACAGGCATGTATTACCACACTCAGTCTGAGTTCTTTGAATCTCCTTTGTCATAAAGGCCATTCTTCTGTAAGGGGTAGCAGCAGCAGTTATATGTTGCTGCTCCTCCCCCATCTCAACAAGGCCCTATTCGGTCCTCAGGGACACTACCATTTCCTACCCTAGCATGGAAAATCCTTGGGCAAAATAACTAGTGCAATCTTCTACTTCTAGAACCTTGTCAAACAGAAACCCTCAACGCTGTAGCCTTTTGTTTCCTTTTTCATTCAGTCTTGAACTGACATTTAGTGGGTGCCTAGTATGGCTTAGGATGTGGAGCCACGAATCTCATCCTGTATCTCACCCTTGAAGAAATATGACAGGAGACAGGACAACACTGACAATCAGCATGAGATCAGTGCCTGCAGGAAGGGTGGGCAGAACGGGAAAAGGCGAGGCTGGGGAGGACCCTCAAGCACTCTTCATGCCATTGGCTGTCTGGTGCAAATATGCAAATGAGAAAACGTCACTTCCTATATATGCTGTTTGGAAGGCATCTTCAGGTGCTGTCTTCTAAAGCCCCTGCAGGAAGGCTTGTGGGTGGTGAGCCGCATCAAATAGCAGGCAGAGGAGAAGCCTGAGGGCCTCTCAGTGTAAGTGATTTCTTGGGGTCTGGGGCACTAGAAGGCTGGTGTGAGACTGGAGGAGGCAGGGAAGGACGAGGACCTACTGTGACTGGAGGCCACAGGGGAAGGCTGAGATGTCAGGCCACTGTGTGACCAGAGGACAGGAGAGGACTGTGGAAGGATGTGGAGGGATGTGTGTGATGTGAGGTCACTGTGCAAGACCCCCCCGAAGGTTGTCTTCCGTCAGGGAGACCCCGTACCCAAAGATCAACGAGTCCAGTTGTTCGGATGCAACCAGCAAGAGGTTTTATTGAGTACACGGGTACCCGGGGCAACAAAGTCTCTCAGAAGACTTGCGCGCCTCTCGGTTGGGGTGACAGGTTTTTATAGGGCTCGGGAGCAGGAAGCGCGGTTACAGAAGCGAGAAGCATAGTTAAGTCACGTACCCAGAACAGGGAAGGCGGGAAGGCAGATTGTGAGCAGGGTCACGTATTCGGAACCGGGAAGGCGGGAAGGCGGGAAGGCAGATTGTGAGCAGGGTCACGTATTCGGAACCGGGAAGGCGGGAAGGCAGATTGTGAGCAGGGTCACGTATTATGCTAGGACTTTATTCTTTCATTCCCCCATTTTTCTTCTAGCTTAGAATGGAATCCTTCATTCTGCGGGTCTAGGGAGAGTCAATCTCCGTCTCCAGCTGCTTGAGTTGATGATACTGCTGGGTTAGCACTAACGTCTGTATGACGGAGAGCTGGTCCTTCATAAACTGAACTAACCTATTTAGAATGCAAGGCCCGAAAAGTAGAATTAAAAGAATTATAATTAAGGGGCCCATGAGAGAGGAAACAAGAGTGGTGAATCAGGGGGCCTTATTGAACCAGCTTTCATACCAACTTTGTCTTTCATTGAAGATCTTTTCTCTCTGATTAAGTCTCTCTCTAAGTTTGGCCATATTGTCTCTGACTAGTCCGGTGTGATCGGCATAGAAACAGCACTCCTCTTTTAGAGCCGCACATAGTCCTCCCTCTTGCAAAAAGAGGATATCTAGCCCTCTACGGTTCTGTAGAACTACCTCAGACAGTGAGGTCAAGGATTTCTCCAAGGCACTTACTGATTCTTCTAACGCCTGTAGATCGGCATGCATAGCTTGTTGAAGTTGTAGGAACTGATGGGTCGCTGATAGGGCGGTGGCCCCAGTCCCAATCCCTGCGGCTATGCCCCCAACCGTTAGTCCCCCCAGCATTATTGCCAGGGTTAGAGACAAAGGTTCTCTAGGGTATCGAGTCCCTTTTTCAAAGTGCCTATAAACTTCTTCTGGTTCATGGTAAACTATTTTAGGCCATAGTTCGATTAAAATACAAAATTCAGAACTATCATTCCAGCCTTGGGCTGATATACAAGGGGTCAGGCCAGTGTTGCAGGCCCACAAGGTATTATTGGGGGCAGCCAGGTAATAACTTCCTGAGGTAAGAGGGGCAGTGGAATTACAAAGTGGCTGACTGGCAGCGGGTATGGCCCCTACACAAAGTCCTTGCCCGGATACCTCTGACAGGGTTAGCTTATGCTGCACAGAGGGATAGCAAGTTGCTGGCGGTGTGGTATGATTAGAGAAATTGCCCATTATAGCTAATCCCTCATAATAGGGTGGGGTAGAAACCAGGCATAACCAACATTCTTGAGTCAGGTGGGGATCGGAGCGGTTTAGCACCTGGTAGGCTCCTGCTATTAAATCGAGGAGCCTACCTCCTGACCCAGGTCGCTGAGGTTGCATCGTGGGGCCTGTAATTAACCGAGCAGAGCTGGGGGAAGAAACGGAAGTACTTGGGGGTGATGTTGGCCGGGGTGGAGGTCGTGGTAGCGAGGGCTCCTGTAAGACTGGGTTGGGTCCCACAGAGGCAGTTGTGGGTGAGGTCTTTTTAAGTTTGAGTTTAAAGGTAAGGCCCAAATCCCATCCGTGCATATAAAGCCTGATGCCCCATTCAAAACCCCTGGTGCTAGTTGTCCAGGGCGCTTTCTTTCCCTGCTCAGTGAACTGAATGAGCAGGGGATTACACCACCCCTTTGTAGTGCTATGGTGGCACATTTTGTCTTTAATTGATCTGGGATATAATTGGGGGTCGCCCGTGGCTGGCGATCTTTTCTCTTAACAGTTACATAATCCCAATTGGAGGAGGGAGCCCAGTAGGTGTCTCCCGTAGTTTCACAGGACCAAGAGGCACAAAAGTAGTCATTTGCCCACCCACATTTATAGTTGAGGTTTTTGTTCCTATGACTTCCCGGACAGACATAGATCCCTGCCTGACCATGTAGGTCTGCTCTCTCAATCCCGTTGCGACAGCCCGGAACTATGGGGCGACGGCCCTCTAGCTGGGGGGCGCTTGACCCCGGAGTGTACACGACCTCGGGGGTTCCCCAGTCGGGGCTGGCCCCTAGAGCAAGAGCACAGAGATCTACCTCCAGACTGGGCCAGTGGGGTTGGGCTCCAACCTGGGAACTGGTGTTAACAATGTCCCCAGCTTGATTTTTGATAATCCAGGTATAGTTAAAAATTTGGTGCGGGGAAGAGGCCTGGGTTGTTGTAATACTCAGGGTAAGAAGCAAGACTATTAGGGTTCCCCCCCCCCCGAGTCAGTCTTATCTTGAGAGGATTTTGAGTGCGGTGGAGTTTCCATCGGGTTCCCGAGTCCGAGGCGTCAGGCGGCTGCTCAGGGGTGACGGCCTTGACGTGGGAGGTGTGGACCCAGGCGGCGATGCTGTCTACTTTCAGAGCTGTGGGTGTCGTCAGCAGAACAGTGTAAGGTCCTTTCCAGTGTGGTTCCAGGTTCCTTGTCTGGTGTCGCCGTACCCAAACCACGTCTCCAATCTGGAATTTGTGCGGGACCGCAGGTTGACTTAGCTGCTCTCGATACGCGGCCGCCAGAGGCTTCCAAACCTCCCATTGCACAAGCTGTAGAGCCTGCAAATGAGCTTGAAGAGAGGGGGTATCAGCAAAGGAGGCTATTCCAGAGTCAAAGAAATGGGCAGCTGGTGACGGGGCGCCATACAAAATCTCAAAAGGAGTGAGCCCATGGGGGCCCGGAGTGTTTCGAGCCCTATACAACGCTAGGGGAAGGAGGGATACCCAGTCCTTAGCGCCAGTTGCAAGCGTTAATTTGGTTAAAATCTCCTTAATAGTTCTATTCATACGTTCTACCTGCCCTGAGCTCTGGGGGCAGTATGCACAATGTAATTTCCAATCAATCCCCAACAATGTGGCCACTGACTGACTTACCTGGGAGACGAAGGCAGGCCCGTTGTCAGAGCCCAGTACTTGCGGCATTCCATACCTAGGGAAGATTTCTTCTAAAAGTTTCTTGGTGACAACTCTGGCAGTCTCATGTTTAGTAGGGTAGGCTTCTGCCCACCCAGAAAAAGTGTCTATAAATACCAGTAAGTACCGGTACCCATAGAGTCCAGGTTTCACCTCGGTGAACTCTATCTCCCAATGAGTGCCAGGGCGGTGTCCTCGGACCCTGACCCCCGCACCGATCTTGTTACGGCTTGCATTGACTCGGACACATGCTGTGCATTCTTCAGCTACTTCTTGTAGGATTTTATCTTTACCTAGCAGATAGTGGGCGTTTTCCTCTCTGTCCAGGAGGGTTTTCATCTTTTTGGAGCTAAGATGGGTCAGTTGATGGAGATACTTGATCAGGTCCCAGGTCTGTTGTAGGGGCCACACAGGTCGCTCGTTGAAAGTCCAGAGTCTTGTTGTGGGGTTGTATGCGGCCCCCATTCCTTTGAGGAAGTTTTGGTCCTCCTCAGTATAATGGAAATGGAAGGAGGGTTTTTGGACGAAGTGGGCCTCTGCCATGGCCAGATCTATGGTCATGAAGCGGGGAGCCTCTGAATTTCCTTGCATCGCTACTTCCCTGGCTGTCATGTCCGCCAAGCGGTTGCCCCTGGCTTCCAAGCTGTCCCCCTTTTGGTGACCTGGGCAATGAATAATGCTCAGCCTCGAGGGTAAGAACAAAGCCTCTAACAAGGCCAATATCTCCGTCTTATTTTTAATCTCTTTCCCTTCGGAGGTAAGCAGTCCCCTTCTTCGATATATTTCTCCATGGATATGAGCAGTAGCAAAGGCATAACGGCTGTCTGTATAGACATTTAGCTTCTTACCTTCCGCCATTCGGAGGGCTTGGGTCAGGGCGATGAGTTCGGCCCGTTGCGCTGAGGTTCCAGGTGGTAGGGCCTTGGCCCAAATTACCTCAGTTTCGGTGGTGACCGCAGCCCCTGCTCTCCGCTCTCCATTGTCCAGGAAACTGCTCCCATCGGTGAACCAGGTGAAGTCGGCCTCCGAAAGGGGTTGGTCAGTTAGGTCAGGTCGGGTGCCATGTACCTCTGTAAGTATCTGGAGACAATCATGAACTTCTGGACCTTCTGGTAGGGGAAGCAGCATTGCTGGGTTGAGGGCTACCACAGGACCAAATTTCACTCTCTCAGTGTCTAGTAACAGAGCCTGGTAATGAGTCATGCGGGCATTAGAGAGCCATCGGCCCGGAGGTTGTTTTACCAGGGCCTCAACCGCATGTGGAGCCAGGATAGTTACCGGCTGCCCCATAGTCAGTTTGCCAGAGTCCTTGAGCAAGAGGGCGATCGCAGCCACCATCCGTAGGCAAGGGGGCCAACCTGAGGCCACTGGGTCGAGTTTCTTAGACAGGTAGGCAACCGGACGCCTCCAAGGTCCAAGTTTTTGAGTTAGGACTCCTCTAGCATACCCTTGTCTCTCGTCCATGAACAACTCAAAGGGCTTGTTTAAATCCGGCAATCCTAATGCAGGGGAAGTTAGCAGGGCCTCTTTTATTGATGCGTAGGCCCTCTGTTGTTCATCCCCCCAAGTGAAGAGAGTCCATCTCTGCAAACCCCGGGATCCAGAGGCGGCAAAACCCCGCCGTACCTAGGAACTCTCTTAACTGCCTCGGATTTTTGGGTTCTGGAATTCCCAAAATTGTCTGTTTCCGTGCCTCGGTCAGCCACCTTTGCCCATTTTTGATCTGGTGTCCCAAATAAGTAACTTGTCTTTGGCAAATCTGGGCCTTTTTGGCTGAGGCCCTGTATCCTAGAATTTCTAAAGTTCTCAAAAGGGCCTCTGTTCCCTCCTTACATTCTTTCTCAGTTTCTGCAGCCAGGAGGAGGTCATCCACATACTGGAGTAAAATTAGGGTAGGGTGATGGACCCTGAAGTCAGCCAAGTCCCGGTGTAGAGCTTCATCGAAAAGGGTGGGGCTGTTTTTGAACCCCTGTGGTAATCTTGTCCAAGTAAGCTGGCCCGATATTCCCAGCTCTGGATCCTTCCACTCAAAGGCAAAAAGAGATTGGCTCTTTGGGTGGAGCCTCAAACAGAAGAAAGCATCCTTGAGGTCCAGGACTGTATACCAAACATATCTTGGGGGAAGCCCAGTCAACAGATTGTATGGGTTGGGGACTGTGGGGTGTATGTCCTCCACTCTTTTGTTGACTTCCCTTAAGTCCTGTACTGGGCGGTAATCTCCTGTTCCTGGCTTTTTGACTGGAAGGAGAGGCATATTCCAAGGAGATTGGCACGGTACCAATATGCCCTGATCTAAAAGTCTCTGAATGTGGGGTCTGATTCCCTGGTAGGCCTCATGTGACATTGGATATTGTTTGATAGAGACAGGAGTTGCAGATGCCTTTAGAGCAATCACCAAGGGCGGTTGGTGAATGGCGAGACCCATTCCTCCAGTCTCCGCCCAAGCCAGGGGAAATTTCTCTAGCCAACTAGTCACATCCTACGACTCAGGTTTCTCAGGCTCGAGCCGGTACTCATCTTGTAAGTGCATGGTTAGCACATGCAAGGGCTGTCCCTGCGGCCCGGTAATATGGGCTTTAGTCCCCTCAAAGTGGATTTGTGCCCTAAGTTTCATAAGTAGGTCTCTCCCCAGCAGGGGGTAGGGACAATCAGGGACGTGCAAAAAGGAGTGAGTTACCTTACCGGTGGCGAGTTGTACCTTCCTCTCGGTAGTCCAACGGTACCTCTTTCCTCCGGTTGCTCCTTGAACCCATGCTGATTTGTCAGTTAGGGGTCCCGGTGAGGTGGTGAGTAACGAATGTTGGGCTCCGGTGTCCACCAGGAAGATGATAGGCTGCCCCCCCACGTTAAGAGTTATCCTGGGTTCAGGGGGAGGCTCCTGACCCCGACACCCCTAGTCTTCCAGATTGAGCAAATTGGTCTGAGGCTTGGGTCTTTGAGGTCCCTTTTGGTGGCCCTTTGGCTTCTTGGAACAGTCTCGGGCCCAATGCCCTCTTTCCTTGCAGTAGGCACATTGATCCTTGTCCAGTCAGGGACCACTACGGCCTCCCAGGTCCTGTCTACTCTGCCTTTGTTCTGTCACTACAGTGGCCAACAACCTGCTAAACTCTTTATTTCTCTTCTGCTCCCTGACATTCTCCCTTTCTTCTGCCTCTCTCTTCAGCCTTTCGTCCCTTTCTTCCTGTGTCTCTCTCTTGTTATAAATCCGCTCTGCCTCCTTCAGCAAATCCTGCACTGTATTCTCTCTTAAATTGTCAAGTCTTTCTAACTTCCGTCTAATATCTGGGGCTGACTGCCAAATGAAAGACATGGCTAAGTTAGTTGCCTGATCCGGACTATCTGGATCGTAGGGAGTATACACACGATATGCCTCCTTGAGGCGTTCTAGGAAGGCAGAGGGAGATTCTTCAGACTTTTGAGTCACTAATTTAACCTGGGCCAAATTAGTTGGGCGCTTTGCGGCCCCACGGAGACCCGCCATGAGCAACTGGCGATATTGACATAGGCGTTCCCTACCACGCTCAGTGGAGAAGTCCCAATCCGGTCGCTCCAAGGGAAAAGCCGCATCTATTCTGTGTGACAGCTGGGTGGGTTGTCCATCGTCTCCTGGAACATTTTTACGTGCCTCTATGACAACCCGCTGCTTTTCCTCAGTGGTCAGCAGCGTCTGGAGCAGCTGTTGGCAATCATCCCAGGTGGGCTGGTGAGTCACTAAAATAGACTCGATCAATGCAGAGAGCCTAGAGGGATCCTTCGAAAAAGCAGGGTTATTATTTTTCCAATTATATAAATCAGATGCAGAAAAGGGCCAATATTGGAGCTGGCTGTCAGGCCCCATCCGTAGCAGTAGGGCCTGGGATGTGGAGTCGGGAGTGACTTCTTGTCTTCCCCTTAAGCATCCCGCCACCGGGGACGAGGGGGGCTCTCCCTGGGGTCCCCCTCTGGCAGTTGCCTCCCCTGGTTCCTGTGCCGGGTTTGGGCCCCTGTAAGGAAGGGGTTGTTCGGTCATCAGGTCCAGTAGAGGGCCATCATCCGCCGGCAGGACCGGGGGTGTCTTCTTGTGGCTAGGGTCCTTTTCTGGAGTAGGTTTCATAAGGACTGGGTAAACGGTGGAGTTAACTGGGGTAGGAACTAATGGAGGCGGGAGAGGGGGGGCAGAATGAGTGGGTTTTAGGCAAGGGGGAGGCAAGAAGGGCTTCACCCACGGTGGGGGGTCCTTGGCCAGAGATTCCCACGTGATGATATAAGGGACTTGGTCTGGATGCCCATGGGGCCCAGGATTCATGACTTTGGCCTTCACCTGCAAAATAATATCTAGGTTAAAGGTGCCATCTCATGGCCCGCCCACATCAAAGGTGGGCCATTCAGATGAGCAGAAGATGTCCCACTTTCCTTTCCGCACTTGCACCGAGAGATTGTGGGCGATGCCACGGACTTCCTTGAAGTGCTGCAAAGTTAAACTTTTAGGGGTGGTGATAGTTTGTCCCATGTTGGTAGACAGACAAACAACACTCACTACACTTATGACAAAGATCAGGCAGACAGAAGACAACACAAACCGCGCAGTACAAGATCGGCGCCAAAGCGAACACAAAAATTCAGATGGAGACCGTATCGGAGGTCCGGTTCCTCCATCTCCCAGATGAAGCACGTAGCCTTCTCTCAGGGGCGTCGCCCCAAAGAGTCCCACTCGGCTCGTGTTTCCAGACAGGAGGGAACCCAAGAAGGGTTACCTTTCAGACGGGGAAGCAAATGATTCCCCTACCAGGCACTCCTGAGACGTCTCCCAGGAGGCACGGAAAAGAAGTACGAACCCGTCGGCTCCTTCTAGTTTCCGTCTGATATAGATGACCTGGCCAAGTCCAGACCACAGGGGGACTCGAACCCCCTGGAAACGAACTCACACAAAGACAGACCGTTTAACACAACGATACACAAGACTCACAGAATAGGAAGCCGGCAGTCTTACCTCCAGAGGCTGGGTCGGTGGTCCCTGGGCAGGGGTCTCAAATCCCGGACGAGCCCCCAAATGCAAGACCCCCCCGAAGGTTGTCTTCCGTCAGGGAGACCCCGTACCCAAAGATCAACGAGTCCAGTTGTTCGGATGCAACCAGCAAGAGGTTTTATTGAGTACACGGGTACCCGGGGCAACAAAGTCTCTCAGAAGACTTGCGCGCCTCTCGGTTGGGGTGACAGGTTTTTTTTTTTATTTTTATTTTATTTTTTTTATCAGTTATATTTTATTAACTCTGTATCCCAGCCGTGTCCCGATCCCTCATTCCCTCCCAGTCCCTCCCTCCCTCCCTCCCTCATCTCCACCGTGCCCCTTTCCAAGTCCACTGATGGGGGCAAAGGATACCGTCATCAAAACAAAACGACTGCCTACAGATTGGGAAAGAATCTTCACTAACCCTTTATCTGACAGAGGACTAATATCCAGTATATACAAAGAACTAAAGAAGCTGAAAAGCAGCAAACCAAGTAATCCAATTAAAAAATGGGGAACAGAGCTAAACAGAGAATTCTCGACAGAGGAATATCGAATGGCAGAAAAACACTTAAAGAAATGCTCATCCTCATTAGCCATCAGGGAAATGCAAATCAAAACGACCCTGAGATATCACCTTACACCCATCAGAATGGCCAAGATGAAAAACTCAAGTGATAACACATGCTGGAGAGGTTGTGGAGAAAGGGGAACCCTGCTCCACTGCTGGTGGGAATGTAAACTGGTACAACCACTCTGGAAAGCTATCTGGCGCTTTCTAAGACAAATAGGAATAGTGCTTCCTCCAGATCCAGCTATACCACTGCTAGGTATATACCCAAAGTTTGTTCAAGTACACAAAAAGGACACTTGCTCAACCATGTTAATACCAGCTCTATTTGTAATAGCCAGAACCTGGAAACAACCCAGATGTCCATCAACGGTGGAATGGGTACAGAAATTGTAGTATTTTTATACAATGGAATACTACTCAGCAATCAAAAAGGGTGACAGGTTTTTATAGGGCTCGGGAGCAGGAAGCGCGGTTACAGAAGCGAGAAGCATAGTTACAGGGGTCTGATTGGGTGGTTTGAACAAAGCCGTAGTTAAGTCACGTACCCAGAACAGGGAAGGCGGAAAGGCAGATTGTGAGCAGGGTCACGTATTCGGAACCGGGAAGGCGGGAAGGCAGATTGTGAGCAGGGTCACGTATTATGCTAGGACTTTATTCTTTCAACTGGAGGACTATGGAGGGCAATGGATGGCTGTGTGTGAATGGAGGCCGGGGGAGGACTGTGGACGGCTGTGTGTGACCGGAGGCCAAAGGAGGACTATGGAGGACTGTGGAGGGCTGTGTGTGACCGGAGGCCAGGGAAGGACTTTGGAGGCCTGTGGGTGACCTGAGGCCAAGGGAGGAATTTGGAGGACTGTGAAGGCAGGCCTGTGTGTGATGGAGGACAGAGGACTGTGGAGGGCTGTTTGTGACTGGAGGCTGGGGAGGCCTGTGCAGGGCTGTGTGCGACCTGAGTCCTGGGGAGGACTATGGAAGGCTGTGGCGTCCAGTGTGTGACTGAAGGATAGAGGAGGACTGCAGAGGTCTGTGTGGGTTCAGGAGCCAGGTGCCTGGGGCCTGGGGATGACTGTGGAGTGCTGTGGTGGCTCTAGGGTGACTGGAAGACAGTGAACGACTGTGGAGGATTGTGATAGCAGTCCTGGGTGTGATGGAGGACAGGTGAGGACTGTGTCTCTAGGCAAAGTTGTGACCCGAGGCCTGGGAAGGACTGTGGCTGGAGGCTCTGGTGTGAAGTGAAGCCACAGAGGAAGACTGTGATGCAAGGCCTGTGTGTGACTAAAAGCCCAGAAAGGACTGCAGCAGGGGTGGCAGTGTGAAAAGTGAAAAAGTGAGTGAAAAGTGCCTGACACTCAATGATGGGTAATTTTTGCTTCCTGCTGTATTATCAGGGGGCGACTTTGTCCTCTAGAAGTCAGCTTTTAAAGAATTTTGCAAGGAAACCACATGGTGTAACTCGGTGGCTTGGCAGCGAATCCAAACACTGGACCTTGCAAAAATTATGAGCTAATAGCCCCTATGACACCAATAAGCAACAAGTCAAGTATCTTCCTGGTCTTCTTTATCAAATACAAACTGCAGGACTCAAGGCTTGGGAACAGCTTCCCTCTAAGGAAGCCCTAACAAACTCCCTAGCTAAAATCCTTCAAGGACCATTGGGGCCCTAATGTAATTTCATCAGCCATCTCACTGACATTTCAGAGCGGATTCTGGGCTCACATTAAAATGAGAGTGAATTCATAAAACCTCTTCTTTCCAAAATACTAACCCCCCCCCTGCCAAGCTGCCTTATGGCCATACCCTGAAGGCAAAGACATTGTTTATATCAAGTACTGTGCAGGCATCAGCTCAGCTCATTCTATTGGCATAGCTGTTGGAGCTGCATTCCAGAGCCTAACTAAGGGCACCCTCCTTAAAGCTTGCTTTATTTGCAAACAACCAGGACATTTTGCTAAGGAATGCAAGGCAAATAAAACTGAGCACTACCCAGCTTCTACCTGAGGTCCCCGCAACACTGGGCCTCAGATTGTCACTCAAAAAAGGATACTCAAGGCAATCCCCTACCAAAGCAGGGAAACTTCTTAAGGGGCCTGTCTCTGGCCCTGAACATGAAACATGAAACCCTGTATCTGGGGATACAGGGTTTGTCCCCCAAACATCATCCCCTCAAGCTCAGGCATCTCAAACATTTCCCCCATTCCCAAACAATCAGGCCATCCCTCCCTACCCATAGTAACAGGCAGGAAGAACAGGGTTGGACTTGTGTTCTCAACCAGCATGATCCTAACACCTGGGAATTCAGGTCTTGCATAGGGGAGTTTTTGGCCCCTTGCCTCCTGGCACCTTGGTACTACTTCTTGGTCTCTCTAGTTCAATTCTCCAGGGACTACATATGTCAGCCAGAGTTATTGACAATGATTATACAGGAGAGGTAAAGATTCTAGCTTCTTCCACTTCTGGTCTCTTAAGTAGTAAGTAGGGACAAAGAATTGCTCAGCTTTTACTGCTTCTCCTCAACCATTTTAACCAGAAAAAAAATTTGAAAATCCAGAGGCAGCAATAATTTTGGTTCCTTCCCTGCTTACTGGATTCAGACTATTACTCAGGATCTACCCTTCCTCAATTTAAAATTGGATGGAAAAAGCTTTGATGCCACCATAATTACACACACACACATACATACACACACACATAAATGGCCTCCCTCCTGGCCCCTTTCAGCTTCCGTAACACACATCAGGATCATGGGATGAAAGTCCAATCCCCAGCAAAGTTCTAAACTCTTCACATGGACAGATGATGAAAGAAATACTGTGTGGGTCTGGCCTACCAGATAATCTCTGGGGTTGGGATGTTCTTTCCCAGTTCAATCTCATTATGTGTAGTCCAAATGAAATTTTTACCCACCAAATGCTAAAAATAAAACAGACCTTCCTTCCCAGACAAGACTTATGAAAACTTTCTCAGGGAATAAAAGAACCTATCCAGGTAATTAAAAACATGACCATGCAGGATTAGGCATGACAAAATTAGTCTAATGGTGGTTGGCATCCCTCAACTCCATGCAGAGAAAATCACTTGGAAATCTGATGAAGCTGTTTGGGTTGACCAATGGCCTTTAGTGTCAGAAAGGTTAGAAACAAGTATGGCATTATTACAGGAACAGGTTGCCACTGGTCACATTGAACCTACTCCTCATTCTTGGAACAAACCTATTTTTTGTTGTTAAGAAAAAGTCTGGCAAATGGAGGTTAGTGCAAGACCTAAGGGAAGATAATGAAACTATGCTTACCTTGGGTACTTTACAACCAGGTCTCCCTACCACTGTAGACATTCCTGCTGTCTTTTATAAGACAGTTATGGATCTGAAAGTCTGCTTTTTTACCATCCCCCTGCATCCCCAGTGTAAAAGTGCTTTTCTTTAATCCTGCCAGTAACAAACTTCAAAGGGCCTATGCCTTGCTTCCAATGGAAAGTTTTGCCCCAAGGCATGGCAAATATTCCCACTTTGTGTCAAAACTGTGTAGCCAGGATTATTGATCCTTTTAGAACATTTTGGCCTTTTATTTATGTAGTATGTTATATGGATGATATCCTTTTAGTTGTACCTGATGGCTCACTGTTGCTTCATTCTTGTCAAAACTTTCACAAAATGTAATAGATTATGGTTTACAACTTGCACTAGATAAAATTCAATTAAAAGACACATATTTTTATTTAGGAGTTGAGCTCCATTTTCAAAAAATTACTATGAAAAAGATCCAGTTAAAAGCCGCCATTTAAGACTTTCAATGATTTTCAAAAGATACTAGGAAATATCAATCAGATAAGACCTATTCTTAAACTCACTACAGGGAGCTTAAACTTCTCTTTTATATTCTCAAGGGAGACTCTAACACTTCTTCCCTTAACTCTTTAACCACAGCAGGGACAGAGACCCTTCAGGTTGTGCAAACAACTATCCAAAATCTGGAAGTTAAAATTTATTTCCTCTAAGGAATCCCTTTTCTTTGTCCTGTGTGCCTCATCTCAAACTCAGACTGGGTTGTTTTGGCATCATAATACCCTGTTGTGGACTTATCTCTCTGCCTCTCTCAGTAAGGTTCTTGCCCCTTATACTACTTTGGTTGCAGAATTCATCCTTGTGGGACACAGACAAAGCTGTCAATTTTTTGGTAAAGTACCTGATAAAATAATACGGCCCTATTCTAAAGGTCGTTAGAATGGCTCATGCAAACTACTGATATTGTCCCATTGTCTGTTCTTCCTTTTCTGGGATAATTGATAACCATTAACCTTCTAATGAGTTACTTCAATTATTAAAACCCACAGTCTCATCTTCTCTAAAATTACTTCCCCTCAACCATTATCAAAGGCACATTTAGTATTTACAGATGGCTCCTGGAATGGGGACCCTACCTATACTATTAATGGAAAAACTAATTCTATCCAGTCTCCTTTTAAATCAGTGCACCTTGTACAGATTTTGCAGTAGTTAAGGTTTTTCTGATTCTAGAAAATTTCCCTTTTCATCTATATACTGACAGTGCCTGCCTATATTTGCCACTGTTCAACTTCTTGAAAGGGTTTCCTATATTAGACCTTCTAAAAAGGATGCTCCTCTTTTTATCAAGTTCCAGGAATTAATAAACCCTAGAAATCAACCCTTTTATCTTGCTTACCCCCTAGAGCACTCAGAAATTCCAGGTCTTCTCTCTTTGGGAAATTCATGTGCCTATGCTTCCACATGTTTGGCATTCCCCTTTCAGTAGAACCTTGTTGAGCAAGCCAGAAAAAAAATTGTGCCCTGCATCATTTAAATTCACATAAGTTTTGACTGTTTTTTAATATCACCAGGGAGCAGGCATGCCAAATTGTCTAACATTGTCCCCCCAGTGTCACTATTTTTCCCACTCCCCATTTGGGAGTAAACCTCAGAGGCCTCTAACCAAATGAAATGTGGTAGAAGGATGTTACTCACTTACCTGAATTTGGCAATCTTAAATATCTTCATGAAAGAATTGATATCTTTCCTGGATTCATTTTTGCCAGTTTACATACAGGAGAAGCCTCCAAAAATGTTATAGCTCATGTTTTAAAATGCCTCTCAGTTATGGGCAAAACTAGGGTTTTAAAGATGGATAATGGTCCTGCTTACTCTGGAAAACCTTTCAGGAATTTTGCCATCAATTACAAATTAAACACATCCCCAAGAAATACTCTTTATCATGCACTGTTTGTTCTTAATTTCATAAGCTTGCATGCCTATGGCAAGTCACCTGCTTATTTATCACCTTTGGAGTCCTGAAACAAAAATTATGCCAGATTCATGTGGAAAGACCCACTCACATCCAAATGGAATGGTCCAGACACATCTGGTGTTGAGGATCAGTGTGCCTGTTTGACACCAAGGAGGAAGCAGCCAGATGGCTGGCAGAAAGGCTAATAAAACAAATACACGGCCCTCCTCTCAACAGCAGAAAAAAAATAAAACTAGCCTGAAACAAACCACTCTGGACATCCAGGGTGGCTAGCTGTTTTGTGATCCTAATTCTTTTTTTTTTTTGGCACAGATGAAACCACTTTGGATAATATTCCTGGGAGTGATAATGCAAGGCCAGAAGGTGATTATGGAACAGAAGAACAATGTCCACCAACACTATAAATATACTTGGAAAGTTTCTAGAGAAAATGGTTAGGTATATTATGCACAGTTACAAGTCACTTTGGATACCTAGTGGTACCCTGATATGTTATTTCTTGCCCCTGAGTCACTCTATACCTGTTATCAATGGGATTATGCAAATGGGATTTATGCCTGACCAGATTATAAAAGGATTAAGGGATGTGGAGGTGTTGGAGCCTTTTGCTGTGCCTCCTGGCTATGTGAAACCTCAGTTGTAATTGCCACAGGAAGCTGGGGACACCTTAATAGTGATGATTACATTGTGATAACTAATACATCTAAGTTGATATTAACTCCTGGAAATCACATTATGATTTGAAAGATACCTGTGACAGGCTAAGATGGTTCTGGAGTTGGCGACAGCTTCAGGCCCCCATCTTAGAGCTGTCTTTCACTTCTAAAGGAAAACAAAAAATCACTTCTCTGGCATAGGGGCCTGACTTGGGACCTACACCTACACTACTGGGGTGCCAAGAATGGTCCAGGGGTTATCATTTACCTCACCCTAAGGAAAGAATCAGGTATTCCACCTGTAGCTATTGGACCCAATCCTGTCCTCTCCCCACCCACATAGATAGAACCCAGGAAAAAAGGATTTTCCCACACACACAGAGCCTCAATAAACTGTCTCTGCCTCCCCGAGTCCTTCTTTTGCTGATAAGACTATCCCCTCCTTATTTGAAGATGGGATTGATACATACTATATTATTTTAGACCTTGTTAATCATAACTTTCTAGCCCAGATTCATACATTCATGAGCTTACTGAGTCCTGTTGGTTTTGTTATGATGCTGCCCCTCCCTTTTATGAAGGCATTGCTGTCAATGAGGAAATCTACTCCTCTGACCATTCTAACTGCAGATGGTCACAACAAGCTGAGTCTAGATTGACACTGCCTTCTGTTTCTGGCCTTGGGTTATGCATGGGCAATAGTAATACTCAGACACAGATATCTTTGTAATGGAACCATTACACAGTCAAGCCACTTTCCCAATTATATCCTCCCAGGAGACAATAGCTGATGGAATAGCAGTGATGGCCTTACTCCCTGTATATACACACCCCTCACCTCAAAAGCAATACTATGACATTCTGTGCCATTGTCCAATCAATTCCCCATATAACTTATTATTCTTGGGAAGATTTTACCAATTTGGGTATCCCATTAATGACCATGGGTTGCTCAGAACAAAAATAGAGTCCATAATTGCTGTTACACTAACTTTGCTCCTTGGACTCTGAGGGGAGCTGCTGGTGCTGGGACAGATATCACCTTTTTCATTCTCTCCAATAAGCATTACTCTGACCTTTGCCTGAAAACTGAGAAGGATGTTGAGAGATTGGAGATTGGCATTACCAATTGGAGAAATCCCTCCTAACACTGTCAGAAGTTGTCCTACAAATTGAAGAGGACTGGACTTGCTTGTCTTCCAGCAAGGGAGTTGCTGTGCTGCCCTGAAGGGAAGAGTGCTGCTTTATACTAGGATTCTAAGGCACAGCATGGCTAAGGTTAGGGAAAGCTTAGAAGAGAGAAAGAGATAGAGAGACCAAGAGGAAAGTTGGTTTCATAATTGGTTTTCAATGTCTCCCTGGATCACCAAACTCCTTCCTTCAATTGTGGGACCCATTGGGGGTTTTCTTCTCCTCATATCTATTGGATCATGGGACATTGAAAGACTTAACCAGCTGAATAAAACAGCAAATTGATTCCCTGGCATCTAAACCCTTACAAGTTTATTATCAGAGAAGTGGTTTGGCTGACAGAGGCTTAGATGAGCCCCAGGGCAACTGCTGAGAGTCTATCTCAAGGGTCTTGACTGCCTGCATTTGGCTTTCATGAGAACATCATAAAACTCAGATAAATGCTTGCCTCATGTAGCTTGGGTACCTGTAAGGGGTACAAGATGATGTAGGGCATGGGTAGCGCCCAATTGCCAGTTTCTGAGTCCCCTGAGAATCAAACCTGATTGCATTGAGGTTGGTGTCTGATTACCCCTAAACACAATCTGCTGGGGATGCCCTCAGGTGTTGATGGGGTCTACTTCTCCTCCCCAAAAAGATACCCAAAAAGGTATTAAGTGCTTTTGGAGGAGCAGGTCAATACTTCCCCCTCTGTTTAATGCCCACCATTTGTTTGGAAATGTATGAAGGCCCCAAGTAGAGTCTGCTCTGGGAAAGTGCACAAGGGACTTTCCCACAGAATTACGACCCCCCAGGACATGGTCCTGAGAAGAGTCACAATGTGTTTCTGTGACAGGCTTATTGCAACTGCCAACAGGCTTATCTGATCTACTTCCCCTCCCCTCTGAAGCCTCTGGTATTTTCCCACCACTTGTGGTGGTCTCTCCACCCCTGTTTCCCCATGTCCTCCAAACCTATAAAAAGCCTAAACTGTTTCAATAAAGTTGAGACCTCCACAGGAATCATTACTGCCTGGTCTCCATTTCTTCCCCTGCCCATTCTTATTTTACAGGTAGGTGTCCTCCTCGATCCCTCCACCTCAGAGTCCCCTATGGTCAGGGGCAACCATCTGTAAAAGACCTTATGGGGTCAAAGCCTACCTAATAGACTCTTAAATTGTTTAAAAGGGAGGAGATGCTGGGTTCTAAAGCTATTTACTAAAGCCAAAGCCAATTAGTGAGCCAAAGCCATTTAGGGGAGCCAATGCCCATTAGTGGAAAGTTAACAACAGCTGCACTAGGACCCTAGGTCATAGGTGATAGATTTATGTGAGAACATCTGCTAGTCAGTCTTGGAACATCCTTGAGATATCTTAAGGAAACATTCTTGAGGTAACTTACAGGAGGTTCCTCAAACCATAAAACACCTTTGCTATCTTCTGAGGCAGTAATTAGCTTTCCCCTTTTCCTGCCTTCTCTTATATAGTTGTGTAAAAATTTCAAATAAAGGAGGCTTTGATCAGAAAACAGACTTAGGTTCCCTCCTTGTGCCTCTGTGTCCTACCCATTCTTTCCCCAAACACATACCCAGCCCTCCATTTTGAAAACCATTGAATACCCTCGGGTCCGGACACAGGCATGTATTACCACACTCAATCTGAGCTCTTTGAGTCTCCTTTGTCATGAAGGACATTCTTTTGTAAAGAGTAGCAACAGCAATTATATATTGCTGCTCCTCTCCCATTTTAACCAGACCCTATTGGGTCCTCAGGGACTCTACCATTTCCTACCCTAGCATGGAAATCCTTGGGCAAAATAACTAGTGCAATCTTCTACTTCTAGAACCTTGTCAAACAGAAACCCTCAACGCTGTAGCCTTTTGTTTCCTTCTTCCTTCAGTCTTCAACTGACATTTAGTGGGTGCCTAGTATGACTCAGGATGTGGAGCCACGAATCTCATCCTGTATCTCACCCTTGAAGAAATGTGACAGGAGACAGGACAACACTGACAATCAGCATGAGATCAGTGCCTGCAGGAAGGGTGGGCAGAACAGGAAAACACTTCCTATATAGGATGTTTGGAAGGCATCTTCAGGCACTGTCTTCTAGAGCCCCGGGAAGGCATGTGGGTGGTGAGCCGCACCGAGTAGCAGGGTGAGGAGAGGCCTGAGGGCCTCCCAGTGTAAGTGATTTCTTGGGGTCTCGGGCACTATAGGGCTGGTGTGAGACTGGAGGAGGCGAGGAAGGACGAGTACCTACTGTGACTGGAGGTCACAGGGGAAGGCTGAGATGTCAGGCCACTGTGTGTCTAGAAGACAGGAGAGGACTCTGGAGGGATGCTTGCGACTGGAGGCTGGGGGAGGACTGTGTAGGGCTGTGTGTGACCTGAGGCCCGGGGAGGACTGTGGAGTGCTGTGTGTGACAGGAAGGTGGGGGAGGACTATGGAGGGCTGTAGAGCACTGTGGAGGGCTGTGTGTGACCAGAGGCCAGGGCAGGAATGTGTAGGCATGTGTTTGACCTGAGGCTGGGGGAGGACTGTGGAGCACTATGACTGCAGGCCTGTGTTTAATGGAGGACAGGGGAGAACTGTGGAGGGCTTTTTGTGACTGGAGTCTGGGTAGGCCTGTGCAGGGCTGTGTGTGACCTCAGTCCTGGAGAGGTCTGTTGAGGGCTGTAGCATCCACTGTGTGACTGAAGGACAGGGGAGTACTGCAGAGTTCTGGGTGGTATCAGGGGCCAGGGGACTGCAGAGGGCTCTGGTGGCTCTAGGGTGACAGGAGAATAGGGAACGACTGTGGAGGGCTGTGATGGCAGGCCTGTGTGTGAAGGAGGAAAGGGGAGGACTGTGTCTCTAGGCCCAGGTGTGACCAGAGGCCAGGGAAGGACTGTGCTGTTAACTGAAACCACAGGGGAAGACTGTAATGCAAAGCCTGTGTGTGAAAAAGCCCAGGAAGGACTGCAGCAGGGGTGGCAGTGTGTAACTGAGCTGGGGGTGGGGAGTAGAATGGAGGGCTGAAGACATGGCCAGCTGAGGTTGAAGGAGGCAGGTACTGGCTGAGAGCTGTGTCTTAAGCAAATGCTCTCTTAATGCAGGGCAGAACATTTTAAGAATGTTTCAAGTGCCTGTGGAAAATCTGGAAAAAGCAGAAGTATGCAGCCATGGATAAAGAGCATGCTTCTGAAAACTGGACTTGACAAAAGCAAAGAATTGCTGAAGGGCCTTAAAGGCTTTGACCCAAGTGACAGATACTTTTATAATACATCTTGGCCACATGTTGCTCCAGGGGAAGTTTTCAGAAAGCAAATGAGATACAGAAGCAAGCCATACTGCTGTAGCCTGTGCGAATACTCAGCAGATGTGCTTACTTCTCTGAAAAATCATTTGCATCGTTGCCATGAAGATGAGGCTGACCAAGAGTTGCAGATCCAGTGTCCAGATTGTTCATTTTTTTCATGGCCTGATGTGGTCAACAAACACTTCCAGTTGTTCCATGAGGCTGCTGTGAAAGTTCAGAGCCCCAAGGACAAGGTTCTGAGCAATGGGAAGCCACTGAAGGGTTGTATAAAACATTTCACATGTTTAAAATGTAACTTTTCCAACACTTCCTTCTGGAGCATGAAGAAGCATGTGCTGATCACCAATTTTCACTCTTTGCTTAATGCCTATGTTGGCTTTCACACTAAGGAAGACCAGAAACAGTTAACAGGCAGTGATATTCTTTCTGTAGCAAGCACTCTACCACCTGAAAGATACTTTTGTAAAAAGTGTAGTAACAGGATGGGCAGCCAGGATGATCTGATGGCCCATATTTTGACATCAGATATACACAAGGATTTGGAGAATAAGTTGAAGTCTATAATTTTAGAAGACAAAAAGAGGCCGGGGCTTCTGGAACAAAGGCCCATTGTTACAAAGGAAGGCTTATCCAGACAGCCAAACAGCAGGGCTGCACACACAGCTGCTCCAGCCAAGCCCACTCAGTCTCACTTTGCCTTGACAGAGAAGACCCCAAGTTCAGCCATGGTACAGCCAGTGGCCTTTGCCCAATCTGTGATCTCCACCAATGTACAGCCACCAAAGGGGGTCCCAGGGTCTTCCTGGCGCCTCACCGATTCTCATTTTGATACTGCCCTGTCCAACGTGGCTTTTAGCCTCTACCTGTGGGTCAGACCAACCTCACACTGAGGCTTTCATCTCCATCAACTGACCTTTTCTCAGGCAAGGCTTCACCTGATAAGCCTGTAGACCCTCCTGCACTATATGTAAGCCAGCCACTTGGGCCTGTGAATAAATCTGTTGGAGTGAGCAATCACTCAGTGAGTCAAGCCATCCAGCCTGGGATTTTACCACTCACACACCCCATGGGGTCTACAAGTCGAACAGCAGGACCTGCAGTCAGATCAGAGGGGCTTACAAGTAGGCCAGTGGAGCCCACAAGTGGATTGGTCAGCCTGGTTCTTTGACTTTTGGCTATTCAAACAACCCTGTGGATCTCCAGAACACACCACCAGGAACAATTTCTGTGGGTGAGCTGGTCTCATTGGCAGGCCTTACTGAGGGTCAGATGACCTCTGTTTCTGTGATTTCTGCACAGAGTGTGGCTTCTGGGGTTCTCCCCCTGGTCAAGCGGTCCAGTCCACAGTTCCCCATATAGGTCAGACAGTCTCCTCACAGGTTCTTACCTCTTGTCAGACAATGTCTGATAGGGTTTTACCTAAGGGTCAAATGGTATCATCTGGGTTGCAACCCCCCAAACTGTGGTGGTCTCAGATGTCCTTTTGAACCAGGGTGTGAGCACTGGTATTCCTCTGCTTGGTCAGCCTGTTAACTCAGGTCCATCTGTTTGGCCTGGTATGCTTCAGCTCAGTCAGTCTGTTGACACCAGTATCCTGCTGGAGAGCCAGTTAGTAAGAGCTGACACTGCACAGAACACCCTGTTCCTCAAGTCAGGCTCTGTTTTCAGGAAGCTACTTCCAACAGGCTCACAGGTCAATGGGAAGCCTCTTTACATGCTGGATCCCATGCCTGTCACTCTGCCTATTCCTCAGGGCTCTACCATCATGACTGTTTCATCCCAGGTTTCCACTCAATTCCTACCCCCCAGTGTGGGTATGAAGATTTCCAGTGCTCCATCCAGCTTTCTTCCTCCCTGGGACTGGTAAGCAATGAATACCAGAACATATTTGTTCAGGTATTCTCACCTGAGGTGGATATGAATCTGGTTGCCACCCAGGCCAAGCAGTGGAAAATCTGCCCAGTTTGCAATGTGTTCTTCCCATCCAGTGTCTACCAGGCTCACACGGAAGGGGCTCACAGACAAAGTGAGTTTAACTCCACTGACAAACTTGAACCAGTAAAGCTGGATGTGCGTGCACCATTTCTGAAGTGAACATGAGAGAGGGCCATGTGTTGCCTCTCCTGCAAATGCCTAGTCTCAGAGGAGGAGCTAATGTACTACTTACTCACACATGGCTTGGGTTGCCTCTTTTGCTCATGTACTTTCCACAGCATTCAGGGTATCTTGGAGCACAGCAAAATTAAACACCTGGGGAGGAAGAAGCTGTTGTTGGATTATCTTAACAGGGGCTTTCAGTTGAGCCTAGATGCTGATGGCAACCTGTTGTTCCCCCATCTTGGTTTCATATCACTCTGCCAAGAGAAGAGATTGGAGAACAGGAGGTCCACCTGGCTATCCTCTCAGGCACATATTCCACATCGCTGGTGCTCTTGTATGTTAAGATGTGGTCTCAGGGTAAGGTTGTAACTCAGCTCAGAAAAGGAGAGCTGACCTGCCCCCTCTGTTTGACAACATTTATCTTAGCCAATGCCTACATGTTACACTTGAAGGACAGACACCATATTATTCCTGCGGCCTGTACAGTCCTCAGTTCTCCCACCTTTAGGTGTGTCCACTGTGGTGGGATCTACCCTGGAAGCTTGACTGTGGAGGCTATCACTCTTCATTTGTTGCATTGTGCCCATGCACCCAAAGACAGATCAGACCTGCCTGTTGGGTCCAGTTTTGTGGAGAACAGTGAACTGCAGTTTGCCAGTGAGGAAAAGGTTACTGATTCTACCTGTCCCTTCAAAAGAAAATGGCCAGATGGCCATCGGGGTCCAGAAGACCAGAAGACGGATGGGAAAAGTTTCTTGGAAAAAGGGACTAGTGCTGTGACTTTGAAGAGACAAAGGAATGAAAGCCCAACTGAGGAACTTGAGGCCAGTAATGATTTACTCCAGATCCTAGCATTAGATCCTACTGAATGCAAAGATTACTCCTCTGAGGAAAAAAAGCAGTTTCTTAGAGATTATTTCTAAAAGAAACCATATGCTAGCAGAAAAGAAGTTGAATTGTTATCTTTATTCTTGAAGATGGAAAAAATTATTGTGGCTTTGTTTTTTGAAAAAGAAGATATATTTGCTTGAAGGAAATGGAAGACCACAGACCCTCAATACTTCTAGGTTTTGATATGTCTGAAGTTAAAAATGTTAAACACAGACTGAACTTTGAGTATGAACCACAAAAGTCCTTAGCAGTAGTTTGTGCTGATTTTGGTGCCACCTTTGCTCTCTTGTGTTGGTTCCTGCAGCTTTTCTGGATTTTGCAAGCGGTTAGGATTACTTAGGTTAAGAAGTAAATGCTACTCCACTTCACTGATTGATTTAGTTGTGTCTTTTAGCAGTTACTTCTGATGTTTCTTTTTTTTTTTTTTTCTTCCCCAATCATGAGAATGAAGTTTGGAATTTCATATATCCCTTTTTCTTAGTATTGTCCATGTTAAATGATAAGAAGAGAAATCTATAAATACTTGTCTTTACACTTTAGGAAATTTCTCTTGTTTGTAAATGTTTAGGTGAAAGTAACAGGATCTTCTGGAGTATTAGATGAAGCAGCCAGGACACAGCAGTACTGAGAGAAGGGAGCACTCTCATATGTATGGCTTTCTAAGATTACATTTTTGAAATTAACTTCTGTTAGTATTTGATTACCATATTATGAATTTGATTTATGTTTTCAGGGTTGTTTTGAAAGCTGTGTATGAAAAAAAAACTCATACGCCTATGGCCTATACAGTAAAACTGTTTTTTTATTATTATTAAAAGATTCCCATCTCAGGAGCTGTTACATAACTCATAATAAGTTCTTTTATAAGTGATGTATTTGTAAGAACTGGAATGCATTCCTTTGTGAACTTCATAGGACATGCAAGGCACTGGACTCTAGTATGTGTTACTTACACATGGCTTGTGCCTGTTTTGCAGAGGAATAGGCAGAGTAACAGCCATGGGGTCCCACATATAAATGGACTACCCATTACATGCAGATCTTTAATCTCCAGGAAAAGATAAGAAAATTTTTAAAATAGACATTGAGAAGACACAGAACTCTATCTTACTTGAACTACTGATAAGCACTTTGGAGGAAAGCACCATGGTCATATCTATGGCATTTCTGCCCTTGTGTGTGGACCCTATTGAAATGGAGTACACGTTTAAATCTTAATGGTGAAATGGGTTAGACAGGGAAGTCTTTCTTCCTAGTTTGAGTATCTTACTATATGTGTTAGAATCGAGAAGGTGGGATTACCTCTGGCCCAGGTATCCATTTGAGGGACTGCTAAGGAGTCTGTTTATTACTGGTCTGTGGATGTCAAGCCCTGTGCTTTCCACAGCCTATAAGCACCAGCAGATTGCACAGTAATGCAGATCAGCCAGCTCAGGTCAGAATAATTTTTTTTTTCCAACAGAACAAACTACATCTGATCATGAGGCTGTGCTCATGAAGAAGGAATACACAGAGGAAATTATACTACTGATTTTTATTCTGAATAAGGTGGTGATTGTGTCTTTTCCGTTTGCTGGGGTCTGACCTCCATCTTACACATTTGGCTAATTTGATTGGAATTGGTGCACAGGAAAATGGAGGAAGGAGAAAGGAATCACCTTTATTAAGTTTATTAATATTAAGTTTCTAGAACAGGAATAGGACCTTTTGAATAAACGGAAGTTTGACTTGAGATAGGGGTGGTATTATAACATTTGCAAATCTTATCAGATGATGAAGACAACAATATAATTCCTAAGTACCAGTTTTATTGTATTTGATAGAAAAGACTCATGTTCTATATTTCTCTTGTTTCATTTAAAATACTCTTCAAAAACATTATGTTTGTTTTTTTCTTTTTCTATCTTGGAATAAGAATTAGCAATTGGGGCTATTAATGGTTGACTCAACTATTCTGTGTTAGGCTCCTGGTACACAGAATTAATTGTTATGTATATTTCAGTAGAATGGTTCAAAATGAGCCCCTTTTTCCTAAGGGTATTTCTTTGACCAGGAGATTAAATTACCTCCATTGGGATTATTGGCCTTTGATGTGTAAAGGAGGAACTTGTTTCCTACAGGTAAAGCACCCATAGAATGGGGCTCCAGAAACAAGTAGAGTGTTGCTAGATGGATTTTTTTTTCAGTGACAGGGCTTCTCTGTATAGCCTTGGCTAGTTCTGTAACACACTTCATAGACCCAGCTGGCCTTCCACCAGAGATCCACCTTTGACTTCAGAGTGCTGGGATTACCATAGCTCAGCTGTTACATAGATTTTTTTTTAAAACTTTAACATTAGCATGTAGTTTCTGTGACATGCATTAAGGCAGTTTTGAATCTGTTTTGACTCTTGGTAAACTCTTGTCAATTCTGAGACCTTGTCTGGCTTTTTTGTTGTTACTGTTGTTTTCTCTCTTCAGAGTGTCTGCTGTGAATTAAAATTGGTTTTACCACTGCCAAAACATTAAAATAAAGTTTGTTGTGGAACACCGTCTTAGAAATTTATTTTACATGGTGAATGAGGTCAATTTTGTATTACAAAGGCAGAGTCAAATAGTGATAGAGATCAGTGGACCTGGAAATTTAATATTTGCTTTCTGGTTTCTTTACAGATTTTTTCCCAGCACCTAGATTAGAGGAAGGCAGAAGCATTTCTGATCTTTTGGAAACTTTCTCCCCTGGATCACTTTCTCTCCCTTACTAGCGTCATACTTATATTATTCTCCTATCTGTTAAATATTTTATTAACTGAACTTCACCCTGTACTCAGATGTTCCATAAAATCTCTTCCAATATCTCTTATCTCAAAACAGCTCCATTTGTTCCTGATACATCTGCAAGTGACCTTGTAGATGCTGTGAAGAGAGTGGCTAAAGGAGACCTTTATCCCTTTCACCCCAGGCTGGATATACTTCTTTACAATAGTCCTCTATTTTCTCCCGTTCACTTCTCTTGATGCTCTGTAGCCCCCTGCTGCTACTTCTAGTTCATTTTGTTGCAACAACCCTGGCAATGGGACTACTCATGGTCATCCTAAATGAACTCTATGCCCACTTTCTCTCATTTACCTATTTTTTTCTCCCTATATCTCAACCTTCCCAGAAAAACCACATGGATTTATGCTATTACCAAATGATCTCTTAACTCTCTATTTTCCAAGTCTCTTCAAGAATGCAGACAGCAGTCAGGGTGGTGGCACATACCTTATTCCCAGTACCCAGGAGACATGGCCAGCCTAGTTTACAAAGTGAGTTCCAGGAACAGCCAAGGGCTGTTCCACAGAAAAACACTTTTGTGGGGAGGTTTGGAGGAGGGAAGAAGACAGACAGCAATTGCATGATTGAATGCAGCCCATCAATTCAAGACTCTCCCATTGCCCTATGACCTTTTCATTGGGCCCAAAATTTCCCCCATGACAGACTCTCTTCTGCTTCAAAACAGCTACAGTGTCCCTACGATATATTTTTATATCCTCTCAGAGTTAGGAAAGATGGTTTCCTGCTAAAAGATTACACTTCCCTCTTTCCCTTGTGGCCAGACCCAGCACCTGCAGAAGCAAGGGACTATGATGTCCTAATAGTTTCCATCCACTTAAAGGTCTGCATTTGCTCATATGAACCATTTGGGCATCCATACAAGTGGCTGATGAGGTGGCCCTGTGCCATGAAAAAATCTTGTCCTATCTGTGGTAGCTATTTTACTTGACAAGCTAAATTCATGTGGGGAGGTGCCTCCTCTCAATTAAGGAAATCCCTCCATAAGATCAGTTGTAGTACTGCCTTTGGGACAGTCCCTCTGTGGTATGCCATTTCTGGGCTGCTGGTTCTTTGTTCTCTTAGGTAGCAGACTGAGCAAGCTATATGAAGCAAGACAGAAATCAGCACCCCTCCATGGCCTCTGCATCAGTTCCTGTGTTGGTTCAGGTTCTCACTCTGTTTCAGAGTTCCTGTTATGACTTCCTCTGATAAGATGAACAGGGATATTGAAGCTTATGCCAAATAAGCCCTTTCCTCCCCAAGTGGCTCTTTGATTATGGTGTTTAATCACAGCAATTGAAAGTGTAGTCATGATACAACCTAAAAGCTAAACCTACAGTTTCATTAACAGTAAAACATTGGTTAAAGGGGGTGGGGTGGGAAACTTTAGGTTCCATATGCATCACAGAGAGGAGAGCTGTGAGGAGATGGTCTGCTAGACCTTGAAGGCTTAATATTCATGTCACAACAAAATACACATTTATGTAGGCCTGAACTTTGAAAAAGCAACCTCTTCTTTTCAAATTTTTAATTCCTGATGGGTACAAAGCAAGCCAAGTACTGTGGGCTGGGCTTCTCCTCGACTCACCCTTTGACCAAGTGCCTTTATGCAGCACACTGCCCACATACCTGTACATAATGATCCTAACCATGGAGGCATGATGCCAGTTAACAGAAGAGTTCATGAGGGAGCAGTACAGTCCATGGGCTAAGAAAAGAACAATCATGAACTTATTCCACTGACTTATTTTTGAGTGTTGCCTCATCTGTGACAGGAGGATGATATAGCACTCACTCACATTTTAGTATTACAAGAAACACAAGGACTCCAGGTGGGGATGTGATATGTGGAATCTAATGGATGTTCAGAACTCCAATTATCATACATAGGGCAAGGAGTTTGTTCTGAATCCTCCAGGACAGGGTCACTAAAGGATAGCAGGAAACAGGCATCATGTATAGGATGGATAGTGGTCATGCCTAGTACATTCTAAACAGAATTTACCATGGGATTTCAAAGGAAGATGGGAATCAAGCCAGCATTTATTGAAGGCCCTTTACTGGCAAGCCTTGAAGTAGAGGCTGTTATTTAATCATCACCATAAAAGGTAAATGAAGCTTGGAGGGATTAGGTGACTTCCAGAAGATTATTCAGCTAGTGAAGAACTCAGGCTATCATTTTAACATACTTTGTATATATGGACTGTGTGGAAAGGACTCTGATGTGTTGGGACTCTCTATTCCATGGTGATGAGCTCAGAGTAAGAGATGGGTTGAGATGCCATCTTACTAAGGAAGCCCTGTTTATTCAAAGTATGTAAGAAGGGAGAAGAGGTGAGTGTGTGTATTTTGTTTTCACTGAGCCTGGAGTTCATTATTTCATCTACACTGGCTGGCTAAAGATCATTTTGTTTCTTCTCCTCTGTGCTGGGGTTATAGATCCAGGAAACTGTAACCAGCTTTTTATGTGGACACCAACAGTCTGAATTCAGCTCTGACTTCAGTCTGAATTCAGTGTGACAAGCAATTTACCTACTGAGCCATCTCCACAGTCCAATTTTATGTGCTTTTTAATTATATTTTATAGGCATTTTAGTACTCTGGAAAGCAAGACTAGAGAGAAAACTGTGGTCAGCAGTGTCACTTGGCAGCATATGGAATCATAATTTCCCATAAGAGCTAAATCTCTTGCTTAACACTCCTGTGATTAAAGTGTCTGGATAATGCAGGAGGATTGGAAGGACTGTCAAAATCATGGATACCTCCAAACATCCACTCTTTTGAACAGAAATTGTCCAGTTATGGTTTTTAAAAATGGAGGATATAAATGCCAAATGAGAACAATTTATTGAAAATACAAGGAAATAATTCTCTCTCTGGACTTACACCTCCTGAATGTTTCCTGTGTGCTTGAAATTTCTTCTAAAAAGAAGATCCTAACATAGTAACTGGAATTCAGGAGTTAGCTGACAACCCGTTTTCCACGTTTTTCTTCTTTTTCATGCCTATGAGTACTTTTGAATTGGGACTTAGGTTGAAAAGTGAAAATCATTTGGATGTTTTCCTAGTATTCTTTCCATTAGATTCTTCTATTCCTATTCTTTCATAGGATACTTTATCACAGGGAGGGGAGTGAATAATGATAACCAATGTCTTTCTCCCTTATTCTTGATTTTAGACTTGTGCCTCTTAAGATGTTTCCATGTGCAAGCGAGAGAATATGCAGGAGGCAACATGAAACAGAGGCTCTGCTGCCAGAGAGGTGTGGTGAATTAGAGAGCAGTGTCTCATTGAAGGGAGAGAGCATCATGAGATTCTAGCAAAGATAGTGAAGCACAGTCAGACTCATTTGACAAACTGCGCTATAAAGGAAGACATCACAGAGGGGAAGAAACTCTGCCAGGTGGGAGGGGACATCTTTACCTTGTTGATGATGTGTATCACTCCTTTTGTTGCTGCATTGTCACTGTCCACAATGGATGCCCCCCAATTGTGATATTTTGCAAGTGCAAACTCAATGGGAAAGTGAGTGCACTTGATTTTGTATTACCTCTGGGTTTTAGGCCTTTTGAGCATCCATATCCATGTAGTTTTGGGCCATTAAATACTTTAAATTGTGACCCATTGTACATCACAAACCAATAGACAATCATATTCTACATGAGGGGTATTCTCTGACTGTCAGTCTATTCCACTCTTGCAGAGGAATTTTCATTCAAAACATGGCTTCTCTGGCAAGAGATCACATCCAAACACCACCTAGGCTGGAATGCAAACAGCATCTTTAATCCAGGAGACAGAGGCAAGTAGATATGAGTTGAAGGCCAAGTAGCAAATAAAGAAAAGCTTAGGTCAATGTTTGGTGATACATTCATTGTTTAATCCCAAACAATGAAAGGAATGGTAGTTTATACAAGAAAGCACCCACTTTTGAAAATGATGTCTAATTGAGTGACAGAAATGTTGATGATTAGAGAAAGATTTGACAGAAGAGGATACGCCCAACTCTCATGAGAAGAGAGGAAAGGGAATTTCCTTAGAGAAAAGAGAAAGAGAGACAGGGAGAAAAGAGAGGAGAGAGAGAGAGAGATGACAGGAGACAGTTTTACTGGGGCAGTTATAGGTAGGTTTCAGAGAGAGAACAAGCTAGACTGAGGTGAAGAACAAATGAGCTAGAGAATGAGAAGATTAAGCAGATTGCTGGAGTTAGTCTGAGGTGAAGCAGAGCAATTCAGGGGCTGAGAGAGAAGCCAGATTGAATCAGTCACCTGGGAGAGGAGTTTGAGCCAGAAGAGTTGAGTTGAACCAAAGGGGGAGCTTATTAAGCAGTAAGTCTCAGAGGTTGACAGCCTTCCATGTCTAGGTTAGGAGAAGGAGGCAGTGAAACAATTGAATAAAGTTTCTGTTTACAAAGTCTCTTTGAGTTTATTAAAAAAAAATGTAGAGGGAATTCACACAAAGCATTATTCAGGGGAGATTCCTATAGATCAGTAATATGCAAATCAATAAGCCAAGGAGACAGCCTTGAACATCTCTGTCCTTCACTAACCACCTGGAGAATCAATTCTTGCCAATACCTATCTTGTCTGGCCAGAGGCCTTCAACACTATGAGGATATCAACTCTTGCTAGAGCCCCCTCATTTGTGGTAGCTTTTACAGAGATCTCTGCAAACTAATAGAGACAGTGACTATCTACTGTTCAAGAGAAACTGAGCTCCATTTTTCTTTTCTTTCTTTTCTTTTTTTTTTTTTTTTTTGGTTTCCTTTTTTCCCTTACTGGGACCTCTGTTTGCAATTTCTTTGTGATCTTACAGAGGAGGGACATTCGCTTAAATCTGCACATGAGTTCCATGTACAAAGGCTGTGGTATTACATGTCATCTCTAACATCTTGTTAAAATGGGATATTTTTATTGTATTAGACACAGGAATGAACTTGAGAAACACTTGTGTTTGATGGTTATCTTCTGTAGGTCAGGATCTTAATGGATTTATTTTGGGACTTGTACAACTTGTAGCATGCCAGGGTAGATGTTAATGTTTCGAGGAAAATTGAAGATTTGAAATGCCAATGAATTTACAAAGCACATTATATGAGTACACAAAGTCATGCTATAAATTAAATAAATTAATAAGGATAATTACCTCTTGTGAGCAGTGTGGTGTTTCGCTGCAATTTTATACACTATGCAGTGGTCTAATTAGCATACTTAAGCTCTCTGTCATCCTCATCCTTTATTTCTTCCTGGGATGACAATGTTCAAATCCTCTGTTCCAGCTATTCTGTTTATTTACATGGGAGCTCTGGAGAATACATGTCGACTCCACACAAGTGCTCACAGAGATCCACTTTCCTCTGTTTTCTCCGGGGCTGAGGTTAAAGTCTTTTTTCACAGTGCCATATTGTAGTCCAAATTTGTATTTAAACAATTCAGAAAATAACATGAGAGTCCCTGAAATTTCCAAAGATTTGTAAGATATCCATGAAAGCACATGTAGGCTATCACATATCCATGCTGTGTAGGCTCAGCTCACTAGATTCTTTTGCCAGTGCTCATAGGCTGATGGGGAAGCTCGGATGCTCTGAGCCATTGCTGTGTAAGGAGTCCTTGTGACAGTAGTTGCTTACTAGAACCCTCGCATATTTGTACCTTGTCAACTCATGGAAAGACTCTAACACCCAACCCCTCATAGGCATCAAGTCAGACTTACCCCTTGAAGTGGCATGAGAGTCCTTGACAGACTATAGGAAACTGGAAAGAGAAAACAGGTTCTCTAAACCTCAGCACTTCTGTGGACATTGTCCTTGCTCTATCACCAAGATACCTGTGTCTGCAGAGTTGGCACTCACCATAGGCTTGTAGTTTAGCTAACTTAAATGACATCCTGTTACTGGTGATGGAAACACTGGGAGGTTTGTGTCAGTACACACCAGAATGAAGTTTGTCGAATTGAATATGTTGACCCTTTCCAGGTCATGTCAGGAGGAGCTTGCTGGTCTGCATTTTGGATTACTGCTTCAGGGAGCTAATCCTTTTCTTTTTCTTTTTTTCTTTCTTCCTTGTCATATAATATATATTTTAAAGATTCCCTTATTTTATGCATATGAGTGATTTGCTTTCAGGCCCACCAGGAGAGGGAGTTAGATTGCACTACAGAGAGCTGGGAACCACCATGTGGTTGCAGGGAATTGAACTCTGGAAGAGCAGCCAGTGCTCTTAACTACTGAGCATTCTATACAGCCACATACAATATATTTTGTTCATGTTTTCCTGTTCCCTTAACTCCTCCCAGATCCTCCCCTCTTTCTTCCCCACATAACATTTGTTCTTTCTCTCTTAAATACACAGACACACACAAATGAAAATCAAAACAAACAAAAAGGCAGTAAGACAAAAAAAATAAATAAATAAATAAAGAGCAAAGAAAAAAAATCTCACAAAACCTGAAATACAACCATGGGATTTGTTTTGCGGTAACCATAAACTCCCAGTCATGAGGCCAGCACTGGAGTATGGTTAATATACACAGTGACACGCCATTGGATAAAAGTGATTTTTTCTTTTGTAATAGCAAGTCTCAATGAGCTCTGTACTCGCCATGGAACAATCCCCAAGGCACATGCACAAGGAAATAGGAAGAAGTACCTTAAATCTCAGGAATATCAGTTCCTGGGCTGGAGCCCTGAACTTCACAGAAGGTAGAAAGCTAGCCAAGCACCCTCCCATTCAGCTCTCCTGATGTGTGCAATGTGAGCATCTAATTTCTGCTCTTGCCATGGTAACTTCCCATTGATTTGAGACTGTTTCCTCAAACTCTGAGCCAGAATAAACCCTCAAGTAGCTTTTTTCAGACACTTGGTTAATTTCCTGGGCAGAAAATAAATGAATATATTGGTGAAGCCTAGTTGTTTTTTGTTGTTGTTGTCATTGTTTTCCTCTCTTTCTATTTCTTCTCTTAAATATGTGTATATATGTGATCATTGTTGTAACTGGGTGATGCTCACACAGGCATCTATTTTCTCTGTGTACATACCTGGAAATTTCCATCACAATACTTCAGAAAGGTACCATTTCCCAAAGAGCTAGATGACAGTGCTCTTACCCCATCTGCCTTGTCCAGGTGAAGGAAGATTCCCAGCAATGATGTTGCTAACATGTGCAAGGACGACAGGGTCTGCAGATCCACCACTCTGTAAGTGCCTGGGACTGTGTGGTATCTAAAGCACCTAGTCATAAGGGTCACAATAAAAAATAAATCCATGCACCAGGGATAAATGCAACAGGAAAATCAGCTCTGAAGTCAAATTATGACATTCAAATTTCATGTTCTCCCATATACAAACTTCACACTCACTTTTACAGTGGTGAGCCTTAGTTGGAATTAGTCTTTAACCACCTGTGCCTCACTTTTCACATCTGTTAAAAGTGTAACAACCATCTGAAAAGTGTTCGGAGCGTTAACTTAGCTGTATTTTTTTTATTGTTCTTTATTTTTTTTAATTTTTCATCAATTACACTTTATTCATTATGCATCCCCCCATAAGCCCCACCCTGCTTCTCTCCCCATCCCACTCTCCCTCCTCCCTCTGCATGCATGCCACTCCCCAAGTCCACTGATAGGGGTGGTTCTACTCTCCTTTCTGATCATAGTCTATCAGTTCACATCAAAAGTGGCTGCATTATCCTCTACTATGGCCTGGTAAGGCTGCTCCCCCCCAGGGGGAGGTGATCTAAGAGCAGGCCAATGAGATTATGTCAGAGGCAGTCCCTCTTCACATTACTATGTAACCCAATTGGACTCTGAACTGCCCTGGGCTACATCTGTGTAGGGGTTCTGGGTTATCTCTATGAATAGTCCTTGGTTGGAGTATGAGTCTCTGGGAAGTTATCTGTGTTCAAATTTTCTTGTTCTTTTGCTCTCCTTGTGGAGACCCTGTCCTCTCCAGCTCTTACTATTTCCCAGTTCTTACCTAAAATTCCATTCACTCTGCCCAACAGTTGCCCATCAGCCTCAGCATCTGCTTTGATAGTCTTTAGGGCAGAGGCTTTCAGAGGCCCTCTGTGGTAAGTTCCTAGGTTGTTTCCTGTTTTCTTCTTCTTCTGATGTCCATCCTCTTTGCCTTTCTGGATGGGGATTGGACATTTTAGTTAGGGTCCTCTCTCTTGCTTAGTTTCTTTAGATGCACAGGTTTTAGTGGGTTTGTCCTATGTTGTATGTCTATATGAGTGAGTATATACCATGTGTGTATTTTTGCTTCTGGGACAACTCGCTCAGGATGATCCTTTCTAGATCCCACCATTTACCTGCAAATTTCATGATTTCCTTTTTTTTCATTGCTGAGTAATATTTCATTGTGTAGATGTACCACAATTTCTGCATCCATTCTTCAGTTGAGGGGCATCTGGGTTGTTTCCAGCTTCTGGCTATTACAAATAAAGCTGCTACAAACATGGTTGAGCAAATGTCCTTTTTGTGTACTTGAGCCTCTTTTGGGTATATGCCCAGTAGTGGTATGGCTGGATCTTGAGGAAGCGCTATTCCTAGTTGTCTGAGAAAGCACCAGATTGATTTCCAGAGTGGTTGTACAAGTTTACATTCCCACCAGCAATGGAGAAGGGTTCCCCTTTCTCCTCAACCTCTCCAGCATGTGTTGTCACTTGAGTTTTTGATCTTGGCCTTTCTCATGGCTATAAGGTGAAATCTCAGGGTTATTTTGATTTGCATTTCCCTAATGGCTAGTGAGGCTGAGCATTTATTTAAGTGCTTCTCTGCCATTCGGTATTCCTCTACAGAGAATTCTCTGTTTAACTCTGTTTCCCATTTTTTAAGTAGATTACTTGGTTTGCTGCTTTTCAGCTTCTTTAGTTCTTTATATATACTGGATATGAGTCCTCTGTCAGAAATGGTTGGTGAAGATTCTTTCCCAATCTGTAGGTATTCACTTTGTTTTGATGACGGTGTCCTTTGCTTTGTAGAAGCTTTTCAATTTCATGAGGTCCTATTTATTGATTGTTGCTCTTAGAGCCTGTGCTGTTGGTGTTCTGTTCAGGAAGTTTTCTCCTGCACCAATGAGTTCTAGGGTATTTTTCATTTTTTTTTCAAGCTGATTTAATGTGTCTGGTTTTATGTTGAGGTCTGTGATCCACTTGGACTTCAGTTTTGTGCAGGGTGATAAGTATGGATCTTTTTTCATTTTTCTACATGTAGACATCCAGTTGGCCCAGCACCATTTGTTGAAGATGCTATCTTTTTTCCATTGTATGGTTTTGTTGTCTTTGTCAAAGATCAGGTGTCCATAAGTGTGTGGGTTTATTTCTTGGTCCTCGGTTCGGTTCCATTGATCCACCATTCTGTTTCTATGCCAGTACCATGCCGTTTTTAAAACTGTTTTCTATACTGCAACTTAAGATCAGGGATGAAGATACCTACAGGAGATCTTTTATTGTAGAGGACTGTTTTAGCAATTCTGGGTTTCTTGTTATTCCATATGAAGTTGAGAATTTTTCTTTCCAGGTCTGTAAAGAATTGTGTTCATAAGTTAATGGGCATTGCATTGAATTTGTAGATGGCTTTTGGTACGATGGCCATTTTTACTATGTTAATCCTACCAAGCCATGAGCATGAGAGATCTTTCCATCTTCTCATATCTTCTTCTAGTTCTTTCTTCAGAGATTTGAATTTTTTTTTTTTTCATACAAGTCTTTGACTTCCTTAGTTAGGGTTACTCTGAGGTACCTTATGTCATTTGTGGCTATTGTGAAGGGTGTTGTTTCCCTAATTTCTTTCTTAGTCCTTTTGTCTTTTGTATACAGGAGGGCTAATGATTTTTTTTGAGTTAATTTTGTATCCAACCACTTTTCTGAAGGTGTTTATCAGCTGTAGGAGTTCCCTGGTAGAGTTTTTGGGGTCACTCACGTATACTATCATATCATCTGCAAATAGTGATAATTTGACTTCTTCCTTTCCAATTTGTATCCCCTTGATCTCCTTCAACTGTCTTATTGCTCTAGCAAGGACTTCCAGAACTATGTTAAAGAGATATGGAGAGAGTGGGCAGCCTTGTCTTGTCCCTGATTTTAGTGGGATTGCTTTAAGTTTCTCTCCATTCAGTTTGATGTTGGCTATAGGTTTGCTGTATATCACCTTTACTATGTTTAGATATGTGCCTTGTATCCCTGATCTCTCCAATACTTTAAACATGAATGGATGTTGGATTTTGTCAAAGGCTTTTTCAGCATCCAGGGAGATTATCATGTGGTTTTTTTCTTTCAATTTGTTAATATGGTGGATCACATTGATGGATTTCCGTATATTGAACCACCCCTGCATACCTGGGATGAAGCCTACTTCATGGTGGATGATATCTTTGATGTTTTCTTGTATTCGTTTTGTGAGTATTTTGTTGAGTATTTTTGCATCAATGTTCATAAGGGAGATTGGCCTAAAATTCTCTTTCTTTGTTGAGTCTTTGTGAGGTTTAGGTACCAAGGTGACTGTGGCTTCATAGAATGAGTTTGGTAATGTTCCTTCTGTTTCTATTTTGTGGAATAGTTTGAAGAGAATTGGCGTTAGCTCTTCTTTGAAGGTCTGGTAGAATTCTGCGCTGAAACCATCAGATCCTGGGCATTTTTTGGATGGGAGACTTTTGATGACTGCTTCTATTTCCTTGGGGGATATAGGACTATTTAATTGATTTACCTGGTCCTGATTTAGCTTTGGTAAGTTGAATTGATCAAGAAAATTTTCCATTTCATTTAAATTTTCAAATTTTGTTCCGTATAGACTTTTGAAGTAAGTCCTAATGATTGCTTGGATTTCCTCAGTGTCTACAGTTATGTCCCCCTATTCAATTCTGATTTTGTTGATTTGGATGGTGTCTTGCTACCCTTTAGTTAACTTGGCTAAGGGTTTGTCTATCTTGTTGATTTTCTCAAAGAACCAGCTCTTGGTTTCATTGATTCTTTGAATTGTTTTATTTGTTTCTAATTGATTGATTTCAGCACTGAGTTTGATTATTTCCAGCCCTCTGCTCCTTCTTGGTGTGTCTGCTTCTTCTTTTTCCAGGGTTTTTAAGTGAGCCATTAAGTTGCTTGAATGCGCTGTCTCAAATTTCTTCTTGAAGGCACTTAGTGCTATGAACTTTCTTCTTAGCACTGCTTTCATTGTGGCCCACAAGTTTGGGTATGTTGTGTCTTCATTTTCATTGAGTTCTAGGAAGATTTTAATTTCTTTATTTCTTCCCTGACCCAGCTGTCTTTTAGTAGCAAGTTGTTCAGTTTCCATGTATGTGTAGGCTTTTTGCTATTTCTGTTGTTACTGAGGTCCAGCTTTATTCCATGGTGATCAGAAAGGATACAAGGGAGTACTTCAATCTTCTGTATTTGTTGAGGCTTGCTTTGTGACCAACTATGTGGTCTATTTTGGAGAAGGTTCCATGTGTTTGGGTGTAAGGTTCTGGAAATGTCTGTTAGGTCCATTTGATTCATGACCTCTGTTAGATATATTGTTTCTTTGTTTAATTTCTGTTTTGTTGACCTGTCCTTTGTTGAGAGTGGGGTGTTGAAGTCTCCCACTATTAATGTGTGGGGATCTATATGTGCTTTAAATTTTATCAATGTTTCTTACACAAATGTGGTGCCCTTGTATTTGGGGCATAGATGTTCAGGATTGTGATGTCTTCCTGGTGGAATTTTCCTTTGATGAGTATGAAGTGTCCTTCCCCATCTCTTTTGATTAATTTTGGTTGAAAGTCTATTTTATCAGATATTAGAATGGCTACTCCTGCTTGCTTCTAGAGTCCATTTGCTTGAAAAGCCGTCTTCCATCCCTTTACCCTCAGGTAATGTCTATCTTTGTGACTTAGGTGTGTTTCTTGTATACAACAGATTGCTGGGTTTTGTTTATGCATCCATTCTGTTAGTCTGTGTCTTTTTATTGGAGAATTAAGTCCATTGATATTGAGAGAGAGTAATGACCAGTGGCTGTTAGATCCTTTGAATTTGATGTTGGCTGTGGTCATATGGTTGTGTGCTTAGTTGCTTTTTGTTTTACTGTAGTGGCGTTATTTATTTCCTGTGTTTTCTTGAATGTAGCTAGCTTTCTTGGATTGTATTTTCCCTTCCAGTGTCTTCTGTAATGCTGGATTTGTTTGTAGGTATTGTTGAAATTTGTTTTTGTCATTGAATATCTTGTTTTCTCCATCTATGAGGACTGAGAGTTTTGCAGGGTATAGTAGCCTGGGCTGACCTCTGTGTTCTCCTAGGGTCTGCATGATATCCGTCCAGGCCCTTCTGGCTTTCATAGTCTCTGTTGAAAAGTCAGGTGTGATTCTAATGGGTTTGCCATTATATGTTACTTGGCCTTTTTCTCTTGCAGCTCTTAGTATTTTTTCTTTGTTCTGTATACTTACAGTTTTGATTATTATGTGGTGGGAGGATTTTCTTTTCTGGTCTAATTTATTGGGTGTTCTCTTGTATTCTTATTGGCCTCTCCTTTAAGTTGGGGAAATTTTCTTCAATGATTTTGTTGAAAATATTTTCTGGGCCTTGGTGCAGGGAATCTTCTTTTTCCTCTATTTCTATTATTCTTAGGTTTTGTCTTTTTATCTTGTCTTGAAATTTTTGGACGGTCTGTGTCAGGAATTTTTTAGATTTATCATTTTCTTTGACAGATACATCTATTTCTTCCATTGTATCTTCCACACCTGAGATTCCTTCTTCCATTTCTTGTAGCCTATTGGTTATGCCAACCTCTGTAGTTCCTGCTTTCTTCCCTAAGTTCTTTCTCTCCATAATTTCTTCCATTTGTGTTTTTTTTAATTTTTCCAATTCTATCTTCAGGTCTTGAGCTATTGTTGGTTTCCTTCCCCTGTCTGACTGTATTTTCATGTTTTTCCATCAATTCCTTCAGCTGTTTGTTTGAACAATCCACTGTTTCTTTTATTTCATTCAGTGATTTAAGCATTTCCTCTCTAAAGGCCACATACTTTTTGGCTTCAGCTTCTTCTATTTCTTTTCGTATTTTATTTGTTTCCTCTGTTATCATCTTCTTGAGCATAGATGTTAGGTCGTCTCCTTGAATTTCATTTATGCTGGGGTGTCTAGGGCTATTTGCCCCTGGATAACTGGGTTCTGGAGATGCCATGATGCTCTGGCTTTTGTTGGTTGAACTTTTACGCTGTCCTCTACCCATTAGGTTATCTTAGTTGTTTGAATTTAGTTTCTGGTTGTTCCTGGACTGTTGTAGTGGAGAGAATCCCTTTGGCAGGAAGATAAGTTTTCCTCAAGGAAGCCTTCCCAGCTTTCTGGGTATAGTTGCTGGATGTCTGGTGTTTTTCAGGAGTTGCTACAGCTCACCTCAGGCAACTGTGGTCCTGATTAGTCAAGAGGGCTCTCCTCTCACCGGGAGAAATCCTGGGGGCAGCTGCCCTCCTTCTGGGTTTCTTGCTGTAAATTTAGTGATCAGCTGAGGTAATCTGTGGCAGGTGAGTCCTGCTCTGGTGTCTTGGGGCACTCAGTTCTGTCTGTTTGCAATCTGCAGTCTGCTAGACTTTCCCTAGGTGACCCCAGCAGCACGGTTTCTTCCTTCTCTGTGGGGTCCTCTCCAGACAGGGGTTCCCAGTCCCTGTTGTACTGGGGCACACAGCTTGTCTGTACCGCTGAGCTGAGCGCAAAGCTCTCTGCATGCGGCAGAAGCTCGGCTGTGATGGCAGCAGAGACCTTCCGGGGAGAGACTGGGTGACCTGCGATCAGACCCGCAACCCTGCTTCCCCGTGTGGTCCCCCTGAGACTGGGACTCCCAGTCTCAGGTACCCTTGTGCCCACAGATCAGCAGGGGAAAGTGGCTGGGACACGCCTGCTTGCAGCTCCAGCCCGGAGACCCAAAGCCTGTGTTACCGGGGATTTCTTCCGGGTTCTGGCTGGGTAGCCATGAGTGGACCTAACCGATTCCCCGTGGGAGCCTCCCCTCACCTGGGAAACACGATCGATGTAGTTTCGGGGCCTCAAGTTCAGTCTCCTGGTATCTGCATGGAAAGTGGTGTCCTGCTCCTCAAACACGCTGTTTTCCTGGCGCAGCCATCTTGGCTCCCCCAGAACCCCGCTTTTAAATTGAATGACTTGGTTTGTTGGTGATTAACTTCTTAAGCTGTTCATATATTCTGGATATAAGCCATCCCTCTATCAGATACAGGTTCGGTGAAGATCCTTTGTCTACCTGTGGGCTCTGACAGCCCATGCATGGAGAGGACCTAAACCCCCTGCTCAGATGTAGCCCATAGACTCAGTCTCCAAGTGTGTTAACTAGTATGCAATACAGGGACTCTATATGATGTGAACTCACGGGCAGGCCCTCTGATCACTGACCCTGAGGGGGGTAGGGGTGAGTGTAGCCTTGCTAGGCCACAGAGGAAGACAATGCATCCACTACTAATGAGAACTGCTAGGTTAGGATCAGATAGAAGAAGAGGATCTCCCATAACAGTAGACTAGGAGAGGAGAATGAGAAGAGAAGAGGAAGAGAGAGAGAGAGAGAGAGAGAGAGAGAGAGAGAGAGAGAGATTGGAAGGAGATGATGGAGGGGCCCGCAGCAGGGATACAAAGTTAAAAAATGTAATAAATAATTAATAAAAAAATTTAAAAGCACACAAAAATATTTTTTTTTATTTGTCTTTTGAAAGATAGTGTTTCTGGTTGTCCTGGACTCACTTTGTAGACCAGGCTGTCCTGGAACACACAGAGTTCCTCATGCCCCTTCCTTTATAAGTGCTGGCATTACAGGTGTGCATCATTGCATCTGGCTCTAAAAAGAAATCTTAAAACAAAATGTTGACTACTGCTATTGACACATACTACAGTTGTGGCTTTCTTCTCCCTGACATACTTCTTGATGGCTTCCTTGTTTGGAGCAAGCACTGGGTAAGCACCTGCATCCTTGATTGCATTTGCCAGATTGTATTCCTGCAAAGACAGGCTAGACAATGAGGGGACCCTAGTTCCTAGACAGCTTGACAAAATGATTTTGCAGAGAACATGTAACTTACAATAATGTCACCTTGGAAGATGGAATAGGTAAGCATCTGGTCCAGTCACATGAGTAGGTTTGGTAAGGAGCCACTTAGACCTCTTTGTGGATCAGCACCTGGGAAAAGAAGCCCCACATTTCTAGTTAGCCAATTTTGGTACCATATGTGGTTCACTGATGACTATGGAAGTCCTACTGGCTTCTTTGGCCTGTTAAAAGAATTGACTGAAAACATTTTATTTACCAAGGAAGTTATTCCAGGATCCAAACTGACTAGGCTGGAAGGAACTTTGAAATGTTAGTTCAATCTTAATTCTTTCTCTTAATTTAGTTTTCCATTTAGAGAAAATTTCATCCTATACAAAAGACTTTATGGATCCAGTTAGGAAATCCCTTCTAAATTCCATTAACATTTGTTACTTCTTTGCTTATCCTGAGAACCTTAAATCTACTATATTCCAGTGACCTGAATTTGGCTGCAAATGCTTTGCTTGATAAAACTACAAAGATAGGCAACTTTACATAAATAGTTAGATTTCTCTCTTTCTTTCTCTGTGTTTGTGAAAGAGTGTTCAGAGCCTTGTGCAGATGGGGCAAGTAGTTATTGCTGAGACATTTCCCTGGATAGTTGACTACCTGCACCCCTTAATTCTTCCCATTTTTGAAAGGGAATCCTGCCATGAAATCCAGGCTGTTCTCAAACTTTCTGTGATCCTCCTGTTGTAGCTTCCTGAGGGTGGAAACTACAGGCATGCCTGGATACAAAGCTATTTACTGAAGCGAAAGCCAACTACTGAGCCAAAGCCATTTAGTGGAGCCAATGCCAATTACTGGAAAAGTTTCCAAAAACCACACTAGGACCTTGTCATGGATGATAGTTTTAGGTGAGAACATCTGCTTGTCATTCTTGGAGCATCCTTGAGATATCTTAAGGAAACATTCTTGAGATATCTTGCAGGATGTATCTCAAACCATAAAACAGTTTTGCAATCTTCTGCAGCAGTAAATTAGTAAGAGGTAAGTCAGAATGATCATTTATGGGAGTAAGCATGTCTTATTTTTACAGGGTCTCAAGGAGTTCATCAGGATTGGAGTAGTAAGGTGAAGGAGTCTGATATCTGGAATTCTTCCTCCTGGCCTTGGCAAATGTGGGTCTTATCAATAGTTCCATTTTTTCAGAGATTGTCCTTGGTGGTCAGTCTCTGCTGGTGGGTTTCTCTGAGACTGAGATGTAGATAGCAAGCTCCCTGCACCCTTGGGACCCAGACAGCAAACTTTGTATAACCTTGAGTTAATTCTGCATGCCTTGCCATGTGGCTCAGATGTGTTGCTACTGTGAAAAAAATTTGCTTGTACCCTTTGCTTTATAAGTGTTGTTTGCACATTCAGTAAATTGAGACTTGAACAGGAATCTGTCTTGCCTCCATTATTCACATCTCTGTCTCCCAATTTCCTTCTTTCAGGTGGTTCCTGTTCATCTAGCCTGTGGGATGGGTCAGTTGGTGCCCAAAAAAGGGACCTTGAAAAAGAGGGGCAAAAGTGAGAAACACTGGTTTTTGGAGCTCCAGATGCCTAAGTAAAAACAGTGCTTCATGATACTGCCCATTGCACAGAGGAAGACATGTTAGGCAGGCAGCTCAATCATTGGGCAGAGCAGTAGCAGGGAGTTATTTATGGGACTTTAAAGTCAATGTTAAAATAAACAGGACTATTAGGGAGAAATGCCCTTATACCCTTTAGTTAGTAAATGAGTTATGTCCCTCCTTCCCAGTTGAAGGTATGTAAATATGGAAAAGTGTGAGAGTGTAGGGAAAATATTGCAAGAATATTACAATATTAATGGTCCTGAAAAGGTATCTGGTCCTCTGTGCAATCTAATTACAGATGTGCTGGATCCTAGGCATGAGACTGATACAATGAAAAATTTTGATCTCACAAGCTAAAGAATTGCTTGAAGAAAATGGAGCACCCAAACAAGCAGGAAAAAAAAAAGTACTTCTAAGATTATTTCAAATGTTTATAAAGGAGCCCAAACAGATTTGAGTAATTTGAGAGCCAAAAATAATTTAAGAGCTAGATAGTGAGGATGAAAGGGAGTCAGAGGAAGAAACTGCCAAGTCTCATAATTCAGATTGGCTGCCTTGCCCTCTGTCCACCCCCTCTTCCCCATGGATTTCACTGACACATGTGCAGGAGATACAGGACCACTGCAGGAAGATTTTACTGTTCTTTAAGAGAAAGTCCAATGAGAAAGTAAACAAATTCAGTTATTAAGAGAGTTACAAAAATTAAATAAAACCAACAGTAATAATGGTAATAATAATAATAATAATAACAGTAATACTAAATAATAATAACCCAAATTGGATTGTTTGCACTGGTAAATTTTTAAAGTCTGGTTTACTTTTAAAATTATAAATGTGCTGTATGATTTCACTCCTAAAGAGCATGCTTTGTTTTAATATTACAAAAACAGGTTTTAAAAAATATGTACATGTTTAAAAAGCAGGTACTGCCATTGTTCTTTCTCTTTGTCTCTGTTTTCTTTTGTGTGTGTGTGTGTGTGTGTGTGTGTGTCTGTGTGTGTGCATGCGTGTTGGCTTTCTGCTTTGGTTTCTGGTTTTGAATTGCTCTTGATGTCTGGGTAAACTAGTAGAGTTTTCAATCTGGTCAAGGGAGTATAAATTCCCTGGGAGGGGGCTTATAAAGCCCTACCTTTTTTTTGGCAGCAGGAAAATGGGTCAAGGAGACCATATTTTGTGTGATAAAAGGGCTCCTGGAGCCCGCTCTCCATTTGGAAGCTGTGGAGAAGGCCATGGGTGCTCTACTCCTTCTGGTATTTATGTGTGTGGAAGGGACCCATGAGAGGGTCCACTCCTTCTGGAATTTGTGGTACTTGTGTCCCGTAGAGGCTGGTCAAGCCCTCGTATTTGAGTATTCTGTTTACTCCAAGGAGACAATGGAGGATTTCTATGTTCCTTAGCTATGTCTGTATGTGTGTACATGTTTATTTGTGGACAAACAGATGATATTTTCAAATCTGGCTGATGATATTAATATTTTAGACATATATTAATATTTTTAGACATGAGGCAGTTTGACTCAACACCTCTGAGTTTGCTCCTGGAATATCAAAGTTAAATACAATACAATACAATTTTATAATACAATTTAATTTTTTCAGGTATTTGAAAAAAATAACATTTGGTCAGTCTAACAAGAAACTTAAATCAGTTTCAGAACCTTTAGGTGAGGTCAAAAGACCTTGGAATTTATTTCATTAATTTTGAGAAGTAAAAATCAAGCCATACTGTTTGAGCCAACTAAACAAAAACCGCACTTATTAAAATACATCATTTAAAACAAAACTATGAATATATCATGTATAAAATACATTCTTCATTTAAAGAGGCTGGATGTCACCTACCAGCAGGGACAGCTAAATACCACCTGAGATACAGCTGGACAGAGAGAGAGACAGGGTAACACAGAGAAGGATACCTAGTCTACATGCTGATTTAATGGGTGTCAGGTTAACATTTACATAGGCAAAAGTGTGCAAGCAGTTTCTCACACAGACAATTTTACTTAGCCAAAACATGAGAGGTCTCACTCGAGGTTGAACAAAGTTTTCAGTCTGTTTCCCAAGGTTGCAGGGGACTTGCTATCTACTTTTCAGGCTCAGAGCACCCCGCCTTCAGAGACTGACTTGCCAAGGCCAAGAGGCAGAATTCCAATTACTAGACTCCTTCAGTAAGGATTAAGGAAAAGGATTTAGTTAACTTCTTTGTTTCAATTACTAGTATTTGCCACTGGTTTCCACAAGAAGTCACTTTTGATGTAAGTCTCTGGCAGAAAGATGGAAATTTTCTTAAAAAATTTATGAATCTTCTGGTCCACAAAAGGTGCCTGTCCAGACATTTTATTACTGGAATTTGATTAATGATATTCTTCAGGTCAGATATTCCCAACTTGACTTGGCTGAGATAGTTTCTCAAACTGAAATGTTCCTCAAAAAGGATTCTAGAGGTAGTCCCAAATCCCTTGAAGTAGGTAGGGACAAGGCTGCACTACCCCAACATTTCTGAGTTCCCTCCCTATCTCCATACCTATGCCAGAACCAGAGTTCAGCTTGCAGGCTATTTCATTTACACCTCCCTTACAACTGTTCACTTGCAGACACAGGACAGACCTAATGACCTAACTTTCCCTGAAAAGGCCACTTCTCTTTAGGAATAAGCGGCCAGATACCTTAATCTAGACTGGTAACCCCTCCTGTCTTTCCTGGCTCTGGCAGCTGCCCCATTTTTATGGACTCCATATAATAAAGTTCCTCCTTTCTGTGCACCAGCCTTACCTTTTGATTCTGACAGAGAGGATGCAGCTCAGTACACTAAAACTAAACTCAAGAGGTCAAATCCCTCAGGGGAACTGCTTCAAAAGAAAAGAGAGCATTTAACATGTCAGAAATAACTGCAGGAAGTTGTCTCCTGTACCAATGAGTTCTATGGCCTCCCAAACTCTTTTTTCTAATTGATTTAATGTGTCTGGTTTTATGTTGAGGTCTTTGATCCACTGGAAGTTTAGTTTTGTGCAGTCTGATAAGTATGGATCTATTTGCATTTTTCTACATGTAGATATCCAGTTTGACCAGCACCATTTCTTGAAGATGCTATATTTTTCCATTGTATGGTTTTGGCATTTTTGTCAAAGATCAGGTGTCCATAACCCACAGGTGTGTGGGTTTATTTCTGCTTCTTCTCTTCAGTTCATTTGATCCACCATTCTATTTCTATGCCAGTACCATGAAGTTTTTTTTAATTTTGTTCTATAATACAGCTTAAGATCAGGGATGGAGATACCTCCAGAAGAGCTGTTATTGTAGAGGATTGTTTTAGCAATTCTAGGTTTTTTGTTATTCCATATGACATTGAGAATTTCTCTTTCCAGGTCTGTAAACAACTGTGTTGGTAATTGGATGGGAATTGCATTGAATCTGTACATTGCTTTTGCTAAGATGGCCATTTTTACTATGTTAATCCTGCCAAGCCATGAGCATGAGAGATCTTTCCATCTTCTGATCACTTCTTCTATTTCTTTCTTCAGAGACTTGAATATTTTTTTTCAAGCAAGTCTTTGACTTGCTTGGTTATGTCATTTGTGGCTATTGTGAAGGGTGTTGTTTTCCTAATATCTTTTTCAACAATTTTATCTTTTGTATACAGGATGGCTACTGAATTTTTTGATATATTTGTTATCCAGCCACTTTGGTAAATGTTTATCAGCTGTAGGAGTTCCCTGGGAGGATTTTTGGGGTCACTCATGTAAACTATCATATCATCGGCACATAGTTATAATTTGAGTTCTTCCTTTCTAATTTGCATCTCCTTGAACTCCTTCAACTCTATTATTGCTCTAGCAAGGAATTCCAGAACTATGTTGAAGAGATATGGAGAGAGTGGGCACCCTTGCTTTGTCTCTGATTTCAGTGGGATCGATTTAAGTTTCTCTCTGTTCAGTTTGATGTTTACTATGTTTAGATATGTGCCTTTTATCCCTGATCTCTCCAAGACTTTAAACATGAATGGATGTTTGATTTTGTCAAATGCTTTTCAAGCATGTAAGGAGATTATCATGAGTTTTTTTTTTCATTCAGTTTGTTATTATGGTGGATCACATTGATATATTTCCTTATGTTGAACATCCCCTGCATATCTAGGATGAAGCCTACTTGGTCATAGTGGATGGTATCTTTGGTGTGATCTTCTTTTCAGTTTGCAAGTATTTTGTTGTGTATTTTCACATCAATGTTCATAAGGCAGATTGGCCTGAAATTCTCTTTCTTTGTTGAGTCTTTGAGAGGCTTAAATACTGAAATGACTGTGGCTACATAAATGAGTTTTGTCGTGCTCCTTCTGTTTCTGTTTTGTTAAATATTTTGTATAGAATTGGAGTTAGGTCTTCTTTGAAATTCTGGTAGAATACTTTGCTGAAAATATTTGGCCCTTACCTTCTTTTGGATAGGAGACTTTTGATGAGAACTTCTATTTCCTTGGTGCTTATGACACTATTTAATTCATTCACCTTGTCTTCATTGAGTTTTGGTTAACTGGATTTGATCAAGATAATTGTCCATTTCATTTAGATTTTCAAATTTTGGGGCATGTAGAGATTTGAACTTCCTGAACAGAACATCAACAGCATAGGCTCTAAGATCAACAATCAATAAAGTGGACATTATGAAACTACAAAGCTTTTGAAAATCAAAGGACACTGTCATCAAAACAAAATGACTGCCTACAAATTCAAAAAGAATCTTCACCAACCATTTTTTTCTGACAGAGCGCTAATATACAGTAAATATAAAGAAATAAAGAAGCTGAAAAGAAGCAAACCATGTAATAGAATTGAAAACTAGGGAACAGAGCTCAACAGAGAATTCTCTGCAGAGAAATATAGAATGGCAGATAAACACTTCAAGAAATGCTTAATGTCATTAGCCATCAGGGAAATGCAAATCAAAAAGTCCATGAGATTTCACCTTACACTTTTCAGAATGGCCAAGATGAAAAATTGAAACAATAGACAACACATGCTGGAGAGGTTGTAGAGAAAGGGAAACCATCCTCCACTCCTAATTGGAATGTAAACTTGCAAAACCACTCTGGTATTGAATCTGTCTTTTTCTCAGACAAAGAGGAATAGTGCTTCCTCAAGATGTAGCCATACCACACCTAGGCATATATCCAAAGGAGGCTTAATTACACAGAAGGACATTTGCTCAACCATGTTTTTAGCAGCTTTCTTTGTAATAGCCAGAAGCTGGAAACAGGCCAGTTGCCCCTCAACTGAAGAATGGATGCAGAATTTTTGGAACAACTACACAATGGCGTATTACTCAGCAATGAAATTAAGGAAATTATGAAATTTGCAGGTAAATGGTGGGATCTGCAATCATGTTGATTGAACTGTCTCAGAAGCAGAAAGACACACACAGTCTATGCATTCAGTCATGTCATATAGGAAGAACCTTTTAAAATCTGTACATCTAAAGAAACTACACAAGAGAGAGGACCCTGACTAAAATGCTAACTCTTCATCCCGAAAAGCAAAGAGGAAGGACATCAGAAGAAGAAGAAAACAGGAAACAAACTGGAAAGCAGACACAGAGGGCCTCTGAAAGGCTCTTCTCTACAGACTATCAGAGCAGATGCTGAGACTTATGGCCAAACTTTGGGGAGTGTTCATGGAATCTTGTGTAAGAAGTGGGAAATAGTAAGATCTGGAGAGGACAATAACTCCAAAAGGAGAGCAACAGAACCAGTAATTTGAACACAGGGGTCTTCCCAGCGACTAATTCATATTCCAATCAAGTACCATGCACAGAGATAACCTAGAACAACTGCACAGATGTAGCCCATGGCAGTTTCTTGTCATGTAATTGGGTTACATAGTAATGGAAAGAGGGACTGCTTTTACATAATCTGATTGGCCTGCTCTTTGATCACTACCCCCTGAGAGGAGATAAGTCTAAATGGCCTCAAAAGATGACAATCCATTCACTCATGATGAGCTCTGATAGACTAAGATCAGAAGGATAGAGAGGAGGAACTTCCCTCTCAGTGGACTTGGAGAAGGGCATGTGTGAAGAAGGGGGTGAGAGGGGAGGATAGAGAGGGGAGGAGAGAGGTACTTATGAGAGGATACAAAGTGAATAAATTGTAATTAATTAAAAGAAATATGAAAATAAAAGAAGAACTGAGGAAATGGGATCTTGAATTGACCCAACTCCTAACTGAAGCTGCCTCCCACCCTCCCAAGACAAAGAACAAGGTTCCTAATACCCTGCAGGTTTTTCCTGTAACTCCTATCAGAGCACAGGCTCCTGCCCTACCGCCTGCCAAAGAGGTCCAGTCCACCTCAGGCCTTGTAGTTGAAGGTGAGGATGAGGAGGAGAATCTTACCTCCAGTGAAGGGGCCCCTGCAGATGAAAATGAAATTTCTGCCACCTCAGCTGGGTAGAGGGACTGAACATATGAACAACAGCATTTCCACATTGGGCTTAGATATATAAAAGAACTAAAAATGAAGTTTCACAATATGGGCCAGTTGTTCCCTTCACACTGTCCATAAATGAAACTCTGAGTGAAAAGTGGTTGACTCCCATTGAGGGGTAATTTTTGATTCCTGCTGTATTATCAGGGGGCGATTTTGTCCTCTACAAGTCAGATTTTAAAGAATTTTGCAAGGAAACCACATGGTGTAATGCGGTGGCATAGCAGCGATTCCAAACACTGGACCTTGCAAAAATTATGAGCTAATAGCCCCTATGACACCAAAAAGTAACAAGTCAAGTATCTTCCTGGTCTTCTTTATCAAATACAAACTGCAGGACTCAAGGCTTGGGAACAGCTTCCCCTTAATTAAGCCCTAACAAACTCCCTAGCTAAAATCCAGCAAGGAACACTGGAGCCCTACTGTAATTTCATCAGCCAGCTTAATGATATTTCAGAATGGATTCTGGGCTCACATGAAAATGAGAGTGAATTCATAAAACCTCTGGCTTTCCAAAATACTAACCCTCCCTGCCAAGCTGCCTTATGGCCATACCCTGAAGGCAAAGACATTTCTGTTTATATCAAGTACTATGCAGGCATCAGCTCAGCTCGTTCTATTGGCATAGTTGTTTGAGCTGCATTCCAGGGCCTAACTCAGGGCACCCTCCCTAAAGTTTGCTTTATTTGCAAACAACCAGGACATTTTGCCAAGGAAGCAAGGGCAATAAAACGGAGCAACATCTGCCTTCTACTTGAGGTCCCCACAACACTGGGCCTCAGATTGTCACTCTAAAAAGGATATTCAAGGCAATCCCCTACCAAAGCAGGGTAACTTCATAAGGGCCATGTCTCTGGCCCCGAACATGAAACAAACTTCTGGGGTTATAGGGTTTGTCCCCCAAACATCAACCCCTCAAGTTCAGGCATCTCAAACATTTCCCCCATTCCCAAACAATCAGGCCATCTCTCCCTACCCATAGCAACAGGCAGGATAAACAGGGTTGGACTTGTGTGTCTCAACCAGCACAATCCTAACACCTGGGAATTCAGGTCTTGCATAGTGGAGATTTTTGGCCCCTTGCCTCCTGGCACCTTTGTACTACTTCTTGGTCTCTCTAGTTCAATTCTCTAGGGACTACATATCTCTGCCAGAGTTATTGACAATGATTATACAGGAGAGATAAAGATTCTAGCTACTTCCACTTCTGGTCTCTTAACTAGTAACTAGGGACAAATAATTGCTCAGCTTTTACTGCTTCCCCTAACCCATTTTAACCAGAAAATCTGTTGAAAATCCAGAGGCAGCAATAATTTTGGTTCCTTCCATGCTTACTGGATTCAGACTATTACTCAGGATCTACCCTTCCTCAATTTAAAATTGGATGGAAAAAGCTTTGATGCCACCATAATTACACACACACACACACACACACATAAATGGCCTCCCTCCAGGCCCCTTTCAGCTTCCTTAACCAACATCAGGATCATGGGATGAAAGTCCAATCCCCAGCAAAGTTCTAAACTCCTCACATGGACAGATGAGGAAAGAAATACAGTGTGGGTCTGGCCTACCATCTAATCTCTGGGGTTGGGATATTCTTTCCCAGGTCAATCTCATTATGTGTAGTCCAAATGAAATTTTTACCCACCAAATGCTAAAAATAAAACAGACCTTCCTTCCCAGACAAGGCTTATGAAAACATTCACAGGGAATAAAAGAACCTATCCAGGTAATTGTAAACATGACCATTCAGGATTAGGCATGACAAAATTAGCCTAATGTTGCTTGGCATCCCTCAACTCCATACAGACAAAATCACTTGGAAATCTGATGAAGCTGTTTGGGTTGACCAATGGCCTTTAGTCTCAGAAGAGTTAGCAGCAAATATGTCATTAGTACAGTAACAGGTTGCCACTGCTCACATTGAACCTACTACTCCTCCTTGGAAAAAACCTATTTTTTGCAGTTAAGAAAAAGACTGGCAAATGGAGGTTAGTGCAAGACCTAAGAGAAGTTAATGAAACTATGCTTACCATGGGTGCTTTACAACCAGGACTGCCTACCCCTGTAGACATCCTTGCTGAATTTTATAAGACAGGTATGGATCTTGAAGACTGCTTTTTTACCATCCCCCTGCATCCACAGGGTAAAAGTGCTTTTTTTAAGCCTGCCAGTAACAAACTTCAAAGGGCCTATGCCTTGCTTGCAATGGAAAGTTTTGCCCCAAGGCATGGGTAATAGTCCCACTCTGTGTC